>NW_027206268.1:1593514-2193514 GCF_024711535.1 Dipodomys merriami | reverse complement strand
TGTGAGCCACTGGCGTCCGGTGAAGTTGTAAGTTTTGAGCCTAGCCTCTGAGCACTACAAAGGGAAGACTTACTACTGTCCGGTGGTTCTTGGGCACCATCTGGCAACAACTTTTGCTCTTGGACTTTGCCTAATGAGGCTGCAAGAGCTGGAGACGCAATGCGTATTCTTTTTATTTATTTTTGTGTGTCTGTGGTACCCAGGAACTGAACCCAGGGCCTCATGCATGCGAAGCAAGCACTCTACCGCTACCACCTCCCCAGCTCTGCATATTCTTTCTTCTTCTTCTTCTTCTTCTTCTTTTTAAATTTTGGCCAGTCGTAGAGCTTGAACTCAGGGCCTGGGTGCTGTCCCTGACCTTCTTTTGCTAGCATTCTACCATGTGAGCCACACAGCACCACTTCCTGCTTTTTCTGTGTCTGTGGTGCTGAGGAATTGAACCCAGGGCCTCATGCATGCAAGGCGAGCCCCCTACCACTGAGCCACCTTCCCAGCCCTATTCTTTCTTTCTGCATTAACCTCCTCTGACTCTGGTAGGTGGAGAAGAAGGGTTACAAGGGAAGGGAGAGGGTGGGTATTTAGGGTGAGCAGCTTGGGGTTGTCCTGGGGGGCTGATAAGCCAATCAAGAGAAACCCAGAATTTAATTTTAATTTTTTTTTTTTTTGCCTTTGTGGCTTTCACAATGCTCAACACATACCAACAGATCAGACGGAGGTCTTTCATTACAGAACTCTTATGAAGGATGCCAGTTATCCCAACTCAGCTTCAGTTTTCTTATTCATGGTAAAATTGTGATAGGAAAAGGCCCTGAGCACTGGAAGCCTGGCACCTAAGATGCCTATAAATATTAATGATCTTGATTTTTAGACACTATCACAGACTTAACCCAGAGATTACCAAGATCCACCAATGGCGGCGGGAGGGTGGGGGACGGGAATCCCTTTGGTTTGAAGTTCACAGGGCTGTGGTTGGCCCGGGTGCTATCTCATTGGCCCCAAAGACAGGCAACCAATGAGAGCTCCAAACTGATTGCCTTAAGCGGAGGGAGTCTTTGCCTTCCACCCGCCCAGCTTCAGCTCAAGGAGGAGCACTCTACCACTTGAGCCACAGCACCACTTCCGGTTTTCTGGTGCTTTATGGGAGATGAGAGTCTCATGAGTTGGCTTTGAACCAGGGCTGGCTTTGAACCACGATCTTCAGATCTCAGCCTCCTGAGGAGCTAGGATAACAGGCGTGAGCCACCGAGGCCCGGCTCTGACCCGGTCTTTCTGAGTAATTGATGGGTTTGGTCTCCAAGCATCAGGAAAAGAAAAAAAAAAAAAAAACAGAAAGGCCATGATCCCAAACAGTGGTAGAGTCACCATTGGCAACTCTCTTCATACTTCAGATCCCAGAAGGGCAGTAGCCCAAGACAAACAGACACACAGACACGTGAACCAGCCCAGGAACTCACATGGGGCTGCAGTGTAGATTTGTTTCTTGGACTTTTTTCTTTTTTTTTTTTTTTTGGCTTTGTTTGATCCTTTGCTTCCTGCTTTACTGGCAGCACACCAAGTTCTATACATCCGCAGCCTCCCGCCTGCCGCAGGGACTGCTTGTGCCCGGATGCCATCTTCCACCCGGTCTGTGGAGACAATGGAGTCGAGTATCTTTCCCCTTGCCACGCTGGCTGTAGCAACATCAACATGAGCTCTGTCACCTCCAAGCGAGCGGTAAGGGCCAGCCAGGGTCTAACAGACCACACCTTGGTCTCAGGGACAGTGGCCAGTCCGACCGACATCCTGGCCTCCTCCCCGTCCCACCCATCCTCTCTCCGCCTCCCCTCCCCTGAGGTCATGGACCGGATGCTGGCAGCCCCAAAGTCAAAGACTGGCCTGTGTCCAACCAGTTCATTCTAAAAGCCTCATAATGCCTCAGCAAATCCATGCACAGAGCCAGGTGGGTTGTGGGGCCTGAACTCTGGGCCTGGGTGCCATCCCTGAGCTCTTCAGCTCAAGGTGAGAGCACTCTACCACTTAAGCCACAGCGCCACTTCTGGTTTTCTGGTGGTTCCTTGCAGATCAGAGTCTCACAGACTTTTCTTATCCGGGCTGGCTTTGAACTATGATCCTCAGATCTCAGCCTCCTGAGTAGCTAGGATGTACAGGTGTGAGCCTCTGGTGCCCAGCAGGAGCGATTACTTTGACCCTCAGCTCCCAGAGGTGCCATGTACCATGCAGCTATAAAGAGGCAGATCTGGACACTTGTGTCCCAGGCTGGGTGTCTCTTGGCCACTAGCCTTCTACTTGGACAGCTGGCGGCAACTGTGTAATCTCTTGGCCGGGCCCTGTCCATCCCTAGTGAGCTCTAGGGTTGCAGATTCTTCTGAGATCAGCCAACCAGAAACCAACTCAAATCATTGGTTAATTATTCAGCACATGTACATGGCATACCGGTGACAGGTACCTGAACTTCAAGCTACTCAGAAGACAGACATTGAGTCAGATTGACTCAGATCTACTCAGAGATCCACTCGGAAGGTTTAAAGTCCATCCAGGCAGGAAAATCTGTGAGGCTCTTTTTCTGCAATTAACCACCACCAAAAAATAAAAATAAAAATAAAAACAAAAACAAAAAATAAAAAACCCACCCCAGCAGAAATAGAGCTTTGGCTCAAGTGGTAGAATGCCAGACTTGATCAAAAAAATAAAGCTAAGGGACAGGCCTAGGATGGTGGCTCAGTGGTAGAGTGCTTGCCTAGCATGCATGAAGCCCTGGGTTCGATTCCTCAATACCACATACACAGAAAAAGCCGGAAGTGGTGCTGTGGCTCACCTAGCCTTGAGCACAGAGAGACTCAGGGACAGTGCCCAGGGTGTGAGTTCAAGCCCCACTAATCACACACACATACACACACACACCAATTATTCAGCACTGTCACAGCCATGGTGCTAAGGATGTACTAGGGGAAGCGGAGAGAGAGGGTTGGATACCAGACCAAGATTCTGCTCCTATGGGACACACATCCTAGCAAATAAATGCCTAGATAGAGTCAGGGAGAGATTTAATGAGACAGGGACCATCTGGGAGGTCCTCCCTGGGGAGGTGACAATAGAACAAGCAGAAAGAAATCATGGAGACCTGGAACTAAAACACTGCAGGTCCAAGGAACATCACGTTCAAAGGCTGATACAAGAATGCACCCGGCAAGTTCCAAGTGAGGCATGTCTCACCCAACCAGTGAATGGATGAGCCAGAATTGGAAGGCCAGGCTCGCAAGGGGTTAGATGTTCTTTCTCTGGAGGATCATAACCTAATACGATGCCCTACAGAGAGCTATGAGCCCACATTTTTTTTTCTGGTAGCTTTATTATGGTCTTGTTTGTGATCATTTGGATAAATGCCCAAAAGTGGGATTGCTGGGTCATAGGGGAGCTCTATGCAGAGTCTTTTGAGGAACCTCCATACTACTTTCCAAAGTGGTTGAACAAGTTTACACTCCCACCAACAAAGGTGGCCAAAGGTTCCCTTCTGTCCACATCCCCTCCAGCATCTGTTGTTATTAGAGTTCTTGATGATAACCATTCTAACTGGGGTGAGGTGGTATCTCAATGTTGTTTTGATTCGCATTTCTTTTATGACTAGTGACCACATTTTTTTTTTTTTTGGTTGGTTGTGGGCCTTGAACTCTGGGCCTGGGCGCTATCCCTTAGCTCTTCAGCTCAAGGTGAATGCTGTACCATGTGAGCCACAATGCCACTTCTGGTTTTCAGGTGGTTTATTGGAGATCAGAGTCTCAGATTTTCCTGCCCGGGCTGGCTTTGAACCTCGATCCTCAGATCTCAGCCTCCTGAGTAGCTAGGATGACAGACATGAGCCCCCGGCGCCCCTGGCTTAGTGCCAGCATTTGTTTTTTTGGTTTTTAGTTTTTGGTTTTTTTGGGTCTGGTCGTGGGGCCTGAACTCTGGGCCTGGGCGCTGTCCCTCAGCTCTTCAGCTCAAGGGTAGCGCTCTACCACTTGAGCCACAACAGCACCACTTCCAGCTTTTTTCTTTTTGCTTATGTGGTGCTGAGGAATCGAACCCAGGGTCTCAGGCATGGAAGGCAAGCGCTCTACCACTGAGTCACCTTCCCAGCCCCGATGCTAGCTTTTGAACTGTGTGAAATCATGGAGATCACCACGGGAAGTCTCCTTTCTTCTTCAAGGTCTACTTGAACTGCAGCTGTGTGACGGGAGTATCTGCTTCAGCCAAGACTGGATCGTGCCCCATCTCCTGTGCCCACTTCCTCCTCCCAGCCATCTTCCTCATCTCCTTTGTAGCACTGATCGCCTGCATCTCCCACAACCCTCTCTACATGATGGTCCTGCGGTGAGTGGCACCCCCTGGAGATCCCCACATAACCCACTTTTCTTTCTCTTTCTTTCTTTCTTTTGTCTGTTGTGGGGCTTGAACTCTGGGCCTGGACACTGTCCCTCAGCTCTTCAGCTCAAGGTGAGCGCTCTACCACGTGAGCCACAACGCTGGTTTTCTGGTGGTTCACTGGAGAGAAGAAGTCCCAAGGACTTTCCTGCCTGGGCTGGCTTTGAAATGCAATCCTCAGATCTCAGCCTCCTGAGTAGCTAGAATGATGGGTGTGAGCCACCGGTGCCTGGCTAACTTCCCTCTTCCTGAAGGGAGCAAAGAGGGGGAGAAATCTGGCCCTACTAGGCCCTTCTAAAGGTGGGGTCCTGTGCAGCTGCTCGGATCGTGAGCCCACAACGCTGGCCTGGAGCAAGACATTCTTGAATCTGTGCACAGAAGCCAGCAGCCCCGGGGGCCCTAATTACAACACAGCTGTCTTCTAGAAGATACTCTAAGGAACTTGATCAGACTTGAGCCAGCAAATCCTCCTCCCAGGGCCTGCCTCTCCTGCTTTGTTGCTCTTTAAGGGGGTTTTGAGGATCCTTGAAAACGATATGGACCAGTGATTCTCAAACCTGAGCTCATGACAGCCATCCCCTGTAGAAACACAGATCTTTAGGTCCTAGCTTAGTGTGTCTTGTGTGTGCAGGCATGCGTGCATATGTGTGTGTGTGTGTGTGTGTGTGTGTGTGTGTGTGTGTGTGTGTGTGTTTGTGTGTGGGGGGGGGGGTCTTGGGCTTATACTAAGGATCTGGTCTATCCCTTAGCTTTCTCACTCAAAGTGGAAACTCTACCACTTGAGCTACAGCTCTACTACTTCTGGCTTCCTGGTGGTTCATTGGTGATAAGAGTTTCATGGATCCAGGCACCAGTGGCTGTCATCCTAGCTACTCAGGAGGCTGAGATCTGAGGATCTCAGTTCAAAGCCAGCCTGGGCCAGGAAAGTCCATGAGACTCTGATCTCCAATGAACCACCAGAAAACCAGAAGTGGTGCTGTGGCTCAAGTGGTAGAGCGCTGGCCTTGAGCTGAAGAGCTCAGAGACAGTGCCCAGGCTCAGGGTTAAAAACCAAAACCAAAACCACAGATCTATTTGGAGCATTCAGCTGGGGTGACTCCAGGACTGGTTTGGAAGCTGGCTGAGTCCTGTCCGGGTGATGGTACAGCCCTGAACCATCCCATTCCTGAGTTCCTGTTTCTCTTTGCAGGGTGGTAAACCAAGATGAGAAGTCTTTTGCCATCGGAGTACAGTTCTTACTGATGCGCTTGCTAGGTACGCCTTAAAGACAGTGTCCCCTGATCCCTTTTGGGAGTCGTGGCTTCAGCCTGTAGCCATGCAAGGGTATTGGGGCACACAAGGCTGGGTTGAGGGAAGCCCCCCACATTTTATTTGGGGGGGAGGGCTCACCCTCCCCCCCCCAGCCAGATGGCTTCCCTGCTTGCTCGAGGGTAGGAAAGATCTCATCTACGGCCTTCATTCCAAACCAAATTATGCAAGCAAAATGCAAAAAACCAAAACCAGCTGAGAATACCTCATAACAGAGTTAAAAGCGGGTATTTAAAAAAATAAGAAAGAATCTTGTCTCCAAGAATTTGCCGGAGGAATAAAAAAAAAAAACCCTACAACATGCTTATACCCCAGACAGAAAAAAAGAAAAGCAGCCCAGGCCTGCAGCCTTGGCTTTCTTTCTCAACTTGACAAAATAGATTCCTCCTACCTCTCTCCAGTGGAGAGGTTGTCTGCCTGCAAACCCTGTCTGTCCTCAAGGAGCCCAGAGGAAACCCCCCTTACCCCCTCCACAAGTGCTCCCCAGGAGCACTTCCTGTCAGAGGTACCAGAGGATTTGGCTGAGGATTCTTCTAGGCTTGTTTCCTATTTGGGAGGTATCTTGAAAGTCCAGTTCTCAGAGTCCTGAATAGATTGTGAGGCTGTTCTTGGCAGTGTAATATTCCAAACAAGAACCACCTTGGCCCAGTGGGCTGCCTAGAACATCACGAAGGACTCAGAACATACAGGGAGGCCTCTAGAATATTCCACAGCCACTAAAGCCTATCATCTGTTGGGGCCCAGGCTCTGAGCAGTCAGGTATCTGGAAGTAGGGTTATCTAATCCAATCAGGGAGTAATAGATGTAGGATTTGAATCCTCGTGATCTATACCTCTGTGTCCAGTCCTGATCCTAAGTGAAAATGGCCGAGCTCACGTTTTCTTGGTTACATCAAGGCTGTCTGACACACAGGGGTTTCCCTGAGAACTTGGGAGGCTGATACCCTGCAGAGCAAATTTCTGAGCCAGGCACCGGTGGCTCACACCTGTCATCCTAGCTACTCAGGAGGCTAAGATCTGAGGATCTCAGTTCAAAGCCAGCCCAGCCAGGAAAGTCTGTGAGACTTTGATCTCTAGTGAACCATCAGAAAACCAAAAGTAGTGCTGTGACTCAAGTGGTAGAGCACCCGCCTTGAGCTGAAGAACTGAGGGACAGCGCCCAGGCCCAGAGTTCAAGCCCCATGCGCCACCAAAATAAGAAAAGAAAAAGGAAAAAAAGCAGGAAGCGGAGCTTGTGTCTCAAGAGTTGAAGAGCTCCAGAACCATGAGTTCAAACCCCAGTAACAACACACACACACACACACACACACACACACACACACACACACGAAGTGATGCTGTCTGTCTGACCTGACATCTCTTTGACTCTCTGATGCATCCCATTCCTAGAAGATGACCTAGGCCTCTTTGATCTTCTAAGCCTCCTGGTGAAAAGGGAATTCAGACTTTGCTGACACCCCTATTCTGCTTTCCCAAGTCCCTGGAACTCCTGAGAACAGGGCAGATCCATTCCCACCAGTGAACCGTACACGGGACGCAGTAGAGGGGGGCATGTGGATGTGAGGGCCCATCCCTGCCTCCACCTCCCTGTGACCCTGCTCTCTGGACTCTTCTCTCCCTTCCCCTCCCCTTCCCACTTCCCCCTGCTGCCACCAGCCTGGTTACCAGCCCCAGCCCTATACGGCCTCACCATCGACGCCTCCTGTATCCGGTGGAATCTGCAGTGCTCCGGGAGGAGAGGGGCCTGTGCCTATTACGATGTTGATGCTCTCCGGGACAGGTAGGTCTGGGATGGGGGGGTGGGGGGAGGATAGGTCTTGGCTCCCACGGACACAGCTCTGCAGGTGGAGGGAAGGGAGAGGGCTGATGGGCTTCTAAGGGAGAGGATGTGACTATGGTGTGTGGGGGGGGGGGAGTGGAGGGTTGAGGGGGATGCTAGCCTTCTGTGGTAGCAGAAGTAGCAGAGATCTCCAGGGCAGGGAGGCCCAGCCTGCTTCAGGGAGCGCTGCAGAGTGCTGACCCCCTCTGACCACCTGCTGTCATTACACCAGCTGGCACCTGGAAAGATGGATGGGCTGGTGGAGAAGAGCAGGAGAGGTCCAGCAAGAGGGTAGCAGAAGGCTGCCTCCTCCTCCTCCTCTTCCTCCTCCTCCTCTTCTTCTCTTCTTCCTCCTCCTTCTCCTCTTCCTCCTCCTCCTCTTCTTCTCTTCTTCCTCCTCCTCTTCTTCTCTTCTTCCTCCTCCTCCTCCCCCTCCTCCTCTTCCTCCTCCTCCTTCTCCTCCTCCTCCCCTCCTCCCTTTCTCCTCCTCCTCCCCTTCTTCTTTTCCTCCTCCTCCCCTTCTCTTCTTCATCCTCCTCCCCTTCTTCTTCTCGTTCTCCTTCTCCTCTTCTTCCTCCTCCTCCTCTAATTCTTCTCCTCTTCCTCCTTTTCTTCCTCTTTTCCTCCTCCCTTTCTCTTCTCCTCCCCTTTTCCTCTTCCTCCTCTTCCTCCTCCTCCTCTTTTCTTTCTTCTTCCTCTTATCTAAAGACAAGGAGCCTCTGGGGTTGGCTGGGACAACAGTATAATCTCTGACCTTCTGGAGGGTTCCCTTGGTCAGCTGAGGATCACTGATGTCTTATTTCTTCTCCCTGCTACTTCTTGGTAGCTGTATTTCCTTCCTTCCTTCCTTCCTCCCTTCCTTCCTTCCTTCCTTCCTTCCTTCCTTCCTTCCTTCCTTCCTTCCTTCCTTCCTCCTCTCTCTCTCTCTCTCTCTCTCTCTCTCTCTCTCTCTCTCTCTCTCTCTCTCTCTCTCTCTCTCTCATCTGTCGTGGGGCTTGAACTCAAGGACTGGCCGCTGTCCCTGAGCTCTTTTGCTCAACATGAGTGCTCTACCCCCTTTGAGTCACAGCACCACTTCCGGTTTTCTGGTGGTTCACTGGAGATAGGAGTCTTAAAGACCTTCCTGCCCGGGCTGGCTTTGAACCATGATCCTCGGATCTCAGCCTCCCTAGGAGTAGCTAGGATGAGCCACCAGCACCTGGCAAAAGTATCTTTTGGAGTCAAAAAGATGAGGAAAGCGATCCTCCCATACACACATACCTGAGCGGTAATAGATTCCCTGAATCGATAAACAGCGAGTTTCTCCGCCCTAGTGAGAGAGGACATTCTTCTTCCTGGAGGGGGGCACTGGATCCTGCGACCCGGGCCCCTGCCCACCTCCCTCATGACTCCTTTTCTCTTCTTGTTCCCCATCCCTCCTCCCTCCCCCCCCCCCCCGCCCCCAGGTACCTGGGACTGCAGCAGGCATACAAGATACTGGGCACGCTGCTTCTCTTCCTCGTCAGCTGGAGGGTGAAGAAAAACAGGGAGTACAATGTTCAGGGGAAGGCCTCGGGCCTCATCTGACCCACCACTTGTGGGGGACTCCCCCCAGCCTTGTTCCTGAGACTGAATTCTGCCTCGCCACACCTACCTGTATTTTCTAATGTCAACCCATCTTCCCCTCTCTCTCTCTCTCTCTCTCTCTCTCTCTCTCTCGTTTTTAAATAAGAGAGAAAAAGAGAAAAACTCAATCACTATTTGCCTTATCCTCCTCCTCCTCCTCCTCCTCCTCCTCCTCCTCCTCCTCCTCCTCCTCCTCCTCCTCCTCCTCCTCCTCCTCCTCCTCCTCCTCCTCCTCCTCCTCTTCCTCCTTGTCCCCGGGAGAAAAATCAAGAACGTCCTCTTCCCCCTTTCCCAGACAGCTTTGCTCTCCTCTGGTCACACAAACTCTGCAGGGGAGAGGACAGAGGGGAGGAAGTGGGTATCTGAGTTATTCATAGTCAGAGCTGGACTGGGAGACTGGGAAGGGTTCTGGACTCTCTTCCTCCACAGAGCCTTACTTCCTGTCGCAGGAGAATCACCTGACAGCGGCCATGTTGGAAAGCACAGCCCTGTCTCTCTGTCTCTCTCTGTCTGTCTGTCTCTCTCTGTGACTTGTATTCTGACACAGAGCCAGAACTAAAGGACTATGGGACTTGACATGAACCCGGGACCTCTCCGCCCTTGGTTCTACATGCGTTTATCTGGGGGCTTTATTTCAACCTGAGAAAGCCACACAGAAGGCTGGGTGCTGGTGGCTCACGCCTGTCATCCTAGCTACTCAGGAGGCTGAGATCTGAGGATCACGGTTCAAAGCCTGCCTGGGCCAGGAAAGTCCGTGAGACTCTTTATCTCCCATGAACGACCAGAAAACCGAAAGTGGCGCCGTGGCTCAAGTGGTCGAGCGCCCAGGCCCTGAGTTCAAGCCCCATGACCAACAACAACAAAAAAGAACTATTACTACTACGACTATTACTACAACAATATCAGTACCGGCCACTTCAAATGCACCTGTCTTCATCCATCCACATGTTCTCAGCTTGCTACCACCAAGGACGTGGATACCTTCTTTAGGCCCAGGCTAGGAGACGGGGCTGTTAATGTGATGGAGGTTCAGTGGCAGAGGCCGCAGCCAGGAGGTCTTTTGCCCATTGATGCCTCTTACGTATTGGAGGCTGACTTGGTGCATGATTCTCGGGAGAGCTTCCCTTCCGATCTTACCTCAGTCATCTACCTGTGTTGGCACTGATTGTGTGTGTGTGGGGGGGGGGTCTCTCCTCACGTGCTCGGTGGGTCACTACGGATGGTATGTGTGTGTCAAGGGGGAACTCGCTCGGGAAAGGAGGCTCCCTGCCATCATGCAGGCCCCATTTTAAGCCTCCTTGAGGGTCCTGTCTGGAAAGTAAATCCCCTGTTACTATCCCTTGCCTTTCGGGCAGCACCTTTAGCTGAGCTCACCCACGTCGAGTGGCAACCTCGAGGGTCTGGGGGAAAAGTGAATTGTCCTCCCAAACTTTTATTCTGTCACATTGCCTTTAATATATTGTAATTGTGCTGTTGATGTCACTTGGTCCTGAATTCGTGCTGTTGCGTGCATCTGTCAGAGCACAGGTGGGACCTGCATTTTCTTTTTTCTCCCCTTCCTTCCCTCCTTCCTTCCTTCCCTCCTTCCTTCCATTGTCCTCTTTCTATCTTCCTTTCTCTCTTTCTTCCTCCTTCCCTCTGTCCTTCCCTCCCTCTCTCCCTTCTTTCCTTCCTTGCTTCCTTCCTTCTTCCTTCCTTTTTCTTCCTCTACCCTTCCTTTTTCTCTTTCTTCCTCCCTCCCTCCCTCCCTCCCTCCCTCCCTCCCTCCCTCCCTTCCTTTCTTCCTTCCTTCCATTTTCTCTCCTCTTCCTTTCTTCCTTTCTCTCTCATTCTTCTTTCCTCTCTCCCTTCCTCCTCTCCCCCTCTCTCTCCCTCCCTCCCTCCCTTCCTTCCTCCCTCCCTTTTTCTCTCCTCTATCTTCCTTCTTTTCTCTTTCTTCCTCCCTCCCTTCTTTCCTTCGTTCCTTCCTTTTCTCTCCTTTCTATTTTCCTTCCTTCCTTTCTCTCTTTCTTCTTTCCTCTCCCTTCCTCCTTCTCTCCCTCTCTCTTTCCCTCCCACCCTTCTTCCTCCCTCCTTCCTCCTTCTCTCCCTTCCTTCCTTCCTTCCTTTTTCTCTCCTCTATCTTCTTTCCTTCATTACCTTCTCTTTCTTTCTTCCTCCCTCCTTCTCCCTCTCCATCCCTCCCTCCCTTCTGTCTTTCCTTCCTTCCTTTCTTTCTTTCTTCCTCCCTCTCTCCCTTCCTCCCTTCCTCCCTTCTTTCCAATTTTCTCTCTTCCCTCCATCCCTCCCTCCCTCCCTCCTTCTCCTTCCTTCCTTCCTTCCTTCCTTCCTTCCTTCCTTCCTTCCTTCCTTCCTTCCTTCCTTCCTTCCTTCCTTCCTTCCTTCCTTCCTTCTCTAGTACTGAAGATTGAACTCAAAGCCTGGACCTTCTCGCTTACCTTTTCCAGTCAAGGCTGGTGCTCTACCACTTGAGCCACAGCTCCACTTCCCATCTTTTTGATAGGTAATTGAAGATAAGAGTCTCACAGACTTTCCTGCCCGAGCTGGCTGTGAACCGTGATCCTCAGGTCTCAGCCTCCTGAGTAGCTAGGACGACAGGCGTGAGCCTGTGTTTTTCTCCACAGAGGCAGTGCCATTGCCACAGCCCTCTACGGTGTAAGGCTGGGGCGGGGGTGGAAATGGGTGATCATGTAACTCTCAACCTATCCGCCTGCTTCTCTGTGTGGGTTCTCCTTGAAATAAGAGAGGGCAAATGTAGTGATCAATCCATCTCTTATCACTTCCTATTGACCCAAAGCCCTCCAGAAGGATCCCTTAGCACTGCCCCAAGATGGACACCAGGTTCGATTCAACCATCTCCTTTACAAACAAGAAGGACTCAGGATGTAACCATTGTGGGCAGCTTCGCACAGATAACTGGACCCAGATCGGGCTGTCTGGCTCTCCCTGTCTGCTCCAGCCCCACCTCCTTGCTGAGTCATTCTGAAGTTTGGGGGGAACTTAAAGGGGGAAGGATACCCTCCCCCACCCCCCACCCCCTAGTGAAGCTCCACTGGTCTGTGAGAAGGAGCTTGGAGGAATCTCTTCCTGGACAGATGGATGGGGGGGGAGGGAGATACCAGGTTAATATTTCACTCACCTTGGATTCTAGTACCACAAGAGCCCAACTTTTCAATCACTAGGGCTCATGTAAGTACCCTAACCAAGGGATATAGAGTCCTAGAGAAAAGGGACAAAGAATTAAAAGTTCTGAGAAGAAAAAGGCCCTGATGTCTGTACAGAGAGACCTTTGAAAGAATACCCACCTTCTCTTCTCCCCCACCCCCCCCCACCCCAAAATCTGGTGACTGACTAGCAGATCCTTGCTTAAGAAAGAAAGTCAGAGGGGGCTGGGAAGGTGGCTCAGTGGTAGAGCGCTTGCCTTGCATGCATGAGGCCCTGGGTTCGATTCCTCAACAGAAAAAAGCTGGAAGTGGCGCCGTGGCTCAAGTGATAGAGCACTTGCCTTGAGCTGAAGAGCTGAGGGACAGCGCCCAGGCCCAGAGTTCAAGCCCCATGTCTGACAAAAAAGAAAAAAAAAGAAATAAAGTCAGAGCCTGGTACTGGTGGCTCACACCTGTCACCCTAGCTACTCAGGAGGCTGAGATCTCCCAGGGAAATCCGGGAGATTCATCTCCAATGAACCATCAGAAAAACCAGGAGTGGTGTTGTGGCTCAAGTGGTAGAGGACTCACCTTGAGCTAAAAGAAAGCTCAGGGACAGCTCTCAGGCCCAGAGTTCAAGCCCCACCACACACACACACACACACACACACACACACACACACACACACACACACACACACACACTTCATGTTGTAATTTTCTTCAACAATCCTCAAAGATGGACAGAGATGTGGCTCCACTGGGGACTGAATCTGATTAGTATCAATTGATAGTGAAATATTATTTATATGACAGATTCCCAGAGATCTCGGCAGTGTCTATGTGTTTTGAGTTGAGAGAGAGATCTCATAAATCCATGAGAAACTTTTAATCTTTCACCAACACAGGAACTAAATACCTGGGAGAAATGTCCATCTCCTGCCAAGAGCACCAGATTCATTAACTTTTCATCAGAGAGAGCAATCCGCTCTCCCATGATGCACCCAGCCCATTCATCCACCCTCTGCCCCTTTCCCAGCCCCACCATGTAGCCACACAACACCCACTTGCTGAAGTCCCTGCCTCCTTAAAGAACCTGATCCACTTGGAAAACAGTAATAAAGGTGCAGAGATCATTCGTGTGCTGAGCTGTTTTCCACTTGTTTACCAAACTCCTTTCCTCGGTGAATCACTCGGGCCAGGCTTCAGCAACCGGCCTGGCCAATCTCCATGATATGATAGGACACGAACCTATCTCTGGCTCACCCAAAGTCCACACCAAAGCAGATAAGGGTGACAATCTGAGCCAAGGTGACTCAGTAAGCAGAACTGCTTGGTTCATTGGAGCATGGAGGCAAGGAAGAGAGCCTAGTAGGTCTCTTCCTGTTAAGTCAGTGCTTCGGGAGACTGGGAAGGTGGCTCAGTGGTAGAGTGCTTGCTTAGCATGCATGAAGCCCTGGGTTCGATTCCTCAGTACCACATACACAGAAAAAGCCGGAAGTGACACTGTGGCTCAAGTGGTAGAGCGCTAGCCTTAAGCAAAAAGAAGCTCGAGGACAGTGCCCAGGCTCTGAGTTCAAGCCCCAGGACTGGCCAAAATAAAAAAAAAAAAAGTGGTTCACACCTTTGCCTCCATCCCTCCCTTGTCAGAACCAGAGACAGAACACTTAGAATCTTCTACAGAGGAAAGAACCCCAAGGAACTGAGCTGTTGGCTGAGCTACTTCTATGTTGGAGGGGGAGGAGGGATACGATCAGGGAAAAGTATCCCAGAGGAGGGAGCATCCCATCAGTGATGGGTACCCCCAAAAGATGGGGGTGACCCCCAAGCAAAGATTAGGCTATTTGTAGGAGGGATGGAGAGATGAGGAAGAGGACTGGCTCAGCAGAGATAGCCATGGAGCCACCGCAAAGAGAGATGTAGGCTTCAGGAAATGGTTCTCCAAAGATTCTTGTGTTAAATTATTATTATGCGGGCGATGTACAGATGGCTGGACATGACATAAATCAGGTCATGACATAAATCAGGTCATGTAGACCAGGTCACCCCTTCCCTCGCCCTCTCCCAGTTTGTTGGTGGTTGGTTTTTTTTTTCTTTTTTCCTCTCCCATCCCCACCCTGCTCTACAACGATTCTGGTGGCGGAGATTTTTTCTGGGCCCACAGGTTTAAAAATAAAAATGGGAAAGCTGGAAGGGCCAAAGGGAGGATGGAGGAGGAGGTGTCAGGAGGAGGAGGGTGGGAAGGAATGGGAGATGAGCTGAGCTGGGCGGGAGGAGACTCACCCAGGGCTCCCCCAGCCTCTGCAAAGCTGGGGTTACCTGTCCCAGGCTGCAGATGATCACTGAGACGTTCCATTCCTCATTTAGTGGGAATTGATAAATGCACGGATCAGGAATGACAACAACAACAAAAAAAAATAAAACCCACAAAAATTGTCCCTGCCTTTTCTAGAGTGTGTGTACTTGGAACAAAAATTTAAAAAAATAAAAATAAAAACTTCACAAGGGGCAAAGGACACAAAGCAGAAGCAGCTCAGGTGCAGAGATCACAAAGAAAGGCGCTGGGGTTGAAGATGTGCAGACAGCCACGCCCACCCCGACGGTGGGCGTGGCCAGGTGGCGATGGGCGTGGCCTCTTCAACCCTGTAATTCGCCCGCCGCCCGCTGGGGGGCGCGGAGTTGGGGAAGCACTGAGATCCTGGATGGAGCAGGTGGGCAAAGAGAGAGAGCCACGCTCCACCCCAATGGTGGGCGTGGCGGTGGGCGTGGCCTGTTTCTCCCTGTAATACGCAGGCCCGCAGCTAGGGGGAGCGCTGTCCACCCGGCAAGAAAAAGGGCGGGAAAATGAAGGCAGGTTTTTGTTGTTGTTGTTTTCTCCCCTCTGGGACCTCCACTTTCCACAGAAGAACTTTCTGGAAGGATGGAGAGGCTGATGCAAGGATGCTTCAGGTAACTGCTACTTTTCCTCTTTCCAGGGTCGTCTGGGCACCTCTGGGGGGGGGGGTAGTTAGGGAGGGGAAAGGGGAAAATGGGAGAGGGGGGAGGCTTGACCTGCAGAACTAAGGCCCTGCCTGATAGGCAGAAGCCGGTTAGTACCCCAGGTGCTGCCCACCTGGGGAAGGGACTGGGGGGGGTCCCCAGGCACATTTCTAGGGCACTGAAGAGGCCCCCACCCCACCCCAGTCTTGGGTGGAAGGGTTGGACAGGTGTGAACAGGTGTGCGGCTGACCGAATACAGGTGTGGTGAAGGGGGAATGAATTGCAGGCCCCTGGGCCCCAGCATGACTTTCCACTTCCCAGAGCACCAGTCCAGCCTGAGGTGATTAAAGACAACAATAATTTATTTGTTTGTTTGTTTGTTTTTGTCAGTTGTGGGGCTTGAACACTGGGCCTGGGTGCTGTTCCTCAGCTCTTCAGCCCAAGGCGAGCGCTCTACCACTTGAGCCACAGCGCCACTTCCAGTTTTCTGGTGGTTTATTGGAGATCAGAGTCTCATGGACTTTCTTGCTTGGGCTGGCTTTGAACCATGATCCTCAGATCTCAGCCTCCTGAGTAGCTAGGATGTCAGGCGTGAACCACCAGCACCTGGCTTGTTTTTGTTTTTGTTGTTTAATAAATCTATTAAAAATTCTTTTGCTGGCAATGTACAGCGAAAACGTATCTATTTTGAGTCTGGTTACAGGTTTGACAAATACACACCAGCGTGCAACCGTGTAAATCAAGGTTTGTCTGTGAGCGGCAGAAGCTCTTCTGGGCCAGGTCTGGTGGCTCAATGCCTATAATCTGAGCTCCTCAAAAGGCAGAGAATAGAGAGGACTAAGATTGAAAGCCAACTCAGGCAAAATGTTATCAAGACACCTCCTCCCCGCCCCCCCCCCCTACAATTCCACCCCATCTTAACCAACAAACCAAGCATATAGATTTACAAGTCTCTCACTGAAGCTACCTGAGGGGTAGAGGTAAGAAGATGTGGCCTAAGGAAGGCCTATATAAAAAATTGATGAACAGGAACAAAAAGAGAGAGAGAGAGAGAGAGAGAGAGAGAGAGAGAGGAGGGGGCTGGGAAGGTGGCTTAGTGGTAGAATGCTTCTTTCTTTCTTTCTTTCTTCCTTCCTTCCTTCCTTCCTTTCCTTCTTTCTCTCTCTTTCTTTCTTTCTTTCTTTCTTTCTTTCTTTCTTTCTTTCTTTCTTTCTTTCTTTCTTTCTTTCTTTCTTTCTTTCTTTCTTTCTTTCTTTCTTTTTGTCAGTTGTGGGGCCAGAACTCTGAGCCTGGGCACTGTCCCTGAGCTCTTCAGCTCAAGGCGAGCTCTACCACTTGAGCCACAGCGCCACTTCTGGCTTTTTCTGCTTATGTGATGCTGAGGAAGCGAACCAGGGCCTCATGCATGCAAGGTAAGAACTGTACCACTGAGCCACCTTCCCAGCCCCTTCATTCCTTTTTATTGCTTAGGTAGTATTCCACTGAATGAACGTACCATAATTCATTTATCTATTATCTGGTTATTTAGGTTGTAATCTTTTATGGTTGGGAGTACAATTGGTGTGAGAATTTGTGCACAAGGGTTCTTGTGGACTCCTAAACATTAAAATGCTTGCTGGATTCTAGACTGACTGCCAGTCATTTTCTTTTTTGTGCCAGAACTGGAACTTGAACTCAGGGCTTTACACTCTACCTTAGCTTTTCCATTCAAGGATTGTGCTATACTCATTGAGTCACACCTCCATGTCCAGATTTTTGGTGGTTAGGGAGAAGAGTTTCTTGGATTTATCTACCTCAGCTGGCTTTGAACCACAGTTCCCAGAACTCACCCTTCTGAGTAGCTTGGATAACAGGCATGAGTTACTTTGCCTGGGAAATTATGTCACTCCTAGTGGCAATGTTCAAGTCACCTATCTATTTTAAATTTTAATATTCTCAATTTTTTAAAGTTACCAGCTGGGCGCCGGTGGCTCACGCCTATCATCCTAGCTACTCAGGAGGCTGAGATCTGAGGATCGTGGTTCAAAGCCAGCCTAAGCAGTAAAGTCCATGAGACTCCTATCTCCAATAAACCACCAGAAAACCAGAAGCGGCGCTGTGGTTCAAGTAGTAGTGCACTCCCCTTGAGCTGAAGAGCTCAGGGACAGCACCCAGGCCTTGAGTTCAAGCCCAAGGACCGTTATCAAAACCAAACAAAAAACTAAAGCTAAACTTGGGAAGGTGGGAAGGTTTAGTAACTGGAAGGGAGTCTTGGGGATTGTGGTAATATCTTATTTCTTGAACTTTTGGTGGGTATTGTGTTTTGTCATAATCCACTGAGCTGTGCATTTATATTTTACATTCTTCTGTGTGCTACATTTCTATTATACTCATGGTGTAAAATGCTACAGTGCCACAAATGTATCTCGGTTGGATGCTATTCTCAGTGCACCTTCCTCCCAGGGGTCAAATATAGAACTATCCTTAAAGCAAAACTCAGAACCTAACATTTTCTACAGGTTCATTTAATTATGGAGTTTGATTGCATTTAGATTAAAATCAACCTTCATGGTTTTTAATTCCATAACATAAAACGGCCTTGTAAAATAAATGTGTGGGTTTAAAAAAAAAATCAAATGCCTTCAACTGGAAAGCCCTTTCCATTGCAGAACTTTTAGCAATTCACCTTTAGGTATATGAGGTTGTTTGAAAGAGAGTTAATATTACTCTGTTACAAGGTACCTGCCTTACAATTTATTTCAGCTACCCATAGCTTTAAGTCAAAATAGAGTTCCTCTCTCTCTCTCTCTCTCTCTCTCTCTCTCTCTCTCTCTCTCTCTCTCTCTCTCTCTCTCTTTTCTCTCTTTCTCTCTCTCTCTCTCTCATTGTTATTATAAAGGTGATGTACAGAGGGGTTATAGTTACATAAGTCAGGTAAAGAGTATCTCTTTTTTGTTCTGGTCTCGGGGCTTGAACTCAGGGCCTGGGGTGCTGTCCCTGAACTTCTTTTGCTCACGGATAGCACTCTACTGCTTGAGCCACAGCACCACTTCCAGGGTTTTAGTGGTTAATTGAAGATATGAGACTCATAGAGCCAGGTACCAGTGGCTAATGTCTGTAATCTCAGCTATAGTTTGAAGGTAATCCTAGCAGGAAAGTCTGTAAGACTCTTATCTTCAAATAACTAGCAAAAAGCCAGAAATAAAGGTGTGGCTCAAGGGATAGAACATTAGCCTTGAGCATAAAAACTCAGAGACAGCACCCAGACCCTGGATTTGAACACAGAGAGAAACAGGGGGGAGAGAGGGAGGGAGATGAATTTTCATTCCCTGGCTAGCTTTGAACCACAATCCTTAGACCTCAGCCTCTCGAGTAGCTAGAATTAAAAGGAGCCACCAACATCTAGATTTTAAAAAAACCAACTTTGATACAATAAAGAAAATTGACTTTTTTCTCCCATTTGCTGTATCTGCAGTGATAGGGGAGGAAAGAAATTATGTGGGTTTGAAATTAAATTAGTCCATTTTGACATTTAGCATAAATGATAAATAGCAGTTTGGTCTTTATTGTTTGAAACTCATCTGGGACTGAAATGTTATAATTAGTAGTTGTCGGTTTGTGTGTGTGTGTGTGTGTATGTGTGTGTGTGTGTGTGTGTGTGTGTGTGTGTTTTACCCCCCAACCTCTGCATCTATTTGTTCTCTCTTGCCTCAGAGTGCAATATTTACTTGTTAAACAAAAGCTTAATTATTAACACATAGTTTAATTCGACACTCGCAAGGTACTTATTCTAAGCACACAGTGTCTGTTTTTGTTTTTTTTTTCTTCATAAAATTCCAGTCCTCACCCCATGAATTTTTTTAAAAAGCTTATTTGATATGCTCATCCACATCTCAGAGTTTAAAATCCACCATGTCCGCCAGCCTCTGATGAGCATCTGCCCCTCCTCTGCCTGCCCCCCACCCCCAAGGAAGTAGAGATTCTGAGAAGGAAATGGAAAAGGGCAGAGAAGTCTTGTGAGCCAGTGACTCCCAGCCTGTCATCCTAGCTACCTAAGGAGGCTGAGATCTGAGGATTGTGGTTCAAAGCCAGCCCAGGTAAGGAAAGTCCATGAGACTCTTATCTCCAGTGAAATACCAAGAAAACCAGAAGTGGCGCTGTGGCTCAAGTGGTAGAGCTGCTCACCTTGAGCCGAAGAGCTCAGGGACAGCGCCCAGGCACAGAGTTCAAGCCCCACGACCGACCAGAAATCTTTTACCCATTTATTAATTGGGTTATTGATTCTTTGGGGTTTTTGGTTTTTGTGGATTTTTTATTTTTTTAGTTCCTTGTAGATCCTGCTTCTTAGACCCTTTTCAGGTATCTGAAGCTTTAGCCAGCCAGAAGCAAAGAGAGACTGAAAGCATGTAAATCCCTCTGCCTTCTCGTCTTTGCTCGGTATCCCGAAAAGCAAATACGCGGAGCCCAGCCAGTGTGGTTAACAATCTCCAACCAAGGCTATATCTGCTAGCCACAGAGAGGCCTTTGGGAAGGGGGTATGTGGCAGAGGCCAGGGGGCGGGTTCCAGCCCAAGCCCAAGCCTCACCTCTATGGTGATCAAAAGCAGCGATGGAAATCTCTCAGTTGGTATACCCACACGAATTCCTATCAGAGGAGATTGGAAACCCCTTCCCCTGATCTCTCTTAATCTTACCATCTGATTGCCACTGCGGTAAAGCTAAACCTCAGGCCTGAAAGTGAGGTTCTAATCCCTGGAACCTGTGGGCCTTCGTCCGAGTGGCAAAGTCTTGGTGGATATAATTACATGTATAATCTTAAATTAATCCCGGAGATGATCCCAGATGACCTATCTAGGCCCTAAAGACAATGCATAAGGAGCCTCATAAAAGGGAAGATGAAGTCTCTTTGAAGGGAGATAAGTCATTCATACCCAAAGGAGAAGAGACAGGAACTGTGGAGGTGAAGATAGGAAGGATGGGTAGGGCATGCTGGCTCACGCCCGTCATCCTAGCTACTCAGGAGGCTGAGATCTGAGGATCACGGTTCAAAGCCAGCCTGGGGCAGCAAAGTCCGTGAGACTCTTCTCTCCAATTAACCACCAGAAAACCGGAAGTGGCGCTGTGGCTCAAGAGGTAGAGTGCCCTCCTGGAGCTGAAGAGCTGAGGGACAGCGCCCAGGCCCAGAGTTCAAGCCCCACGACCGACCAAAAAAATAAAAAGATAGGAAGGACACAGCCACACATATGCAGGGAAGGCCAAGGAAGAATCTAGAAAAGGCTTAGGGCAGTTTCTCCTTCAGACACTTTCATCTCAGCAAGTCATACTGAGAGACTTCCACCCTCCTGAACAGAGAAAGAATAAAGATCTAAGCTCTTATGTTTCCCGGATAGAACTCTGAACCCTACGTGTCTCACCACCGTCTCCTGTTGGATGCCAAGCCCAGCTCCTTAGCTTAAAAGAGATTGTGTGTTTTATTTAAAAAGCCGTCTGCTCCTACAAATTCTTCTAAAAATATTTTTTAAGAAGGAAAGCTTTTTTTTTTTTGGCGTGGGGCTTGAACTCTGGGCCGGGGCGCCATCCCTCAGCTCTTCAGCTCAAGGTGAGCGCTCTACCACTTGAGCCACAGTGCCACTTCTGGCTTTTTCTGCTTATGGGGTGCTGAGCGATCAAACCCAGAGCCTCATGCATGCAAGGCAAGCGCTCTACTACTGAGCCACCTTCCCAGCTATTTTTTTTTTCTTTTAATGTGTGTGTGTTGGGGTAGGGGGAGAGTATTGGAAATCAAAGCCAGGGCCTTGTATGTGGCAGGCGAGTTCTATGTTCATGAAGCCATATTCCCAGTCTTACACTTTTTTTGGGGGGGGAAGGGGGAGGTCCGGTCATGGGGCCTGAACTCCGGGCCTGGGCGCTGTCCCTCAGCTCTTCAGCTCAAGGCTAGCGCTCTACCACTTGAGCCACAGCGCCACTTCCAGCTTTTTTTCTTTTTTCTTACGTGCTGCTGAGGAATCGAACCCAGAGCCTCATGCATGCAAGGCAAGCGCTCTACCACTGAGCCACCTTCCCAGCCCCCAGTCTTAACACTTTTTTATTCACCAAAGACTCGACTTAATTTATAAACTCTCAGATTAATCTTGGCAAGACCTGAGGGAACATAGCCAGGGGTCCTTGTCAAGTGGTTGGAGAGAAATCCAGTTTCCTGTCCCAGATACAGTTGTAACTTGAGGTAAACAGTGTGTGTGTGTGTGTGTGTGTGTGTGTGTGTGTGTGTGTGTGTGTGTGTGTTGGAGAGAAATCCAGTTTCCTGTCCCAGATACAGTTGTAACTTGAGGTAAACAGTGTGTGTGTGTGTGTGTGTGTGTGTGTGTGTGTGTGTGTGTTGGAGAGAAATCCAGTTTCCTGTCCCAGATACAGTTGTAACTTGAGGTAAACAGTGTGTGTGTGTGTGTGTGTGTGTGTGTGTGTGTGTGTGTGTGTGTGTGTGTGTGTGTGTGTGTGTGTGTGTGCTGGTCCTGGGGCTTGAAGTCAGGCTTTGAGTTCTATTATCTCTGAGCTCTTATGTTCAAAACTATGACTCTGCAACTTGAGCCACAGCTCCACTTTTAGGTTTTTGGTCTCTCATTGGAGATAAGAGTCTCATGGACTTTCCTGCCTGGGCTGGCTTTGAACTTCGATCCTCAGATCTCAGTCTGCTGAGTAGCTAGGATGACAGGTGTGAGCCACCAACACCGGGCTTAACAAGCATCTCAACTATACTTTTCTACCATACACACCCAAAACAAAACCATCCCTGCAGTTTCCACAGCCTTAAAATTAAAAAGATACATTCTTTCCACAATTAACTATAAAGCCTAGAGTTAAATTGGAGCAAGTTATGTGAACACTTCTGTGAGTAATTACTCAAGGTTATGCTGACAAGATTAGAATAAGCAGCATTAATTTTTTTTGGTTCTTCTTTATGTGTAGAGAAAAAAAATCAGTATGGGTTTTGTAAAAAGAAAGCATGCTTATGATAAATTATTCAACCACGGCCTAGAGGTTAAAATAATCCAAATGCCACACTCATAAATAATTAGCATTTACATTAGCAGAATATCATTTCTAGCCCTCTTCCTGTGTTCAGGAAGGTCTAAACCAATATATGGAACCATTTTTTATAATACACAAATGGTTTATATGTGCTATATGTAATATGTTATTGCAGTTCATCTCATGCCTATTTAAAACTTGATGAAGAAGCCAAAGCCGAAGTAGGAGAATTATAAAGTTTCAAATAAGTAGTTATGCACTTTTTTTTTTTTTAATTCTTCTTAGCTGGGTGCTGGTGGCTCACATCTGTCATCCTAGCTATGCAGAGGCTGAGATCAGAAGATCATGGTTCGAAGCCAGCCTGGGCAAGAAAGTTCATGAGACTCTTACCTCCAATAAACCACTTAGAAAAGTAGAAGTGGCACTGTGGCTCAAGTGGTAGAGCACTAGCTTTTTGCACCAAGAGGCTCAGGGACAGCGCTCAGGCCCTGAGTTCAAGCCCCAGGTCCAGAAAAAGAAAAGAAAACTTCTGTAATTATAAAAACAAGCTTCAAAGAAACTGAGACACATGGAGATGAATCATTCTCTCTTTCTACTATAGTTTACACCAGGAGTGTCCTGTAAAGGGCCTGTGCATTGATGGCTTGAACTCTGTGGTGACCCTAGAACCAGACAGAGCTAGTGGGAGGTCCAGTAGTCCTTGAGGAAGCCTTTGAAGGGCATTATGGGTCCCTCCCACCCCCCCCTACCTTTGCACCTGGGCTTAAGATGTTAGCTCTATCCATTCATCCATCCATCCATTCATCCATCCATCCTTCCATCCATCCATCCTTTCTCTCTCTTTATATCCATCCTATCTATCCATCCTTTCTCTCTTTCCTTTTTCCTTTCTCTCTTTCCTTTTTCCTTTCCCTACCCTTCCTTCCTTCCTTCCTTCCTTTCTTTCTCTCTCCCTTCCTTCCTTCCTTCCCTTCTTCCTTCCTTTCTTTCTTCCCTTCTTCCTTCCTTTCTTTCTTTCCTTCTTCCTTTCTTTTTTTCTTTCTTTCTCTCTCTGTCTTTCTTTCTTCCTCCTTTCTTTCTTTCTCTCTCCCTTCCTTCCTTCCTTCTTTCTTTCTCTTTCTTTCTTTCTTTCTTTCTTTCTTTCTTTCTTTCTTTCTTTCTTTCTTTCTTTCTTTCTTTCTTTCTTTCTTTCTTTTCCTCTCCTGGCTTGGTAGGTGTTGTACCATTTGAAGCACACACAGACACAGACACACACACACACAGCCCTTCATCAATGGTTTCTTGGAACTCAGTTCTTAGGATGCAGTCATGGAGATTCAGCGAATGCTTTGCTGGACTTTTTGTTGTTGTTGGTGGTGGTCCTGGGGCTTGAACTCTGGGCCTGGGCGCTGTCCCTCAGCTCTTCAGCTCAAGGCGAGCGCTCTACCACTTGAGCCACAGCGCCACTTCCAGCTTTTTCCGCTTGTGTGGTGCTGAGGAATTGAACCCAGGGCCAGATGCACTTGAGGCGAGCGCTCTACCACTTGAGCCACAGCACCACTTCCAGCTTTTTCCGCTTGTGTGGTGCTGAGGAATTGAACCCAGGGCCTCATGCAGGCGAGGTGAGCACTCTACCACAGAGCCACCTTCCCAGCCCCTTGCTGGACTCTTTAACATCAGGGGAAGGAGAGGCAGTTTGGGAACAACACACCATCCCTCTGCTCCCCCCCCAATAAACCTGGATGGCTTGGGATGGAGCCTCATGTGTGTGTGTGTGTGTGTGTGTGTGTGTGTGTGTGTGTGTGTGTGTGTGTGTGTGTGTGTGTGTTTTCCCAGGGTGTATCTCAGACTTGCCATCTGCTCTTTGCCCTCAGCCCACTCATGATTGATTAACTGATCGCGTGTGTCTGTGTGACCGTCCGTGGAGCTCCATTTCTCCACCTCCCCCATCCCCCTGAACCAGGTATCCATCATCCACTTCTACCCTCTCCACTACCCACGCCCTGACCCCCCCTGCCCCCAACCTCCTTCCTTCCTCTCTCTGCCCTTTCAAGACAAGGCATTGCCAATTATCTGCTTTTGCCTAGATGTTCCCCTCCCCCCCAAAAAAATCTGCGTTCAAAGGACCAGAAACAAATATCTGTCCTCCCCCACTCCAACAATTTCATATCTTTTATGTTTTTAATCCACTCCCCCCCCCACCCCGCCGGGGAAGAGTGAGGTAGCAAGGTGTGCAGAGATGATGAGTCCTGGGTGTGTGTGTGTGTGTGTGTGTGTGTGTGTGTGTGTGTGTGTGTGTGGTGTGTGTGTGTGTTTGGGGGTGTATGGGTGGGACGCTCACTGTGGCTCTTTTTTCGCCCCCCGATGCAGACTCAGGGTGTGTGTGTGAGGAACCCTTGCACGACCCCACCCCTCCACCCCCACCCCCATGGGTGTGGGTGTGTGTGTGCACGCGCACGCGTGCACCCGAGGGCCACCCCCCCCCATGCATGACATCAGAGGTGGGGACGGTACAGGGCGCAGGCGCGGGCCGCAGCCGCCGGAGCTGCAGGCAGGGGAGGAAGGTGGGGGACCTGAGTAGCTCCCCGCCCTCCCCACCACCTCACAGCCCGGTCCCTGCACCCCCCATCCCCTGAGCACGCCAAAGCGTGCACCCCGTCATCATCGGGGAGCTGGTGCAGCTCTCCCCCAACACACACACACACACACACACACACACACACCCCGGCTGCAGCTTCCTTCCCTCCTCCCTCCTCTTCCTCCTCCCTCTCCTCCTCCACCGCCGCTGCTGCCACCATCGGACACGCAGCAGCTAGCCAGTCAGCGGCAGCCGCAGGCCGGGGCAGCCCTGGACGCAGACGCAGCCCTTCTCTCTCAAGCTTCTGCAACACCGGCCTCCTCCTCCTCCTCCTCCTCCTCCTCCTCCCCTCACCCTCCTCCTCCCCTTACCCTCCTCCTCCTCCTCCTCTCCCGGCACCATGTCTGCAGGGGGAGATTTTGGGAACCCACTGAGAAAATTCAAGTTGGTGTTCCTGGGGGAACAGAGCGGTAAGTACCTGGCTCTTTGATTTATCATTATTATTCATGATGATGATGATGATGATGATTGGGGGAGTTCTTGGCTCTGAGACTTCCCCCCCCACACCCGTCTTCTTGGTTGGCCCACATTATCCGAACCCCATTGGGGAAACCCCCTTTCTCCCCTCCCCTCCCTCAATCTCCATGCTGGTGAAGGGGAAAAAAATTAAATTAAAAAAGCCCTTCCACACCCGGCCCGCAGGGGAGGACTGGGGTGGGGCTGAGGGGGGGAGGAGGGGGGACCTAGGGTGAGGACCCAGTGGGGAGAGGGGGAGATGCTGGGATCAAGGGTGGAGGAGGGTGGTCTGGGGTATGGGGGGGCAGGTGCATGGGGTGGGCCCCGAGGGTGGAGGCTGGGGGGGGGAGGATGCTCCGGGCCTCCAGAAGGCCCCCCAGGGATGGCTGGCACTGCGGCATAGGCTGCAGGAAGACAGCATGGGGGGGTGTCTGGATGCCGGCGTTGGGGAGAGGGGGCTGCACCCCCTCCTCCTTTGGGAGACACCTGGGATCCCACCACCCTAGAAGAAGGCTTCTTGCTGGGAAGGCAGGTGAAAGGGCATGCACAGCAGGCCGGAGATCCTATGGCTGCTGCTGGTGGATGGGGAGAGGGGGGAGATAGGAAAAATCAACCCACACCTGTCCATTCTGAAAATGGAGAGACCGCAGGCCGCAGGGCGGAGCAGAGAGCCAGCCCAGCTCCCCCGGCTTAACATCCCACTGGGCCAAAGGTTCTAGAACACTCCTCCACACCCTGCCCTTGTCCAGAACACTAGGTTCTATGAGTCTTGGCAGGGAGGGGTTCCCCATTCCCACCCGCCCCCCCCATCCCAGCCAGCCAGGGGCACTGGGGAGACACTGCTCAGGAAGGTCCTGGAAGAGAGAAAGGCCTAGATGACACGCCCTGCTCCCCCCACCTCCAGAGAGAGCAGCAGGGGATGCTGCTCAACACCCCCCCCACCTCCCAGCTCCCCACCCTCCCCACTGGGGGGAGGGGGAGGGCAGGTCTCTGTGGCAGCCAGCCAGAGAGCCAAGGGGGAGATGAAGGGGGAGGGAGGCGGGAGGGAGAGGGGGCAGGCTGGGCTCTGAGCCTCTCCGCTGGTGGAGATAGGCCCGTCCTTGGTGGACAGATCCCCCGGCTCTAGATCTACAGACAGATCCCATGCAGCTGGTTGGGCAGGGAAGAGAGCCTGTAGAGAGGACCGGTGAGCTGGGGGGCAGGGGTGGGGGATGGGGTGCTGCTGAGTCTGTGCTCTGGCTTGTGGGGCTGTGGAGGTCACATGACCGCCTCCCCGGCTAGGGATGCTTGTTACCTGTGATGGGGGCTGGGAGCCTGGCTCCAGGAGGGGAACACCCTAACACCCTGACCCCCAGAGATGGACCCATCCAGGGGACACGTCCCCTCAAGATCGATCCAGCCAGCTAGCCAGCCCTCCTTGTCTTTAAGACTCTTGATTATTATAATTATTATTATTATTACTCCTTCGTACTGTGTCTGGATGGGGTTTGAGTGTGTTTCCGTGTTCACTAGGAACTTGAAGACCCCAGGCAGTGTGTTCATAACCTTGATCGCTCCAATTTGCTCCGTTTTGGTGATGGAAAACTCAGGGTTCTCTTAGAACTTCTGCTGAGGCCCAAGGACCACTGCGGGGTGTGTATGTGGGGGGGAGGAACCACAGACAGGAGCCATGAAACACCCCCTGCCCCCACCCCGCCCGCCTTGCTTGCTCAAGAGGCCGGAGGGAGCCCCCCCAGGGAAGGCCCAGGGCTCCCCTAGATGCTCAGGGTAAGTCTTCAATGCTCGGGCCCAAGCGTCTCCTGTTTCCAGGCAACCATTTTCCATCCCCCCTCCCCGTGTCCTTGGGATTAAGATGACCTTGAGCCTGGAGAAGACAGGAGTGAAGGAGCCGTGCATAGCCAGGGATGGACGGGGTTGGTCCAGGGCTTTGCCCTGGGTGAGATTCGATCAGGTCGCTTCCAGTGGAGTTTCCTTGAATGGCTCCCTTCTACTTGTACTCGGTGGGCTGTGTGCCTTAGGTTTCGAATGGAGCCTTTAGGGGTGCTGGATTAGGTAGAGGACACCCCTGAGTCTGGTGGGAGGAGATGGGCCCTTGATACTGTCTATTCCACCTTGCACACGCTCAGTTGAACCTCTCTAGGTTCTGGGGAGAGCCGGGGTGTCTGCAGCCTTGTGGGGGAGAGGTGGAGGGAGCTCTCCTTTTCTTTTTCTTTTTTGCCAGTTCTGGGACTTGAACTCAGGGCCCAGGCATGTCCCTGAGCTCCTTTCGCTCAAGGCAAGCGCTCTACCACCTGAGCCACAGCACCACTTCCGGCTTTTTTTTTTTCTCTGTGTACATGGTATACTGAGGAATAGAACCCAGGGCTTTATGTGTGTGTGGCAAAGCGCTCTACCACTGAGCCACCTTCCCAGCCCTTTGCTTTTCTTATGCGATCTCTGAGGTCTTTTGCCTCCATACCCAGGGACTTGGGTCATCTGGGCTCAGCGAAGCCTTCTAGAGCCTTCTAGAGCCAATAAGGGCTCGAGTCCTCTTCCAGGAAATGGCCTTCCCTTTTTTTTCCTTTGCCTAGACATCTGTCTAGGCCAGTGGGAAAAGGCAGCTGAATTCTGACCAGGGGCTGTTCTCGTTGATCCGGGTGAAGAAGAAGGCCACTTGGATGGGCAAAGATGGCAGGAAGCCATGGCAGAGAGGACACGCCTCCCGGCCTGTGGTATATAGGTTGACAGTCATAGCCTGGCCTAGGGCTGGAGTTGGGGTGGGATGTTGTAGCTCCAGAGGCATGAATGAATCTCTGGGTAGCAGGTGGGGGGCTGTAATGGTCCTGCGGGTATCTCTGTGGCTCTCCGGGTCTCATGGTGGTGGCGGTGCTGGGTCCCAAGCCGGCTGCCCTTGATCGGCGTACAGAGCAGGTTATCAATGGAAGAGAATGGGCCTGTCAGATACACACCTTCCTCCTGAGACATAATGGCTGTCCGGGGTATGAAAGGCGGGGCAGGACCATGCTTGGTGCTCTTCGGATCTCTGCCTACCTTTCCCTTCCCTTCCCTGAGATAATGAGGCAGGGGTCTGTAAGAGCTGTGTAAGAGTCGTGTAGCGGTGACCCCCTGGCAGCAGCTGGCAGCTGGGTTGCTCATTCATTTAGTTCCGGTCTCGCTTCCTGCCTCTCCCTCCCTCCTCTATTTTTATTCCATCTCTTGAGTGTGTCTTTGGCCCTCGCATTCCTTCTGCCCCATTGGGGAG
This sequence comes from Dipodomys merriami, assembly GCF_024711535.1. Lineage (NCBI taxonomy): Eukaryota > Metazoa > Chordata > Mammalia > Rodentia > Heteromyidae > Dipodomys > Dipodomys merriami. The sequence goes on along the minus strand of NW_027206268.1, from coordinate 2,164,942 downwards.
CACCAGATGTTTGTGGATGTCATAACAATGGAGAGCTGGGAGAAGCGGAGAGTACCGATGGTCAGCTGGGAGCTGGTGGCTAGGATCTCTTTGCCTGTCTTTGGGGCAGGTGCCAGGAGGTGATCCTGTGGACAGCAGACTGCTTCTCCTCCTCATTGGCTGAACTCTTGCAAGGACACGCCCCCTTCCTCCCCTCCCCTCCCCAAGAGAACCTCATTTGTCCTTCTGTTATGGTGGCTCTTAGGGGTCTGGTTGGCTGTGGATGAGTAGGAGCTCTCTCTCTCTCTCTCTCTCTCTCTCTCTCTCTCTCTCTCTCTCTCTCTCTCTCTCTCTCTCTCTCTCTCTCTCTGTCTCTTTCTCTGATGGTCCTGAGCTTGAACTCTGGGCCCGGGTGCTGTCCTTGAGCTCTTCAGCTCAAGGCCAGTGAGCACTCTACCACTTGAGCCACAGCACCACTTCTGGTTTTCTGCTGGTTCATTGGAGATCAGAGTCTCACAGACTTTCCTGTCCTGGGCTGGCTTTGAACCATGGTCCTCAGATCCCAGCCTCCTGAGTAGCTAAGATGACAGGTGTGGGCTACCAGCGCCCAGATCCACTGAATAATCTTGATTTGAAAACTATGACATTTTCCTAAAGATGTGAGATTTGCTGATGGCCTCTCTGTCGATTACAAGGAAAAGGGCAGATTCCTCCATCCTGGCACCTGCTACTTTCCCACGCCTTGAAAATTCTCTTTTTTTGGGGGGGGGGAGGGGCTTGAACTCAGGGCCTGGGCACTGTCCCTGAACTTCTTTTGCTCAAGGCTAGCGTTCTACCACTGGGGCCATAGCTCCACTTCCAGCTTTTTCTGTATATGTGGCACAGAGGAGTCTAACCCAGGGCTTCATGCATGCGAGGTGAGCACTCTACCACTGAGCCACCTTCCCAGCCCTGAAGGTTCTTATCATGGATACTTGAGAATCTTTTTCAGAGGACTGGATTGTTCAGCTTTGTTCATTACCGGGGCACTGTTCATGTCCAAGATCCTGAAACTCATAGCTATCTCCCTCTCTCCATAACTCTAAAGATGTCACCAGAGGTGAGCAGGGAGAGATTAGTTCTTGTCAGAACTTTGGAGTAAAGCGTCAAGCTACTTTGTGCCTCAGTTTCTCTCTCTTGCTTTCTCCCCCAATTTTTCCGCCTTCCACTGTGGTTAGCTTGAGATGGGGGCGACCTAGACGTTGGATACAGAACCAGAATCTTTGCTTTTCATACGTATATGAGTATATCCATATATGTGTATGGGAGCCGGGCACTGGTGGCTCACGTCTGTCATCCCAGCTACTCAGGAGGCTGAGATCTGAGGATCATGGTTTGAAGCCAGCCCAGGCAGGAAAGTCTATGAGGCTCTTATCTCCAATTAATTACTGAAAAGCTGGAAGTAGAGCTGTGGCTCAAGTGGTAGAGCACTGATCTCAGGAATGGCGCCTGGGTCCTGAGTTCAAGCTCTGGGTCCTGAAAAAAAAACAGGGGGAGGGGGGTAATAGGAGTGTTGCACAGACTAAAAATGAGTGTGCTGGTCCGTTTTCTGTTACTATAAGGAAATACCTGAAGCAGGCTAGCTTTATAAAGGAAAAGAAAGGATTATTTAACCTGTTCTGGGAGAATCAAGGTAGGGTGCTGGGATTGTCTCCATTCTGGGGAGGACCTCGTGACAGATGACTAATGTCGTCACAGTGAAAGGAACCATTTTGGAAGCCAGTAGCCACATTACAGATCCAGGAAGTAACAGATACTGGGGTCCCATTAAACACTTTCAAGGGCACACCCAAAATTGTTCTAAGAATCTCTTCCTGGATCCCACTGGGCTGTTAACCCTTTCCTTTACCACCACCCCCCCAGCCTGTGTCAAAGCACATACAAGTCACAGAGGCGAAAATTAACTCACATGTAGCATGCGAGAAAAATGGCGGCGTGATGGCATGACTCACATCTGGGATCCTGGTTGCACTGGAGGCTTAGATGGGAGGCTAGCCGTTTGAAGAGTTCAATCCCCACGACAAAGAAAGAAAGGAAGGAAGGAAGGAAGGAAGGAAGGAAGGAAGGAAGGAAGGAAGGAAGGAAGGAAGGAAGGGAAGGAAGGAAGGGAAGGAAGGAAGGAAGGAAAGAAAGAGAGGAAGGAAGGAAGGAAGGAAGGAAGGAAGGAAGGAAGGAAGGAAGGAAGGAAGAAAGGAAGGAAGGAAGGAAGGAAGGAAGGAAGATATAAGGACAGAGCTCCCCTCTAAACCCCTCCATTTATAATGAACCCTGTTATGATTCACAAAATAACCCCTTCGCCCCTGTAACAGCCACAAAATCAGCCCATGAGTTTGTGTGTTTGTTTGTTTCCTTATGGTGGGCTGTGTGGTCTCTATAGAAAGGATTTAGAGGAGTTGTTGGATGGGATTATTCAGGAAGGTGAGGCAAGTCTGGGTAGAACAGTTAAAAAAAAAAAAAAAAGTCCAGGAACATAATGGTTGTGGTTGGGCAGGGGGGAATGGAGGGAGGGCAAGAAGGAAGGAAGAGAGAGAGAAAAAAGTCACCCACACCGCCTGGCTGATGGGCAGCTCTTTTGTTACAGTCTAGAAAGACATGCAGCCGTGGGAAATAGGGCTACAGGCCGGGCCTAGAGACTTAAAGCCCCAAGGGGACTGGGGGATGATTAGTCCTGTCTTTGTTTCCTGGAAGCCAGGGAAAGAAAGATGAAGAAATCACTTCTAAGAGCTCCTCGCAAGGTCTTTATTATCTCTTAGAGCTCTAGCTCTTACATTCTGGCCCTTATTTCTAGATCACTTTTTGCCCTAAATGAAATAGGATCTTGAAGAAAGGGAGGAAAAAAAAAAGAGTACAAATTTTTATCATTTTTTTAGAACGTGATTTTTTTTTCTTTTTCAGTAGAAAAGCATATTTATCCTGATCGCTTGGTAACGGGCGGGGGGACGGCAGTGGAAACCCCCAGGGAACTGTACCACGTGTTTTGGGCCTGCCCAAACAAACCCCGTGTCCCCAAAGGGGGGACAGGCTCAAGGGACAGGCTTAGGTCCTGGTGGCTGAAGATAATAGCACACTTCTGAGAATGAAATCAAGCCCTTTAAAAAGTTGCTTCTCATAAAGGCATAAAAAGGGCTCATAGACTGGGTGCCAGTGGCTCACGCCTGTCATCCCAGCTACTGAGGGAGGCTGAGATCTGAGGATCACCATTCAAAGCCAGTCTGGGGGAAGGAAAGTCCATGAGACGCGTTTATCTCCAGTGAACCACCAAGAACTCTGAGAGTGGAGCTGAGGCTCAAAGGGTAGAGTGGTAACCTTGAGGAAAAAAACTCAGGGACAGCACCCAGGCCCTGAGTTCAAGATCCAGGCCCAAACACCAAAAGCAAAAAGAAAGGGGGCCCTGCAGAAGTTAGGGTAGAAATTGCAGCAGTAGAGTACAAGACTCTGGGTGGGATTCCTAGCACTATGAAAAAGGAAAGAGAAGACAGAGGAAGGGGAGGAAGAGGTAGGTACTGGGAACTTGCTCCTATAATCCTAGGTACTTGGGAGGCAGCGATCTGGAGAATGACAGTTCAAAGCCAGCCCAGACAGGGAAAAAACAAATCTGTGAAACTCTGTCTCTAAGATAACCAGTGAAAAGTCAGACCGGAGGCATGGCTGAAGTGGTCAGAGTCCCAGTTAAGTAAGCCGAGGAAACACAAGACCCAAGAATGAGGAGGAGTGGATGGAGGGAACTCAGATCTCTTGGGCATCTGACCTGCTGGGGCTCAGGGAATGTCCTGGAAGCTCTTAGATGAAAAACAACCTGCAAGATCCCAACGTGGGGTGGGTTGGTGAGACCTTTGGGAAGGAGGAGAGCCTGGCTGTCTGGGTTAGGAGTCGATGCTGGCATGGCATATCATTCTTTGTTTTTTGTTTTTGTCAGTTGTGGGGCTTGAACTCAGGGCCTGGGCGCTGTCCCTCAGCTCAAGGCAAGCACTCCACCACTTGAGCCACGGTTTTCTGAATGGTTCATGGGAGATTAGAGTCTCAAGGACGTTCCTGCTGGGCTGGCTTTGAACCCAGATCCTCAGATCTCAGCCTCCTGAGTAGCTAGGATGACAGGCGTGAGCCACCGGCGCCCGACTCACTAGTTCTATAATTCCACACTGGCTTCCATACCCACCCCATGACACATCCAGCGTGGAGACCCAGATGGGTGTTTGTGCACTGGAGAGATCAGATCTCTGGCCCGTCATTTCCCATTTCCCCGGAATGGATGCCTCCTCCATCCGCCCTCCTGGAGAACATTCCTGGCCCAATGACACCTTGTGCTGAGCCCCCCAACCACCACCCCCCTTCCCTAGCCCTAATGTCCCCCCCCCCCGAAGCGGGCTGGTGCCTCTCTCTCTCCCCCGATGTGTGCTTGACCTTGGTTGCCAGGCAACAAGGACAGGCCTGTCCTGCACTTCCTGTTCCCAGGAGGTGTTTCTTCTACCGGGACTGGACCTTAGATGTGGGGAACAGGGCAGGCCACAGCTCCCCACCCCCCCACCTCCCACCCCGGGGATGGGGGAGGGGAAGGGCTGCAAGGAAGACCCAAGAGGAGTGTGCAGTGTCTCCCCTTCACCCCCTCCCCAGACCAGCACCTACCCTAATCCTCTCACCATGCCCAGTCTCCTGTGTGCGTGGCTTCTGCCCCAGCTAACCTTGGCCCCCCCCCATTTGTTTTGTGTGTGTGTGGATTAGAGGTGCACATTTCTTCTGCTGTCATGACCTTGGTAGGGGCTGGTTCCCCCACATGGCTGGTGGTAAGAGCTCTAATGCTTGTGGCTTTCTTTGTTCATGGAGTGATGACAGGAATCTGCTCTCTCTCCACCTTGGAGTGGGGAGCGAAGTCTAGGTGTGTGTGTGTGTGTGTGTGTGTGTGTGTGTGTGCGCGCGCGCGCACGCGCGCGCACGCGCGTGCACGCACATGCTGGTGCTTGAACTCAGGACCTAGATGCTGTCCCTTAGCTTTTTCTTTATCTTTTTTTCTTTTTCTTTTTTTTTTTTTTTTTGTCAGTCGTGGGTCTTGGACTCGCCCTGGGCACTGTCCCTCAGCTCTTCAGCTCAAGGTGAGCACTCTACCATTTGAGCCACAGCGCCACTTCTGGTTTTCTGAGTGGTTCATTGGAGATCAGAGTCTCATGGATTTTCCTTACCAGGCTGGCTTTGAACTGTGATCCTCAGATCTCAGCCTCCTGAGTAGCTAGGATGATGGGAGTGAGCCACCGGCACCCGGCTCCTTGTTTATTTCTGCACTAAAGGGACAGCACCAGGAGTACATGGGAGAAGCTTGGCTGGGGGTGGGGTGAAGCAGGAGAGGGAGGATGTCCATAGGTTCCTCTGTCTCCAGGCTGCCCAGGCCCCCTTCTTACCATTGCCCCTCAGACTGTCTGTGGGCTTTGGTAGTTTCAGGGAGGCAGCCAAGAAATCTTATTTTAAGCCTGGGCACTGGTGGCTCACATCTGTCATTCTAGCTACTCAGGAGGCTGAGATCTGAGGATCAAGATTGGAAGCCAACTCCAGGGCAAGAAAACCCTTGTGAGACTCTGATCTCCAATCAACTACTCAGAAAATAATAATAATAATAATAATAATAATAATAATAATAATAATAATAATAATAATAATAATAATAAGCCAGAAATGGTGCTGCAGCTCAAGCAGTAGAATGTCAGCCTTGAGCCGCTCAGGGACAGCGCCCAGACCCCTGAGTTCAAGCCCCAGGACTGGCACAGAAAAAGAAAGAATGGAAGAAAGAAAGAAATCTTACTTTAGTTCTTTTCTGAGTAGAGAAAAAGCATCCAAGAAGAGGACTTGGCTTTAGAGAGGAACCGATCTCAAATTATTATTTTATTTTTAGGCTGTTCATGGGCTCTGGGACATCTCTTCTCCTGACTCTGATTTTTATTCATTCATCAACCTTCCTGTCTTCCACAAAGCACCGTGCACACTGATGCATGTGCTAGTGGTGACCGGAAGCATCTTGGTGTGCTACCTGGTGGTATGGCGGCTAAGAGGCCCATGCCTGGCAGGATGTCCGGGTTTCTAGAACAAGGGCTGTGGGCCCATTGGCTCGTCCAAGGCCCCCCCTTGGACTTGGAGTGACTTAGGAAACACAAGTCATGTCCCTCACCGCTCGGTCCACTCAGGACTGTTCCCCACTCTTCTTCTTCTGTTCCTGAAGCATTGGAAGCTCAGACCACCCGTGTTGGTTACATGGTCCAACGTCCATGCTGGTTGGCTGGTTGGCTGTCTGGCTGGTTGAGCCAAAACTTCCCTATCGGCTTAAATAAGCATGGACACCCAACCTTGTCAATAAACCAGCTGGTAGCCTGGTGTTTAACAGGTGTGGCTTCCTCTTCTATAAGGTGGATGTATTCACTGTGGATTCGTGCGTGGATGAGACTGGACTCCTTGGGTCTGGCTAGAGTTTGGAAGGAGAGAGGAGGGGAGGGCAAGGAGAGGAGGGAAGGGAAGGGCAAGGAAGAGGGAGGGGAGGAGAGAGGAGCGGAGAGGAGACTAACTAGATGCCAGAGCTCACACCTGTAATCACAGGTCCAGAGGATCACAGTTGGAGGCCAATGCAGGTGGAAAAGTCTGTGAGACTCCCATTTCCAATTAATCAGCCAAAAGCAGGGCTGGAAGAGCAGCTCAAGTGATAAGAAAGCCAGATGAGCAAGCTCAAAGTCCTGAGTTCAATCCCAGAGAGAGAGAGAGAGAGAGAGAAAGGGAATTCTTGCTCACTTACCCTGACTGAGACCACCTCTCCTAATGTCCATCATTCCTTTGTAGAGCCATGTTTCCATCTGGCATCAGGTCTCATCTTCCAAAGAATTTCCTGGAACATTTCTTGTCCTGGGGGTCTCCCGGTGATGTACTCGGTTAGCTCTGGCATGTTAGATAAAGTCTTTATTTTGCCTTTGTATTTAAAAGATGTCTTTGGATATCAGATTCTAAATTAACCATCTTTTTTTGTTTGACTTTTAGTCCATGGCAGATATTGCTTCTCTCTCTGTCTCTCTGTCTCTGTCTCTCTCTGTCTGTCTGTCTGTCTCTCCCTCTCTGCACACATAAGTGCTGAGGGTTGAACCCAGGGCCTGTAGTATCGTATAAGTGTATCTACCACTGAACTACCCTTCCATTGTCTCCTTGCTTCCATTATTTCAGAAAAGAATCTGCTGTTCTCATTTCCCCCTGCTCTTTCTCCCCCCCTCCCCCCCAACCTCTTTTTCTCTATTTCTTTCTTCACCTTGGTCTTTTTTTTCCACTGGCTACCTTTACGATTCTTCTCTTGTGCACCAAGTTTCTCTTTATCACAATTTGGCTTCGTTTCCCTTTGATCTGTGAGTTGATCATTTTCCTTGTATTTTTTTTTTCCAAACTTTTTTCCTCCTTCCACCTCTCCCTTCATCCTTCAAGGACGGCATGTACACGTGTGGCAGGCCACTTGACATTACCCTGCAGCTCACTGAAGTTCTGATCATTTATTTTATTCGCAGTGTGTTTTGTTTCAGATAGATTTTTTAAAATTCCAATTGCCGTTGTTGGCAAATTCACTGATCTTTTTCTTCCACTGAGTCTAATCATCTCTGACATTATGTAATTTTCACCTCTGGGAGTTTGATTTGAGTCTTTAAAAACATATTCCACATCTCTGTTTAACTTTTTGGACATGTGGAATGTGGTTATGATAATGACTTCGTAATGTCTTTATCTGCTATTTCTAACATATGTGTCAGTTGGCGTTTAGTTTCAGCTGATTGATTTTTTCCCCTCTACTTTATGGTTCTTTTTTTTTTTCATTGCTTCTTTTTTTTTTTTTCTTTTTTGTGCCAGTCCTGGGGCTTGAACTCACAGCCTGGGTGCTGCCCCTGAGCTTCTTTTGCAAAAGGCTAGCACTCTACCACTTGAGCCACAGCGCCACTTTCAGCCTTTTTTTTTTTTTTTTTTTTTTTTGGAAAGGCATGTATGATTCATTGGAGATAAGAGTCTCGTGGACTTTCCTGCCCAGGCAGTCTTGGAATCCTCACAGCTCAGACTCCTGAATAGCTAGGATGACAGGCGTGAGCCACCGGCACCTGGCTTTTCTTTGCTTCTTTGAATGCTCAGTAATTTTGTTGGTGGTAGTAATCATAGGGCCTAAACTCTAGGCCTGGGCACTGTCCCTCAGCTCTTCAGCTCAAGGCGAGCACTCTACCACTTGAGCCACAGCTCCATGTCCAGCTTTTTCTGCTTATGTGGTTCTGAGGAATTGAACCCAGGGCCTCAGGCATGTGAGGCAAGCACTCTACCACTGAGCCACCTTCCCAGCCTTTTTTTTTTTTTTAATTGAGGGATAACTATTGTGCAATTTACGATGTGATACATACCGGGTAGCTTTCTATTCCTCTCCTAAGTATTCTAAAGATTCATTAGAATACTTAGAGGCCTCAGAGCTATATTCAGTGTGCAGGTAATTGTAACACATGCTGCCTTCTTGTCCATCTGAGAATTCCCTGTGTCTCCCGTGAGTGACGGAGCATCATCCCACTTGGGCTGGTGGAGACAGATGCTGTTTCTAGCTTTGTGTGAATGCCACCTTTGGGTTTCTCTGGTCTGTCTGGGTGGTCATTCACCCATCCACCGAGTGTCCTCACGTACTCGGCCTCCCAGTGCTGGACACTTGAGAGACATTCAGAGTCATTGCTCTCTCTCTCTCTCTCTCTCTCTCTCTCTCTGGGCATCTCCCTCCCCTCCAGCAATTGGGTCTCATGTCCCAATTGTACTCTGAGCTGCTTTGTTTCCTCCAGACCCTCAGCCCCATTCTCCTCAGCTTCGATGATCCTCTGGATTCTACCTACTCCTCCCAACAGCCAGTTGTGGCGGGGCGGGGGGGGGGGGGGGCTCATCTCATTTGTCACTGCTGCTCTGAGGTCATTACTATCTGATGCCCAGTGGCTTGAGAATCGTTGTTCTGGGTAACTATTTTCTTTTCCTATCTTTTGATTGTTATCAAGTGAGAGGATAAATCCTGTCCCTCGGTCACTCCATCTCAACTGGAGGCTAAATCCTTAGGGGCCTTGACTTCTCTTGTGTCCATTTGTTTGTAAAGACACCGAGCGGTGGAGCTCGGGAACTCTGAGCGTCCATGTGAGCAGCTGTTGCTGGGAGACTGAAGGTCATCCAGTTGATGATATAAGCGTATAGATTTCCTATATCTGGTGGCACATGGTTTCTGAACTCAAGACCTTTCTTTTTTCTTTTATTTTTTACTTTTTGTAGAATTTTCTACTGTCCCACTCTTAATGAGCCTCTTAGTATCTCGTTGTAGTCAGTGGTATAGTTTTGTTGTTGTCGTCGGTCGTGAGGCTTGAACTCTGGGCCTGGGCGCTGTCCCTCAGCTCTTCAGCTCAAGACCAGCCCTCTACCACTTGAGCTACAGCGCCACTTCCGGTTTTCTAGTGGTTCATTGGAGATAAAGAGTCTCACAGACTTTCCTGCCTGGGCTGGCTTTGAACTGTGATCCTCAGATCTCAGTCTCCTGGGTAGCTAGGAATATAGGCGTGAGGCACTGGCCCAGCAATTAGTGGTGTAGTTCTTTATCTCAGGAACACAGGGACGTTCCCTCAGCCTAGGTCTTGTTTTTGAGGTGCCCACTGTGGACAGGAAGAGGAAGCAGTGTGGGTACAGTACCATAAGTTACTTTGAGAGGAGGGAGGTGTGTGTGAGTGTGTGTGTGTGTGTGTGTGTATGTACCTTTAATTGTAGTGCATTGTTGTCACCATCCTATTATACTTTTAGTTATCATCATCATCGTTATTATTATTTTAGAGCAAAGAGAATCCTCTGTATTGTTGTGACTGACTTAAAGGGAAAAAAAACTTGCTTCTCACTGGGCGCTGGTGGCTCACACCTGTCATCCTAGCTACTCAGGAGGCTGAGATCTGAGGATTGTGGTTCAAAGCCAGCCCCAGGCAGGAAAGTCCGTGAGACTCTTCTCTCCAATGAACCACCAGAAAACCAGAAATGGAACTGTGGCTCAAAATGGTAGAGTTCTTGCCTTGAGCCAAAGAGCTAAGTGACGGTGACCAGGCCCTGAGTTCAAGCCTCAGAACCGGCAAAAACAAAAAACAAACCACCAAAACCAAAAATAGGCTTCTCATATTTTCGAATACAATGGCTGCTTCTTTTTTAAAAATTTAAGTAGTTGTATACGGGGGTTTGAATTCCACAAGACAGATTATGAGTTCGATAGGTCTTGATCGATGTCACCCCTCCCAGCGCTCCTCCTCAGCTTTGGGCCAGTATTCTCTTCTTAGCTTATCTAACCTTTAGGTCTGCAAACAAGAGAGGCCTGCCTATCACTGCCCAGCTGGTTAGAGCAGGCAGTGACAGAGTTGGGGGGGGGGGATGAGAGGAATGAATGGGACAGTCGTTCACAAAGGGAGATCTTGGAAAGTTGGAGAACCAACAGTCTCCATCGTCTAGGATGGGTCAGGGGTGTGTGTGTAGGGCAGGGGGGGATGCACTTTCTATGCTGGGTATCGACAGGTACTAAAGCCAAAATCTTCCTCAGGGTGGCATCAGTGTAGAACCTAAAGGAGGCAGGAGTTACATCTCTCTGGGCCCACTAACCTTAGTTGCCGCCTATAAGCTGCCCAGGGGCTGGCATGTGTGTGGTTTAAATAGTAGAGCACCTGCCTAATGTATGCCAGGCCCTGAGTGCAATCCTTAAGTTGGACAGGGAAAATAAAACAAGCTATAGGGGAGGCCCCTATATTGGGTAGGGGGTGGGGTGGGTGTTGAATCTCCCTAAACAGTGTGTGTGTGTGTGTGTGTGTGTGTGAGAGAGAGAGGGGGGGGGGAGAGGGAGAGGGAGAGAGAGAGATGGGGAAAATTAGAAAGGATTGGGAAGCTGTTCGGTGTTTTAGATAGCTACTCTATTGTGATCCTGTTTTAAGCAATTATGTGGCCAAATCTTATTTTCCTGAATCACAGATAATCCTTCTTTGCTGGGAGGGAATGGGACGTGGTTAACTGCACATAAGTCTCATAGACTTTCCTACCCTGGCTGGCTTGGAACCGCGATTCTCAGATCTCAGCCTCCCGAGTAAGCTAGGATGATAGGCACCCAGCTTCTATGTCTTTGACTCTTGGCTCTTGGCTCCCCTGGTTTGCAAGGCCCCAAAGCAAATTGAGATGGCTGTGCAGGTAGGGAAACAGATGGTTCTCTGGGACCTCATGGGTTTGCTTCGGGCTGAGGGGGACCAAGAGCAAGTGTGGCTGAGTAGGGATGAATCACAGGGTCCTGAGAGCTCATGGGGTTGTGAGGAAGGAAGGGCATGCAGGCTGTACCTGGGGCTTCGGGGAAGGGAAGGGAAGCTAGGAGTTAAGCATGAGGTAATACAGGCTTATAGCGACTGTGCACATGGTAGGTCTACAGCACACATTAGGTCTACATCTTTTTGTTGCTGATGGTGGTGGTTGGTGGTGGGACTTGAAACTCAAGGCCTGAGCACCATCCCTGAGCATTTTTTGCCCAAAGCTAGCGCTCTACCACTTTGAGCCACAACGCCATTTCCTGTTTTCTGAGTGGTTCATTGGAGATCAGAGTCTCACGGGCTTTCCTGCCCAGGCTGGCTTTGAACCACGATCCTCAGAGCTCAGCCTCCTGAGTAGCTGGGATGACGGGCGTGAGCCACTGGCTCCCGGCTTCTTGCATCTACTTTCTGAAGGTGCGAACCCCCCCCCCCACCTCCAGAAAATAAAAACGAGAGGTAGGCCATGGAGTGAGTCTAGGAAGGGAAACTGAGGCTGGATTTCTAATCCCCCCGCCAACCCCTGTCTACCCCAGTCGCCATGGAGCTTCGATGATATTATCTGGCCCTTCCTGTGTTTCCCGGGGGAGGGGGGGGATTCTTGGATGCCTTGCGTCATCTCAGGTACCTGCTGCCATCTTTGATCATCTATGGTTGAAGCTGGGGGCGGGGGGCTGCTGTGATGCTGATAGGAGGATTATTTCAGATTCCCCATCTCTGGCTTCTTTCTTGCTCTCTCTGTCATCCAAAGGGACAGTGCTGGACTGAAGGTCCACCGCCCATCAGCGGCAGGTTCAAGGTCTCCCAACCTCCCCTACCGTCAACCTCTCTTCTTCCAAGCATGCGGGCAGGAGTTGCTGACTCTGTAGCCTTGCTCAGAAGCCAGGCTTGCGGGATTCACTGGGCCTGTGCCCACCAATCAGCAGGGCCCAATGAAGAGGGGAGAGGGGCTCCCCACTGATGCCCAAAGTCCTGGGCCAGCCCTGCCCACACCTGGACGGCTCTCTCTCTTCCTTCCTCACCCCTGTGCCCCAGCCTGTCTGTCTAGCTTCGCTGGGTCCCCAAGTAAGGTTCTCTCTGGCAGAGGGAATTAACACACTTAATTAAAGTGCCCAATGAAGAGCTTTTTTTGACTAGTTCTTAATTACCGTCGGAGTCTTTAGGGGGACAGTTGGAAATGGGATTTTTTTTTTTTACATATTCATTCAGCCGGCAGCCAATCAGCTAGGCTCTGGGAATGACTGTCAGGAAGGAAGGGGTTGGGGTTTTCTTCGCCAGGCGCTCACGCCTGTCATCCCAGCTACTCAGGAGGCTGCCATCTGGAGACTGAGCTGCCCTGGCTGGGCCAGTCCCTGGGATTATTAGGCTGCAGTTGGAGACGGGGAGAAGCAGATCTGCAGGCCAGAGGTGGCGTCTAGCTGAGAGGAGGCTGGGTACCCAGAGGAGGCTGGTAAAGGGCGTAGACTCCACCCCCACCCCCGCTGCTCCCCCCCAGGTGAGACTCCTGTATACTGGCAGGTTGGGAAAGGATTAAAGGAAGCAAATAAAAGAATGTGCTTTAGGGAAAGTAAGCTTAGCCTTTTTTTTTTTCACCCGTGAGACTGGATGATTATTGGAAATAAGCTTTTTTTGTTTTGTTTTTGTTTTTCCTGGACACAACACTGGTGTTTATTCTGTGGTCTGCTCACTCTAAAGACGGCTTTTTAGCCGGGCCCTGGTGGCTCACCCCTGTCATCCTAGCTACTCGGGAGGCTGAGAACAGAGGATCACAGTTTGAGGCCACAGGGCAAGAAAGTCCACAAGAATCCCACTTGGGTGGGGGTAGAGGAGATCTCTCCACCATCGCCAGGCCCGTTGTCTCCAGTTACTCCTGATGAACATTTTTTTCTGTTGTTGTCGGTCACGGGGCTTGAACTCAAGGCCTAGGCGCTGTCCCCAAGACTCTTTTTGCTCCAGGTGAGCACTCTACCACTTGAGCCACAGCGCCACATCCAGCTCTTTCTGTGTATGTGGTATACTGAGGAATCGAACCCAGGGCTTCAGGCATGCAAGGTGAGCGTTGTACCGCTGAGCCACCTTCCCAGCCCCTTTCCCCCCTCTTTTGCTTGGGACTGGTCTCAAACTAGCATCTTTTTACCTAGGCCACTCACATAGCTGGAGGACCCCTGGGAGCCGCTTAGCTTTTGTTGTTAAAGGATTTCGAGAGCTTTTTTGGTCTTGAACTGCAGTCCTTCCGGTCTGATCTCCGTCTCCTGAGTTGGCTGGGATTAAAGGCCTACACCACCACACTCGACCTTCCTAGTCACTGGCTCTGAGTCCTCATGCGGAATTTTGTCACTGGATCGGGGAAGATGTGGATTTGGGTGTTGGGAATTCACAGGGACTGTAGGAAGTCTTCTCAGTGGCGGCCTGACACCTGGGCTGGAACTCCTTCAACCCACCTGACAGGAACCTGGCCTTAAGGCTCCTTCCTGGGTGGGTTTAGGGGAGGGAGGGGAGGTATTAGTATTTTCTCCAGATTATTCCCCCCATCATGCCTGTTTTCCTCCAACGCAGTGTTTTCAGCAGACCTCCGACTGTTGAACCACTCACCCACACCCGCACTGAGACAAACTCTCTTCTTGTTTTGCAGTCGGGAAGACATCTCTGATCACGAGGTTCATGTATGACAGCTTTGACAACACATACCAGGTGCGGTTCTGGGTTCAGGGCTGGAAAGGGGAGGGGGCTTACCCTTCATCCTGCCCAAACCCACAGAAGCTTCCTAAGGCAACTGCTGGCTTCTCTCCAGGGCCGTTTAAGTCGATCTCAGACTGGGATGAACCCTGATTCCTGGGGGGTGTCATTTGGCTTTGAAAATAAAAGCTTCCTCTGGAGTACGGGCCCCCAGGCTGACCAAAGGAAGTCTTTGTCTAGAGAGAAACACAGAAGATAGAAAGCGAATGCCGGACTGGGCAGGTGGCTCAATGGTAGAGTGCTTGCCTAGCATGGAAGCCCTAGGTTCGATTCCTCAGCGCCACATAAGCAGAAAAAACCAGAAGTGGCGCTGTGGCTCAAGTGGTAGAGTGCTCGCCTTGAGCTGAAGAGCTGAGGGACAGCGCCCAGGCCCGGAGTTCAAGCCCCACGACCTATCAAAAAATCAAAACTTGGAGGGTCTTGGCTAGTTGGTGTGCTTGGCACTAGTGGGCAAAACCCCTTCGAAATCCTGCCCCCCATTCTCATCTCCAGTGTCCCCCTTGGCTTCCCGCCCCCCCTCCTCTGCTTGTTCAAGTACAGATGGCTGTACCAGCCTCTGTTCATGGCACGGTGGCACTGGCTGGCACATTCCTCCATCTTGGTTGTCCAGTTTTCTCCAGGCCTAGATCAGACATCACCCTGAGCCCCGAGAACCTGCGGGGCTCTATCAGGATTCCCCACCCTCCCTGCCCCGGGGCTTCCACTCAGAGCTGGGCTCGGGCGTGGCTGGGGTCCGGAACACCTGGCATCCCTGGCTGTACAGGGTCTGGCCACCGTGAAACCACAGATGGTCCCCGTGGAGCCGGAAATGCTCGGCTTCTGTGTCTTCCCTGCCACCAGCAGACTGAGAGACCTCGTGTCACAGTCAGAGTGGAGAAAACCCAGAGAAAGAGCTGCCCCCACCCCCACTGCCGGCTCATCTCCCCCTTTCATGATCATTTTTATTTTTGGCTGTCAGCCGG
Source organism: Dipodomys merriami (assembly GCF_024711535.1). Classification (NCBI taxonomy): domain Eukaryota; kingdom Metazoa; phylum Chordata; class Mammalia; order Rodentia; family Heteromyidae; genus Dipodomys; species Dipodomys merriami. The sequence goes on along the minus strand of NW_027206268.1, from coordinate 2,149,911 downwards.
TAGACATCCTTGAAACGCTGGAAGATGGTAATGAGCGCGGGAAGCTGGGTTCCCGGGCTGAGCGCCGGCACCAGCAGCTCGCTTTAATGAACTCTCTGGAGATGGAGAGGAGGGGATGTGTTGGTGTTCATTTTTGTTTTTCTTCGCAAGGCACACCGAGGTGTATGGGAAGTAGGCAAGAATCCCTCCCCCTTCCCCTCAGGGCTTGACGGGGGTGAACGTTACCTGTTACTCCCCACATCCTATCCATTGTGGCAGAAACAGCCCTTGTTCTTGTTGTTGTGTTTGTCGGTCGTGGGTCTTGAACTCTGGGCCTGGGCGCTCTCCTTCAGCTCTTCAGCTCAAGGCCAGCGCTCTACCACTGGAGCCACAACCACTTCCAGCTTTCTGAGTGGTTCACTGGAGATAGGAGTCTGATGGGCTTTCCTGCCTGGGCTGGCTTTGAACTGTGATCCTCAGATCTCAACCTCCTGAGTAGCTAGGATGACAGGTGTGAGCCACCACGCTCAGCTTCAGCTCAGATTTCATCGGCAGAGGCACCCAGACATTTCCTGGAATGGAGTTTTCCCTCCCTTCCCTCTGTCCTTCCCTTCCTCCCTCCTTCCCACCCTTTCTCCCCTTTCCTCTCTCTTCTTCCCTACTTCTCTCCCTCCCTTCCACTCTCTCTGTCCTTCTCTCTCACCTTCCCTTCCTCCCTTTCTTCCTTCTCTCTGTGTGTCTCTGACTCTAGCCCTCCCTTCCCCTCTACTCATTCTGGATTGGATGTTTGACCAGTGGCTCACGCCTGTAATCCTAGCTACTCAGGAGCCTGAGATCTGAGGATCCCGATTCAAAGCCAGCCTGGGGCAGGAAAGTCCCTGAGACTCTTCTCTCGTTTTAACCACTCCAAAACTGGAAGTGGCGCTGTGGCTCAAGCGGTAGAGCTGAAGAGCTGAGGGACAGCGCCCAAGCCCAGAGTTCAAGCCCCACAACCTTGAAGTTCATGTCTGGCGTCCTCCTTCTCCCCCAAAGTCTGTTTTTGCAAAGGGAATAAAATGGCCGCTACCCTGTATCCTCTCCAGCAGATCCGGGTACCTCCTGAGATGCCCTGGTCTCTGTCTACACTGCACTTTCCTTTCAGCCTGGTGTGAGCGTAAATTTCAGACTCTATTTAAACCAAACAGGGATAGAAGGAGTGGGGGGGAGGGGCTCAAGGAGGAGATAGCAGTGCATCTGGCTAGCAAGTACAAGGCCCTGAGTTCAAATCCCTGGTCTAGCCCCCCGGTACTTCCCAAACCAAACCACAGCAGCACAGCAACAGCAAAACAACCCAGGAACCCTTATTTATTTATTTATTATTTGATTTTATTTTTGGTTGACCATGGGGCTTGAACTCTGGGCCTGGGCGCTGTCCCTGCGCTCTTCAGCTCAAGGCGAGCGCTCTACCACTTGAACCACAGCGCCACTTCCATTTTCCTGGTGGTTCATGGGAGAGAAGAGTCTCACGGACTCTCCTGCTCCCAGCTGGCTTTGAACCGTGATGCTCAGATCTCAGCCTCCTGAGTAGCTAGGATGACAGGCGTGAGCCGCCGGTGTCCGGCTAGGAACCCTTATTTTTACCGTTTGAAAAGTGTTACATTTGCCTCCGTTGATCATTCAGATCCACCGCCGCCACCGCCGCCGGGGAAATTAAAAGGCAATTGATAAATACATGGCGAAATGAACATTCTAGAAGTCAGGTCCCTGAGCTGTTGGCCTGGAGAGCCGGCATCCCCCTCCCCCCTCCCCGCCAAGGGCACATTACCTTGCCACTGCTCACAAGGACACAGCTGGTCCAGTGTGTTTCCCAGACACCCTGCCCTTCACCCCCTCCCACCAGGAGACTCTCTCTCACTTGTCAGTCGGCATCCCTAAGTGTTGCTGGCTCCATTAGCATGCTCATTTGCATGCTCATTTGCATGAATGAGGGTGGTGGGCCGGGAGAAGGCCGCAGCGCTGGAACAGTAGGCTCATTGTGAAGGGGCTTGAGGTACCCAGCTGCTCTGGCCACTTAGGGATGCTTCCTCCGTCCCCGATCCCAGTGTCGTGGCCAAGGCTTCCTTTTGCTTCCTTTCCCTTCCCTTCCCATCATTCATGCAGACGACCGTACTGATTTCCCCGGCAGACTTTGTTATTGTATCTTGTCAGCATGTGGATGCAAGAAAATAAGTAAATAAATACTAACGCAGCCGGGCGTCGGTGGCTCACGCCTGTGCGTCCATCCTAGCTACTCGGGAGGCTGAGATCTGAGGATCGAGGTTCGAAGCCAGTTCAGGCAGGGCGAGTCTTGTGAGACTTTGAGCTCCAATAAACTACTCAGAAAAAAAAAAAAAAAGCCAGAACTTGTATGGTGGCCCACGTGGTACAGCAAAAGAAGCTCAGGCCTGGAGTTCAAGCCCCAGGACTAGCAAAAATCAAAGAACTCTTTCAGCTGGGTTCTGGGGGCTACTGACTGTTATCCTCGCTACTCAGAAGACTGCGATCCAGACCAAAACAGTTTAGAAAACTTCCACCTCTCATGTAACCAGCAAAAAGCTGGGCTGGAGGTGTGGCTCAAGTGGTAGAGCACCAGCTGTGAGTAAGCCAAAAAAAAAAAAAATATCAAGTGAGTTCAAGCTGGGTTATATAAGACCCTGCTGAGGATTCTGGTCACATATGTGGAATGGTGCATAGAATCTGCATCTGGGACATGGGGTGGGGTTGGGGGGGTTCCCCTGCTGTTGCCGGAGCTTTCTCCCCTGAGCAACAAGAGACCCCGATTTCATGGCCGACCGACCGTGCCATGCCTCTTCCCTCACAGGCCACCATTGGGATCGACTTCTTGTCAAAAACCATGTACTTGGAGGATCGTACGGTGAGCACCCCCATCTCAGCATGGGGAGGATGGAGGGGGCAAGGGAGGGTCCCTTGGGGTTCCTCCCCAAAGAACCTTGAGCTGGGTAACCTGAGAGAGAGAGAGAGCCCATGCTCCAAATCTGGAACTACAGCCAGTTCATGGTGGTGGTACCAGCATCACAGACGGCTTGTGATGTCCTCCTAGTCCCCCACTGCTGCTGGCTGGGAGCCCCCCACCCCGGCTGACACCCCCTCCCCTCTCCCTCGCCCTGCAGGTCCGTCTGCAGCTCTGGGACACAGCCGGCCAGGAGAGATTCCGCAGCCTGATTCCCAGCTACATCCGGGACTCCACGGTGGCCGTGGTGGTGTATGACATCACAAGTGAGTGACGGTCTGTATGGCAGATGGATGGTGTCCAGGAGGGGGCAGGCTGGGCCCCTGTGTGTGTGTGTGTGTGTGTGTGTGTGTGTGTGTGTGTGTGTGTGTGTGTGTGTGCGTGCATGCAGCGATCACTACCATGCATGACTTTGCAAGTGTGTGTGTGAGACTCTCACCCTCCCCTCCCCCCGCCCCAGAAGGCAGCTGAGCCCCCAAAGGGCTGTCCAAGCCTGCAGAGAAAGAGCCGGAGATGACCCCACCCACCCAGGCCTGGCCAGCCCCGTCTCGCTCACGCCCTGTCCCTCTCCCCTCCCACCTCCAGATCTCAATTCCTTCCAGCAAACCTCCAAGTGGATCGATGACGTCAGGACGGAGCGGGGCAGTGACGTCATCATCATGCTCGTGGGCAACAAGACCGACCTGGCCGACAAGAGGTAAGCGCCGGATGCCGGGGGTCTAGGGGATTGCAGGGACCCGGATGTTGTTTTCCTTACTTTTCTCCTGGCCGTGCGGCCTGCCTGCCTGCCTGGCCCTGTGCTAGGTACCGCATAAGCTCCCTGACAGGCGGGAGCTTCTAAGCAGGTACCTCCAGCGAAACACCCGTGCAGACAGAATCTGCAGCGTGTACAGCTCCAACCTCCAGCCTGGCCCGTGGCCCCCCCCCCACCCTCCCGGCTGTGTGTGGCTGTGTCCTCTGCACAGCTGACCTCTGGCCCAGGCCAGCTTGTGCTCCTGTGACCCTAACTGGGGTATATAAAATGACAGATGGCAGCCCGGCACCCGTGGCTCATGCCTGTCATCCCAGCTACTCAGGAGGCTGAGATCTGAGGATCATAGTTCAAAGCCAGCCCGGGCAAGGAACGTCTGTGAGACTCTGATCTCCAATAAACCGCTCAGAAAACTGCAAGTGGTGCTGTGGCTCAAGTGGTAGAGCATTTGCCTTGAGCTGAAGAGCTGAGGGACGGCGCCCAGGCCCTGAGTTCAAGCCCCACAACTGACCAGAGAGAGAGAGAGAGAGAGAGAGAGAGAGAGAGAGAGAGAGAGAGAAACCTGGGAAAGGCAGGCAGCTGAGGATCTCGGGAAGAGGAGAAAGAGAAGGAGGAGGAGGGAAAGGGCCGTGAGGGGGCCCTTTGTGCCTCAGTGTCCCTTTGGTCCTGGAGAGACTATGAATGGTGCCCTGAGAGGGATTCTAGCTCCCAATGCTTCCTCTGCCTCTTCCCAAGGCCCTGCCCTTCTAGGGAACTGATCTCTCCCTTCCCTCCTCCCTCCCTCCCTCCTTCCTCTCTCCCTCCCTCCTTTCCAGGCAGATTACCATCGAGGAAGGGGAGCAGCGCGCCAAAGAGCTCAGCGTCATGTTCATTGAGACCAGCGCCAAGACCGGCTACAACGTGAAGCAGGTGAGTGGCTCAGAACTAGGGAGGGAGTTATGTGCATCGGTCACTCACCACCGGTGGCAGGGACGGGCCACGAGCTCTTGGAACAGGCAATCTCAGGATCCAGCACTGATACAAGGCAAGACAGTCTGGGCGATGTGTTCACCCACCATTTCTTTTTTTTTTCCTTTGGTTGGTCGTGGGCTTGAACTCCGGGTCTGGGCGCTGTCCCTCAGCTCTTCAGCTCAAGGCAGGCGCTCTACCCCTTGAGCCACAGTGCCACTTCCAGTTTTCTGAGCGGTTTATTGGAGATCAGAGTCTCATGGACTTTCCTGCCCCGGCTGGCTTTGAACATCGATCCTCAGTCTCAGCCTCCTGAGTAGCTAGGATGACAGGCGTGAGCCACCGGCGCTCAGCTCCCTTTTATTTCTTCTCATGCCCGGACTGTGGCTTGAACTCAGGGCCTCATGTTCTTACTTGGCTCTACCCCCTCTCCCTCACTTAAGGCTGGCGTGCTACCACTTGAACCACACACCTTCACGTGTGGGCATTTTGTTGGCAGATTGCAGCTAAGAGAATCTCACAGCCTTTTCTGCTTGGGCTGAGATCCTCGGATCTCAGCCTCCTGAGTAGTTAGCAGGTGGCTTGAGACACCAGTGCCCAGCTTCGGGTGACAAAGTTTTAAGGGACAGGTGGCTGATGGAAACCTTGTTTCCCAGCATCCTCTTTTCACCACAGGGAGGGATTCAGCCAATCAGCGTCTTGGGTGTGTACAGGGCCAATACTCAAGACCATCATAGGACCATTCAGGCTACAGCAAAGAGGCCACCAGTGGTGAGGTTGGAGAGAGGAACTGTGGGAGACTCTTACCCCAGCCCCAGCCGCAGCCGCAGGTCTGCAGAGAGAAGACTCTGAAGGGGAAACACAGAGGGACCTCACCTTATATCTTTCTGCCTTTCTCGGCAGCTCTTCCGACGTGTGGCGTCTGCTCTGCCCGGCATGGAGAACGTCCAGGAGAAAAGCAAAGAAGGAAGTATCCTTTTCCCCCTCTCTCTGGACTCGGGAGCAGAAAGGTGTGCTGGGATTATCCTGGACGCATGGGGTGGTTTGGTGCTACAAGGAGATACTCGCCCAGCCTCTACCCTGCCTTCCTTGGCCTGGTGTGGGCCTTGGCTGCCTGGTATACACACCGGGCTGGTGAGTTCTTTGATGGCAGGAAGGGGAGGGTACTTAGGGATATGAGCGTAGGGAGGAATACAGACCCTCCCCTCTTTCCTAGTGTGTGCTCCATGGGGTACAGCTTGAATCCCATCCATCTGAGGATCATGTATCAAAAGCCAGTCCAAGCAGAAAAGCCCGTGAGATTCTCTTAGCTCCAATTTTGCCAGCAAAACACCAGATGTGAAGGTGTGGCTCAAGCGGTAGCACGCCATCCTTAAGTGAGAAAGAAAAAACAAAAAGCCAAGTAAGAGCATGAGGCCCTGAGTTCAAGCCACACTTCAGGCATTAAAAAAAAAAACAATTAAAAGCCAGGCACCTGTGGCTCATGCCTGTCATCCTAGCTACTCAGGAGGCTGAGATCTGAGGATCACGGTTCAAAGCCAGCCTGGGCAGCAAAGTCTGGAAGACTTTTTATCTCCAATGAACCACCCCCTTCCCAGAAAACCAGAAGTGGTGCTGTGGCCCCCAGTGGTAAAGTACTAGCCTTGAGCAAAAAGAGCTCAGGGACAGCAGTGCCCAGGCCCTGAGTTCAAGTCCCATGACCAACAAAAAGCCAAAAACAATAGCTTAAATAGTGGAAGCCAAAGTGGAGATGGCCTTGTGGCTTCATTTGTCCCTCCGTCTGTTGTCTGTCTGTCTGATGCAGCCAGGTAGGGTCCAGACACTGGGAGAGGGGATGGAGGCTGGAGCGAGGGGACACTTCAAGCCGGCTCTAAAGGAAATAGGTCCTTCCAGCTTCTCCTACCCCCTCACTCCCAGAGTTCTCAGAGGATGCATGGTGCTAGCAGGAGACCGGGCCCAGGACTATCTGCTGCTCTGTCAGTCATAGGACTCCAGTTACGGACAAGGTAACAGTTGATCTCTCCTTAGTAGAACTGGGTTGTGTGGGAAAGGTCTTCATTGTCACTGGGCCAGGTAGGATTGTCTATGAGGTGCTTAGGGACAATGCAGGAAGCCACCCGCAAGGCCGCACAGGAAGAAAGGAAGATTGACCTCACCCAGCAGCCAGGGCCAGCCTTGATCTCCATGCCTCCTGCTCCGAACAGGAAATAGGTCGGCCAGGGTGAGTGGTGACCACTTCCTGCAGGGGTGGGGCAGGGGAGGGGGGCTCTGTCCTGCCCCCAGAAGTCAGATCAGATGCCCTCCAACCCCCGACTCCAGGGAGGCCACTACTAGCAACGCCATCTTTGTAGCGTGCCTGGAGTCTCTCCCAGCTCTGCGGGGGACCACGCATGCGCCCAGCTGACACTGTGGTTGTTGATGGCTGCTTCCAACCCGGTTATTTGGAAGATGATGCCCCCCACCCACCCACTTTCTCAGTACACAGCAAACTTGGAGGGGCAACAAAGACAGAGAGAAGCCACCAGCTACCAAAGGCTATGTTCGGTCCCAGGGACCCCTTTTCCAAACCAGGCTGCTACAGGCTGTCGCTTGGGCACTTGATGAAGTGGTTCTAAGGAGACAGGACAAGGAGGCCTTCACCCAGGGCCTGCCCAGGCAGCTGCTTCGTTGACAGAGCCTGGGACCAAAGCCAGACATTTGCATAGCCACGCCCATCATACTTCCAACCACAGGGCAATGGATTGCTTTGATGCCCCAGACATAGAGCGCCGATTGTGTGTGCCCGTGGTAGATCTGAGCTGCCAGGGGTGGAGTTGTACCCAGTGATTTTGGCACAAGAGGACCAGAGAGAGGGGATAGAGGAAGAGGGGAGGGAAGAGGTCCTAAGTGTGATCTGTGAGCCACACTAGAACCTGAGGAACCAGACAGGAGGCTCACCTTGTTTTCTTCCCATAAGAAAGGTTCATAGGCACCTTAGTGGTCGAGTGTTCGCCTAGCACGTCCGAAGTCCTGGGTTCGATTCCCCAGTACCATCTAAACAGAAAAAGCCAGAAGTGGCGCAGCGGCTCAAGCGGTAGAGCGCTAGCCTTGAGCAAAAGCTTAGGAATAGCGCCCTAGACCCTGAGTTCACAGCGGCTCAAGCCTGGTTAGTTTGGAGATGAGCTCTGGTGGCTTGCCATCCAACCCCGATTCTCTGGATCTCAGCCTCCCAAGTAGGCAGGATCACACGCGCTCACTACAGTCACCTGGTTATCACCAGCTGTGTGTCCACAGAGCTCTACATAAGCTCTACTCTAGGTGGAGAGTTTGGAAGGGGGGCAGGGGTGTGGGGGGGATGCAGGTAGTAGAAAAGAGGGTGGGGAGGTGGTGGGCTGCATCTTTCCTACTCTAGCCAAGAGTCATAGGCCTCTGGGTATTTTACTCAAGGGATACAGAGCCGGAGAGCAGCAACCCATGGGTAAGTCATCTTCCTTAGCCCCACCTCCTACAGTGATCGACATCAAGCTGGACAAACCCCAGGAGCCCCCAGCCAGCGAAGGTGGCTGTTCCTGTTAATGTAGAGTCGGAGCCCTCCTCTTCTCCCCGCCCCCTCCAACACCGCTTCCTCCAACACCACGTCCTCCAATGCCACGTGCTTGTTGTGTGGCTTCCTATTGGTTAGCTTCCTAATAGGGTGGGAAATGAGTTGGTCAAGATGGGAGGATTTTTTTCTTTCTTTCTTTTCTCTCTCTAGGAGTCAGGTGGGATGGGGAGGGAGGCTGGGTATCAGGGAATGACATCACTTTAACAAGCCGTCACTTATACAACTATTTTTTTTTGGGTTTGGTTGTAATATATTGTACTTTATTAAGATGGCCAAAAACTGTTAAAATTTAAAAAAAAAAAACAAAGAAGTTTAAATCCTGTGTATACAACTTTTTTGCCAGATGATACAAGAAAAATGTAGTCTTTTTTTTTTTATTTGAAAGATGTGCTTTTCTTCTTCTTTTCTTTTTCTTTTGTATATTTGTAAACTTCTAACCTTTTCCACGCACCTCCTTCTTCCTGTCCTCTTTCCCGTTCATTACCTTGGCCTTCCTCCCATCAACTCCAGCCTGGTAATATTTAAAAAACAACAACAAAAAACAATTAACGGAACAAATGTAATTAGGTTCTAGTCTCAGGCCATCCAGCCCTGACCGACCAGGTTACTTCTATCTCCGCATGGTCAAATGCAACATTGGTGACATGGAGACAGCTACAGAGCCCCTGAGCCAAAAGGAACAAACAGGGAACCGCTTCTGTCTCTCCTCCCCATTCCCTGCCACCACCCTCCTCTCCCCATCCAAGTTGACCGGCAGAGCAAGAGGTCATGGGAAGGACCGGTTGCCATGGTGACATGTGTGTGATAAGACTCTGGGGTTCCCTGTTGTAGTTCTGAACCTTACTCAGCCAGTGGTCCACACACAGAGCTGGTGTGACTCTTGAGAAATTCCATGGATGTGTGATGCTGTATCCAGAACTTGAGAGTCTGTGCCACTTATGATCTGAGCCGGTGGGGGGAAGGAGGGAAAGAGGGATGTCTGCACAATTTGGGGTGGGGTGGGATGAGGTGAGGGGGAATCCAAGTTCTCAAGCCCCTTGGCCGTTACATCTCACTGAGTACTATTCTGGAAAAACTCGATGGTGCAGGCAGGGCCCAGGTGAAATCTCTGGGCCTGTGTCTTTGGATGGAATTCTCTGACATAAGAATTCTCTAGTGACGTAACTCCACCTGGCCAGCATTCCATATTGCCCCAGATTCTTGGTCCCTGGCCTATTCCAAGCCACAGTGTAGACAGCGATGGTCACCAAACCTTTTCCCCCCATTGGCATTGGCTCCTTTTCCAACGCTGGGATGGGCCACAGGGTGAATTCCTCTACCCATTGGGTGATGGGAGTGTTTTGTTGGAACTTTTCAGAAATGGCAGCAGTAGAAGTTCAGGGCTGAGATTGTAACAATGGGCCTGCCACACATTTTTTTTTTTTCTCCCTGCCTGAAACTGTGTGTCAAGAGTTGATCTCTAGAGAGGAAGTAGGTACCCCCAATGGGAAACTTCTTCCAACTGAGTGAGGACCCAATGTACGAGCGTAATCTAGACGTCAACGTGTTTAGTTTTTTTGTGTTTTTTTTCTACGTTGTGTATATAATTATATATAGAGATAGACTTGTGTAAACACCTCCTACAAACACACACACACACACCCTCTACACACACCAAGATGCGTGTGCTCGATGTATATTTCTCGTCTTTCTTGCTCTCAAGTCGGAACTTAACATTTGTGATATCCGTGTGGGAAATTCTCGAAGTACTGCAAAAACCGTGTTGAAATAAGAAATACTCAATATTGTCAAATAACTCGTGATTGTCTTGCCACCAATAAAAAAAAAGAAATAATAATGCATAGATGTGTTAAAACTACAGGCAAAATTAGCCCAGGGGAATGATCTCTACTACTATTACTACTACTACTTCACTATGTACCTATATGCACGGGTGTGCGGCGTTTCCTCCCTCCCCCACCCCTCCACCCCTGCAGACACACCCCCAAAGTGGTGCTTGTTGACAGTCGCTTACTTACCTCGTGAGAATTTTTATAGGAGTCCAAGTGGGCCTCCTTGCTGGTGCACGGGCCCATGCATGAGTGCAAATGTGTGTGTGTGTGTGTCTATGGTGGATTCGTGTTTTCTTGGCACTGAATAATAGCTTTTTCTTAAAAAAAAAAAAAAAACAAAAAACCCCAAACCATCCTGTAAAACAAGTAGCAACTCCAAGTTCTTTCTCATGTACACACAATGCAAGGTACCAGGCATGGTATATTGTTGCTGCAGAAGCAGAGAGAGAGAGAGAGAGAGAGAGAGAGGTTAGGATGATGTTGGATGGGACATGGTGTTAGCAAGTCTGTGCACGACCATTTCTGGAGACACCCCCCCCCTTGGCCTCTGGTCCTCCCTTCTGTCAGCTTGCTCGTTCCGTTCCTTCTTGGAGTCTACTCAGGCAAGCAGATCTCTCTCACAGAATTGTGTTTGGTTTCTCGGCTCTAGTCTTGTGTGGGAGCTGCCACCGTCCTCTTCCTGATAGGTGGGACTTGGCCTCTGAGTTAAGGGTGGATGGTAACCTGGTTAGGTTCCCTGGACGCTGTCCTGACTTTCCCCGTGGCTCCCGTGCATTAGGTGCTGGAAATGGAGTTGCAGTTAGAAGGTTCCAGGTTAGCCAGCTGGGTGGACCAGAGGCCTGACGGCCTCTCTTCCTGCCACCCTCTGGAGACCTTCTGTAATGTCCCCAGGGCCTCCAGTTAGATCAGATCAGCTCTGGGAAGAGTGTGTGTGTGTGTGTGTGTGTGTGTGTGTGTGTGTGTGTGTGTGTGTGTGTGGCCCGGGACAGAGAGGCCACGGGAGGGGCAGCTGCCGGGCAATCTTGTGCCCAAACCCTACCTGTGTCACAGATGAGAGAGAACCAAGACCAAGACCGAGTGAAAGGGGCCGGGGGTGGGGCGGGGGAGGCGCCTGGCTAGGCACATGTGTGCCCTTTCCCCCTCGAGCTCTCTCTGATTTCCTTAGGACTTAAGCTTTTCTTCCCGGTGTGGACGGGTGGTGAGAGGCGGCTCCCCCCTCCCCACCCCAGGTGTCTGTGGGGTGTGTTCTACTTCTTTCCTCCCTTTCCCTGGGCCTGTCCTGCCCAGCGATGGGCTGCCTGAGACTGCACACAGGGTGTATCCATCTTTCACGGGCTCGGAGGGTACAGTTGACCATCTTGACTTGACATTCAACTGTGTGTAAAAAAAAAAAAATGTGGAAAAGACTCAGCATGTTGGTCAAACAATAAACTGTCCTCAATTCTCAGCACAAAGCCTCCGGTGTAATGTTTCTCCAGGGGTGCAAGTGTATACGGGGGTCCAGGCCCTGTCTCCACCCTGGGCAATGCAGCTCCCTATATGCTCTTGGCCCTTTCTTCTTCCCCCTCCTCCTCCTCCTCCCCCTCCTCTTCCCCTCCCTCTCCTCCCCCTCCCCCTTCTCCTCTCCCTCCTCCTTCTCTTCCCTCTCCTCCTCACCTGAGCTCCGTGGAGCACTGTTCTCCAACCCACCCCACAGCAGGCACCTCAGGTCTCAAGTCATCTTTAGACTAAGCTGAGCCGGGCGCTGGTGGCTCACGCCTGTCATCCTAGCTGAACTCAGGAGGCTGAGATCTGAGGATCACGGCTCAAAGCCAGCCCAGGCAGAAAAGTCTGTGAGACTTCTCTCCAATAAACCACTCAGAAAACTGGAAGGCGCTGTGGCTCAAGTGGTAGAGCACTCACCTTGAGCTGAGGAGGTGAGGGACAGTGCCCAGGCCCAGAGTTCAAATCCCACCACTGACAAGGTAAGACACAAAGGCGAAGATCAGGTGCGGAATCGCCCTACCCTGAGCACATTGGAATGCCATTCTTCAAGTGCGACTGCACCAGCCACCCTTTCCCCTTTAACGATTCTGAAGGTTTGGGAACAACTCACCATGAAAGGCGGGGTAGGTGGCTGTGCCTTCTCCCTGCCCTTCCTCCACCCCATCTGTCCTGGGAGTGACTTGTCACAGATCGTCAGTCTGTCTGTCATGTGCTCTGGGGCAAGACAGCATGGTCGTGCGCTCAGGTGACTTGCTCTGGGTGGGAATCTTCACACGCCCTCCCGCGTGAACTCAGCAAACCATTCGTGCTAGTTAATGCTTTGGGCCAGACAGCTTGTATTTATTTACCAAGTACTCATCATTTACAAAAGTGATAAAAAGACAGATGTTGCTCGGCTCCGGTGGCTCACGCCTGTCATCCTAGCTACTCAGGAGGCGGAGATCTGAGGATCGTGGTTTGAAGCCAGCCCAGGCAAGAAAACTCCATGAGACTGATCTCCAATGAACTACTCAAAATAATAAGAAGAAGAAGAAAAAGAAGGAAAAGAGGAGGAGGAGGAGGAGGAGGAGGAGGAGGAGGAAGAGGAGGAGGAGGAAGGAAAGAAAAAAGCTGGAAGTGGCATGCTCAGGGACGGTGCCCAGGCCCTGAGTTCAAGCCCCAGGACAGGCAAAAAGAAAAAAAAAAAAGACAGATATTTAAGACAACCCAGAGCACCACTCTAAATAGAAAACCTTGTTTTCAAAACACGAATGAAAGAAAAAAAATCTACACACTTCCAAAATCTACAGAAAACGTGCACTGCCCCAGTGCTCTGGCTGAGGACAGGTATTGGGGGTGGGGGGGAACAGTTACTGAAGCGTTCCCTGAAGCCCCCACCCCCTCTCCGCCCCAGGATAGCCAGCGTCACCCCCAGAACACACCAGGACTCCGGGGTCCCCTGGATGTGGTGAGTGGCGTTGAATGGATGGGGTGGACGGGTCACTGGGCTGGTGAGGACGGCAGCCTGCTGTCTGCACGCAGGGGACCCGGCCTGCCCACGCGTGTCAGAGCGTGTCGCCGCGGCCCGGCCCCGCTGCCCGTGAACGCCAGGGGCCACCGGAGACCAACTGTCTTTGCCAATAGGGAGACTGATTTCGGGGGGGGGGGGGGTGCGGTGAGGGGGTTAAAAAAAAGCCACGAAAGCCAAGAAGCAGAGGGACGGGCAATCTCTCGGGTGGTAGCCACCTGCTCTGCACAGGCGCATTACGACGTCCCGAGACGTTGGCCCGCCACTGAGCGCGAGGCAGAGGGGATGGAACACACCCTGGGGTCCACGGTGATGTGCTTCTAGAACAATGAGATACTAGGCACGTTTTGTACACGTGTTTATCAACCCAGAAAACCACAGCCCTTCTTCAAAGCTGTCGTTCTTTCTCTCTGACACTAATGCTCACACACACACACACTCACACACACACACACACACACACACACACACACACACACACATACACACTCCCTTCCTCTCAGGCGATCTTGGCCAGCCACTTCTCCAGGTCCCGGATGTCGGCAGAGGCTGGGTCCCCTTTGCCGACCTTGGCGCTACACTCCAGGAACTCCACTTTGAGGGGCAGCTGGGAGAATTCGAATTCTTTGCCTTTCTTTCCCAGCTGGGCAGGGGCAGAGCTGGAGCTGTCCAGGGTGCTGGGGGCGGCAGAGCGGGTCACACGCAAGGTGTTGCTGTGGGGATCAAAGGAAGGAAGCCAGGAGGAGGCAAAAGGTTACAGATGGCAGCAGTTAAGTCCCGCCAGTTCCTGAGTTACTTCAGCCCTCCCTGGAGACCTGGTCATAAAGCTCTACATCTTTGCAGCCTGACTGGGAGCATGGCAAGGGCCAGCAGTGCTCTCTCATATTCATCCGGCCCAGGGCCTCCTTCTAGCCTCCCGAACGATCTTTAGAATAGCGTTTTTAGCTGGGTGCCAGTGGTTCATGCCTGTCATCCTAGCTACATAAAGAGGCCGAGATCTGAAGATGGAGGTTCGAAGCCAGCCTGGGCAGGAAAGGTCCATGAGACGCTTATCTCCAATAAAATGCTCTCGGAAAACCTAGAAGTGGCACTGTGGCTCACGTGGTACATCCTTGAGCACAAAGAGGCTCGGGGACAGCGTGCAGGCCCAGAGTTCAAGCCCCAAGACTAGCAAAAAAAAAACAACCCAAAAAACAGTTTGAGGCCAGCGTGGGCTACACAGAGAATTGGAGGCCGGTCTGAGTGACAGGGTGAGACCCGTCTCAAAATGAAGCACCCCAGGCTCCTGATGTAACTGCTTTAGCCTTCACAATTTTTCCGGGTTTTACTGTAGTACCTGCTAGTTAAGGATACCGCCGTCTGAGTTGTTTCTTTTGACCCTTGCTAAAAATCATGTGTCCGCAGGTTCTTGGCACAATGGCCAGTAGTGCCGACAACCCCAAGACAGGGCACAGTAACAGCACACAGGGTGACACGCAGGGTCAGGCAGGGCCAGAAGCCAGGGCCAGCAACTCTTTACTTTGTAAAGAGCCAGAAATGAAAGGCTCGGGGCTCTGTGGGCCACTTCCGGCCTCATTTTTCTCCATTTCTCCCTGGGCGAGCGTTTGCCCACATTCTTCTACCTCTAGGTGTGTGTGGGATGTGATCAGTGGCCACACACTAGATGGCTCTATCAGGGGCTGGTTAAACAGTAAACCCCAGGAAGTCACAGGAAAAAGACACTCTTAGAGCTGAATTTATAGATTTCCCTCATCAGATCTGGTTTTTTTTTTAAGAGAAAAATATCCTTACCTAAAAGCACAAAGAAAATGAAGCCTGCTTTACTATGCTGTTTTTTGTTGTTTTTTTCCTGCCAGTCCTGGGGCTTGAACTCGGGGCCTGGGCACTGTCCCTGAGCTGCTTTTTGCTTAAGGTTAACATCCTACCACTTGAGCCACAGCGCCACTCTGGGCTTTTTCTGTGTTATATAGTAGTACTCAGGAATTGAACCCAGGGCTTCATGCATGCTAGGAAAGCACTCTACCCCTGAGCTACACTTCCAGTCCCTATACTATTTCTTCTGCTAAAACTCCAGCTTGTTCTTATAAACTGGTACAATATGAGGGTACACTGGATTCCTTCAAATTCAGATATTTAGAGCTCTGTTTATATGGTTTTTGTTTTTGTTGGTCACAAGGGCTGATTTCTGGGCCTGGGCGCTGTCTCTCACCTTTTCAGCTCAAAGTAAGAGCTCTACCACTTGAGCCACACCACCACTTCTGGTTTTTTCTGCTTATGTGGTGCTGAGGACCGGGGCCTCATGCATGCCAGGCAAGCGCTCTACCACTGAGCCGCCTTCCCAGCCCCAGTTTATACATTCTTAAACACTAAAAATGATAAATAACATTGTCAAGTAACTTGAAAAAAATTGGCTACCAACAGTGCCACAGATGGTTACATTCTTCCTATGTTTTGTTTTTACTTCCAATTCTGTCAACAGTTTCGATTTGTTTTTCTTCGACTATTCTCCCTAATCCTCAGCTTTTCTGCATTTTTTACTTAATTGCTTTTGATGGAGTGCATTTTAACACTAATGCTTTGCTGCGTGGCC
Organism: Dipodomys merriami; assembly: GCF_024711535.1. NCBI lineage: Eukaryota > Metazoa > Chordata > Mammalia > Rodentia > Heteromyidae > Dipodomys > Dipodomys merriami. The sequence goes on along the minus strand of NW_027206268.1, from coordinate 2,134,247 downwards.
AACATAAACTTTCACTCCCTGGAGCAACGCTGTTCTGAACTCGGTGTGTTGAAAGTAGTTCCAGTTTCCAAAACTTCTCCTTCCAACTATCAAAGTGTGGGTAAGAGCGGTTCAAAGGAATTGAGCTAATGGCTCCCATAAACCTTTCCTTGACATCGTAAAGTAGCCGGGCGCCAGTGGCTCAGGCCTGTCATCCTAGCTACTCAGGAGGCTGAGATCTGAGGATCATGGTTCAAAGCTAGTCTAGGCAGAAAAGTCCATGAGACTCTTATCTCCCATGACCCACCAGAAAACCAGAAGTGGTACTGTAGTTCAAGTGGTAGGGAGCTGGCCTTGAGCTGAAGAGCTGAGGGACAGCGCCCAGACCCAGAGTTCAAGCCCCATGACCAACCAAAAAAAGAAAAAAAGTATAATCGCCCATCACTGCTTTTTGTTTCCACTAACAGTTCTTTTTGTGAATTTAACAGGGGTTATTTCACACCATTCTTCACCCATAACTGCTCAAGAGAACCTGGGCACAGGTACTTTGGGGTAGGCACACTGGCGCATTTATTAGGTACTTACAGTTCCTTCTCGAGCTGCTGCTGAATTAACTTCGCTGACTTGGCCATTGCAATATCTGTAAAGAAATAAAACACAGCCGTATTTATACCACAGTGGGTCTTCTCACACAGGAGGAAAACTCCGGCTTAAACCAGTAAGTGTCTCTTCTCTTCCTTTTTTTCTGTCCGTCATGGGGCTTGAACTCTGGGCCTGGGCACTGTCCCTCAGCTCAAAAGCAAGCGCTCTACCACTTGAGCCACAGCGCCACTTCCAGTTTTCTGGTGGTTCATTGGAGAGAAGAGTCTTGCAGATTTTCCTTGCCCAGACTGGCTTTGCACCATGATCTTCAGATCTCAGCCTCCTGGGCAGCTAGGATGACAGGCGTGAGCCACCGGCGCCCGGCTTCCTTGCTTCCTCTTCTGAGAGATCGTATCACAGCATCCTTGTCTATGAGAATAAATGCTTTTACACTATGGGCATTCCCCAAAAGAAAGCTCTAAAACATGTTGGTGTTAAGGCTGATGAACCGAAAATGGATTAAACTTAAGTTTTCTCCACCCCCTACAGGCCTTTCAGTATGTATATTTGTCCAGTTGGTTTCACGAGAAGAAAGCTCGATGGGAAGGAGTCCAGAAAAGACCAGCTCATCTCTTTTGCTCTACAGCCAACAGAAAGAAAGCGCAGCTGAATGGCGTTCAGACAGAGACCTTTGCAGGAGTTACCCACGCTGAAGGAGAACCATTCCTGCCAACTCCCCTTCATGAAACTGGCTGAATGGTAACATTCAGCAAGTGATTTGGTAGAATCACTTATAAGGTTACAAACAGCCGGGTGCCGGTGGCTCACGCCTGTCATCCCAGCTACTCAGGGAGGCTGAGATCTGACGATCACAGTTCAAACCCAGGCCGGGCAAGGAAAGTCCGTGACACTCTGATCTCTAATAGATCACCAGAAAACCGGAGGTGGCGCTGTGGCTCAAGTGGTAGAGCGCTCGCCTTGAGCTGAAGAGCTCAGGGACAGAACCCAGGCCCAGAGTTCAAGCTCCACGACCAGTAAAAAAATAAGAAATTAGAAAGAATTAAAAAGCATTTAGGATTTAAATGCTTCCGTGTCTATGCCGTTCCCACAATGGCCTCCAACTGTAACAGGAACAGCGGAGTGTGGGCTGAGCTCCCATACAAGTCGGAAACTGGGAAGGCACCTTGCTTATTGCAGGCTATGAGGAAGGATGGGGCGCTCTTCAGACCCACGCTGTCGAGGAGGACTTGGTACAGAAACTCGGCCACGTCTTTTACCTCGCGCTGGAATGCTGCACTGTCCACCACAAACACAATCGCCCTGTGGGGAGAGCAGGCAGAACCATCATCAGTACCTTAAGCAACCAAAAACAAAGCTGGGCGCCGGTGCCTCACGCCTGTCATCCTAGCTACTCAGGAGGCTGAGATCTGAGGGTCGCGGTTCAAAGCCAGCCAGGGCGGGAAAAGTCTGTGAGTCCCTTATCTCCAATGAATCACTCAGATCAATCATCCTTTAAGAAACAATGCCTGAGCGCTGGTGTAGCTCAGTGACACTGGGAAATGATGCCAACCCGCTCACCCCATGAGTATGACATCACCCAGAAAGGGCTGAGTCTGAGTCTACATTCCTTCTCTCCTAGAGACCTGGCTGCTTCCAGAACTCCACTGGCACACACAGTGCGTCAGTTTCACCAAATCTGCTTCCTTCCTGCTTACCTGGCTGAAGCCTTAAACCGATCTAGGAACTGAAGCCTCAAGCTCTCGTGCCCGGGAAGGTCAATCAAGGTCAGGCTGTTGCCCTGCGGATGGCAGCGATAACATCACGTTAGTGTTTCCTTCCAATTCCGTGTTCACTTTTACTGTCGGATTTGGGCAGCCAGACTGGTGCCTAACTGTTCATGAATGAATGCAACGAAGGTTCGTTGTATGAACAAGGTTCGTTGTTGTTAATAAGTCGAACGGATGCTCATGGAGCACATTCTAATGTGCCATTGCACCCAGCCACTGAGTGAAACCACAATACTCCAATCTCTACCTCCCAGGTGGAGCCGGGATTACAGTCTTGAGCTACCGTGCCTGGCTTGTGCCCATTCTTGATCTAAGCCCTAATGGGCATTTCACACCCTCATCCACCTCAGCTATGGTGGAGTGTCTCATGTATTGTACTTATCACACCCACTTCTTGTGTTTTGTCTGTGGCCAACCATAACCAGAAGGAAATCTGTCACACACACACACACACACACACACACACACACACACTCACTCACACACACACACACACACACACACACACGACAGTTCCAGTTGGATCCCTTACAACCTTTCAGATCACCTGGGCAGTTTTCTGTAAGTGGATATAAATGTCAACTAGCATTTTTTTTTAGGTCCGAGACTGGGACTCGAACTCGGTACCTGATGCTTTTACTCACTGGCTGGTGCTCTACTGAGTCACACCTCCAACCCTGCTTTTTTTTTTTTTTTTTTCAAATACTCATTCTTCATGACCACATGTTGAGACACATGTCAATCAATGCTGTGCTATACACAGTACAACTGGGTAGGTTCCCACGTAAGAAGAGACTAGATCTAACATCAGTGGGCGGAAGAGGAAGAGGTAAAAGAAGGAAGTATTTCCATACTTTTCTTTTTGTCAGTCATGGGCCTTGAACTCTGGGCCTGGGTCCTGTCCCTCAGCTCTTCAGCTCAAGGCGAGTGCTCTACCACTTGAGCCACAGCGCCACTTCCGGCTTTTTTCTGCTTATGTGGTGCTGAGGAATCAACTCCACGGCCTCATGCATGCGAGGCAAGCGCTCTACCACTGAGCCACCTTCCCAGCCCCTCCATACTTCTTTAAAGGACGTAATTGATGCTCACTTCAGAACTCACGGTAGGGAAGCGGTGACATTGTGCAAAAGGACATTTACTCATTACTCGTAACCCCTCTGTACATCGTCTTTATAATAACAATAAAAAAATTTTAAAAAATTAGAATGAAAAAAAAAGAACTCACAGAAAAGCTGGAAAGAAAAGGAAACTTTAATAACAAAATACAAGCTGGTGCCCACTTCCTCAGGTCTGGATGCCATTCTAGAACTACCAGAGAACACTTACCTTGTTGTTGTTGACTTTGTACAAAGCAGAGCTCTCCGTGATGGATGTCTGCGTGTCTCTGTAATGGCCTGTGAGCAGCTGTGGAAACGAGGAGAGATGAGAGAGTGGACTTTCTTTGAAGGTCCTTTCCCTCTGCTGCTGAGTGACATTCTGTTACCCGACCAAGTGTGAACTAACTGGATGTGGCACGCTGGCTTCCGTGTCTCCAAGTGTTCGGTCATCCTTAGCCACAGAATCCTAACACAAAACCCTTCAATTTGGGTAAAGACTATGTATCGGCATCTGATGAGAACAGCAAAAACCCAGAAATGGCTGTACATCTTCAGTTTTATCGGTTTTTCCACAAGTTCTTCTGTCCTCAAAATAAGTCAGAAATTAATTCCCCAATGTGACGGCCTACGTATCTTTTACAAAGGGACGCCAAGAGCTCACAGTGGAAAGTTTAAGAAGTTAACATCAAAAGCACTTACCCTGACAAACAAGAGTGTCTTCCCCGCGTCACAGAGGCCAACCAGGAGAACAGCTCTCTGGCTGCTCTTTCTGCTCCAGACGAACTTCCAGAACACTAGAGAACACAGGACAGCAGCCCACGTTACAAATAATAGCCAACAGTACTGACAGACGCCTACCACAGTAGACCACGAACTTTTATGCTTCCTAAGCCATCACGATGCTTACTTACTGTGCCTGTGAGCATGTGCTCACACTCAACGAAGACAGTGTTAAAGAAAGACACTGATCTTGAGGGCCAGTGACTTGCTCTGGCACAAAACAAGTTTGATGGACAAAACTTGTCTTGGGGGATGGACCCCTATTTTGGTGGGGGCATGTGACAGAATCCATAAAGATGGGTAGCCTGAACCTCAATGACTCAAAAGCTCAACTTTAAGAAGCTCTGGGCCCTAATCACAAGACAGTGTAAGGCCAACCTTGAAACCTTGGGCCCTGTGAACGAAACAGTGTACAGCGCGCCAAGAGTGGTTTCAACGTACCAGATGTTGGAATATCTCATCCTTGGGGAGAATTTGGGCCAAATCCCAACTTAACCTTTTCATCCTCAAGGCCCGTGATTGTGAAAAGCACCCCATTACCAGCTGTGTGCCTGCATCCATGTCCCTGTTGTGGTGTGCTGTGCTATGGGGCGGGGGGAGTTGTGTACCATCTACCATCTATCTTTCCTTCACCTTCCTTTACTGATAAAGGTGGCTAAGTCCTCAAGTCCTTTATTTTTTTGTGAGAAGAACATCAAGAACTCACTCAGCCGGGTGCCGGTGGCTCACGCCTGTCATCCTAGCTACTGGGGAGGCTGAGATTTGGGGATCACGGTTCAACACTAACAGGGGCAGAACATCTGTGAGACTCATCTCCAGTGAACCACCAGAAAACCAGAAGTGGTGCTGTGGCTCAAGTGGTAGAGCACTCACCTTGAGCTGAAGAGCTGAGGGACAGTGCCCAGGCCCTGAGTTCAAGCCCCACGACTGACACACACACACACACACACACACACACACACACACACACACACACACACACACACACACACACACACACACTCAACCCCTAAGACTTCTCAATTAAGTACCCAAGGGCAGGGCTAAGAGCACTGAGGACAGCACCTGTTTCACCCCAGCACCGGGAGGCCACTCTGGAGGTCTCCAAGAAGCAGGGGAGGGGAGGGTAAGGGGGGGTCTCCTGGGGTTCCCCTTTAGACAAGAGGGTGGGTGGATGGGGGAAAGAGAGGGTGTCAGTCTCCCGGTTCTGCTTTTGTGTTGGTGCCAGGCCTGGGGCTCGAACTCAGGGCCTGGGCGCTGTCCCTGCTTAGGTGGTGCTGAGGAATCGAACCCAGGGCCTGAACCACCTGCCCAGGCCCCCCCCTCCCCAACCCCCAGTCTCCCCATGCTGGACGCCCCACCCCCAGCTCCTCAGCATCCACATCCGGGTCCTGGGAGCCGAAGCGCGGCCCTCAGCCCGGGCCCTGCGCCCCCCCCACCTCCCCCCCACGCGCCCCCAACTTTACCCAGCGTCAACAGCACGGCCAGGAGCGCCGCCGCCGCCGACAGCAGCGTGGGGTCCTGCCGCTGCAGCTCCCGCCGCCAGGAATCCAGATAGGGCTGGAAAGTGCCGCCGCCCTCTCCCACCCGCCGGGACTCCACCGAAGCCATGGATGGAGGGATGGGATGGGAGCGCCAAGTGGTCTTCACAGTCGTAAAAGCGACGTGGCGCGACGGGGGCTGGTGGAAAGTAGCTGTGCGACGCCGCCGCCGGGGAGCGGAGCCTCATGGGAGTGGTAGTTTCTCCCGGCTCCTCCCTTGAAGTGCCTGATGGGAGTTGTAGTCCCCCCCCAACTACATTTCCGCCGTCTCCTCCTTTGAAGTGCCTGATGGGAGTTGTAGTTCTTGAAAGCACAGGGGGCCGCCGCGGAACCCGGAAGACGCCGCTGAGGTGCCGCCGCCGGGTCCGCCAGAGAGCGCTCCGGCCTTTCATTGTTTCTTAAACTTCTCTCAGTGTATCGAACCGTATTGACATTGTAAACAGTCTGAGTCTACTAGTCTGACAGCTCCAGTAGAGAGTAAGTAAACAATGAGTATCACTTTGGCCAGCTCCTAAGCCTTGTCATTATACATAAAATACTATATATATCATATTCCTATGTGTAATGTAGCATGCATAATATAATGTTATATAATCTGCATTATAGATAAGGTACACAATATGTTTTATATATAGTGTTATATAATGTATATAATATAATATGTAATATTATATATAATATGTATTGTATATAATTATATGCATTATAAAATATATAATTACTATATATAATTATTATATATAATTATATATTATATTATTATATATAATATAATATAATATATAGTAGCTATATATTGTATTATTTATATAATATATAATTACTATATGTTATATTATATTATTATTTATAATTATTTATATAATATAATATAACATATTACATTATATGTTAATTATATTATATTATCATATACAATTATATATTATATAACATATTATATAATATATGATATATTATATAATAATATTATATATTATATATAATTATATAATATGTATAATTATATATGTTATATATTATACATATATAATAGATAATATATAATATAACATATACTATATGTTATATATAATAAAATATATAATAAATATATAATATATAATGTATAACATGTAATATACAATTATATAATATATGGGTGGGTATGTGCATATATATGTATGTGTAGCATATATAATATGTTATACAATATGTAATATAATAATATATAATAACACATATAAATGGGGGTTGGGGAGAGGGTGGGGGAGAAGTTGTGGAGGGAAGGGATAGTAGAAAAAATATATTAAAAATAACATGTAAATACATGTGAGTTATATATAAATATATAAATATATAATATCCTATATGATTATATATACTATATGTCATATAGTATACTATGTTAATATATAATGTATAACATAGTATATAATATATATGCCAAATAATGTGACATGTATTGTATTATATATATATATATGTATTTGTCATTAAGTAGATATAAATGTAAATAGGTAGAAATTGCTTAGCAGTTCAGAGAACTAGATTAGAAAGACAAACAATTGGGCTCCAGCTCTGCTTTACCCTCTGATAGAAACCACAAAATAACTCTCTTTTATTTATTTATTTTTTGGGGGGGTCTGGTCGTGGGGCTTGAACTCTGGGCCTGGACGCTGTCCCCCAGCTCTTCAACTCAAGGCAAGCGCACTACCACTTGAGCCACAGCGCCACTTCCGGCTTTTTTTTTTCTGCTTATGTGGTGCTGAGGAATCGAACCCAGGATCTCATGGATGCCAGGCAAGCGCTCTACCACTGAGCCACCTTCCCAGCCCCACAAAATAAATTTTTAAAATGATGTATTTATTCACTTATTTTTTTTCATTTTATTTTTTTTAAAGATACTATCTTCCCACTGTCTTTTCCTGTCAGGGTCTCCAAAGGGCCACCAAGAACAGCTCTCTGCCTGCTCTTGTCTGCTCCAGCTAACTTCCAGAACTCTGTGGACTAGAGATGAAGGAAGAGGAAGAGGAGGAGGAGGAGGAGGGAGAAGAGAGAAGAAAGAAGAAGAAAGTACAAGGTTGGTTGTGGTGGCCTACTGCTGTGTGGTCAGTAAGAGGTGTCTGTATGGTGCTTTTCACTTCATGGGATGTTGTGTAGAAGAAGGGATGAAATGAGTAACACAAACAGCTCTTGAGATCTTCTCTGGGATCTCCGCTTGGTCTGTCTGTGAGGTGAGCTTCCCACAAACATTGTAAGGAGCCCAGAACCCAAGTCCTGAAGGGTGAGCTTAGCCTCTGTGGATGTGTCCTGTGGAAAAATAAGAGTACCAGCAAATGACACGTACTGGATCATTTGTTGTCTCTCCGTTGTCCAGGACTGCTTTTGCAAACCCACATGACTGTGTGAAAGAGAGAAACCTGGAAAAATCCATGCACCTAAGGGCCTAGGGCTACCGAGAACTTCAGCTATTACTCTTGCTGGAGGAAAGTAGACCTTGCTCAGCCAGGTAGGAACCTAGGTGGCCAATACCTCCAACTTTGCAAGAGAATCTAGAAAGATACTTGGATTTTGTTGTTGTTGTTGCTAAATGAGACGTTTTCCACTTCTAAATATCCAGTAGGTTAATTGAAAATATTCAGAGATTTGTGGTGGAATTAAAAGACCTCTTGGGGTGAGGCATGGCCAGGATAGAAGTTCCATTCACCTTCTTTCTTGCTTAAGCAGGTGTTGTTGCTCTAACCCACATAATGAATGGGAAGGAATGTGGGATATAAAAGGCTTGTGAGCCAGGCATGGTGGCTCACGCCTGTCACCCTAGCTACTCAAAAGGCTAAGATCTGAGGATCACAGTTCAAAGCCAGCCCAGGCAGGAAACTCCGTGAGACTCTTCTCTCCAATAAACAACTCAGAAAACCAAAGTGGCGCTGTGGCTCAAGTGGTAGAGCGCTCGCCTTTAGCTGAAGAGCTGAGGGATAGCGCCCAGGCCCAGAGTTCAAGTCCCACAACGGACAAAAAAAAAAAATGGTTTGTGAAATCATAAATGATTTAATGTGATGTGATGGGGTAGATGTGTGGTGATAATTTTGTATGGTGTGTAATGATATTAGAAATACTCAAATGATCCTGGTAGAAAAAAAAAAGTTCCCTACCACCAAAAGGTGGTAAGTGCAAGTTAATATAATGATATCAGAGGTCAATGTCATCAGAAGACTCAAAGTTTATTACAGTTCCATATTGCTACACAGGGCCACATGAAACCTTAATACAAGAATGACGGAAGGGGTGATATTGATCAAGATGCATTGTACTGGGGCTGGGAAGGTGGTTTAGTGGTAGAGTGCTTGCCTTGCATGTATGAGGCCCTGGGTTCCATTCCTCAGCACCACATAAGCAGAAAAAGCCAGAAGTGGCACTGTGGCTCAAGTGGTAGAGCGCTTGCCTTGAGCTGAAGAGCTGAGGGACAGCGCCCAGGCCCAGAGTTCAAGCCCCATGACTGACAAAAACAAAAAACAAAAAAAAATGCATCATACTCGAAAATTAACGTGTTTAGTTGAAACCTCTTTGCACAACTACTTGTAGATAATAATTATTGTTATAAACCCTGCATACATGCAGGGAGCCAAAAGAGAAAAGAACCGTGACTCTCCATCATGGGTTGGGGGTGGAAACATTTTTGATTGAGTGAGAACTGAGACCAAAAAACCCGTGAAAGTTTATGTGTGGAAGATCGGCAATGTGGTTTAAGTGTAGTTCTCCAAAACCAGACCCTGGAGGAAAATAAGAAAAACTCTGGCCTTGAGCTTGGTGTTGTGATCAATGGATATTGAATTGTCAGTTGTAAAATGTATTTAAAAAATTGATAAACAGTCATTTAAGGGCTGGGAAGGTGGCTCAGTGGTAGAGCGCTTGCCTAGCATGCATGAGGTCCTGGGTTCAATTCCTCCACACCACCTAAGCAGAAAAAGCCGGAAGTGGCGCTGTGGCTCAAGTGGTGTGGAGTGTAATTGTTTCTCAAGAGCGGCGTGAGTTTTCCTTTGAGAGGCACAAGTAAACAACTCTGTGAGTTGCTGTAGAAGTGAGCAACACACGGGAGTAAAACACACAGCCCTGGTGGTGGCCTATAGCATCGCTCATAGCTGAGAGAGTCTTGGGGTGCAGCTGCATGATGAGCATGTGCTGGGGAAGATAAAGGGGTGTGGGAAGTTACAACCATGGTACATGGGAATGGGGGTAACATCTAATGGTAATGAGCATTTTTAAAGGAATATAAAATGATGGACCACTATTCTCCATTATTATTACTATTATTATTATTATTTTGGTCATGGGGCTTGAACTCAGGGCCTGGGTGCTGTCCCTGAGCTCTTCAGCTCAAGGCAAGTGTTCTACCACTTGAGCTACAGCGCCACTTCCAGTTTTCTGCTGGTTCACTGGAGATAAGAGTCTCATGGACTCTTCTGCCTAGGCTGGCTTTGAACCGTGATCCTCAGACCTCAGCCTCCTGAGTAGCTAGGATGACAGGCGTGAGCCACCGATTCCCTGCTATTCCCCATTATTTACAATATAAGCAATATACAATCGACTAACAATCTGATTACTACAGAGTTGTTTTTCTGGCTTCCATGGACCTAGTAACCCAATACCGAAAAGATTGAGCCTACATGTAAGGAATGAGTTTGGAATAAAGTAAAAGCTCACAACTATAATCTTAGCTACTCAGAAGATCTGAGGATTACAGTGCTAAGCCAGCCCGAGTAGGAAAGTTGGTGAGATGCTTTTCTCTAATTAACCACTCAAAAGCTGAAATGGAGCTATGGCTCAAATGGCACAACCACTGAGCCTTGAGCAGAAAAAAAAGAAAAAACTAAGGGACAGTACTCAGATCCTGAGTTCAAATCTGATACTGACACACCAAAATAATAATTATTATTATTAATAGTCTTTTATAGACATACTCTGTGCTTGCTAGACACTTTTTCATTCCTTATCCCCTGACAAGTGCACACACACACACACACACACACACACACACACATACACACACACACACACACACATACACACACACACACACACACACACACACACAATAGCCATAGAGATTTGATTGTATTATAATTGCTACACAGGCTCTCTCAGAAAAGGTTCCTCCTTCACTGGACCCAAGACTAGATGGATATCTGAGCATAGAAAGGAGTGTGCGGGTGTTGTTCCGTTGCTTCTGTGTTTAGTCAGATCATAGAAAGACATCCTCAGGAAAGAATGGAGTCTTGGAAATATACAATGGACAGTAGGTTTTTATTCGTGCTTGGGGCACGTGGCAAAGACTAGACAAGGCTGGCATCGGGGACCTCGGGCTGTGGAGGCCAGGAGAAGCCTGAGGGTCACTTGAATGGCCGATCGCCGGGAGAAGCTCACCTCTCAGGTTTTAATGTTTGTGGAAAGAGCAGGCGTCCAGGAGCCCTGTGGGGACAGAGCAGAGAGGCGGGACATTCAGAATACATGGGGTTCACTTAGAACCTTCTTTTGTTTTGGTGGTTGCTGGTGGGTGGGGGGCGTGTCGTTGGGCTTGAACTCACAGCCTGGGTGCTGTACCGTAAGCTCTTTTGTTCCAGGCTAGCGCTCTACCGCTTTGAGCCACAGAGCCACTTCCGGTTGTCTGGTGGTTCATTGGAGTTAAGAGTCTCAGGAAGCCGGGTGCCGGTGGCTCATGCCCGTCATCCTAGCTACTCAGGAGGCTGAGATCTGAGGATCGCGGTTCAAAGCCAGCCTGGGCAAGGAACGTCCCTGAGATTCTTCTCTCCAATGAACCACCAGAAAACCGGAAGTGGCGCTGTGGCTCAAGTGGTAGAGCGCTCGCCTTGAGCTGAGGAGCTGAGGGACAGCGCCCAGGCCCAGAGTCCAAGCCCCCCAACCGACCATGGGGAGAAAAAATAGTTGGGTGTGAGCCACCGGCGCCCAACTTCGAGAGACTTCTAATCTCCAATGTACCACCCCCAAAAAGTGACCAATCTAAGCAAGGGCACGAGGTCTCGAATTCAAGCCCCGTAACCTCCCACCCCCCAAGTTTGCCCCCTTAGCATTCTGGGCCTGTGTCCCCCCCCTCCCCGTCCCCGTTTTCTGCCTGCTCACGTGGAGTAACCTACTCCCACCTGGGCCCCATCCCGGGGATCACAGTGTCCTCCGTGCTCAGAACCCAGTACCGTGTTACGTGTGTGGCGCACACCCCATGCTGGAACCCCACTTCCCCCCCCCCCGCCCCGCCCGCCCGCCCCAACTCACATGAGGTGGAGCACTTGCGGAAGCCCCTGGTGGCCTTGTTATACTCGTCTCCTAAGTACTTCTCGGCGGTGATGCCCTCGGGCAGCCTGACCAGGCACTTGGTGTCATCTCGGAACAGGAGGTCCTTGGTCTCGGAGTGGAACATGCAGAACTTGCTGGAGCAGTCGCTGACCTGACTTCCGAACTCGTCCTGCCCAAGGCACGGGAAACCACGTGTTAAGGGCCCTACCGTCGCCGGGCTGCCCGCGGACATCACGGCGCAGCTGACACCCCCACCCCGGGAGCAAGGGGAAGCTGCCGAGGATGCTTCCAGAATGTTCCATCACCTCCCCCCTCGCCACTTTCCCCCTGGTGCAGTCTCAACCCCAGTAGTATTCTGCTGCCTGAAAGTCCCTTGTTAGGGGGTTTCCCTGCTCTTGGGTGCCCCTGGGGAGCGTGTCTTCTTACTCCACCCATGTCCTGCATCTTTCTGTGGGCTTAGGAATACTTTGCTCATCATTACCATTGTTATCACTTATTTATTTTATTATTATTTATTTTTGTCAGTCCTGGGGCTTGAACTCTGGGCCTGGGCGCTGTCCCTCAGCTCTTCAGCTCAAGGCCAGTGCTCTACCACTTGAGCCACAGAGCCACTTCTGGTTTTCTGAGTGGTTCATTGGAGAGAAGAGTCTCAGGGCCTTTCCTGCCCGGGCTGGCTTTGAACCTCCATCCTTAGATATCTCAGCCTCTAGAGTAGCTAGGATGACAGGTGTGAGCCACCATGCCTGGCCATTGTATGTCTTCTTTTCTTTTTTCTGCTTATGTGGTGCTGAGGAATCGAACCCAGGGCCTCATGCGTGCGAGGCAAGCACTCTACCACTGAGCCACCTCCCCAGCCCCCCACTGTATGTTTTCAAAGGACTTCTGGAGCTACCCCATCTTCTTTTAAAAAGTAAAGTAGCCATTGGGCGCCAGTGGCTCCCTCCTGTCATCCTAGCTACTATTCATTGTGAATTTCTCTAAGTAGTCTCCGGCTGTCTAAGAATAAATGGTGGGAGGCCTAGGCCAGTCCATACCTGCTGGCTGAGTAACTTGGTGCGGACACATTGGGCCTTATCTTTCCGGGAGATCACAGCGTGATTGGGGGCTCGGGCAAGGTGGCAACTGGCAGCCTCCGTCACCTTCTTCCTGGTGCCATCTGGGCACAGCAACTCAAAGTCTTCCTCCTTCAGATCCTTCGCCCAGTCAGCAGGGTTCTTCCCTGGGCAGGGAGAGAGAAGCTAGATCAGCCAGGACGGAGGGTCCCACGTGCCAGCATGCAAAAGGCTTGGGTTCTCCTCCCACAGCAGACATGCCAAATTAGGACATTCTTCCAGATCATTCTTTCCCACGTCACATACGCAGCATAAGGGAGACCCGCCGGCCCACATTTTTACATCTCGCGACGCATACCATTGGTGTTTTGAAAGACAGTCTGCTCTTTCACGAAGGCCACGTCTCCCTTCTCAACGAGACACCTGCAGAGGTCGAGAGGTGAGACCAATAGGTGTATCATTTGGTGGGGGACAGGGGCGCACCTGATCGATACAGGGTGGCTGTCCCATGTCAGAAATTACTAAGTAATTACTAAGTAATATAAGCGGTAAAGGGAAAAGCAAAGTCCCAGGGGCTTCAAATTGCTGTGCATGTATAAAAATTACATTTTCTTTTATAGCTTCTCCAACAGTTTACATCCTTTTCCTAGTATCCAACACCAGGAGAGAGCATCCACTTTCCAGTAGGGTGAAACAAGAATGAGAAACTCCAAAGCCGGACGCCAATGGCTCACGCCCATCGTCCTAGTTACTCAGGAGGCTGAGCTCTGAGGATCACAGTTCAAAGCCAGCCCTGGCAAGGAAAGTCTGTGAGACTCTGATCTCCAATAAGCCACTAGGAAACCGGAAGTGGCGCTGTGGCTCTAAGTGGTAGAGCGCTTGCCTTGAGCTGAAGAAGCTGAGGGACAGCATCCAGGCCCAGAGTTCAAGCCCCACAACTGACCAAAACCAAAAAGGTGACTACAGGGAGGAATTTAGAAATCGTATTTTCTAGATTATGCAAGGGCCTGAGCCACGCTCCCCCACCCGGCGTTTATTCCACTGTAGAAGCTTTCTGTTGCTTTGGCACCAAAGCACATTGGGAGCTGGACAGGTCTTTGTTGATCGGTGCTGTTCTGTGCATCACAGAGCTTCTAGATGTCTCCACCCTAAGGAGCTAGTGGTCACGGTCAAAGGACATGTATAGATGTCTCCTCCGTGGGTTGGATAGGGAACGAATGATTCCCCAGAGAGGAAATGGGATATTGTTCTGTCCTGCGGTAGGATTGAGACACTTACCTAAAGGCGCCTGTGTAACTGTGATACCCTTCTTTGCTGTTAGGAGCGCATTTTTTGGGGCCTATGCACAGGTCACAGAGGGTGGAGTTTTCCTGATACCCTGGGGCACAGCCTTGACTGAAAAATTCATCTGCCAAATGTCAAGAGGAAAAGTGAGCGGTTGGGACTGGGAAGGTGGCTCAGTGGTAGAGTGCTTGCCTTGCATGCATGAGGCCCTGGGTTCCATTCCTCAGCACCACATAAGTAGCGGGGGGGTGGGGGGAAGCCGGAAGTGGCGCTGTGGCTCAAGGGATAGAGCACTGGCCTTGAACTGAGGGACAGCGCCCAGGCCCAGAGTTCAAGCCCCACAACTGTTGGTTGCGAGGCTTGAACCTGGGGACCAGGCTCCGTCTCTGAGCTCTTTTTGCTCAAGGCTAGCACCCTACCACACAGCCTGTAGAACCCCTGCCCCACGAGTCAGCGGTTGTCTAACCAATATTCATTTCCCTTGGCCCCCTAGAAGCAAAACAAGATCACGTTTCATTTGGAACGTGTCCATATGGAAAAAGATTACCTTCCTCTCAGATAACTTAGTCGTGGAATAGCTTAAATTCTGACCCATGGCAAGTTGGCTAAAATAACCAGTGAGCCATCTTGGAAGGTTCTTTTTTTGTTTTGTTTTTTCAGTTATGGGGCTTGAACTCTGGGCCTGGACGCTGTCCCTCAGCTCTTCAGCTCAAGGCGAGCGCTCTACCACTTGAGCTACAGCGCCACTTCCGGTGGTTTATTGGAGAGAAGAGTCTCATGGACTTTTCCTTGCCCGGGCTGGCTTTGAACTGTGATCCTCAGATCTCAGCCTCCTGAGTAGCTAGGATGACAGGTGTGAGCCACTGGCGCCCGGCTTTTTAATAATTATGTATTCATGGAAGCCATCATATGCAACTGAAATACATTATCCCAACCCGGCTCCTAGCTCTACAGCCCTCCCAGCCCTTGAGATTTCTGGGAGATGCACCTTGACCCATCTCTCCAAATAGAACTCACAGCCATCTAGTACCACACTCCCTCTCTTCCTTTCCAGTAACACCCCCCGCCCCCCCCCCCTCCGCCCCAGACTCACTCACCGAATCTGCAGTGGTTGATCTTGGTATAGATCAGGCCCATGGGGATATTCCAGCCAGCATTCCTGTTGACACCCGTGTGGCAAGACTTCTTGCCTTGTAAATTGTCCCAGGTGATGCTAGGATCAGATTTCTTCACCACAGCCACGCTCAAATATCCTACGAGACAGACCGCCACCACCAAAGAGGTGTGTCACTACCTCTTAAGCCTTCACTGTGTCTACTAGAAGGGGCTGGGAAGGTGGCTCTGTGGTAGAGTGCTTGCCTCGCATGCATGAGGCTCTGGGTTTGATTCCTCAGCACCACATACACAGAAAAAGCCAGAAGTGGCACTGTGGCTCAAGGGATACAGCACTAGCCTTGAGCTGAAGAGCTGAGGGACAGCGCCCAGGCCCAGAGTTCAAGCCCAATGGACCGATAAAAAAAAAAAAAAAAAGTCCACTAGAACAGCTAGTATAACACCAACATTTTATCAAGTAATATGTTTGGGGGTAGGGTAACAAGAGACCAAATAATCAGGAATAATCGGACTTGTTGGGTTTTTCTTTTCTGATAAGGAGAGCATAGTTTTATGCCAAAATAAATATGGAGCAAGTGGAAAATGTAAAAATCAAACCATCAGAAAATTTTCAGCAGCAAACACATACTGGTCTTGCATGACGGAAAATAGAACAACCCAAGATTTTATTTCTAACTAAGAAATCAACTAAGAATGGCTCTTTCTAGATACACTAAAGATCTTGTCTCCTAGAGAGAGAGAGAGAGAGAGGACTAAGGAAGGCCGGGAGGTAGTCCTACCTTATAAAACTAAATGAGAAATCCAGTTTTCCACCCATTGCCGACGCCTGGTGACTCCCTTTCAACATGCATTTGCATTCCAAGACTTACTTGATCTATCCCATTGCCTTGCCTACTGATAGTCTGATTTTTCAACTTACTATTCTCCCCCCTTCTCCCCACTCCCAACCTCGCCCCAAAATGGGATTATACCTTTTAGTGCCTGAAGTTACCAATTTCTACTCACCTTCCTCTGGTGGACTTTTACAATCTGGGCTTTCTAGAGGAAAAGAAAAGTAAGAAAATGGTAAATGCTCACGTAGAGATGGGGAAACCACACCTTTCTCATGCAGCAACCAAGAATAGGACTCATACAACCATGCATGTTAGCTGTGTAACCCTAGCTGCTCAGAAAACTGAGATCGGAGGATTCCGGTTCAAAGCCAGCCCGGGCAGGAAAGTCTATGAGACTCTTCTCTCCAATGAACCACCCCCCCAGACACATATAAACACACGCAAAGCGGAGTTGTGGCTTACGTGGTAGAGTGCTAAAACCTTAAGCCCAAAAACTCAGAGACAGAGCCCAGACCCTGAGTTCAAGCCTCAGAACCAACAGTAAGTTAAGAAGCTGGGAAGGTGGCTCAGTGGTAGAGCGCTTGCCTTGCATGCATGAGGCCCTGGGTTCGGTTCCTCAGCACCACATAAGCAGAAAAGAAGCTGAAGTGGCGCTGTGGCTCAAGTGGTAGAGCGCTCGCCCTGAGCTGAAGAGCTGAGGGACAGCGCCCAGGCCCAGAGTTCAGAATTAGTGACACTAATTCTCAACAAATCCACACCGTCTGGACCACACAAGTTCATTTCATTTGCTGCCCTGGACAACTGAGGCACAACATGTAGATCCTAAGTTTCCTGCCCTGTCTGTCCTGAGCCCACTAGGGGTGCTGGTTCAGTATCCCAGTTTATCCCCCCAATGAGGCAGGAGAAAAAGCTTTGGATTCTGGAAATCAGAAGACCTGCCCGCCCCGGGTCCCTGGCAGCCGGATCACTGTTGTCATGTTAGCAGGGATGTCATGGTCGTAATACTTCCATTCCCCCAGCTACAGGAGAGCAGGACATCGGCCAACCTTTTAGCTGTGGTGATTTCAGCTGAGGAAACCTACACCGTGAGTGGTTAGGAGACACTCAAACCAGGCACCCTGGCATGAATCAGCTTGTGATCTTGTTGTTTTTCTTTCCATCTCTTCTCTCCGGTGGAAAACATAAAGAGGGTCTTGGGAAATCCACGGTTATTCATAAAGTGCCCCCAACCCAAGTGGCATCCCCCCTCCACTCACTGTAGTTCTCAGCCAGGACAGGCACCAGACCGCACTGGCCTGCAATGTACACGTATCCTCCGTCCGTGCTCATGGCGTCCGCCTCTCCATTCTGCAAAGACCCAGCAAATTACACTTCCGGTGTGTGTGTGTGTGTGTGTGTGTGTGAGAGAGAGAGAGAGAGAGAGAGAGAGAGAGAGAGAGAGAAAGAGAGAGAGAGAGAGACCTGCCCTAGAGCAACTGTTTCCTTCCATCTCTCCCGTTTCTCTGGGTCCTATTTCACAGTACATGAAGGGGGCTCCCACTTCTACCAGAACTGTAACCCCCATCTTCAGGAACCGCTCTAGTCACCGCAGGTTCCGTTGAGTCCCTGTCCATAGTGACCCAGCGGTGGTGTTCAGATTAGTCACTCTTCTGATGTTGGTCTTAGGGTTCGGACGCAACATCTGGCAGCCCTTTCCAACACGAAAGACTCAAATGCTGATGTTAGCGTCAGAAGGTGTAACTCTTTTAAAAATGCTTCCAGCTGGGCGCTGATGGCTCACGCCCGTCATCCTAGCTACTCAGGAGGCTGAGATCGGAGATGGTTCAAAGCCAGCCCAGGTACCCCAAGTCTGTGAGACTCTTATCTCCAGTTAACTACCCCCTTCCAAAAAAACAAAAGCTGAAAGTGGAGTTGTGGTTCAAGTGGTAGAGCGCTCGCGCTGAGCTAAAGAGCTCAAGGACAGCGCCCAGGCCCAGAGTTCAGGCCCCACCCATGCTCCTCACGACATTACACACCCCCAGTCTCCACCCCTCCTAGGATGTAGCTCCGATTGCTATTGGATGAGGAATCCGAATCTTTGATGTGTTATCCTGCACATCGTGAGGTCCCAGATGCTACTACCCAAAGCACGGGGGTCAGGGAGGGAGGGCAGGAGTAACGTACCACAATCTTGGCGATACAGTCTTCGGGGGTCTCTGCTGACTCGCATTCTATCACCCCTCCACTGTTGACGCTCCACTGGTCACACTTGAGCCTCTCGTGGTGGCTGAGGGCACACCACTTCACGCTCTTGCACTCCTCCTGAGCCTCAGCTGGGCCTGGGACACGAGAGAAAGAACCTTCGCCGGGAGCCAGTGGCTCACGCCTTGTCATCCTAGCTACTCAGGAGGCTGAGATCTGAGGATCACAGTTCAAAGCCAGCCCGGGGCCAGGAAAGTCCATGAGACTCTGATGTCCAACGAACCACCAGCAAACTGGAGGTGGCGCTGTGGCTCAAGTGATAGAGCGCTCGCCTTGAGCTGAAGAGCTGAGGGACAGCGCCCAGGCCCTGAGTTCAAGCCCCACGACCAACCAAAAAAAGAAAAGAAAAGAAAAAAAAGAACCTTCATGTAAATGCCAGGATTTTCCAGCGAGACATAAAGCAGTCTTGTTCAAGGAATTCATCACCTTAGAAAGCAAACTCCTAATTCTTTTTTGGTTTTTTGGGTTTTTTTTAGTCATTTGTGGGTCTTGAGCTCAGGGCCTGTGTGGGTGCTGTCCCTGAGCTGCTTTTGCTCCATAGTGCCACTTCTGGTTTCTGGCTGGAGATGGCATTGTACGAGGCCCTGGGTTCGATTCCCAGCACAGTAAACACAAGTCTTTGGTGACTTGCGGGCCATTCGAGTGGGGCTAATTCCACGTAGCGTGGAGGCTGCTTCTGGGGCTAGCAGGCAGGGCAGGGCAAAAAACAAGCAGGAGTGTCACCTGTTCCTAGGCTGCTGCTCAGGTGAGCTCCTATTCCCTGCCCCCCACCCCCACCCCAGTACTTACATATGCCTTCCCGTTGGTTCCGAAGGGTGGTGATGTATTGATGACTCAGGTACAGCTTGTAGTCCATCCCCGGGGGAACCCGTAAGAAGCCCACAGCAGAGTCCTTGAACATGAGGTTCTTCCCGTGGGGAGAACTGAAGAGGTCGAAGTCCTTCGATTTGCCTTTGCCGAAATGTTCCTGCCCAGAGCAAAGCAGGGGGGTGGGGACCGTGAGCACCAGCAGGCAGGGCCCAGGGAGAGGAGGAAAGCTCTAGAAAGCAAGATGGACATCCCCTTCCCCACAGAGAGCCTCCGAGATGCTTTTTCGGGTGAGGTGGAGGGGGTTCAATGGAAGAGAATAGAATAACGCCATGATGGGACATCACTGAGCCCAAAGCCTGGGTGGTGGGGGTGCTCTGGTGGGGAGACGGGCCCATCTCGGGGCACCCAGAAAGCGGTGGCGGGAATACCTGGGCCTTGTTGAGGATCTCCCAGATCAGGTCCTCCTTGCCGTCCACGCTTCGGGCCACCACGGCGTGGGAGGGTACCCGGGCCAGGTGGCACTGCTCGTACTCGTCCACCGGCCTCCGGGTGTTGTCCGGACACAGCAGCTCATACTGGTCCCTGTCGGCCTTCTCGGGCAGGACCTCTGCGGGGGAGGCAGAGCACAGGCCGGCTGGCCCCAGGCAGAGCCCCCCACGAGCGCACACCGGCCCCCTTCCCCCCGCCCCATCTGGCCATCTGGAGGGTGACACAAGGCCTGGTGGTGTTCCCAGAGGGCCAGGGAACTTTCTAGAAAAAGTCTCTGCCTGCAGTCATTCTCTTTCTGGGGAGGGGGGAAAAAAGTCTTTCTAGTTCTTTCCAGATATTTCTAGAAAAGGACTTTTTCAGAACATGTGTCTGCAGTCAGATGAAGGTGTGAGGACTCCCTCCACGCATCCTGCCGCCCCGTGACTCACTCACACTCTGCCCTCCCCTCCCCTCCCCCCCCCCCAGCCTAGCACAGTGAGGAAAGGCAGAAGGATGGAAGAGGCCCGGGAATCCATATCGGAACCCCTAAAGTACCCACCCACCCCCAGACAGACAGAAAAACCTAAGCAACGGCCAAGAAGAAACGGTGCCCCGCTCTTGTCTGACAACTGGGCAGGAAAACCCAAACAATACAATGCTCAGGATGTAGAGTACACCCACCCACCAGAACCTTCCCTGGGGACTTACCAAATATGGTGGCGTGCTTGATAAAGGCCACATCTCCACCACCGTCCCTCAGACACCTGCGCGGGCGGGAGGAGCACATGAGGAGACCTCCGCCTCCTGCGTCTGGAGGCCCATAGATCATTCTACCCAGAGTCTGAAGGTACAGCCTCATGGGGGGCTAACTTGTAGGGGACCACTGAGTGGAGGAGCGATGAGCTCACACACAGGCAGCAAGAAGACACTGAAGATGCTTCAGTGCATTACAAGTTCTTTTTTGGTGTGTGTGTGTGTGTGTGTGTGTGTGTGTGTGTGTGTGTGTGTGTGTGTGTGTGTGTGTGTGTGTGTGTGTGTGTGTGTGTGTGTGTTGTGTGTTGTGTGTGTGCATGCACGTACCAGTGCACTGTTACTTGAACTCTGGGCCTGGGCGCTGTCCCTCAGCTCTTCAGCTCAAGGCTAGCGCTCTACCACTTGGGCCCCAGCCTTTTCTGCTCATGTGGCGCTAAGGAATCAAACCCAGGGCCTCATGCCTGCAAGGCAAGCAATTCTACCACTGAGCCACCTTCCCAGCCCCACGTGGCAGGGAGTCTTGCACTCACTTGAAGGCACCGACGTAGCCAAAGTATGGGTTCTGGGAGGAGCAGCCACACCCTGGGCAGAGCTGACACAGTTTGGGGAAGGCAGCCGCGTCTGCGCAGGGGACACAGCTACCCGAGAAGAAATTGGCCACTGCTGCTCAAGGCAAAGAAATGGACAAAGAAAGCGTGAAGTAGGGGCTTGATCCAGTGACAGCCGAGTGCCATCTCCCAGCCAACCCCCTCCCCTCAAAACGTTCCAACCCTGGTCCCTCCACCGGCCTGGGTTTCCCACCAGTGGATGCTTGCCTCTGGCTGGCTGGTGACCCTCATGAGTCTGGGACCGCCACTGGGAGACCCGACCACCATTTCGGCAGGGAGAACCTCTTGGAGAGGTTGCAGTACATGCTCATGGCCAGCAGATGGCGGCCAGAGGAGAGTAGGGCTGCCCAGCTCACCTTTCTCCAGTGGCTTCCGGGGCTCTGGTAAATCACAGTAGAGCCAGCCGATGGGAATGTTCCACCCGGCAGACCTGCCCAGCCCCGTGTGGCAGGACTTCTTGCCCTGGAGCTGGTTCATCTGGAAGTCAGTGCCTTTCTTCACCACGGCCACCGCGTAGTAGTCAGTTTGAGGCTCTGCCACGGGGAAGGGGGGAATGAGTGGAACCAGAAGGCCGTGGAAACATCATGGGCACGGCCAGACGGAGGCACCAGTGATCGCCGGTGCTTTGGCAACCCTGGCCCCTGGGGCATGTGTACCCGATGGCTGCCAACCCAAGGCCCGCAGGAAACGAGGTGGTAGGTTCGTATTCCCTGTGATACTACTTCCTGTCTCCTGTCCCTCTCTCCAGGGACGATCGGAGTAGGTTGACGCTCTGTCTGTCTGTCTGTCTCTCTCTCTGTCTCCCTCCGTCCCTCCTGGGGTTCCCAAGTATCTCCAGGGATCCCGGACATATCCGTGAACCATACCAGATACACCGGCCCTTAACCAGCCCGTAGCCCATAGAGACCTTGATTTGTGCTAATCAGATGTCCGGCAGGGCCTTTCCTGCCCCCCCTCTCCCCACCCCATTCCTCCTAATAACACCCATGCAGAACTCACTCTCTGCTGATCCGTAGAACTCCGCCACGACAGGCTTCAGGTTGTTGGGAGCCAGGCCCGCTTCGTAGACCAAACCACCATCTACCGTGGCGGCATCCGCTTCCTTCCCCTAGAAGAACAAGGCGGAACGTCGAGGGAGCCTGGCTCTCAGGGAAGGCCCAGCTATGGCAGATGAGTTGGGACTGACTTGGTGGGGACAGAAGAAGGCCACCCTTTTGTCCCGGTACAGAGAAATCGATGGAATCTATTCTTTCCTGGTGAAGCGTCTATGTGGATTGGCTCTCGGTGATCACCAAGAACTTGACCTGTTAGGCCCTCCTCATCCCACAGATAGTGTCCCGAGCTTGAACTCAGGTCCAGGGCAAGCTTTCTCTTAGCTTTTTTTCACCCAAGTCTGGTGTCCTACCTCTTGAGTCACACCAGCTCTTTGGTGGGTTCATTGGAAAAGTCCCTTGGACTTTCCTTCCCCAGGCTGGGCTTTGAACCACGATCCTCACGTCCCAGCCTCCCGAGTAGCTGGGATGACAGGCGTGAGCCCCCGCCGGTGGCCGAGCTCCCACCCGCTGTCTTTTTTTTTTTTTTTTTTAGCCGCAGTCGGCTTACCGAGATGGCCTTGATGCAGTCATGGCTGGAGGCTTTCTTCACGCAGGAGAGCTGGGGGCCGTCCGCTGGGAGGACGGTTTTCATGATGTCACGGAACGCGGCACACTTGCTGCCCTCATGGTCGGACACAGCGCACCACCGGACCGTCTTCTCCGGGGTGGCGAGGCCCAGCCCTAGGAGAAAGCAGGCACGAGGCCTCAGGGCTCCACTTCCCGTGCCCGGGCAGAGACAGTGCCACCCTCCGAAGGGCCTTTTCCTGTCCTTGCGTGGCTCAGATCTTTCTCCTCTCCTTCCTAACGATCCTGTTCCACCCAGAGAGATGTGGGCAAGCCGGGCACCGGTGGCCCACGCCTGTCATCCTAGCTACTCAGGCGGCTGAGACCTGAGGATCTCGGTTCAAAGCCAACCCAGGCAGGAAAGTCCGTGAGACTCTTACCTCCAGTGAACCACTAGAAAACTGGAAGTGGCGCTGTGGCTCAAGCGGTAGAGCTGCTGCCTTTGAGCTGATGAGCCGAGGGACAGCGCCCAGGCCCAGAGTTCAAGCCCCTCAACCAACGAAAGAGAGAGAGCGGGAGAGAGCACAAAGTCTTTCCAACCAAGGTGACCCTGCTTGTTCATATCCAAGCTGGGCACACACATACTGCTCTCTTAGGCTCACGATCCGCCAGCGAGGGCACAAAAATCAAGGTGGCAGTTCCTTAGGGAGGCTCAAGAATTCGCCTGCGACACTCGCCAGCCATTATTCATCCCCCCTTGGAGACAAATAACCTAGAAGCTCCAGCCGTCCACCCATTCTTCCCTCTGTTTCCACCCAGCCCTTGCCGCGGCCCTGACAGTCCTCCAGAGAGGCCACGCGCATGGCCACTGAACTCCAGCGGTTCCTATGACCCAAGCTCGGGTGCCACCATCTTCCTCCCAGCCTCCGGCTGCCCAGGTGGCATCCACGTGCCCAACCTGGGACGGGCCACCCAGGCAGGCCCAAAGCACCATGGGTAAAGTCAGCCCTTCTCTGAGATGGAGAGAGAGAGAGACAGTTGAGAACTGATAACCCCTGGCCCCTCCCCTCTCCATTCCACCTCAGCCAATGGAAACAGCACCACCGAGGGCCAAGAGCCCCGCCCCTCCCATCCTCAGCCCCGCCCGCCCGCCCAGGCCCTGCGTCTGTGAGCAAAGCAGCAGTCCAGTTCCCAGGGCACCCCGGAAGTTGGGATGGTGGGGGTCAGGCGAGGAGCAGGTTCAGATCCTGAGGCAGGAAGAGCGCATGGGGATGAACTTGGGGTTACCTGTAAGTGTTCTCGCTTTACCTTTTTTTGTTGCGTTTTGTTTCTATTTTTGGTAGCAAATGGGGTTGAAATTCAGGGTTCCACCCTTGCTAAGCAGGTGTTCTACCGCTTGAGCCAGGCCCCCAGCCCCTTTTGATAGTGGTTATTTGAGTTTTTTTTTTTTTTTTTTAAAGCCTGGCCCAATTTGATTTGTTTTTGTTTTGGTCGGTCGTGGGGCTTGAACTCAGGGCCTGGGCGCTGTCCCTCGGCTCTTCAGCTCAAGGCCAGCGCTCTACCCCTTGAGCCACAGCGCCACTTCCGGCTTTCTGAGGGGTTCATTGGAGATCAGAGTCTCATGGACTTTCCTTGCCCGGGCTGGCTTTGAACCGCGATCCTCAGATCTCAGCCTGTCCCGAGTTGCTCGGTATGAGTACAGCTATGAGCCACCGGTGCCCGGCTGCCAACTGGACCTTCATCCTCCTATTTCACGCTTCCCAGAACAGCTGGGACAGGCAGATGCACGCCACCGGCCAGTTTAGAACTCGCTCTTTAGTGCAGCTCACAGCCATGAAGAGCATCACAGAGGCTGGAGCAGGGGCACATTGGAGACCAGCAAAGCCCACAGACGGTGGAGGGGGGCGGGGGGGCAGGCAGGAGAGGAGGAGAGAGCTGGAAGGGTCGGTGCCATCCATCCCCGGGCCCACAACCACTCACCTAGGATAGCACTGGCCAGCAGGGCGCCCACCGCGAGCCTCATCCTCCCAGCCTGGCAGGGAGCCGCAAGCACAGACCCACGGGCTTCTGCGCCCTGCCTGTGCAGCTCGCGCCCCTTTATCCCCGGCCCAGGCCGGCCAGGGGGGGGGCAACCTTTGACCTCTCATGTTTGTGCAGCCCGATTACCCAATCACCCCTTTCGTCCATCCCTCCCCACCCCCTGCCTCCTTCACCCCAACGATCGGTTTCCAGCTCATTTCCTGAGCTCTGGGGGTGGAATCTGGCACACAAACACTTCTCCCCGCCCCCCCTCTCCTCCCCGGGAAGGAAACAGAAGGAAAAATCCAGTCTTTGTCCTGGCGGCTCCTTGTGTGCCAGGAGTTACAGCAGTGGCTGTGGGAAATAGCCACGAAGTGACCTGTCTTCCCCCAGGACGTTGTTCTAGACAAAGGGCCGGCACACACATTAGAGCTTGCCTTTTATTTATTTTAATTTCTTTAAGCAGGGGCTTCAACAGGGATCCTAGGACACACACCCGTCTCTGGTAAAAGGCCACTGATGGCCTAACCATCCCCCCCCCCATCTCCTCACAGGTCTGTGGTATGGAGCCAGGCTGGGGACGGTTCCCCCCTTCCCTCCCCGACTCTCACCCTGCTAGCTCTGCCAGGAAGCCAGAAGGGCAGGCCCCCGAATTCTAGACAGCTCAGTGCAGAGCGCCCATGGCGACGGCCTAGAATTCCGCCCGATGCCTTTCTGCAGAGGGACAGGATAGCTTTGGAGGTGTGCCTGGTTATATGGGGTGCCCAGGTCTGTGTGTGTGTGTGGAGGGGGGATTGTAGAGGTAAGAGGTTGGCATCATGGGGTTCTGTATCTGTGATGGCCCCAGGACATTTTCACGGGGGCAGGGGCTTCCTTAGGTGGTTTAATTCTATGTCTAAGAAACGTCTCAGGTATGGACACAGGCAGACCTGCTCCCTTCTGCCAGGAACGCCATGGGTACACTGAGTCAGGGACAGGCATGGGTGTCCGGCCCTGCCTTCGTGGACGGCACTTCCGGTCTGGTTGGCAGAAGGGCTGGTCAGTCTAGGACAGGACTTAGGGCCAGACCACAAAACCTGGAGCTGGCCCAGTTGTGCTCAGCCAGAAGAACACACACACACACACACACACACACACACACACACACACACACACACACACACACACACACACACACACACACACACACACACACACACACACACACACACACACACACGGCAGAGGCTTCTGCCCTATGCCTCCTGGCTGTGAAGCACAATCTGATGATCTTGACCAACAGCCTGACGAGAGGAAGTCAGTTTTGTAGGCATAGACACTATAGGAAAATGATAACTCTGCCGGGTGTCGGTGGCTCACGCCTGTCATCCTAGCTACTCAGGAGACTGAGATCTGAGGATTACGGTTCAAAGCCAGCCTGGACAGGAAAGTCTGTGAGTCTCTGATCTCCAATAACCCACCAGAAAACCAGAAGTGGTGCTGTGGCTCAAGCGGCAGAGCACTGGCTTTGAGCTGAAGAGCTGAGTGACAGCGCCCAGGCCCAGAGTTCAAGCCCCACGACAGACAAAAAAAGGAAAATGACAGTTCTTTTTTTATCTGTGATCTTTGGGATCATAGCTTTCTTTAAATCAAAGGTCCTTCCTTTTTCCTTCCTTCCTTCCTTCCTTCCTTCCTTCCTTCCTTCCTTCTTTCTTTTGTTTTTGTTTTTGGCTAGTCCTGGAGCTTGAACTCAGGGCCTGGGCGCTGTCCTTGAGCCTCTCTTTGCTCAAGGCTAGCGCTCTACCACTTGAGCCACAGCATCACTTCCAGATTTTTCTGTGTATGTGGTACTGAGGAATTAGAACCCAGGGCTTCATGCATGCTAGGCGAGCGCTCTACCACTGAGCCACCTTCCCAGCCCTTTTTCTTTTTTCTTTTTTTAATGCCAATTCCAGGACTTGAACCTGGGGAGCATGGCCACTGTCCCTGTGTTTTTTTTTTTTTTCTTTTCTTTTTTGGCTAGTCCTGGGGCTTGAACTCAGGGCCTGGGCACTCACCTTCCTTGAGCTTCTTTTTGCTTAAGGCTAGGCCTCTACCACTTGAGCCACAGCGCCACTTCCGGCCTTCTCTGTGTATGTGGTACTGAGGACTCGAACCCAGGTCCTCATGCATGCTAGACCAGCACACATGTCCCTCCACTTGAGGGGAAGAGTTGAGGGGGGCTTCCAGTCCCAGACCACCCCAAACATCCTCCAGATCTTCCCAGCACAGACACAGAATGGAATCCTCCCGATCCAGCCCAGAGTTGGCGCCACCCCTTAGCCACAGCAGAGCCCCTGCGTACGTGCAGCAGAGAGAAGCGGGGGGGGGGGGGGGGGGGGGGGGGGGAGGGGGGGGGGCAGGAAGGCAGAGAGCCTCTGAACCAATATTTGCGATTTCCAAATGTGACCCAATTTACATAGGAGCAGAGCAAACAAAGAGCCTGTCTGTCTGCGTGTCCCCTCCCACCCCATCTCTACCATTTCACCCCTCCCCCCTCCCCCTCCACCCCCCCCCCCCCCCCCGCAGCGCCCACTGTCTGTGATCTAAGGCCAGTTCCTCTGCGGGTCTGGGAGCAGGGGAGGGGGAGGGGGAGGAGGAGCTAGAAGGGAAATCGGTGGCCATTTTGATATGTCACATGACCACATGCCCCAGACCCAGCAGGTGCACCTGGGACGGTTCCGTCACACCCTGGAGCCCAAGGGGCTGGGAAAGTGGCTCAAGTGGTAGAGCGCTGGCCTAGCAGTCACGGAGCCCTGGGTTCGATTCCTCGGTAGATACCACATAACACAGCAAAAGCCAGAAGCGGTGCCGTGGTTCAAGTGGTAGAGTGCTAGCCTGGAGCACAAGAAGCTCAGGGGACAGTACAAAGGCCCTGAGTTCAAGCCCCAGGACTGGCAAGAAATAAATAGCCAGGCGCGCCGGGGGCTCACACCTGTCATCCTAGATACTCAGGAGGCTGAGATCTGAGGATCGTGGTTCAAAGCCAGCCTGGGCAGGAAAGTCTGTGAGACTCTCATCTCCAAGTAACCCACCAGAAAACCAAAATGGCACTGTGGTTCAAGTGGTAGAGCGCCCAGAGTTCAAGCCCCATAACCAAAACTCAGGGACCATACCCAAATCCTGAGTTCAAGCCCCAGGATACACACACACACACACACACACACACACACACACACACCACACACACACCACACACACACACCACACACACACACACACACACACACACACACACACACACACACACAGAATATAAGAACATTTAGGGAGCTTGCTTAGCTTGCAAGAACTCTCCATTCCTAACACTGGAAAAAAAAAAAAAAGAACTTTACTGAATGATGTTATCTTTCACACCTATCAAAATTAACAATTATTCCCCCAGTCAGTAGAGTAATTTCTCTATTGGTCTCAAAAAGAAAAAAAAAAAATATTAGGTACTCCAAGTGGATTCTGGGGGTTGCTCAGTTGGTAGAGGGCTAGCCAGTGAGCAAAACGCATTAGGTACCGAGTTCAAATCCTGGTCTCGGGCCAGAAAGGGCAAGCAACCAAAGGGATTCTGATACAGGTATGCCATTGGTCACAGCTCCGGGGTAGCCTATAAGAAGGTCCCAACACGCTTATCACAAGCTAGCTAGCTTATCGGAGAAACGAGACCTTTGCCCTCTGGAATTTCCAGAGCTCTGGAAATTGGCTCACCTGTGTGTTCCTGGTGTGACTTTAACACACCGTCCCTGTCTGTGTTCAGCGGCTGTGTCAAGGACACAGCCTTCACCCGGGGTTTTCTGGAATTACCTCATGCAGTCTGACTTGTCACAGATTGAAGCAGGTGCTCTACCACTCGAGCCACACCCCAGCTCTGGTTTTCCCATTTAATTAATTTATCTTTTGTCGGTTGTGGGCCTTGAACTCAGGGCCTGGGCACTGTGTCCCCGGGCTTCTTTTTGCTCAAGGCTAGCACTCTACCACGTGAGCCACAGTGCCACTTCCGGCTTTTTTCTGTATATGTGATACTGAGGAATCGAACCCGGGGCTTCATGCATGCAAGGCGAGCACTCTACCGCTGAGCCACCTCCCCAGCCCCCGGACGTATCTCTTCTGTGTTCATATCTGTGTAATCTCAGAGGCTTCTGTCCCGTTCCATGGGTGACACTCTGTTATTGTACCGGTCCCCATGGATGCTCAGATAGTTGCCGGCTTGGCTGGTGGGATCTTTTTCACACCAGGCCCCTGTGCACTTGGCACAAGCACCTGACATGAGGAGGTCCAGAATGAGACATTCGTGCCTAACCTGTATTTTCCCTGTGCCAACTCTATAGACTATTTCTAGAACCTCCCAGTCTAACAAGACTGACCCCCACGCACATCATGCCCCCCGACCAGGGGAGAAAGGTATCTAGAACCATAATCCTGAGCGTGTAATGTGAGAGAGTCACTGAGACTAGAACATGCTAGAACATCCTAGAACACGTGGACTAGAACTCTAGGGTCTGCGTGTATGTGTGCAAGCCTCCATGCAGCTCCGTGTATATATACACATTACCTATTTCCTTCTCTGTTTCTCTCTCTCCTGCGGCCATCTCCCCCGCTTTTCCTCGCCAGCAACCATCATTCATTCACACTCTCTCTTCCGCCTCCCACTATCCACACCGTATCCGGTGGCCATTTTCCTCCCTCCCTGGGGTAGGGAGGTGTAGCCTTCCTTTCCTGTCATCTGCTCGGCCTTTCCTCGGTGGTAGTGAGCAGGAAAGAAGCCCCAAAGCCAGAGGTCCCCATTCGTTCTACAAGCCAGGGCCTGGCTAAGGAAGCCCTGCAGCCGTCCCTGACCCATCCATCAGCCGGCAGCCGAGGGAGGCCACTGACCCCCCTGGGCCAGTGGACTCTGTGAAGTCCCGCACCCGTGAGTGTGGGGAAAGGCACAAAAGTCCCCAGCCAGAGGCCAGCTCCCAGGCGCCGGCCTTGCCTGGCGTGCTGATTTCCATTGGTTTATTGGAAACAAGAGTCTCACGGACTTTCTTGCCCCGGGCTGGCTTTGAACCGTGCTCCTCAGATCTCAGCCTCCTGAGTAGCTAGGATGACAGGCGTGAGCCCCTGGCACTCGGTTTACTTTCAGTCTTTATTTTTTCTTTTGTCTGGTACTGGGGCTTGAGCTCAGGGCTTGAGCACTGTCCCTTAGCATTTCCACACACGGCTGGAGCCATAGCTCCGCTTACGGCTTTCTGGCGGTTCCTAGGAGATAAAGAATCTCAAAGGCCTTTCCCACCCAGCCTAGCCTTGACCTGCGATCCTCAGCTCTCAGCCTCCTCCTGAGTAGCGAGGATGACAGAGGCGAGCCATTCTGGCTGGCCACGTCATTTTATAGATAAACTGAGTCCAGCCAATGGGCATAATGGAGTAGGCTGCCCACCAGGGCAGGACACCCTACATCCTAGGATGCATGATTCTGTCTCTTGAGCCGCCCCTTTACCATCCTGTGCTAGATCTTCCCGCCAAGTACCATCCCGCCTCTCTTCCAGCTTCTGCTTCTCTTCCAGCTTTATCTCACAATTCCATTGCTCATTACCCTCCCATGGAGAGAAGCCAGGTCCCCAGGTCTTCAGATGGGGGCCCCCTGAGACAGATACCTGCTTAAAGGGGGCAGAGTGCAGAGCTCCCAGGGGCCAAACCAAACAGAACACTGATCTCCCCGCGTTCCTCACGGCGCGCTGTTGTTTAATGTCCCCACTCTCTGTGGAAAGAAGAGCTCAAAGTCTGCCCGCTTCCTCAGCTGTCCAAACTGGACCTCTGACCTGCCCAGACTTGAGATGCACAAACAGCATGGGCTGTTGGGTTTCTACAGCAAAAGGATCTGACCCTTCTCATTAGCTTGGAATAATTACCCGCAGAGAGATCTTTAGAGTAAATACATCCAATTTCTCTGCACACACACACACACACACACACACACACACACACACACACACATTTCCTTCTTAGTTGTTTTTTTGTGATATTAGACTCACAACCAGGTATGGCACTTAACATATCACTTCCACAAAAAAACAACCAAAAACGTGTGGATCTTGGAAAAAGGAAAAGTTTAGAAAGGTTAATTTATTTTTTTTTTCTTTTTCTTTTTCTGTCAATCATGGGGCTTGAACTCTGGGCCCGGGCGCTGTCCCTCAGCTCTTCAGCTCAAGGCGAGCGCTCTACCACTTGAGCCACAGCGCCCACTTCCAGCTTTTTCTGATTATGTAGTGTTGAGGAATCGAACCCAGGGCATCATGCATGCAAGGCAAGCACTCTACCACTTGGCCACCTTCACAGCCCTCTTTTCTTTTTTCTTTTAAAGGAATATAAAACTATTCATTGACCACCGTTCGCCATTATTTACAAGTTGGGTAGCATGCTGATTACTACAGAGATGTTTTGCTGGCTTTTGTGGAACCAGAAACCCAATACTGAAAAGAGTGAGCCATTTGGGGCGAAGGAGAAGCATGCAGGTCAATAATGACAAAGTTTCATTCATTCGCTTGGGCCAGCAGGTCCTAGAGTAGTAGAAACCTCTAACCAGCTGATTTTTACAGTAGGTAGCCTAGGATGCATGAGCATTTGGTATCCAGATTCCAATAGTCCATAGAGGAACGCTCACTACGGAAACTTTGCATGAAAGGAGATGAAATTCGGTCCTAATTTTGTCCATTTGGGTGAGGGAAGTCATTGATGGTGATGTATTTGTTTTTCAAGGAATTGTGCAAACCTGCTATATTTGCATATCTGTGGGTAGAAGCAGGTAGAACTGAGGTTTGAGGTTAACCTTGCTATACCTAGCAAGTTCAAGGCCAGGCTGAACTGTCTGTCGTGGGCTTGAACTCAGGGTCTTGGCACTGTCTCTGGTTTTCTGGGGTTTAATTGGACATAAGAGTCTCACGCATTTTCCTGCCCTGGCTGGCTTTGAACCATGATCCTCAGATCTCAAACCAACTCCCCCAATACTACTTCAAAACCAACATATCAAACTTGATTTTCATAAGAACTTAGTGTTTCACACCATTAATTCAAAAACCAAGACTCAGATTTTACATGTTGCATGTGTGTATATAAATACATACATATATATGAAGTGTTTAGGGGCTGGGAAGGCGGCTTAGTGGTAGAGTGCTTGCCTAGCATGCATGAAGCCCTGGGTTCAATTCCTCAGTACCAGCTAAATAGAAAAAGTTAGAAGTGGCACTGTGGCTCAAGTGGTAGAGTGCTAGCCTTGAGCAAAAAAGCTCAGGGACAGTGCCCAGACCCTGAGTTCAAGCCCCAGGACTGGCAAAAAAACAAGTAAAGTAAATATAAAATATTTATATGTATGTAAATTGTTTTATATATGTATGAATATGTGTTTATATATTATACGTAATACATATATAAACAGTGAACATATATATATATATATACATATATATATACACACACACACATATATATGTTCACTGTTGGATAAAGCTTTTCTTTTGGTACCATCAAGAGCTTTTGAGAATCAAGTAAATGCTTCAATTAATTCTGAACAATCTACATTTTCTTCAGGTTCCCAGGTCTTATCAGGGTCTGAAAATCCCCTCCACTTCAGGAAATATTCTACCTTCCCATTCACTGCACGTTGCGCCGGTACTTTTCCCACAAGGAATTCTTCAGGCTCTGCTTCATCAAGGGTTTGACTTCTTTCCACCCTGGCTCCCTCCCATTTTGTGCAATGTAGTTTTGTCTCGGCACTTCCACCTTAGGATGGGTTTCTGGGGTCAGAGTGGCTCACTAAGCAGGACCATTTGTATAGAGCTCGTAATAAATTGTATAACCGTAATCAGTTGCATAATAAATTGCAAGATCCCAAGGTCTTCTGCCACTCACTAGCCTGTGGGTAACCCAAACTCCACTGATCCTCGGTCCTCTGACCCCTCTAGAACATTCTTGTGACTGGTACCCACCTACTTCGGACTTGTATGTGTAATGTGGTAACATCTAGCCACAAACGGATAAACAAGCCTGCATCCTTTCCCTTCTCCTTCCTGGGAGACAGAAGTGTGAGGTCTCAGAAGAAATACTGAATGGGAGCTGTGAACACATACATGTATGGAGTGTGTGTGTGCGTGCGTGTGTGTTGCTAAGGAAGAGTCGTCTTCCATTCATCCTTAGTAGGGTCTGTTCTATCTGTATTCAGTATATCTCGAATCTCTTGAAATCTTCGGTTTCTTTCCAAGTTCTTAGAATTTGGGGAGCAGTCCCCCAGTCCCTGAGCACGATGCTCACTGGATCAAAGCCTCAAGCTCCTGACCGAGCTCTGTGTGATCCAGGACAAGCAGGGTCATCTCTCCTGGTGTGTGTAACTGTGGGTGGACCTCAAGCCCGCGGGGTACAGCTAACGGTGCCAGCAGCCCACATAGAGGAGAACCTTCCAGAAGTCCCAACAAGGAAAGATATGCATGCCCGTGGCTTCTGAGAGGTGGCTTGTAAGGAGACAATGGACCGGAAGTAAAAATGTCATTGCTAGAAAGATGGAGGCCCTGGCCCCTGATTGCTGGCTCTTTAGCCATGAAGGAAGGGCAGCAGACCAGTGACTCACCAAAAAGCTGGAAGAGAAGGTGTGGCTCAAATGATCAAGTGCTACCCTTGAACAAAAAGATGCTAAGGGGGCCCTGGGAAGGTGGCTCAGTGGTCAAGTGCTTGCCTGGCCTGCTCAAAGCCCTGGGTTCGATTCCTGAGTATACCACATACACAGAAAAAAGCCACAAGTGGCGCTGTGGCTTAAATGGTAGAGCGCTAGCCTTGAACAAAAGAAGCTCAGGGACAGCGCCCCGGCCCTGAGTTCAAGCAGCAGGATTGGTAAAAAAAACTAGCAAACAAAGCTAAAGGACAGGGCCCTGTACCAACACACACACACACACACACACGCACGCGCGTGCACACACACACACACACACACACCACACACGCATGCACACACACACCCTGACTTGTAGCATTTTTGCCAGTTGTAAGCCATAAATGGATGATATCAAAATTCATAAGATGTAACTGTATTGGTGCCTCTTTGTGTGTGTGTTGGAGGGGGGACTTGAACTCAGGGCCTGGGCACTGTCCCTGAGCTCTTTTCCTCAAGGCTAGTGTTCTACCATTTGAGCCACAGCTCTACTTCTGGCCTTTTGGTGGTGAGCGATAAGAGAGACTTTTTCTGCCTGGGCTGACTTTGAACCATGATCCTCGGATTTCAGTCTCCTGAGTAGGATGGACAAGTGTGAGCCACTGGCGCCAGCTAATGGCTCTTTTTGTTGTTGTTGTTGCTAACCTTACACAGTCTCTGGTTTTCTAGATGTGTTTCCCTTGATTGGTTTGCTCCTGACTCTAAGTCATAGATTCTTGTTTCTTCGCATTGATACGGGACATTGTAAATTCTGCGTCATTGAGGATTTAGATTTTGTGGTCCTTCTCTGAGTGACCATAGAGTTTGTTTTGAAAGATGATTATTTACAAACCACCTGGATCCTCTGGGAGTATTCTTAGCTTTTTTTTTTTTTTTTTTCCTGTCAGTCGTGGGTCTTGAACTCTGGGCCTGGGCGCTGTCCCTCAGCTCTTCAGCTCAAGGTCAGTGCTCTATTCCTTGAGCCACAGTGCCACTTCGGGATTTCTGAGTGGTTCATTGGAGATAAGAGTCTCTCATCCTTTCCTGCCCGGGCTGGCTTTGAACCATGATGCTCAGATCTCAGCCTCCTGAGTAGCTAGGATGACAAGCGTGAGCCACCAGTACTTGGCTGAAAGCTTTTTGTGTTCAGTGAGTTTTCCCCAATATGGAGGACCCTGGAAGTGCTCTGGGAAGTGTTGGGCTTTTAAGTCACAGCTATTCTTTTCCCAGCCTTAAGAATTTCAATTTCAGGGCTTGGACAATAGCTAGTACTGGACCTGCCAATCCTGAGCCATGAACTTGAGAGATTCTTGAGCGCCCTGTGAGCCCACCCCCTGCCCAGGACCCTGTGTAGGCCCCCACCTGCTCAGGCGCCATTACACCAGGCCCAGTGTGCCCTGCTGCTCCTCTAGCCACCATGGCATCCCACTTTCCCTCTCCAGTGGAGCTGATCTGGTTCGCTGGTGGTGTTTTTTCTGCTCTTTCTTTGCTTTACTACTCACACAGCTGTTTTCTGACAGCATTAAGTGTATTCGAGGGCTGCGGGTCTTCGAGGTAGCAGTCCACCTGCAATCTTTCTAAGAAAGACTCCCCGATTCAACCTCTCCAAAAAAAAAAAATTCAATTTCATTCCATACACAACTAGATTAGGATTATGCCAAAGACATGAGGACACTGGTATCCAGATCTCTGAGGGGTTTCCCTACCAAATGCCCACCTGGGCCCCCCTGCCCACTCCCCCAAGATTCTGCCTCTTGTTTTCCTCTACTCAATGTTAGAACCGATTTGAGGGACCCAACTCTTCTCCGAGGCTCTGTGGTAAGCTCAAGCACTGTGAAAGCATTGTTAAATACAGTTAAAGTGCGGTTAACGCTAAGCCTTTATGTCCATCCATGCCTTCCGTATTATTTCTTTTTCCTTCCAATAAGCTAGAAGCGGGGGTGGAATGATTTGATTCTTAACTGGCAGCTGTTAGACACTTCCCTGGTACACTGGCTGCCATGAGCAATAGGCTATCAGACTCAGCAGTCAGCAGAGACGGCGCTCATGCCAGCCCTGGCTACAAATACCTTGAGGAAGCTACAAGGGCAAACATAGCTGTTTGCTGGCTCCTGAAGGCACAGTCCCAGGCACGACTGTTTCAAACAGTTCCCATCCTACATTTCCATCCCTTGCCTAGGATCTAAATGACCCTGTAGCCACCTAGGCCAGAGGAGGAGCCTCTAGTTAGTGTGACCCAGAAGAAGGTCTGTGATTGGTGCAAACACAGTCTGTCCCTTTTTTTTTTTTTTAACGAGGGACTGCTATAATTGGTGTAGGCACAGTCTTTCATTTGCACGGCTGTCCCATGATGGGTGCAAACATAACCTCTGTTTGCATGAGGGTCTGTTAGGATTGGTGGCACTCTTTCTACACTCTTTACTGGATACACAAGCCAGGTTATTCTGCTCACATTTTTTTGAGCCAGCTAGGACACAGAGTTTTTAATTCATTTTATTTTTTACATCAGTTCTACATCAAAATTGCTTCTCTCTACACGGAGAGAAGCAACAGTTGGTTCTGCCACAGCGGGGGCTCCCAGGAGTCCCTTTTTAATTTCTCTTTAATTTCGGTGGAAGGTGCAGGCATCCAGAAGTTCTGTGAAGCAGAAGCCAAGAGAAAAGACCATCAGGGCCTCCTTTTTGACTTAGTCGTGTCATCTTAAATATGTATTGTAGAAAGGGCCTACCCCAGTGCTAACCCATTAGTGTTATTTATACATATTACTTACAAGCATTGACAAATGAGTCCTCTCTGGGTGGTTAGATATAATATGTCTTTTCCCAAGCCCTCTGCCTACACGGAAGGGGACCCCCCCCTTTTTTTTTTTTTAGTAAATAAATGGGAATAACATGAACACAAGCTCAGTTCCCAAGAAATCTGAAGTCCGACCACACTCCATGGTCCCCTGGAAGACAGTTCAACCTTTTGGAGCTGAGTGGTCTAATTGAGTCACCTCATTGAGACTTCTGAATCCTCTTACAGGGCAGGGAGACCCTCTCCACCTTGTTTTGTTCTTAGCTATTAACCCTTAATACAAATACATGGACCTCCGTCGCCGGGTCATTTCTCCTCGGAGTTCCGTTCTACTTACCGGAGACTATGCATGGCTTAAAGTTGGCCATGAACGTAAGATACTCTGGCCCTACGTAATTGTCGTAAGTTGTTTTGTTCTGCAGGTTGGCCAGACATTCTGTGTCATGACTGAATAGCAGGTCCTTGGCTGAGGAGTCAAACATCTGGAACATCCGGTATTCAAACCCGGTTCTTCTAAAGAGCTCCTGGATTGGACAGACAGACAGACAGACAGACAGACAGACAGACAGACAGACAGACAGACAAGAGTTTTCCAGAAGCATAGGATTGGGTATTGTGCTCAGAAGACCTGAATCTGCTTGACTACTTGGGTCTAGCCTATGAGAAACCCAGACACAGTGTAGCTTAGTAAGTACTATAGTAAAATGTCGGGAAGCAATGAATCTCTGGTTTCAGATCCTAGCCCCGCC
Source organism: Dipodomys merriami (assembly GCF_024711535.1). Taxonomy (NCBI): domain Eukaryota; kingdom Metazoa; phylum Chordata; class Mammalia; order Rodentia; family Heteromyidae; genus Dipodomys; species Dipodomys merriami. The sequence continues at coordinate 2,097,207 of NW_027206268.1, read as the reverse complement.
ACATCCTTGTTTTTGTGGCTTGAAGAGCAAGCCTTGGTTTACCCATTTGTAAATGGAGATGATGTTGACAAACCCACGGTAGACAGAGCTCCCAGTCGGCCAACTCGCTCATCTCTGCTCAAGCACGATTTGATCACAAATCATAAGGTGTCTCAATGTTGTCTGGGGCTTGATCTCAGGGCCTGGGTGCTGTCCCTGAGCTCTTTGTGCTCAAGGCTTAGCGCTCTACCACTTTGAGCCTCGGCGCCACTTCTGGTTTTCTGAGTGGTTCCTTGGAGATACAGAGTCTCACGGCCTTTCCTGCCCAGGCTGGCTTTGAACCGCGATCCTCAGATCTCAGCCTCCTGAGTAGCTAGGATGACAGGCGTGAGCCACCGGCGCCCAGAAGCCCAGGATAGCACCAAGCCTGCCCAGGTTGAGGAAAGTGTGGTTTGGCGCCCCCTATGGGTCAGGAAGAATAACCTCCATTCTGCTTTCCCTACATTAAGCTCAGCCTAGCGTGAGACCGCTTGAGCCAGCTCCGTAAGGGAGAAAGGATGAACAGAGTAGCCCGTACCTGCTGGTTGAAGAGGATCCTGCGAACAAAATCTGCCTTATCTTTCCTTGACACCACGGCGTGGTTCGGCACTGTGGCTAGGTGGCAGTTCTGAGCCTCGGTCACGGGCTTCCTGGTACCATCAAGGCACAGCAGCTCAAAATCTTCCTGCTTCAGGTCCCTAGCCCAGGCCTCAGGGTTCTTTCCTAGGGAGAGAGGGGCGTGTCAGGCACAGCTGATGGATTTGGTGACAGCATGCCAGACAGTCGATACCTGCGAGAGTTCAGAGGTCCAGAGAAATGAAACAACGCTTTTACAGTAAAGCAGGATAGGAAAACAAAACCCGGGCACTCACAACCAATTTTGGCTCATGTTTTTTTTAACCCATTTAAGGGCAAAGATTTCACAAAATAAATGTTAAAAAAAGCTTAGCCAAGAAGAGAAAGATCAATTAATTGAATATTAAGATTACGAATGTCTGTGCAGGGACTGAGAAGGTGGCTTAGTGGTAGAGTGCTTGCGTAGCATGCACGAAGCCCTGGGTCTGATTCCTCAGTACCACATATACAGACAAAGCTGCAAGTGGTGCTGTGGCTCAAAAGGTAGAGTGCTAGCCTTGAGCAAAAGAAACTCAGGGACAGCGCCCAGGCCCTGAGTTCAAGCCCCAGGACTGGCAATAATAATAATAATAATATAAGAAGAAGAAGAAGTAGTAAAGGCAGAAGGAGATCTGTGGCTCAAGGGGTGAAATGCTAGCCTAGAGCAAAAGAAGCTCACAAACAGCACCCAGGTCCTGAGTTCAGACCCCGGGACTGGCACACACACAAAAATAAAGTATAAGGACTTAAGTCACTGGAAGAGTTTCCTATCTGACACAACAGGGAAGTACAGCATGGTGACATACCGGCGGTGTTCTGCAGGACCGTCCGATGCTTCACAAAAGCCACATCTCCCTTCTCAACTAGACACCTGCACGGCGAGGGACAAATCAGTGAGGAGTCACACCCCTTACACACACACACACACACACACACACACACACAGCCACACTTCCAGTGTGACAGCCCTACAGCCAGCGCTCTGGCCTCTCCCCAGGACTCCACCCGAGATGCTTCAAGTCAGCGGGGCTTGCAGGGGAATATTCTAGAACCAGACCTGATTTTGGTCTTTGGAGTCACATGAGGAAATTGTAGTTGGCTTCTGCTGCTGGCTCCTTCTAGATGATGCTGGATGAGGATGAGGAGTTTGCCGGTGTGTGTGTGTGTGTGTGTGTGTGTGTGTGTGTGTGTGTGTGTGTGTGTGTGTGTGTGTGTGTGTGTGTGTGTGTGTGTGTGTGTGTGTGTGTGTGTGTGTGTTCAGAGAGAAAGGAGGTCCATGTACCCCACTCACCTGAGAGCCCCGGCCGAGCCGAAGTACCTCTCCTGGCTGTTGGGAGCACATGTATGGGCAGGGTTGTCACCCCCACCACACAGCGCGCAGAGACGGGAGTCGGGGTTAGAACCAGGGGCACAGCTGCGGCTGAAGAAGTTGTCTGTGGGGAAGGACAACCGGAATCAGATCTTCCCACCATAGCAGGAAAGCCTCGGAGTGTGTTCTTAAAATTGCCCGACTCTCTCGATCTGCAGTACTTCTTTATACATGCTGACATATTATTATTAAAAATCAGAACCTAGCCGGGTGCCGGTGGCTCACGCCTGTCATCTTAGCTACTTAGAAGGCTGAGATCTGAGGATCGCCATTCAAAGCCGGCTCAGGCAGGAAAGTCCGTGAGACTCGGATCTCCAATGAACCACTCAGAAAACCGGAAGTGGTGCTGTGGTTCAAAGTAATACAGTGCTTGCCTTGAGCAAAAAAAAAGCTCAGGGACACAGCGCCCAGGCCCTGAGTTGAAACTCCACAAGCTAACCAAAACATCAGAACCTGATAATCCAGGCATTGGTGTAATCCTGTAATCCTAGTGTAACGCCTATAATCCTAGCTAATTAGGAAGCTGAGATCTAGGGAGAGAGAGAGGGATGCAGGGAGAGAGGGAGGGAGGGAAGGAGGGAGGAAAGGAAGGAAGGAAGGAAGGAAGGAAGGAAGGAAGGAAGGAAGGAAGGAAGGAATTACATAGGTCCGATGTGTGGCTTAGGTGTCAAAGTCAAATGCATGCCAACGTGCAGGTATACCACATGTGCTCCCATTGCTCTCTGAGTCCATTTCTGACATCTTTCTGACCATCTCATCTTTCCCAGAAACCCATCGCCTTCCAGGAGCACAGGGGTGAGGGCGGAGGGAAGGCCCCTGCATGAGTCTCTCCCATCCCCCCCCCCCAGGCCCACACACCCACCACACCCGCAAGAACACACTCACCGAACTTGCAGGACCCAGTTTGGTTGTATATTAAACCCATGGGGATGTTCCAGCCTGCAGAGGTGCCAACCCCCATGTGGCAGGACTTCTTGCCCCGTAGAGAATTCCAGGTGATTCCAACATCTGATTTCTTAATCACAGCCACGGCGTAATAGCCTTGCAAGGGGAAACACCATGATGGGGAAGAGAAGGGGTTGGGATGGGGGAAGGGGAAGGACAGAGCCCCTGCCTCCTCCACCCCCAAATAGGATGCAGGAGCTGTGGCAGAAGTTGGAGCTTCCCGTCCCCAGGTCGACGGCCACGTGGCCCCTTCTGTCTCACAGGAGATGCTATGCTCAGGTCGCCCGGCTCCCCCTCAAACCTCAACGTGAATCAGTTCTGTTTGAACACCTGTGGTTTCCCGACCCCGTAGGATGAAAAGGAGAGCCAGGAATTTCCAGGAGGAGGGGGAGCTGTGTGACCATCACCCCGCCTCTTCGCAAGCTCACGGGCAGCCCCTCTCCCGCCTGGATGGTCCTGTGCAATCCAGGCTGTCTTTGAGCCTCAGTTTCCCTACCTGTATACTATGGAACCCCCAAGGTCCAAAGCTGGGGGTGCTGGGCAAGAGTCCACATGGAGAAGGACTCCTTTGTCAGCTGCCTGTGCTGTGCTGTATCAATGAACTATTGTTAATTATTAGTTATTCATTATGGATGCTTTGGGACAGGTGTGCACATTGTAATAGTGAACTGGGCCTCCGTCTTCTCCTCTTCCTCCTATTTCTGCTTTCCAAGTCTAGCAAGTTTATTTAAGGGTGTTTTTGTTTTTGTTGGTTGTGAGGCTTGAACTCTGGGCCTGGGCGCTGTCCCTCAGCTCTTCAGCTCAAGGCAAGCGCTCTACCACTTGAGCCACAGCACCACTTCCGGTTTTCTGAGTGGTTCATTGGAGAGAAGAGTCTCACAGACTTTCCTGCCCGGGCTGACTTTGAACCTCGATCCTCAGATCTCAGCTTCCTGAGTTGCTAGGATGACGGGCGTGAGCCACTGGCACCCAACTATTTAAGGTGTGTGTGTGTGTGTGTTTAAGGTTTTCTCACCATCTTTCCCAGTACTAAGCCTACTTGAGCTCCAGGGCTGGTCACTCACCTTCTAAGGGCGTGTTCACACACTTCGACCCATGACGCTCACTCCCGTGTTTAGACTCTGAAAGGAAAATAGAAGTAACCAAGGAACTCAGCCTCTGAAACCCTCACGTCAGCTCCATCCAAAGTCAGGCGTTCCTCAGTGTGTCTCCAACATCGAAAACAAGAGCCAGGCACCGGGGCTTGCTGCAGTCATTCTAACCTACCCTGAGTCTGAGAAGAATGTGGTTTGAGGCAATCCGGGCAAAAAGCTCACAGGAGCCGCCTTCTACCCCCATCCCCATCTACATTAATAAAACCCAGGCAGAAGGGATGTCTGTCGTCCTGGCTGTTTGAGGAAGCATAAACAGGAGGATCGAGGTCCAAGGAAGAGGGAGGCCGGGATCACTCTAGATCCTGGCAAAAGATCCTTTCATGATAGGTATGTAAGTTCTACTCCATACCGTCCAACACCACTATCTCCATTTAAAAGAAAGGGGGGCGGGTATTCATTGAGCTCCACCCGTCCAGCTCCTACATCTGTATCTTACCTAGTTCTGACGTCAGGGAAGGGAATTGTCACCTGTCATCTCCCTCTCTTGCAACTCTATTATTAGCTTGATTTTCTACGTCTGTGATCTGTGGGGGGGCTGGGACAGAGAGGTGTCCCCCTCTACTCACCATAATTCTCTGCCAAGACAGGCACAAGCCCACACTGGCCTGCGAGGTAGACGTGTCCACCATCCAAACTCATGGCGTCAGCTTCTCCTTTCTGAAGAAACGAATCAGTAGTGAGCAGCAAGGCCTGTTCTCTCTCCCGTCCTGCTGACCCTCAGCGCTTTCTCACCTGCCAGCCCCTCACATCACAAGCCCTGTGCTAACCAAAGCTACCGTGTCAAAGTGAGCGTCCGAGCCGGGCACCGGTGGCTCATATGCCTGGAATCCTAGCTACCCAGGAGGCTGAGATCTAAGGATAGTGGTTCAAAGCCATGCTAGGCCTTGAGTTCAATCCCTAGTACTAACAACAACATCAACAAAAGCAGGAGCTATATGAATCTGTTAAGATTAAGCAAATATTGAAAATCAATTAAGTTCATTAAATATTGACGCAGGTACTAAAGTTTCAATCCTGTATTACCTGTAATAACTAGGGATTTGGAAATTACTCACATGGCAATATTTAGAACCTGGTCAAATCAACGGAGGCAGAAATACTTGGTGGAGTTGTAGACAGCTATTAAAAGTAGTTTTTAGGGGCTGGGAAGGTAGCTCAGTGGTAGAGCGCTCGCCTTGCATGCATGAGGCCCTGGGTTCGATTCCTCAGCACCACATAAGCAAAAAAGAAAAATGCTGGAAGTGGCACTATGTCTGAAGCGGTAGAGTGCTAGCCTTGAGCTGAAGTGCTGAGGGACAGCAACCAGGCCCAGAGTTCAGGCCCCACAACCGGACCAAAAAAAAAAAAAGTAGTTTTTAGGGGCTGGGGAGGTGGCTTTGTGGTAGAGTGCCTAGCATGCATGAAGCCCTGGGTTTAATTCCTCAGTACTATATACACAGAAAAAGCTGGAAGTGGCACTGTGGCTCAAGTGGTAGAGTGCTAGCCTTGAGCAAAAAGCATCTTAGGGGACAGTGCCCAGGCCCTGATTTCAAGCCCCAGGACTGGGAAACAATAAAATAAAAGTAGTTTTTAACCTGATGATTTCATTACCTAGGAAAATCAGAGGTTCGAAGCCACCCTGGGCAGACAAATCCTCAAGACTCTTATCTCCAATTAGCCAGCAAAAGTAGGAAGTGGGAAGTGTGGCTCAAGTGGTGGAGCACCAGCCTTGAGCAGAAAAGCCAAGCCAGAGAGTAGGAGGCCAGGAGTTCAAGTCCCAGTACCGGCACAAGAGTAAATCAATCCCACAGTGTCCCCCATCCACATCCTAGAAGATTCCTTACACTTATTGAAAGTAGGGCACCCGTCTGAAGTTCCCTTAGGGCCCAGGCCTGAGGCCCCAGGAGGTCACCCGGGACTGGGGCTGGCCCTCGACTGAAGGAGTAGCAGGTGTTGGGGTTGGGGGGTGTGGAACGTTAGCGGGGACCCCCTTCCGCAGAAGCTCTGTGCCTCTGGCCTGCAGGCCCTCCTACCATGATGGCTGCCACGCAGTCCTCGGGCGTCTCCTCCACGGCGCACCCCAGGGCCCCGCCGCTCACCGCGCCCCACTCCTCACACCTGGCCTTCTCATGGCGGCCCACCGCGCACCACCGCACCCCTGGGAATTCCCCCACACCTAGCACGGGGAGAGAAGAAGGGTCAGGGAACCCCACCCCACAGGACGCCTCCCCCGCTTCCTGGGACTGCCAATCGAGGGTCCCACCCCACCTCAGAGAGGCCTCGTGGAGCTCCAGCCCAAAGCAGAGACTTCTAGGTTTCCATCCAAGGCTGGACTTCCCAGAAAGAGAGAGACAGACAGACAGACAGAGACAGGAAAGGGAGGGGAAAGGGAAAATGGAGGAAGAAGAGACAAAGGGAAGGAAAAGAAGAGTGAAGAAAGAAAGTAAAAGGAAGAAGGGAGGGAGGGAGGCAGGATGGTATCTAAATATAGAGATATAATATATAAGTATATGGGCTGGGAAGGTGGCTCAGTGGTAGAGCGCTTGCCTTGAATGCATGAGGCCCTGGGTTCGATTCCTCAGCACCACATAAGCAAAAAGAAAAAAAGCCAGAAGTGGTGCTGTGGCTCAAGTGGTAGAGCGCTAGCCTTGAGCTGAAGAGCTGAGGGACAACATCCAGGCCCAGAGTTCAGTCCCCACGACTGGACCCAAAAAACAAAAAACAATATATATATATATATATATATATATATATATATGTATACATTATATATATACATATATAGATATAAATAGGTGCATTGTGGTGAATCTGGTGGAAGGCAGGAGCTGCACCCTGAATCTTTGGAGTTGGGGTTCTGCTCTCGAGTGGCCTAGTGGCTCATTCTTAACTCCTGCTTAGATCAGATTGTTCTTCCTGTCACTGGGACGGTCGCCCCGTTGAGTACAGGGACTTAGAACCATCATTACTTCAAGTTTCCTACAACATGAAGGTCTTCAAATTCCTCTGGATAATCACATAACTTAAATCTTTCTCCCAGCTCATCAGAAAATCTCCTCACAGGCCGTGAGCAGGTGGCTCACGCCTGTCATCCTACCTACTCAGGAGGCTGAGATCTGAGGATCATGTTTGAAGCCAGCCTGGACAGGGAAGTCCAGGAGACTCTTACCTTCAATGGACCACCAAAAAACCAGAAGCCAGCTGTGGTTCAAGTGGTAGAGCGCTAGCCTTGAGCAAAGAAAGCTAGGCACTGAGTTCAAGGCCCAATATTTATAACACACACATACACACACACACACACCACACACACACACACACACACACACACACACACACACACACACACACACACACACACACACACACACCCCTAATACCTGTCTCCAGCTGCCCAGTGGTGGAAAGATACTCATATCCCACGTACAGCTTTGCATCCATTTTAGGGGGGACCCGTACAAAGCCCCGGGCGGCATCGGTGAACAGCAGATCTCTCCCGTGCGGGGAACCAAAGAGTTGAAATTCTGACCTCTTGTCTTTTCCAAAATGTTCCTGTTGAAAGGTGAAGAGGAAGAGCACAGGAAGGAGCTGACACCGAGGTGAAGGTCGACACGATACAAACACCAAACCAGAGAAAGGGAGAGACTTGTCACCTCCACTGCCCCCCCCCTCCCCGACAGGACACAACCACCATTCCCTGCACTTCACCATGCTCCGGAAATACTTTTTTTTTTTTTCTTTGTCAATCCTGGGGCTTGAACTCTGTGTCTGGGCGCTGTCCCTCAGCTCTTCAGCTCAAGGCCAGCGCTCTACCCCTTGAGCCACAGCGCCACTTCGCTTTTCTGGTGGTTTATTGGAGCTAGGAGTCTCACGGACTTTCCTGCCCGGGCTGGCTTTGAACCGTGATCCTCCGATCTCAGACAGGCGGGAGCCACCATGGCGCCCGGCACAGGAGAATTTTGACTGTGACTGGTAGACCCAGGATTTCTGGGGTAGGCAGAAGGCAAAGCCGGGGGAGGGGTCCCCCATCCCCCCCCAGGCAGTGGCGGGAATACCTGGGCCTTGTTGAGGATCTCCCAGATCAGGTCCTCCTTGCCGTCCACGCTTCGGGCCACCACGGCGTGGGAGGGCACCCGGGCCAGGTGGCACTGCTCGTACTCGTCCACCGGCCTCCGGGTGTTGTCCGGACACAGCAGCTCATACTGGTCCCTGTCGGCCTTCTCGGGCAGGACCTCTGGGGGGAGGCAGAGCACAGGCCGGCTGGCCCCAGGCAGAGCCCCCCACGTGCATGCGCTGTGCACCTGCCCCACACACACACACACAGTGAGCCACAGCTGTGTGACCCAAAGAGGACTTAACAGAAAAATCTTCCCCAGCACTCTGGGGCTTGAACTTGGGTCCTCCTCCTACTCACTTGGCTTTTTCTTTTTCTTTTCCTCAAGGCTGGTGCTCTAGCCTCTTGAGTCACACCTCCACTTCAGCTTTTTGCTGGCTTATTGGAGATGACTCCAATAAGGCCTGCTGAGACCTGTCTTTGAATCACAATCCTCAGATCTCGGCCGCCTGAGTAGCTAGGATGACAGGCGTGAGCCACCGGTGCTGGTCCCCTCAAACTCATGTTCTACATCCAGGAAGCAGAAGCCAGTGGCTCCCAGTCATAGTGCAGGATGCAGGGCCAAAGGTGGGAAAGAGGCCTTGGTGCCCAGCGAGGGCTCTCTACAGATACGGAGAAACACGCTCCTTGGAGGTATCCAAAGGGGCGATGCAACTAGGCACCTACGAGTTGTAATTCGCAAAGATGAGGTCAAGCTAGAAGAGAATGGAGTGCACTAGGACTCGTGTCCCCTCACAAAACGGGAACAGAGCCAGCACCAGGTGGCATACCTCTGTGATCCTAACTCCCTCAGCAGGCTGAGATCTGAAGATCTCGGTTCAAAGCCAGCCCCGGGGCAGAAAAGGCTATGAGACTCTTATCTCCAATAAACCACCAGAAAACCAGAATGGGTGGCGTGGCTCAAGTGGTAGAGCGCTTGCCTTGAGCCAAAAAGAAAAGAAAAGAAATGCTCAATGTCCAGGCCCTGATTTCAAGCCCCAGGAGTGGCACAATCAATCAATCAATTAATGAATGAATGTAATACATGAATTGCAAAAAGGGACCATACGTACCAACTAGCAGACATAATAGTTTGGGGCAAAGTCAATCTGGGTTGTAAGAGGCTACCCACAGCCTCTCTGTGGTATACTTGACCGGCCAAAGGACAGAATGTCAATTGTCTTAAAAACATCTTGGTGGGGCTGGGAAGGTGGCTCAGTGGTAGAGCGCTTGCCTTGCATACATGAGGCCCTGGGTTCGATTCCCCAGCACCACATAAGAAAAAAGAAAAAAGCCAGAAGTGGCGCTGTGGCTCAAGTGGTAGAGCGCTCGCCTTGAGCTGAAGAGCTGAGGGACAGCGCCCAGGCCCAGAGTTCAGGCCCCACAACCGGACCCCTCCCCCCCCAAAAAAAATCTTGGTCTGCATAATGAGACCGAGAGGTGACCCCAATCATAAAAAAAAAAAAAAATTAACGCAGGCAGGACACACATCCATTGCCAAAGTGCCAACCAAATGGTACAGTAGGAGGTAATGAGGAGGGTGACCCGCGAAGGGCCGACCCAGGGCAGGAAGAACGTGAGAATGACCACATCGTGCAAAAACATCAGGCTGTCAGGAACTGAAAATGTGAGGACCTCAGCCCTGGCGATGAACGGGAGCCCGGCTCTGCCACGCCACGTACACTTGGTTGAAACATTTGTAATGAAAGGTTCTGGACAGGAGTGGAGCCTGGCATAGACTCAAGCCCCAGGCATCCCCCAGGAGTTGGTGGAGAACTGGATTCCCTAAAAAAGACAATCTGGTCAGAATTAACCCGTTGTTCTCTGAGAAAGAGAAGTTCCAGTGTGACTGCTGCTCACCACAGTGACCCAGGGCCCAGTGGCAGGATGCCTGCCCTGTGCCCTGACAAGTCCCACCTGGGAGAGCGTCTGTCCTGCCTCCAGGCCAACTCAGGCCTGCCATTGTATACAACAACTCTTGTTTCCTCCTCTAACAAGCAGCTCAGTATCCAACCACTATGGGAACCCAGTCCGAGAGGCACAATGGAGAGGAAGCTGCCGAAGCAAGCATTTGGAAAGGAGCAGAGATCACAGCAGGCAAAGCAGCCATGAAGATGTGTCTGCAAGGAGTCCTTAGCTGGGTTCAGCAAAGAGAAGCCAGCGCAGGTGGGCGGAGCACTTCCATAAAGCTGCCTGTGGTGGACAGATGGCTTCTGATTTGACCTCGACAACAGAATAAGGGACTGCAAGTTCAATGAATAGTCTCTGGCCAGAGAAACAAGGTCAAACACTTAAGTTTCTTCACTTCCAGTGGTTCCTGGTATTTCCAGCTGAGTGGACATCTTTCTGTGACCAGTGGGTGCCACCCCACCTTCTGCGGAGTCTGCGTGAGAGATTGTGTTGGACAAAGAGCTTCAAGGAAGCATGCCCCCAGGAAGGGGATGTTGGTTCAAGGCTTCCCATACACTTGGCTGCACCTTTATAGCCTCTACCTTTATTCTTACTATATTCTTCTTGGCTGTACATTCGTTGCCTTTATTCTCATTTTGGCTATTTTTCCATTGATCCGTGAACAGAGCATGTTGTATTTTTCCAGTCCAATAGAGATGGCTTCTCTAAAGTAATAAAGACTAAGGCCAAAGATTAAATGTGGGCAATCCCCCAATCAATCTATCATCTGATGTGACGTTGCCTCCAGAAACTCCTACAACTTCACAAGCGGTTTTACAGCTCATGAATAGTAAATATAAAGACTTAAAATTTCTAGATATGTCTAATAGACAAAATCAATAAACTAAACTAAGTTAGAAAGAGTTATCCCAGTAGTTTAGAGAGTTCTAAAAAGAAGGGACCTCTGATTATAAAAGAAAAAGAAAGATTCTCCCAACAGTTATGATTAAGTTTAGTCCAACTTACATTATAGGGAATAGATGGTGTTTTCACACAAAATATAAAGTTAGTAACATATTTCCTGTACCAACCAAGAACCATTTCCTTATACAGGAGCTTATAAAGATGAAATTAGTTGGATAAAATTAAAAAGAGTATAATGTAAGTACAGCCCTGTCTTAGGTTTGTTAATTATTAAACATAAAAAAGGCTGAATAGATGACGTATTCTATTAAACAATATGCTAGACTTGTTTCGCACCACTTAGCTTAAACAGTTGGTGGGATAGTCATTAATTTTCATGTAATTCATCAATGCTTTGCCTTTTAAAAAATTGATTACGTGCTTAAATAAACAAAGAATCTATGTCACAATCACACACTGTATAAAAATGTTAATTCTCCTCAATAAAGATACACTCAGATGCAACTCTTTTGAGTCTGTGTCTGTTTGTCACTTCGCCGACTCCTTTGCCCACCTATCCCGAGATCCCTGTCCCGTCGGTCCCAGTGCTCCGGCCGAGCTGGTCCGTCGCACGGCTCATTTAGATTTCATCCATGTGGAGTGAGACCGTAAGTTTATCATCTAACTGATGATAAATCCAGAATCTGAGCCGGGCGCCCATGGCTCACGCCTGTCATCCTAGTTACTCAGGAGGCTGAGATCTGAGCATCGTGGTTCAAAGCCAGCCCGGGCAGGAAAGTCTGTGAGACTCTGATCTCCAATAAACTACTAGAAAACCAGAAGTGGCGCTATGGTAGAGCACTGGCCTTGAGCTGAAGAGCTGAGGGACAGCACCCAGGCCCAGAGTTCAAGCCCCATGACCGACCAAAAAAAAAAAAAGTGCAAACTATAGAAACTTTTCATTAAAAAAAAGTCTCTCTGTGGCTTTGAACAGATGCCTGTCACTCATCTCGAGGTGTAAGGAAGCTCTGGGGAAAGCCTTCTGCTCCTTTATTCCCCCCACTTACCAAACACTGTCATGTGCCTCACGAAGCTCACGTCCCCCACGCCATCCCGCAGACACCTGGAGAGCAGGAAAGCCACCATTAGACCCTGGGCCCTGGGCCCCCCCTGCCATCTCTACCGTCCATCCAACAGTCCCCCACTTCCCCCCCACCCCCGGAGCTTTTAAGGGCCTTTCAGTCATCACCAGAGTGATGGCCTCTCCCGGGGGTTAGGGGAGGAAGGGGTGAGGTCTATGAATTCCCTGAATAAAACAGTCACGGGGGGCGGGGGCTGCTAGGAAGGTGGCTCAGTGGTAGAGTGCTCGCCTTGCACACATGAGGCCCTGAGTTCAATTCTTCAGCACCACAGACATAGAAAAAGCCAGAAGTGGCTCTGTGGCTCAAGTGGTAGCAGCGCTAACCTTGGGCAAAAGAAGCTCAGGGACAGTGTGCCCAGGCCCTGAGTTCAAACCCCAGGACTGGCAGAAAAAAAAAACAAAACCAAAAAACAGTTTTGGTTTGGTTCGATGCGAGTACCAGGGCTTGAACTCAACTCAGGGCCTTATTTTCTCTCGTCACTTATTTATTTATGCTCAGGGCTGGCTCTCTCCCACTTGAGCCACACCTCTATTTCTGGCTTTTTGCTGGTTAAGGAGAGATAAGTGTCTCACGGACTTTCCTGCCCTGAGCTTGGCTCCAAACCACGGCCGTCAGACCTCAGGCTTCTCAGAAGCTAGGGTGACGGGCGGGAGCAGTCGCCAGGCTTTGCTCTCGGTTCTGAGCAGGCCCCGAATGTGCGGCGGGGGGCTGAGGGGAGGCCAGGACAGGCAGGGGTGAGGTTCAACACAGGATGCGCGTCAGCACGGCCTGGCTTTGGCCCTACCAGCATCCCAGTCTCGTGTCTGAAGATCCTAGAATCCCTCAGCCTCTCGTGGTCTGGGGAGGGTAAGGAGGGTAACACAGACGCACACCAGGCTCGGGGCAGGGCGGGGGTCAAGGGGGGGTAGGGGGAAACAGGAAGGAGACTTCCACACAAAACACTGGTGTGGTGCTGGCTGGACACAAGGACAGGCCCTTGGAGCCACCTGGTACAGGCCTACCACTCCGGGAACTTTTGTTACTCTGAGTGTGCGTGCGTGTGTTACGTGTGTGTATGTGTGTGTGTGTACGCGCGCGCACACGCAGGTGCACCCATCCAGGGGCTGGGACTCAGGGCCTGGGTGCTGTCCCCCTTGAAGTTTTCCACTCAAGGCCAGTAGCTCTACCGTTTGTGTACACCCAGTTCCAGTTCCAGGCTGGCTTCGAACCGCGATCCTCAGGGTAGCAAGTGAGCCCCTGGTGCCCAGCTGAAGAGCAAGGAGGGGCGGCAGCCGGCACTCACCCGAAGGCACCCGAGTAGCCGAAGTAGGGCTCCTGGGAGGAGCAGGCGCATTTGTCCGTCCCTCTCCCCGCGCACAGGCGGCACAGGCCGGGGAACGTGGCGTTGGCGCAAGGGACGCAGCTGCCACCGAAGAACCGGGCAGCTTCGGCTTCAGACAGACGCGCGGGCCCCGGCTCGTCTGCGGACAGGGGTGAGCACTTCATGCCCCATACCATACCCAGATGGGGCCCGGGACCACGAGGGCCCTGCTCGCAAAGTCGGCCTGGAGCCTGGGAGAGCTGGGCCCCCCCCCAACCCCCACACGTCTTAGTGACTCGGGACCCCCGGCGTGGTCCATCTGGACCACCAAGGTGAGACCCCCTCCCTCCCCCCTGCACCTGAGCCGGCTCACCTGTGCCAACAGACCCAGAGGGCAGCAGCGTGCCCAGGGGCACGTGCCAGCCCGCTGCCCAGCCCAGGCCTGGGTGGCAGGACTTGGCGCCCCGCAGTTGGTTCAGCTGGAGGTCCGTGCCCTTCTTCACCACGGCCACGGCGTAATGGTGGGTTTGTGGATCTGCAGAGGAGCAGGGAGGAAGAGAGGCCTATGGGGCATGGCCCCCTCGCCACGGCTGAGCTCTTCCCGGAGGCCCCAAGGTGGGCGCCATTCCCAGGTAAGCAGGGAGGGGAGAGAAAACTGAACCCCTCTGCGGCCACCAACTACCCCTGGCTTATATAACACTGTACACTTCTGGTTTTGGGGGGGGGGATGTTTTCCTTGGTGATATTGGGGTTTCAAACTCATAGCCTCACATGATTGCTAGGCAGGTTGCTCTTCCTGCTGAGCCATACCTCCTGTCATTTTTTTTGTCGGCCGTGGGGGCTTGAACTCTGGGCCTGGGCGCTGTCCCTCAGCTCTTCAGCTCAGGGAGAGCGCTCTACCACTTGAGCCACAGCGCCACATGGCATGGTCCCTTCTGGTGACGCTGGGTCATGCCTCATAAGCAGGAGGCGGGAACACGGAAGAGCCTCCTGACCGCACGATCTTTGGGGCATCACAACCCATGGAGGATGCGGGCCGGTCTCCAGAGACGGGCTTCCCGTGGGCCCAGCCCCAGGGGTAGGCATTGGACTGAGGACAGCACCGCCCTCTTGGGCTGAGGCTACTCACCTGGCTACGGTGAGCTCTAGCAGCGTTGCCCCACCCCTGTCTTCCCCCCCAAAGGCTGAACGGTCCCACCAGAAAGTAGAGGTCCCTGCGGGGGCTGGGGGGGCTGGGAGAGGGAGCACACCGTCTTCTGATCCATAGACTTCGGCCACAATGGGTTTCAGGTTGTAAGGAGCCAGGCCGGCCTTGAACACCAAACCTCCGTCAAGGGTCACAGCATCTACTTTGTCTGCCTGGCGGAGATAAGATGTGGCAATGAATGGAGCCCGCTACCGCTGGGGATGATTCTCCTACCTCTCTACCAGGGGCGTCTGGTCCAGAGAGAGCTAGGCCGTCTCCATGATGCATGTCGCTACTAAGATTTGTGTAGGTGTCTCTGTTCCTTAAAGTATATGCCCAGGAGTATTATAAAAGGATCTACGGTAGTTCTTAGGTTTTTGTGCATGTGCCTGTACTACGGCCCCCTGTTTTTCCTTGGCTTTCTTGCTCCAAGCTGGTGCTCTTCCACTTGAACCATGCCTCCAGACTGGCTTTTCGCTGGTTATTTTGGAGATGGATCCTCACAGAAATTTCTGCCCAGGATGGTCTCAAACTACGATCCTCTGGATCTCAGCCTCTTGAATAGCTAGAACTATAGGCATGACATGCCACAGGTGCCTGGCTGGTGTTCAGTGTCTTGATGAAATTTCACAATCATTTCCATAATGGCTGCACTAATTTACCTTCCCACCGACCAGGGTTCTTTCGTCTCCTACATCAGTTTGTTATTTTAGAATAAAAACGAGTTGCGAGATCACAATTCTGGAATATTTTTCTCTAATTAATGGCTGGTACTTAAAACTTAATATTGCTTATGAGATATTGATCGTGCATTTGTTCACTTCTACGGTACTTTCCAGGCATGCAATTATATGAAAATACCGATTTTTTTTCAGTTGTGGGCCTTGAACTCGGCGCCTGGGTACTGTCCCTGAACTCTTTTGCTCAAGGCTAGCGCTCTCCTACTCTGCTTGTTTTGTGGTGGTGAATTGGAAATAAGAGTCTCACAGACTTTCCTGCTTTGGCTGGCTTTGAACTGTGGTCCTCAGATCTCAGCCTCCTGAGTAGCTAGGATGACAGGTGTGAGCCAGCAGAATCTGACTAAAATACTAATACTTTTATTTCTGTTTTACATGAATTTTACATCTCTGTGTGCGTGTGTGTATGTGGGTGTGCATGAGTGTATGCAGGTATGCATGCACCTGTACTAGAGATTGAACTCAGGGACCAGGCACTGTCCCTGAACTTTTTCACTCGAAGTTGCTGCTCTACTACTTGTGCCACAGCTCCGCTTCCAGATTTTGGCTGGTTAATTGGTGATAAGAACGTCATAGACTTTCCTGCCAGGGTTGGCTTTGAACTGAGATCCTCAGATGATCTCAGCCTCCTGAGTTGCTAGGAGTGAGCCGCTATAGCCTATGTCGATAAGGAAAGAAAGAAAAGAAAGGAAGAGAGATAGATAAGATGGACAGGCAGAGAATAGGGACTTCTGTGTCCCTTTCGGGCTGCTGTGACTCACTGCCGTGGCATGGATGCAATCCAGGTGAGATCTTTTCTTCACGCAGGTGACAGACGGACCATCTGCAGGAAGGACTTTTCTCATGGCCTCTCGGAAACTGGAGCATTTAGCGGCCTCGTGATCTGACACGGCACACCACCTTACAGTCTGCCCCGGGGCAGCCAGACACAGCCCTAGGAGAGAGGAGCAGGCAGGGGCTAGGCACACGCAACTTTCTCTGCTGGAAGAGGAGGTCAAAGGCAAGAGAAAGGGTCAGCTGGGTATGTGTGCATGCAGCTGGATTAGCTGCCTAACAGGTGGGTTCTCAGGGTCTGTGTCTCTGAATCGTCCTGTACCCTTAGATTATAAACAAAGTCTGTGGGCTGGGAAGGTGGCTCAGTGGTAGAGCGCTTGCCTTGCATGCATGAGGCTCCGGGTTCGATTCCTCAGCACCACATAAGCAGAAAAAGCCAGAAGTGGTGCTGTGACTCAGATCGTAGAGTGCTCACCTTGAACTGAAGAGCTGAAGGACAGCGCCCAGGCCCAGAGTTCAAGCCCCCTCACCCCCACCAATAAAAAATGTTATGTGAGCTGCCACCCTTGGCTCATGCCTGGAATTCTAGCTACTCAGGAGGCTGAGACATGGAGGATTGCAGTTCGAGGACAGCCTAGGCAGAAAAGTCCGGGAGATTTCATCTTCCAACTAACCGGCAAACTGCAGGAATGTGGGTCTGACTGACATGGTAGAGCACTAGCATTGAGCAAGCAAGATGAACCAAGAACTAGGCCCCACGTTCAAGCCCCAGTACATTATGCCAAGAAAAAATAAAAATAAAGCCGGGCGCTGGTGGCTCATGCCTGTTATCCTAGCTACTCAGGAGGCTGAGAGCTGAGGATAGCGGTTCAAAGCCAGCCCGGGCAGGAGAAACCGTGAGACTCCTATCTCCAATAAACCACCAGAAAACCGGAAGTGGCGCTGTAGCTCAAGTGGTTGAGTGCTCGCCTTGAGCTGAAGAGCTGAGGGACAGCGCCCAGGCCCAGAGTTCAAGCCCCATGACCGACCAAAAAGTAAAAAATAGCCGGGCGCTGGTGGCTCACGCCTGTAATCCTAGCTACTCAGGAGGCTGAGATCTGAGGATCGCGGTTCAAAGCCAGCCCGGGCAGGAGAGACCGTGAGACTCCTATCCCCAATAAAACCACCAGAAAACCGGAAGTGGCGCTGTAGCTCAAGTGGTAGAGCGCTCGCCTTGAGCTGAAGAGCTAAGGGACAACGCCCAGGCCCAGAGTTCAAGCCCCACGACTGACAAAAAAAAATAAAAAAATAAATAAATAAATAAAAATAAAAATTAAAAAAGCCACACAAAAGGCCACCATCCTCAGACTTTATATGAAATGGCCTCATTGTTCCTTTTAGCTTTTGTTGCTTTCCAGGTAAGGTCTCATGTTTTGGTTTTTGTTGTTATTTGCTTTGTTTTGTTTGGTCAGTTCTGGGGCTTGAACTCAGGGCCTGAGTGCTGTCCCTGAGCTTTTTTTTTCTCAAGGCTAGCGTTCTACCGCTTTGAGCCACAGCGCCACTTCCAGTTTTCTCACTGAGGATAAGATTCTCCCAGACTTTTCCTACCCAGGCTGGCTTTGAACCTCGATCCTCAGATCTCAGCCTCCTGAATAGCTAGGATGCCGGGCGTGGGGCACCTGGGCCTGGCTGTCTCCTGTGTTTTGATTGGCAGCCTGAACTGCCATCCTTCTACCTCCCAGTAGCTGGGACCACGGGCATGTACTGATACACTCAGCTTGCTAATTAAGTTGGCATCTCACTAATCCTGTTTTTCCAGGGCTGGCCTTTAACTGCAATCCTCCTGATTTTTTTGTCTCTACAGAAACTGAGATTATAGGTATACACCACTGCAACCATCTGCTTTGGTTACTTCTTGTCACTGGCCACCAGCAGTGTGTGTGTGTGTATGTGTGTGTGTTCGTGTGTGGAAGTGCACACATGCACACGCATGGATATGTGTGCACAAGAGCATGCCAGTTTGGGGGCTTGAATTCCGAGCCCGGGTGCCGTCCCTGAGCTTTTTTGCTCAAGGCTGGCACTCTTTACCACTTAAGCCACAGCTCTGCTTCTCCCTTTTGCTTAATTGGAGATGAGAGTCTCACCGACTACTTCCCTGCTCCTACTGGCCTCAAACCACAAGGAGAGCCCTCGTCCAGCAGCCATGAGGAAGAGCGTATAGGGGGAAGGTCCAAGGGGACAGGGCAACTCCGGCCTCTGGTTAGGAAACAAAGCCCCAGTTGAGCAAAGTTGAACTTTTGCCCAGGGCCTGACTTGGCCAGGACAGAAGATAAAAGAACAAACAACACAACGCCTGTTGGAGAGACTTTGAGAGAGACCACTGGTGTGCACCCTGTGTTTTCTTGCCACTGTAGCTGGACCTCGCTGGACCACTGCTCATGCCTGTGGTCTACCTTCCCAGACTATCCCAGGCCCATGGAGCTCACTGTGCACCCCGAGGGGCGATGCTGGGCTGGGAAGGGCTGGCACCGACTCCTTGGTCTTCGCTGACCTTCCCTCTGTACAGGGTCCTAAGCTTACCCCTCCCCTTCACCCCCATCTAAGGAAGATTTTACACAGGTCTCACAGAACTGCATCTGCTCAGATCCAACAGTTGATCTTTATATTGGGGATAAGGGGGAGAACGAGGGGCATGTGCCAGTATTGGGACTTGAACTCAGGGCCTAGATGTTGTCCCGGAACTTTTATCCGCTGAAGGGCTAGCACTCTACCACTTGAGCCACGGCTCCACTTCCAGCTTTTTGCTGGTTAACTGGAAGTAAAAGTCTCACGGACTCTCTACTGCCCAGGCTGGCTTTTGAACTGGGATCTTTACATCTCAGGTTCCTGAGTAGCTGGGATTCCGGGCACCTAGGTAACTGGCACATTCTCTAATCCCACCAAGAGCCCAGGATGAAGGATCCTGCCCCCACCCCACCCCAGGTAAAAACACACCCTGTCATGAATGCACAGGGTTTTGTTCTTTTGGTTGGTCGTGGGGCTTCAACTCTGAGCCTGGGCACTCTCCTTGAACTCTTCAGCTCAAGGTAAGCGCTCTACCACTTGAGCCACAGCGCTACTTCCAGATTTCTGATGGCTCACTGGAGATAAGAGTTTCAGGGACTTTCCTGCCCCGGCTGCCTTTGAACCATGATCCTCAGATCTCAGCCTCCTGAGATGACAGGTGTGAGCCACCAGTGCCCGGTTTGTTTTTGTTCTTTTTAAACTAGAGATGACTTGCCTATGCTAGGAGTTAGGTCTGCCTCATCTAGATTCCTGTCTTCACAGCCAGCGGGTGTTAGTTATGTAAAGACAATTTTTACTTAAAAGAACCAGGCTTAGCACCACCCAGAGCCACCCAGCAGTCCCTTAGACAGTGATTGTTCTGTGGGGCTGTGGCGCAGGGGTCCCTCGGTGAATGACCCTCCAGCACCCAGGTCCCCGATGCACTCACCCAGCACCCCCACACCTAGCAGAGCACAGATTGCCAGCCTCATTATCCTTGCGTCTCCCAGAGCCTGGGTCTCTCCGTCCTCGGCCTGAAGCCTGGCTGGGTCCAGGTGAACAGAACAGAGCTGGATGGCCTTTGTCACCCCTTCCTCCCCTGGCCTGGGTCACCAGCCCCAGAGTCCCACCCACTCACCCTTCATCTGCTGGCTCTCAGTCCACCCATGACAACTACTGCCCCAGAACTGTGACCCAGTCCAGCCTCTCAGGTGCTGGATTTACAGGTTTCCACAACCATGTCTGGCCATTTCTGCTGCCTTCGAAGATGGGGGACGGGTCGGGGCCGCCAGCCAAGGAATGTGTGGGCAGCTCTCAAGTTGGAAGAGGGCAAAGAAAAGAGGCTTTCCTGTGGAGCGCAGCTCAGCGGGCATCCTGACTTCAGCCCAGAGAGGCTGAACTCAGGCCTCCGGCCTTACACACGCCTAGGGGGGCCCTGTGATCATTTGTTGCAGCAGTCCTAGAAAAACAAACGCCTCCCTGGCGTATGTACCGGAGCCCTGTATCATTAGATCTCTCATTCCCGGGGCCTTGAAACTGTACCAAGGTTCTTAGAAGAGACAGACAGACAGGCAGGCAGGCAGGCAGACTGACAGGCAGACAGGCAGGCAGACAGGCAGACTGGAAGGCAGACAGACTGACAGGCAGGCAGACAGGCAGGCAGGCAGGCAGACAGACAGTCAGGCAGGCAGACAGACTGATAGGCAGGCAGACAGACAGACTGACAGGCAGACAGACAGGCAGGCAGACAGACTGACAGGCAGACAGGCAGGCAGGCAGACAGACAGGCAGACAGACTGATAGACTGACAGGCAGACAGACAGGCAGGCAGACAGACAGACAGACAGACAGACAGACAGGCAGGCAGGCAGACAGGCAGGCAGGCAGACAGGCAGGCAGGCAGACAGACAGACAGGCAGGCAGGCAGACAGACAGACAGGCAGGCAGGCAGGCAGACAGACAGACAGACAGGAAGGCAGACAGGCAGACAGACTGATGACAGACAGGCAGATAGGCAGGCAGACAGACAGGCAGACAGACAGACAGGCAGGCAGGCAGACAGACAGACAGGCAGGCAGACAGACAGGCAGGCAGGCAGACAGACAGACAGGCAGGCAGACAGACAGGCAGGCAGACAGACAGACAGGCAGGCAGACAGGCAGACAGACTGGAAGGCAGGCAGACAGGCAGGTGGACAGACAGGCAGGCAGGCAGGCAGACAGGCAGACAGACTGGAAGGCAGACAGACTGACAGGCAGACAGACAGGCAGGCAGACAGGCAGACAGACAGGCAGGCAGGCAGGCAGACAGGCAGACAGACAGACAGACTGACAGGCAGGCAGACAGGCAGATAGACAGGCAGGCAGGCAGGCAGGCAGGCAGACAGACAGACTGACAGGCAGGCAGACAGGCAGATAGGCAGGCAGACAGACAGACAGGAAGGCAGACAGACTGATGACTGACAGACAGGCTGACTGACTCAGGCAGACAGACTGACTGACAGACAGGCAGGCAGACTGACAGACTGATGACTGACAGGCAGGCTGCCCCTTGCTCCAGCCTGGTTCTCTGCATGTCTGTCTTTTCTTTCTCGGTCCGTCCCGGGCTTGAACTCGGGGCGCGGCGCTGAGCTGCTTTTGCCGCCGGCAGGCGCTCTACCCCCCGAGCCACAGCGCCACTCCCGGCCTTTTCCTGCGTCTGCGGTGCTGCGGACTCGAACCCCGGGCCTCACGCAGGCCGGGCGGGCCCGGAGCCGCGGAGCCGCGGAGCCGCCGCCGGGGCCGGGGAACCCGAGGGACGCTCCCGCCTTCCCGCGCTCGAACCGGCGGGCTCCGGAAGTCCCGCCCCCCAGGGCCGGAAGCCCCGCCCCGCCGGAAAGGCGGCCCTGGCCTGGCGCGAAAGTCGGTTCTCGGCGCCCGCGCCGCTTCCGGGTCCTCGGGCGACCCGCTCGCTGCGTGTGCGCGGCCCGGGGGCGCCGCCGGGGCGCGGGGGCCGGGGCAGCCTGGCGCCCGACTCCAGCCGCCGTCCTGCGGGCCGCGCGGCCCCCGAGACGCCGCCCGGGGGCCCCCGGCTTCCCCCGAGGTGAGGGCCCGGCGGGAAGGGCCGACCTCGGCCTGCCCCCTGTGGGGCGCCGGGCGCCGGGGCTGAGGGGTGGGGACGGGGCTCGAGACCTCGGCCTTACCCTGGGGTCGGGGTGCGGGGTCACCCAGGCTGGGGGGGGGGTCCAGGATTCAGGCCTCAACCTGGGGTCGGGGTGCGGGGTCACCCAGGCTGGGGGGGTCCAAGATTCAGGCCTCAACCCGGGGTCGGGGTGCGGGGTCACCCAGGCTGGGGGGCGGTCCAGGATTCAGGCCTCAACCCGGGGTCGGGCGCGGGGTCACCCAGGCTTGGGCGGGGCCGGGGCAAGATTCAGGCCTCAACCTGGGGTCGGGGCGCGGGGTCACCCAGGCTGGGGGGGGGTCCAGGATTCAGGCCTCAACCTGGGGTTGGGGTGTGGGGTCACCCAGGCTGGGGGGGGGGGTCCAAGATTCAGGCCTCAACTTGTTGGGAGCCTGGCTCGGGGGGGGGTCCAAGATTCAGGCCTCAACCCGGGGTCGGGGCACGGGGGTCACCCAGGCTGGGTGGGGGTCCAAGATTCAGGCCTCAACTTGGGGGCTGGGGCGCGGGGTCACCCAGGCTTGGGCGGGGCGGGGGCAAGATTCAGGCCTCAACCTGGGGTCAGGGTGCGGGGTCACCCAGGCTGGGGGGTCCAGGATTCAGGCCTCAACCTGGGGTCAGGGTGCGGGGTCACCCAGGCTGGGGGGGTCCAGGATTCAGGCCTCAACCTGGGGTCCGGGCGCGGGGTCACCCAGGTTTGGGTGGGGCGGGGGGCAAGATTCAGGCCTCAACCCCCGGGTCGGGGTGCGGGGTCACCCAGGCTGGGGGGGGGGGTGGGAGGGGTCCAGGATTCAGGCCTCAACCTGGGGGCCAGGC
The DNA here is from genome assembly GCF_024711535.1 of Dipodomys merriami. Taxonomy (NCBI): domain Eukaryota; kingdom Metazoa; phylum Chordata; class Mammalia; order Rodentia; family Heteromyidae; genus Dipodomys; species Dipodomys merriami. The sequence goes on along the minus strand of NW_027206268.1, from coordinate 2,074,610 downwards.
ACAGAGGTGGGGTGGGCGAGGTCATCCAGGCTTATTGGGGGGGGGGTTCAAGACCTCAGCTTTACTCCTGGGGGTTGGGACATGGGGTCACCCAGGCTTTGGGGGGAGTTCAAGGCCTCAGCCTTCCCCTGGGGAGCCAGGGCACAAGAGGTCACCCCGCCCTGGGGTGGGGGTGGGGTCTTCCAAGCCCTTAGGCATCCTGGGGAGAGTTGGGGCGCAGGGGCACCCAGGCTCTGTAAGGGGGCTGAGCAGGGGAAAGATGTGGTCATACTTTTATTTAAAAGGCTGTGCACTTAGGGGTGGGCTGAGGGGGTACTGACATCCACAGATGTTTTGTGTGTTCAACCTAGGGCCACCAAGCCACGCCCATCCACTCCTGCACCCTGGGGTCCTGGGATTTCACTTCATCCAGACACAATTTTTTTGTCATTCTTTCTTTCTTTTTTTTTTGACAGTTCGGAAATGTCTAGAAATGGCCAAGAACCGTTTTTTGTGAAGTTTTTAAAGTCGCCAGCCAACTCTGAATGTTTTTTTAAAGCTCTGGAGGTAAGAAGAACAAGTTTAATGTCCTGAATACTTTCCCTTATTTTTAAGTGGTTTTTGTTGTTTGTTTGTGTAATGGTTGCGCTTTTTGTCTTAGAAATGGACATTCAGACCACTACCAGTGGCTCACGCTTCTGAGAGTAAAGGCAAGAGGCCATACAGAGCACACTTGTCACTTGAATCATGCCCCAAGGTTTTTTGTTGTTGTTGTTGTTGTTTTTTCCTGCTGGTCCTAGGGCTTGAGACTGCTGAGGGGCCTGGGTGCTGTCCCTGAGCTCTTTTTGCTCAAGCCTAATGCTCTCGTATTTGGAGCCACAGCACCACTTCCAGCTCTTTCTGGGATTAGAGATTAGAGTCACTCAATTTCCAACTCAGTCCTCAAATCTCAGCCTCCTGGGTAGTTAGGATTACAGGTGTGAGCCAAGTTCTTTTAGAGACAGGTTCTCACTCCCTTTTCCCAAGCTGCCTTCCCCTTGAAATCTTCCTGCCTCTGCCAGATTGCAGGCCTGTGCTACTTACCATGCCTAACTCCATTAGATTTGTGCTCAGTAAAAATGACTAAGCACTGTATGGGGAATACCTATTTTTCACGAGCGTTGAGTGGGAGGAGGAGACCACCTGGGCATCTTTTGCAGGAGGTTCTTGCTTTCAGTAGGGAAAAGACTGGGTCGAAGATGGATTTTGAAGAGTTGGTAGCACTTAAATGATGGAACTCATTTCTGGTGTGTGTGTGTGTGTGTTTTCCAGTCCATAAAGGAATTCCATTCTGAAGAATATCTTCAGATGATCACAGAAGAAGAAGCAATACAGATGAAGCAGAATGACAGATCACTTTATATCTGTGACCCTTTTAGTGGCCCTGTTTTTGAGCATCTTAAAAAGGTTTGCTAACTTCTCATCTGTTCATTAGTTGTTTTTGTTGTTGCTGTTGTTTTTTGTTTTGTAGGGTTTTTTTTTTTTTTTTTTTTTTTGTGGGAGGTTGTTTTTGCCTCCTAAGTTCCTTATAAGTCCTGAAGTGTTAACTCATATTCCAATACTTGGTGATTCCTCTGGTCTAGAGAGGCCAGAATAATGTTTTGTTTCTTTTTGCCAGTGTCAGCTTTGGAACTTAAGTACATAGGCTTGCTATACTTCTTTGCTTAGCTGGTGCTCTTTCACTTGAGCCACCTCTGCAAGTCTGGCTTTTTGCTGGTTATTTTGGAGATGGAGTCTCACAGACTTTCTTTTTTCCTGGGCTGGTCTTGAATCATGATCTTTCAGATCTCAGTCTCCTGAGTAGCTAGGATTACAGGCATGAGCCATTGGTGCTTGGCAGGGTGTTTTTATTTATTTTTGGTCGGTTGTGGGGGTTGAGCTCTGCTTGGGTCTGGGCGCTGTCCCTGAGCTCTACAGCTCAAGGTAGCACCCTACCACTTAAGCCACAGCGCCTCTTCGGTTTCTGGTGGTTTATTGGAGGTAAGAGTCTCACAGACTTTCCCATCCTGGCTGGCTTTGAACCTGGATCCTCAGATCTCAGCCTCCTGAGTAGCTAGGATGACAGGTGTGAGCCACCGGCGCCTGGCTGCAGTGCTGTTTTTAAAAGGCTTTTATTACATGTAGTTTTTGTAGTTAGGGGTAATAAATAAGCTCCACTTGTAAGTATTATAGTAAAGAAACACTTTAGTGTTGAGCTTTACTGTATTGCAAGAGAATAGGGAGGAACGAATAGCGTAGGAAAAGACCTCAGTGTAGTGCTTACTACCTTCCCATCTTTTCTGTGGAGTGTGGAATTTAGTACCTCTGCCCTGTAGATAGGGTCTGAACATTCTGGAGTTCACTGACTCACTACTTTCTGGTGTCTGGACAAGAGAAAAGCCTTGAAATAAAAAAGTGAACTGGTTGTGACTCCATCTAGATTACAAAAAGGTGACTGACTCTTGTTGGAAGAAGAGCATGGAGGAGTGGGCAGATGCCAAGTCTGTGCTCTTCACGGAAGGGCTGTGCCCACTGTGCCAAGGGCACTGTTGGTTTTATCTTCCTTTTGGAAATGCCACTGCTTGTCAGAATGGTAGCATCAAAAACGCATCGTCTCATGGCCGAGAGTCCTTTTCTTGTAGGAATCTAAATCAGCCCCATCGAGATTAACTGTTTAGTTTGGCCTACATAGCTGGAGCTGAGGAAAACCTTAGCTAAGGATCAGTGCAAACGAAGCCCTTTTTATGTTAGGGATTGAACATGCCTGCCAGGTAAAGAGCTCTACCACTGAGCCACACCCGGATCCTGAAAAGGGCTTAAGTTGAGACTACAAATTTGTGGGTCTTCCTTTTACTAAGACTTTGAGGTGAAAGTATTCTGAACCCAAATGAACATATTGTTGAGACCAGTACATCTTTTTGTGTGACATGCTAGGATTCTTTGTGGGGGGGGGGGGGGGGGAGGAGCTCAGCGTAGTCTCTTTACCTTCCAAGCAGCTCCACTGCTAGTTTCCATTGAAAATTGTCACCACAGCATACTGCGTCAAAGCTACGTTCATGTCAGCAGTTTTGATGAGTTTTGCATGAGGGCATCATGGAGGTTGTTTCTTTTGATGATGATGTGCTGTTTGTTTTCTTTTAGTTTGTTTTGTGTGTGTGTGCGCGCACATTGGTCATGGGGCTTGAACGCTGGGCCTGGGCGCTGTCCCTCAGCGCTTCAGCTCAAGGCGAGTGCTCTACCACTTGAACCACAGCACCACTCCGGTTTCCTGGTGGTTCGTTGGAGATGAGAGTCTCCGGGACTTTTCCTGCCCAGGCTGGCTTTTGAACCGTGATCCTCAGATCTCAGCCTCCTGAGTAGCTAGGATGACAGGCGTAAGCCACTGCCGCCGGGCCTCCCCCTCACATTTTGCCTGGTTTTCTGCATCAGCTTCTGTAAATAATTGTGACCACTACCAAACAGTCCTGTATGGATCGTGGTCTTCTCCTTTACTTACTAGAACTACTTCTTTTGGTAGCTTGGCTGTCGAATTGTTGGCCCTCAGGTCGTCCTGTTTTGTATGCGCCACCAGCAGTGCGTCCCAAGAGCAGAGCATCCCGTGTACAACATGGTTTTATCTGACGTAACTGTATCTTGTACAAGCCTGGAGAAAGACAAGAGGGTAAGAGTTGGGAAGAGTCTGCCCATCTGTTTAGAGATCTGTTACCACTCGATTTTTTTTTTTTCACGGTGTAGGAGGTAATGTGAAAGACCTTTGCACAAAGCGTTCATGCGTTAAGGTTTGTATACAATAGTCAACAGTGTGTCTTATTTGTAAAGGAATCCATCTAGTTGAAAATTGGCTAATTGAAACTCAATTTTTCCTTTGCAGTTAGTGAACTTTGTTTTTGAATCACATTTTTCCAGCCAAGATGGTATTTATGCACTCATTCGTGTATTTTTGTAGTGTTCAGAAGGGAGCCCAGCCTGGTGCATGCTAGAACAGCACTACCACTGAGCTATATCCTCTGCCCTTCCTGATTTTGAGATGGGTCTTGCTAGATAGCTCAGGCTGGTCTTGAACTCACTGTGTAGCATAGGCTGATCTTTGCTATGGTCTTACCTCAACCTCACAAGTGGATAGTCTATAAAAAAGATTCTAAGGCGAGCTGTATGAACATTTATCTTTATATATTTAAGATACAAATTACATATATGTACATATATAAACTGTATAGCTCTTTTAGCTTTGTGTATGTGTGTGTTTGTACAGGTACTGGGAGTTTGAACTCAAGGCCTGAGCACTATTCCTGAGTTACTTTTACTCAGAGCTAGTGTTCTACCACTTGAGCCACAGCTCTGCTTCCAGCTTTTTGATAGTTAATTGGAGATAAAAGAGTCTCACAGTTTTCTACTTAAGCTAGCTTTAAATCTATCCACAGATATCAGCCTCTTGCGAAGCTAGCATTTCAGGTGTAAGCCATTAGCACCCAGCTTAGCTTTCATGGTATTTTAAATAATACAATCTTGCATTTTGCCCCATCTAGCCTGATTCCTGATTCTCTTATAGTCACGTCATCTTACCCGCTTGCTGTTGTCTGAAATAATAGTGTGGGTTTGCTTTTTAAAAAAAATCTGAGCTGTCCTTGACTCACAATCCTTAGATCTCAGCCTCCTGAGTAGCTAGGATTACAGGTGTGAACCACCATGCCCAGGTTAACTATAACATGTGTAAATGCATATATCTTATTACCATTTTTTGTTTATGTGGTACTAAGGAATTGAACTCAGGGCTTCATGCATGCTAGGCAAGAACTGTACCACTAAGCCACACTCCCAGCCCTATAACTTATATTTTGAAAATATATAGTATGTAAAAACATAATCACTATAAGAGCAACGTAGTTGAATAAACTCGTGGCATTGAAAACAATTATAGTCATTTGTGGCTTAACAGTAACACAGTTGCAGGGAGCATGTCTTCTAACACAGGCTTAGCTGTCACAAGACCATATAACCTCAGAACACGCTGTTGTACATCATCTTGGCGGTTGACCAGAGCACCGTCTGGGTGTGTTTAGGAAAATGGCTATTTAAAAATTTTAAATCCGTGGTCATCTTCCAAAAGGTGATTTAATGAATTATTTAACTTCATGATAATGAGAAACATTTGTCCATGTTATCAACGACAGAAGAGGCTTGTGGGCTGTTGTATAAAAGTGGAAGAGCCATTGTTTGCTTTGGTATTGACATTCTTTTGGACTACAGGAAGAAGTTCATAAATACGTGCAGATGATGGGCGGACAAGTGTACAGAGACCTCAACATATCAGTAACTCACCTCATTGCTGGAGAAGTGGGAAGCAAAAAGTACTTAGTTGCCGCCAACCTAAAGAAACCTATAATGCTTTCTTCTTGGATAAGAACCCTGTGGGAGAAGTCACAGGAGAAGTAAGACAGGCATTGATGTGTCTTTGAGATTTGAAGAAATGATGCATCCAGTTACTTTGGCAGACTGCGGGTTTTCCTAGGGGAGGCTTTGTGATATGGTCTTTGGGTTTGTTATTCAGACACAGAGATGGATCGTTACTTTTTCTCCACTGGCAACAGAAGAGCAAAAAAAAAAAATCTCTGAGAGCTCAGTCAGGGTGTGAGTCTACAGGGAGAGGGGCCGTGAGCTTAGCGCTAGCTAGCAGGAACATGCTTTGACCATAAAACTGTCCTCAGTGTAAACACTTGTAAAAACTAATTGAGGAAGTCAGTTTGGCAACCGTGGCTCTACTGTAGCATCATCCTTCAATGCTGTGCCTCTGTGTTGAGATGGACAATGACAGCCATGGGTAAGCCGTGCTGACCTGTAACAGTGAGCGTTGGTTGGGTAAGATGGAGAGTGAACTTCCATCAGCCATCAGCTGAGGGGCGGGCACCCAGACTGAGAGGACCCTGTGTCCAGTTATCTGGGCTGGGCTAGGCAGCGAGTGTATGTAAAACAAGTTGGCCTCCCTCTCCCTACCTCTTCCCATCCCCCGTCCCCCATCTGATCCCCCCCCCCCCCCCCCAGGTCAAGCTTAGAGCATACTTCCAGGCACAGTAGGTTTTCCCTAGAATCAGATTTGCATTCCTAAGTCCAGGCACCATGGCATCCTCAGGGCCTGCACGCTGGCCCCTGCGTACTGTAAGCCCCCACCCCCCTTCAGCACTTCTGCAGCCACAGCCAGGGTGGTGGTTTTGTTGGTGTTTTGCCAGCACCCACCACTTTCATTTACAAAGTCCAGTTTATAGAACCTTAGCGTTTTCAATAGATTCAGGTTTCATTCTGGAGCATGTGCCATTTTAACTAGCAGTGGCTGAGATGAATAAGTAGAGATCTCTCTTTCGATACAATATTTTTGAGAAACTAGCAGAAACATACCTTAGAGACTTGGTGTTGAGGTGCAGTTCTGAATGTGTGCCATCTCCCCTTAAAAACCATGACAAATCCTTACCTGGGGAAAGCAGTTTCTTTGTCATTGTGTGTGTGGTTCATTCAAGACTGACCCGTGTAATGCTCTCACTCTTCCTCCTTTTCTCCTCCAGCAAGATAGCTAGGCACACTGAGGTCAACATGGAGGATTTCCGGTGTCCCGTCTTCCTCGGTTGCGTCATCTGTGTGACGGGCTTGGGTGGCGCTGACAGGAAGGAGGTCCAGCAGCTCACCGCGCAGCACGGGGGCCAGTACATGGGGCAGCTGAAAATGAATGAGTGCACACACCTCATAGTCAGAGAACCCAAAGGTAAAACCGGTGCAAAGGCAAACCCCCTTCCGATACCAAACCTACTGCGCTGTTACGAGACAAGATGTGATTAGCTGGCTTTGCTGTTAGTTTCTCTCCCTTAAAATGTTGGGTCATAGAAGAGCAATTGCATGACCCTGCCTCTCCCCTCCTCCCTCTCCCCCACCCCCAATGTCTGTGTAGGTTGTATTACTATAAACTTGAGCGCTTGGTTCAGGTGTATCTTCAGATGAACTCACCTGCCCAAACTTGACGATGTCTGCATTTGTCTGTCTGTCATTAAACAACAGGACAGAAATACGAGTGCGCCAGGAAGTGGAACGTGCACTGTGTGAGCACGCAGTGGTTTTTTGACAGCGTGGAGAAGGGCTTTTGTCAGGATGAGTCTATGTACAAAGTAGAGCCCGCACCGGCAGCCAGGAGCGGGCCCAACACCTCCACCCCCACCGGCCCTGTCAGCACCTCTGAGAGTAAGTCTCATCCACCAGACTGCCATCGGTTGTCCGTCAAGAGTCATGTGGTGGGGTGGGAACGTGGTACAGGGGCAGAGTGCTTGCCACTCGCTCATGAACGAGACCCTGGACTTCCAGAGCCACTGGCACTGGGAGGACCAAAGATTTTTCGTTAATACTGTCATTGAGATACAGTAAGGAGTGTCTTCCCCCAGATCTCAGGAGGCTGAGATCTACTGAGTAGCTAGGATGACAGGCATCAGCCACCAGGGCCCAGCAATCACACAAGTCTTACAACAGGACTATTTTTTTTTTTTTTTTTTTTTTTTGTCGGTCGTGGGGCTTGAACTCTGGGCCTGGGCGCTGTCCCTCAGCTCTTCAGCTCAAGGCGAGCGCTCTACCACGTGAGCTACAGCGCCACTTCCGGTTTTCTGGTGGTTTATTGGAGATAGGAGTCTCACGGTCTCTCCTGCCCGGGCTGGCTTTGAACCGTGATCCTCAGATCTCAGCCTCCTGAGTAGCTAGGATTACAGGCGTGAGCCACCAGCGCCCGGCTAAACAGGACTATTTTTGTTGTTGTTACTAAGACTTCTTATTTGTGTGTGTGTGTGCACACATCAGTGCCAGTCCTAGTCCTGTCCTGGGGCTTGAACCTAAGGTCCTGACCACTTCCAGCCTTTTTTTTGGGGGGAGTAGGGGGAGAGGGTCAATAGTGGGGCTTGAACTCTGGGCCTGGATGCTGTCCCTGAGCTCTTCAGCTCAAGGCAAGCACTCTACCACTTGAGCCACAGCACCATTTCCAATTTTCTGGTGGTTTATTGGAGATAAGAGTTTCACGGACTTTGCTGCCCAGGTTGGCTTTGAACTGTGCTCCTCAGATCTCAGCCTCCTGAGTAGTATAGGTAGGATTACAGGCGTGAGCCACCAGCACCCAGCTCACTTCTAGCTTTTTGAAATCTTCCTTCCTTCCTTCCTTCCTTCCCTCCCCCCTCCTCTCTCTTTTCTTTCTTTCTTTTTTTTTTTTTTTTTTTTTTTTTGGGTCTGGTTGTGGGGCCTGAACTCTGGGCCTGGGCGCTGTCCCTCAGCTCTTCAGCTCAAGGCTAGTGCTCTACCACTTGAGCCACAGCGCCACTTCTGGCTTTTTCCTTTTTGCTTATGTGGTGCTGAGGAATCGAACCCAGGACCTCAAGCATGCAAGGCAAGTGCTCTACCACTGAGCCAACTTCCCAGCCCTCTTTCTTTCTTTCTTTCTTTCTTTCTTTCTTTCTTTCTTTCTTTCTTTCTTTCTTTCTTTCTTTCTTTCTTTCTTTCTTTCTTTCTTTCTTTCCTTCTTTTGCCATAGAGCCTGAACTCTGGACACTGTCCCTCAGCTCTTCAGCTCAAGGCAAGCTCTCTACCTCTTGAGCCACAGCACCACTTCTAGCTTTTTCTGTGTATGTGGTGCTGAGGAATTGAACCCAGGGCCTCATGCATGTGAGGCAAGTACTGTATCACTGAACCACCTTCCCAGCCCGCTTCCAGCTTTTTTGATGGTTCAGTGGAGATAGAGTTCCAGGTACTTTTCCTGCCCAGGCTGGCTTCAAACCATGATCCTCAGATCTCAGCTTCCTGAGTAAGTAGGATTATAGGTGTGAACCACTGGCCCACAGCTAGATTTCCATTTTAATAAGATAGGAGACTTAATTTATATTTGTTTCTCATACTTGACCATCAAGTTTTCAATTAAAATAAATTCTGGGGGCTGGGCAGGGGGCTCAGTGGTAGAGTGCTTGCCTAGCATGCAGGACTCAGCACCACATACACAGAAAAAGCTGGAAGCGGATCAATGGCTCAAGTGGTAGAGCGCTAGCTTTGAGCCAAAAGCAGCTCAGAGACAGTGCCGGGGCCCCGAGTTCAAGCCCCAGGACTGGCAAAAAAAAAATTCTGGCCAGGCCTCTTGTGCCCTGACCAACAAAAAAGCAGTTTCTGACTCTTCAGGAATAGTTCGTACCCCTTTGGTGGCAAGAAAGGTTAAATTTATATAAGAAGACTTACTGCCATCTGGCTAGTATTATCTCCTTGAATTTATTCTTTTCTTCTCTGCCTATGTAGTTCAAGCTCTTTCCAACGTCAGCCGCATTTCCAGCGTAAGCGGAAGTTACATCAATGAGTCAGTATGCAGTTCGGCTCTCAGCAGCAAGTTGGACTCCACCGCTGAGAACCTAGACACCCTGGACGTCAGTGCCTTTCAGGCCCCTGAGGATTTGTTAGACGGCTGCCGGGTACGTCTCCCATGCAGTAAGCGCAGCGAGCCTGAGCTGGTGAGGCCTGCTGCCTGTGCGCCCAGACCCTCCGCTAGGTTAACGCCTGCCTGTCTCTTGGCTGGGACACACCTGCTTCAGAGTCACCTTCAGAGTCCTGTTCCCTCCTCAGCTCCCCTGGGAGCCCTTCCATGACCTTAATCTCCACCCACTGGGCTTCTGAACGACACGTTAGGTTTGCGTGTGTCAAGTACACCGCATCAATACTGCATTCATCAGCTCGTTCCGTGAAGGGGTTACTTATTATAATCTCTCAATTCCCTCAATTCTAAGATGGAATTGCTTCAAGTCAGTACTTAGAGAATTGAAGTCCTAGCTCAGAGATGTAAGTTGGGACTCCCTCCCCCCAGCTCTCTTCCTAGTGGTGAAATATTACACAAAGCTGGACTGGAGGCAGGGCTTGAGTAGTAAGAGCATCAGCCGAGCAAGTGTATAAGGCCCTGAGTTCAAACCCTGTACCAGCCCAGAAAGAAAAATTGGAGCCAGGTACAGTGCTCACACCTGGAATCCCAGCTACTAAGGAGGAATGCAGAAAATGGGGCATGCACCCCTACCTCCCATCTCAATAAGTGAGTTGAGTGTGGTGGTCTGAGCTGTTTGGGAGGCGAAGGAGACACGCCCTGGAAAGCAAGACCCTGTTTGAAAAATAACCTAAAACTAAAAGGTCGTGAGCGGTGTGGTCCAGGGGGCAGAACACTTGCCTACCATGTTCCAGTCCCTGAGTTCAAACCCCAGTACTGCAGAGAGAGAGAGAGAGAGAGAAGGCTCTCTGTCCTCCTAAAAGTGATCAGTGGTTATGGGAAGTGTGTGTGAACTCTGACCCTACACATGACTGACTTAACTACCCCTCCCAGGGAAGAGATGGATACATGATTGTGGTCTTTGGTAAAATGTTAGTTATCAGTGGAGATGCCTAGGTAGCAAACGCAGTTGGAGGTAGATTTATAATACTTGTATGCCTCAAAGCACAGAGGTGGATGGGCTGGGAAGGTGGCTCAGTGGTAGAGCGCTAGCCTTGAGCTGAAGAGCTGAGGGACAGTGCCCAGGCCCAGAGTTCAAGCCCAAGACCGGATCCAAAAAAAAAAAAAAAAGTTTTGTGGGGGTCCCGTCTGTCCCTGTCTCCCCCTCCCACAGTACTGGTATTTGAAGTCAGGAACTTGAGCTTGCAGGGCAGGTGTTTTGCTGCTTGGGCCACACCTCCAGCCCTTTTTTGCACTGGTTATTTTTGAGATGGGATCTCTGTTTTTGCCCCAGTGCCAGTCTGAAGGGAGATCCGCGTATTTCGGGCTTCCAGTCAAAGCTGGAACGACAGGCACATGCTCTGTCTGATAACTTCTCTGTGTTGAGATGCAGGAGCCTTGCGACTTTCCTTCTTGAGATAGCCTCAAGCTGCATTCTTCCTAATCTCAGCCTCCCAAGTTAACAAACAAGGATTTAAAACAAATAATAGGACTAGAAATGTGGCTTAGTGGTAGAGTGCCTGCCTAGCATGCATGAAGCCCGGGATTTGATTCCTCAGTACCACACACACAGAAAAGGTTCAGCTGCGCACTGGTGGCTAGCTACTCAGGAGGCTGAGATCTGAGGATCATGGTTCAAAGCCAGCCGGGACAGGAAAGTCCCTGAGACTCTTCAGTGAACCACCAGAAGACAGGAAGTGGTGCTGTGGCTCAAGTGGTAGAGCGCTAGCCTTGAGCAAAAAAAGCTCAGGGACAGTGCCCAGGCCCTGAGTTCAAGAGCCATGACCAACGAAAAAAACAACAGAAAAGGCTGAAAGAGGCACTGTGGCTCAAGTGGTAGAGTACTAGCCTTAAGCAAAAGAAACCCAGGCCCTGAGTTCAAGCCCCGTAGCTACCAAATAAAATAAAACAAGTAATTACAATTTAAGAAGCCACTCAAGTGTTAGAAATTGCCATGTACAATTTCATCTATAGTGGTATAGAGAAATAAAAGTCTCATTCAGGATTTGTTCTTAGAAGCTCTCATTGCACACAACCGACTAGATGGTTCCTAGGTATAAAGCATCTCAGAACCCCGCAGGCAGAAATCAGGCGGGATTCTCTAGACAGTCGCACGCAGTGAGACCTGAGGACATGCTGGGGAGGAACACAGGTGGTGCAGTGCCTGTGTGCATCTGACCATGCAGAACAATGTCCAGATGAACTCCGGGAAGTGGAAACGAGGGATTTTCTTTGTTGCTGTTTGTGTTTTTTCTTCTTGTGTATCTGTCTTTGAGAGGGCAAGGGGGACACAAATACAGGGTCAAAGGGTGAACAAACGGGGCAGTGATACTCACTAGACACTGTTGAAGGTGAACTACGCAAGTAGGTGCGTAGGTAGGAGGGAAAACCTGGAAGAGGTTAAGGGAAGGGGTGAACTTGTCCAAAAAGAAATGAACTTGTTACCTGACTTAGGTACATCACCTTTATAATAACAATCGAACAGAATCCATCAGGATCTCATGCTTCTCTTTGGGGTGTATTTTCTCCTTGCAGATCTATGTGTGCGGTTTTAGTGGCCGAAAGCTGGACAAACTGAGAAGACTGGTGAACAGCGGAGGTGGCATCCGTTTTAATCAGCTTAATGAAGATGTCACTCACGTCATCCTGGGAGATTACGATGATGAGTTGAAGCAGTTTTGGAGTAGATCGGCCCACAGGTTCTTGTCGGTTTTAATTGAAAGCGTGTGTGTCTGTGTGTGCCATGCGCATGCGCGCCACAGTGAGGAACGCGGGACGGGGAGGACGGTCTTTAGCTCAGAGGAGTAACTGCTGTCGTCATCGTAGGCCTCACGTGGTGGGAGCCAGGTGGCTGCTGGAGTGCTTCAGCAAAGGTTATCTGCTTCCCGAGGAGCCCTACCTGCACCCGCGCTACCAGCCCGCGGAGATCGCAGCGGCAGATCAGCCTGAAAGTAAAGCAGCTCCTTCCAACAAGAGCAGCGGCGGCTTCTGTGCACCCCACGTCACCCCCCGGGAGGCTCCTGAGCCGGCTGATGAGGAGCTGCTGTCCCAGTACGCGAGCAACGACTCCACAATAGGTAAGGGTGCCCGTGCGCCTGCCCTGCCGGGCCTCGAGCTGTGTCCCCTCGCGGTTCTGTGTTGGGCGTGCACCTGTTCTCCGTTTGGGTCCACTGCGTGCCCTGGCCGTGCCTGTTGTGTTGCGTTTGCAGTGGGCACTTGCCGCGGAGCCTCCGGCAGGCGGCAGAAGCCGTTCTGTGCGCTGGGCAGCCGTGGACATCGCCCCATGCGATCGGATCCCCGAGCTGGGGGAGCCGCTGAAGCCCGTGAACAGCCGTGTGTTGTTTGATAGGTTGGGTCTGTGAAAGCTGTGTGGGATCACCACACCTGGGCAGCGGAGCGGCACAGACACCCCCGGTGCTGGGGGCTGACACCAGAGCCTTCTGCGCGCGCCGCTGGTGTTCTGCCACTGGGCCTTTGCCTCAGCCTTTCTCTTTTTTTTTTTGGTCAGTCCTGGGCCTTGTACTCAGGGCCTGGGCACTGTCCCTGAAATTCTTTGGCTCAAGGCTAGTGCTCTACCTCTTGTGCCACAACACCAGTTCTGGCCTTTTCTGTGTATGTGGTACTTGGGAATCGAACCCAGGGCTCCATGCGTGCTAGGCGAGCACTCTACCACTGAGCCACCTTCCCAGCCCTCAGCGTTTCTTTTTTGTTGTTGTTGTTCTTGAGACAGTATCATTGCACACTTCTGCCTGGGCTGGCCTCAAACTTGGTGGTGGTGGTGGCGCTTGAACTCTGGGCCGGGTGCTGTCCCTCAGTGCTTCAGCTCAGGGCTAGTGCACTACTGCTTGAGCTACAGCACCACTTCTGGTTTTCTAGTGGTCTCTTGGAGATAGGAGTCTCACGGACTTGCCTGCCCGGGCTGGCTTTGAACTGTGATCCTCAGATCTCAGCCTACCTAGGATTCCAGGCATGAGCCACCAGCGCTGGGCTGGCCTCAAACTTTTGATCCTCCTCCTTCTACCTCCCCATTAGTTGGGATTACTAGCCCATGCCCAGCTCCTCTCTTTCTCTTTTTGAAGATAAAAGATGCTTCTCCATTCCAATACCAGGTTGTCTTTGACTCTCACTTCTCATTTAAACGGACACAGTGAGGAAGGGATGGTGCATCTTTTCTTGCAGATTTCATCTTTCAGATTTTTCTGAGCTCTCTTACCCTCCCTCCACCCGCTACTCATCAGCCACACCTGTTCATTGAGGTTTTTATTCTAATGATGCTTTAATTCCTAAAGTCCTTTCGGTAGTCTTGCTCTGCAGCCCCACCTGGGACTCACGGCCTCCTTTTTGGGGACTTTGGCAGACCTCCCATACACCCGGCCTCCCTCCACACTTGGGAGCCTGGGGAAACAAGGAGGGCGTCGGCCACTGCACCCTCTGGCCCAGGTGCACACACCTCGAACAAGGGCCGCCATTGCAGCATCTCTGCTCCCGTGCTGAGTGTCCGGTCAGGGGGAAGCTGGACCTCTTCTCCATTTCTCCCTCTTTTGCCCCGTTGTGCTATACAAATCCTTGCTAAACTTCAGGAAAATGTCTTTAAAACCTTTTTAGCTTGAAACATTGAATGTTGCACAGCCAGCCTGGCATGGGTGGTGCACACCTGTCAGACTAGCTCCTTGGAGGCTGAAATCTGAGGATCGCTGTTGGAGGCCGGCACAGGCAGGAAAGTGTGAGACTCTTATCTCCAGTGAGCCACCAGAAAAACACTCTGGGCGTGCCAGCCCAGAGTGAAAGGCTCAGGGATAGGGTCTAGACTGAATATCACACACACAGAAACCTCCCAGCACAGCGTGAGTAGGGGTTTAGAAACATACTCTCATTACCTGCACCTTTAGCGTGAATTGGATTTTGCCTGTTGCATATCAGAGACTGTTTTAGTATCATTTATTGTTTTGCACAGATAGATACTTTTTTCTACCCATCAGCAAACACGTATCCTCAAATGAGAGTTGAGATGATTTGCCTATTATTCATCCGCTTAAGAAATCTGCATAGCTGCTTAGTAGCTCCACTGCTGTGAGAAACATCTTAGGAATTTTTAGAAAAAAACGTAACACTTTTTGTGTGTGTGGGGCTGAACGTCTGGGCCTGTGCGCTGTCCCTCAGCTCTTCAGCTCAAGGCTAGTGCTCTACCACTTGAGCCACAACACCACTTCTGGCTTTTTCTGCTTAAGTGGTGCTAAGGAATCGAACCTAGGCCTCATGAATGCAAGACGAGCACTCTACCACTGAGCCACCTTCCCAGCCTGCATAACATCCTTCTTTCCCTGTTAAAGGTTTGATGGTTTTGCCCCCTAGACTTGTTAATTCTGTCTGCCTGTTTTCTCAATTGTGTCGTGAATGATGTACGTCAACCTCCTGGAGCCTCGTGGTTTTTAGCTAGTTGGGGAGTTTCATGGTGGGCGGGGGGGTGGGGAACGTGAGGGCTGCGGTCTTTCATCATGGAGGACAGCATGCCTGGTAACCCCGTCCCTCCTCGCCGTGTGCCTTTCAGCCTTAGTTTTATAAATATCGGCATTACCAACCCCAGGTTCCCTGTCTATCTCCGCTAGGAAATAAGCAGTAACGGACTCTGAGCTACACAAACTCTGCCCTCCTCTTTCCAGTTCTACCTAAGGAGCCTGCAGCGTCCTTGGCGTGTGAGGCTGGGCCCGGGGACGGCCGCCCTGGCCACGAGCCCCTGAGCGACTCCACCCACATTTCCCCGCCCCGCGGCCAGTCTCCCGCCAGCCCCTGCGGCCCCGAGGACGCCGTGCTTGGTGAAGAAGGGTTATTCCAACGGAAGACATTCCTGATTTTGGGCTTCCGCGACGAGATCCAGTGCCACATCGCCAACATCGTGAGAGAGTACGCCGGGAAGGTGCTCCCCCTGGGGAGCAGAGCCGAGGCTGACTACACCGTGGTCCCCCTCCTGGGGTGTGACGCGGAAGCCGCTGTGGGAGCAGTGGTCACCAACACGTGGCTGGTAAGGAAGGCCCGGCCGTGGGGGGCCACTGCTTCCAGCCCACGTTGGCGTTGGCGTGGTTGGCGTGGAGTGCTTGCCACTGCTAAACAGAGGACATTTTTTATTTTTTGTTGGTCGTGGGGCCTGAACTCTGGGCCTGGGCGCTGTCCCTCAGCTCTTCAGCTCAAGGCTAGCGCTCTACCACTTGAGCCACAGCGCCACTTCTGGCTTTTTTCTTTTTGCTTATGTGGTGCTGAGGAATTGAACCCAGGGCCTCAGGCATGCAAGGCAAGCGCTCTACCACTGAGCCACCTTCCCAGCCCCTTTTTTTTTTTCTTGGTCTCTGATTGGCTCTATTGTTTGTCTTGTTTCTAAAGGTTACCTGCATAGACTATCAGATTTTAGTTGATCCCAAGTCAAATCCTCTCTTCACACCCGTTCCAGTGGTGGCCGGGGCCGCCCCTCTACACAGCTGTGTCATTTCCTTCAGCCAGTGTGTGGGCGCAGAGAAAGATTCTTTGATATTCTTAGCGAATCACCTTGGAGCAAGGTATGTAGTGCCCTCCGACCTCCCCGTCGCTGCGCATTTGTCTTGGCTTCCTGGAAAGTGCTGTCATTTGCATTTGCTCAGCAATCCTTCCTGCACTGTGTGTGGCACGTTCTCTGCCTGTGTGAGGGCCCAGCAGGCTCAGGGGCTGTACTAGAAGCATGCCCGGCAGACAGGACCCGCAGGCATGATGGCTCAGGGGAGGCTGATGGCGAGTGAATTGCGTGTGTAAGCGCCATGCCGAGCGGATGGGTTACACCTCTCTCGGAGTACGTCCATTTGATTCTGCTGTTGTTAGCCAGCAGTGCACATGGTAAGCCTGAGCAGTGACTTCTCTGTGAAACAAAATGAACCTGAGGTTTCTTCCAGAATACACACGACCCAGTCCCCAAGAGATGGTGGGCAATGTAAAAAAAAAAAGGTGGGGGGGGATACTGTTATATCACTAAATGTTCCAAGGGCTCACGCCTGTCATCACAGCTGCTCAGGAGGCTGAGATCTGACGATCAGGGTTTGGAACCAGCCTGGCCAGGAAAGTCCAGGAAAACCTTGGGGACAGGAAAGACCCTTGTCCCAATTAGCCAGCCGAAAGCCAGAAGCAGAGCTGTGATTTCAGTGGTAGAGTGCCAGTCTTGAGTGAAAAAGACACCTAGTGCCCCGGCCCTGAACTCAAGTCTCAGGACCAACACAAAGAAGAAACAGAAGTACATTTCGATTAGTTGATAAAGTAAAACATAACTACCCTTTCCAATACAACCAGGAGAGAGCACAATGCAGCCAGGTGCGCCACCTGCAGTCCTAGCTGCTCAGGAGGCTGACATCTAGAAGGTCACAGTTGAGGTTAACTTTTGCACAACTGTTTCTTTAGACTCATTAAAAAGGTGGGCTGGAAGCATGGCTCATATGGTAAGAGTGCCAGCCTAGCAAGCACAAGGCCCTGAGTTCAACCCCACGGCTGCCAAAACACCAAGAGTAAAGTGAAGGACAGAGATAAAGGTGGAGCTAGGTGCTGATGGCTCACGCCTGTCATCCTAGCTACTCAGGAGGCTGAGATCTGAGGATCGCAGTTCAAAGCCTGCCTGGGCAGGAGTCCGTGCGACTCTGATCTCCAGCGAACCACCAGAAAAGTGGAAGTGGCGCTGTGGCTCAAGTGGTAGAGCGCTAGCCTTGAGCTGAAGAGCTGAGGGACAGCGCCCAGGCCCAGAGTTCAAGCCTCATGACCGACCAAAAAGAAAAAGAGAAGCTCACTTTTAGTTGGCTGAATAATTGTCTGTGTCACGATTTGCTTTTCTTTCCCTACAAATTCCAGTGTTCAGGAATACTTTGTTCGCAAGCCGAATGCGAAGAAAGGCATGCTGGCCAGCACGCACCTCGTGCTGAAGGAACCGGTGGGTTCTAAGTACGAGGCTTCCAAGAAGTGGAGTTTACCGGCCGTCACCATCGCTTGGCTGCTGGAGTCAGCTAGGACGGGACAGAGGGCGGAGGAAAGCCGATTTCTGATCGCCAGTCTGCCCAGAGAAGGTTCACCATCTGCGTTTATTTCTTCTCTTCCTCTGCTGCTGCGCGGCTCGTTGAGGAGAGGTGGTTGGTTTCTTCTGCCTTCCCCACTGGTGGCAGTGAACCAGATGCACTGTCGGCCGTGGGCCACAAGAGGGCAGCCGAGGGGCGTTGTTTGGGTGTTACTGTAAGCTGGACCCTGGGGGCTGGGGACATTGAGCCTGTGTCCCACCTCCGTGGATTCCCGTGTGGCTTATAGTGACACGCTGGGCTTGCGTGTCTCCTCAGGGTGCCACACCTGTCCTGGCCTCTTCTCCATGGGGCTCTTGGCTAGGAACTTGACTGTATTTAGCCTGAGCACACGTAATACCTGAGGAAGCTGGGTACCGGCGCTTCACAGCTGAATCCCAGCGGCTTAGTAGGCTGAGATGTGAGGGTCACCACTGGAAGGAGACTTAAAGCCTCCAGTTAACCTGCAAGGAGCAGGAAGTGGTGCGTAGCTTAGGTGCTAGAGAGCTAGCTGGGAGGGAAAAGGTTAAGCAAGAGCTGTCGGCCCTGAGTTCAAGTCCCAGTATCACACGTGCTTGCTCTCACGCACCTCGGAGGGAAGAGGTAAATGGCGAGTGGCTCATCGGTTTCTTTTCACTTAACATCTCCAGAGCACAGCTTGGCAAATGGACTCGCCAACGGCGTGCATTGTCCAGCCCAGCCTGGCGCGGCGGTGGTGGCAGCGGGGCCCCGCAGGAAACCCGCCGTGTCTCCCTTGGACATGAACCGCTTCCAGAGCAAGGCGTTCCAGGCGGTGATGCTGCAGCACGCAGGCCCGGCCCCGGCCGTGGCCTCGGCCTCCCCGCCCGGGGGACAGCGGCTGCAGAAAGAGCCGTCCCTGCACCTGGACACGCCCTCCAAGTTCCTCTCCAAGGACAAGCTCTTCAAGCCAGCCTTTGACGTGAAGGTAAGGGGTACAGCAGTTAGGACCCCAGCCTTCTGCCCGCCTGCCCTGAGCTAGAGCTTGTGCGGGGGCGCGCTTCCCACCCGGCATCCCAGGTCAGCCCCACGCGTCCTAGAATCCAGTCGCGTCCCCGGCTGTCCCCAGGATAGAGGCGAAACGGCTCCAGATTAGCTGCAGAGAGTGACATCGTGAGCTGTCCGTGGGCCGGCGCCCGCGCACGCCTGCCACCGCAGCTGCTTAGAAGGCTGAGCTGCGCGCAGCTCGGGGTCTGATTCGGTGTCAGCCTGGACAGCAAATGGCCATGAGAAAAGAGGTGCTCCGGCCCAAAGTGCTAGAGCGCCGGCCTTGACTAGAGAAGCGCAGGGCAGCGCCCAGACCCGAGTCCAAGCCCCAGGACTGACAAAAAAGAAAAACAAAACCATTTTGCTTGGTTGCTTTGTGGGAAGCCGGTAGAGGTTAAAGTTTTTTTGTTTGTTTTGTTGTTGGTGGTCGTGGGGCTTGAACTCTGGGCCTGGGCGCTGTCCCTCAGCTCTTCAGCCCAAGGTGAGCACTCTACCACTTGAGCCACAGCGCCACTTCCGGTTTGCTGGTGGTTCATGGGAGATCAGAGTCTCACCGACTTTCCTGCTCAGGCTGGCTTTGAACCACGATCCTCAGATCTCAGCCTCCTGAGTAGCTAGGATGACAGGCCGGAGCCACCAGCGCCCGGCCGCTGTTACCCTTTAATTCTGAGGTGTCCTCCCCCCTTCTTTTTACCTCTCCGTCCTCCTTTTCCCTGTTTGCTTCTCTACGCCTTTCTCCTTTCCTCTTTCCTCTTCTCTCCCTCTCTCCTCTCTCCTCTCTCCTCCTCCCTCTCCCCTTTGGGCACAGGATGCACTGGCAGTTCTGGAAACCCCAGGAGGCCCTAGCCAGCACACAAGGAAGCTGAGCACCCCGCTGTCGGAGGTCATCGTCAGGAGCCTGAAGCTCGCTCTGGCTAACAGCTCTCGGGGTGCTGCTCCGTGCGCCAGCCCTCTGCTGAAGGCCGCCCGCGCAGAGGAGGTAGGCCGCCTCTCGAGGTTTGCCCTAAAACCTCGTCAGCACAGCTGGCTGACGCGTTTCTCCTCTGTCTGTCCAGGAAGAGGCCGCCAAGCCGCTTGCCGGCGTGGTGGTGTGCGTCAGCAAGAAGCTGGGCAAGAAGCAGAGCGAGCTGAACGGGCTGGCCGCCTCCCTCGGGGCGGATTACAGGTACCCGCACACCTGCCTGTTCTGCGCCCGCCACCCCAAATCCACGCGGGCTTGAGTCCACCGCGGCCTGGCCGTGCAGGCCGGGATGGCGGCACAACTCATGGTGGCCCAGCATCTCTGCACTGCCCAGCTTTTCCCGCTTATGGCTGGCACTCTACCACCTGAACCACATCTCCAGCCCAGCCTTTTGGGGTTAATTCCAACTAATCACAGAAAAGGCCAGAAGTGGCACTGTGGTGGTGCCATCCTTGAGCTGAAGAGCTGAGGGACAGCGCCCAGGCCCTGAGTTCAAGCCCCACAACCAACTTTAAAAGAAAAAAAATTTTTTTTTTTTTTTTTTAAACCCTAGCCTAGGCTTTTCACCCGTGATCTTCCGGATCTCGGCTTCCTCAGTAACTAGAATCCCAGCCGGCCCTGCCCCAGCGGAGCATGGATCCTGAGGTCCAGTGTGGTCTGCCACCCACTGACTGTCCTCTGACAGGCTCCTTCACCATCTCTCTCTAGTCTCCTTACCTATCAGACACATATAATGATGCCCGTATTTTGAGATTCTGCTTGTTTCAGTGAGGAGTGAATGAGAGATCAAGTTCAGAGTGTATTATTGCATCTGGAGGACCAACAACTGGAGGACAGTCAATTTAGGAGTTTGGCCATGTTTCACTAACCAGAAAGTACTTTTTTTTTTTTTTTTTTCTGGTTCTGGAGCTTGAACTCAGTCTGGGCGCTGTTCCCGAGCCTCTTGGTGCTGAAGGCCAGCGCTGTACCACTTGAGCCACAGCACCACTTCCAGCTTTTTCTGTGTCTGTGGTACTGAGGAATTGAACCCAGGGCCTCATGCATGCAAGGCAAGCGCTCTACCACTGAGCCACCTTCCCAGCCCCGGAAAGTACTTTTAAAAGTGCCTTCTTAACCCTCTCCTCGCCTTGCATTCTGGGAGCCAGAGCCGTGAGGGGTGCGGGCGTGCCGTGCCGTGCCTGCCACGCGAATCACGCGCGTGATCATCTCTGGGGGAGGTTTTGTGGGGGTCAGCGTTCTTGTCTGCGTATTGGGGGATTCTGAACTAACATGGCCCCATTCTCACCCCCCCCCCAATCTCGCTTCCCGCGGCCGCCACAGGTGGAATTTTGATGAGACCGTGACTCACTTCCTCTATCAAGGCCGCGCGAACGACACAAATCGCGAGTTCAAGTCTGCGCGAGAGCGGGGCGTGCGCGTGGTCTCGGAGCACTGGCTTCTCGAGGTGGGGCGCTTCTCCCCCTTCCTCCGTTCCTGGGAGGCAGGCACTGACATTAGCCGCAGTGCGCGCACGCACACGCGCACGTGGAGGATCATCGCTCGCTCCCAGTGTGCAGCCGGGCGGGGCCGGGGCCCACTGCTCCCCTCCATCGCCCACCCTGCTTCTCACCCTGATCGCCTGAGTTCTCCCAGATCCCTCCGGCACTCTCCCGTTTCCGTTCCTTGTTTAGGTGGTACTGGGCATTGAACTCCGGCCTGGGCCTGGGCTTACTAGGCAGGCATTCGCTCACTCGCGCCATGCTTCCCCGCTCTTTGTAGTTAGTTATTAATCACGGCGTAAGTGAGGCTGGGCGGAGTGGCTCCAGTCTGTAAACCCAGCTACTTGTGAGGCCGAGACCAGGATCAGAGTTCAAGGCCAGACCGAGCAAAAAATGTAGCGAGAAGCCGGGCGCTGGTGGCTCACGCCTGTAATCCTAGCCACTCAGGAGGCTGAGATCTGAGGATCGCGGTTCAAAGCCAGCCCGGGCAGGAGAGACCGTGAGACTCCTATCTCCAATAAACCACCAGAAAACCGGAAGTGGCGCTGTAGCTCAAGTGGTAGAGCGCTCGCCTTGAGCTGAAGAGCTGAGGGACAGCGCCCAGGCCCAGAGTTCAAGCCCCATGACTGACAAAAAAAAAAAAAAAAATGTAGCGAGACCTCATCTCAACCAGTGACTGGGCCTGGTGTGTTGCACCTGTCACCCCGGTGCTTCACGAGGTGTCAATGCAAGGGTCCCGGTCCCGCCCAGCACAGGCAAAAAGGAGACACCCTATTGGAAAAAGAAAGTCCCGGGCGGGTCAGGCGGTGGAGTGCCCTCCTCGCGCTTGCCGTAGCTGAGCCCCAGCCTCTAAGGATGCGGTGAATGAGTAAGCAGAGCCGCTCACCGCACACCTGCTGCTCCCCCGTGGTGCGGCCAGTTGTGTTTGTGGGACCCCTGCGAGTGCCACTGTACTGTTGCCTTGCAGTGTGCCCGAGAGGGCAGGCGGCTCCCCGAGTCCCTGTACCCGCACACCTACAACCCCAAGATGAGCCTGAACATCGGCGCCCTCCAGGACAGCAGGCCGAGCGCCGGCCGCGTGCCCTCGGCCGCGCGTGCAGCCCAGCAGGATGCGGTGAGACCTGGGGCCAAGGCCGCACCCCGAACTCCTGAGCCCCGCACCACGGGCTCACCCGCTGCGGGCCTCCCATGAGCACTCGCTGAGAATGTGTCCTCCCTCAACAGCCGGACTGCTCTCCTGAGGACGACGACCACACGGAGCCCGGGACCGCCACCGACGACGAGCCGGCCCCGGCGAGCGGCAGCGCAGACGAGAAAGGAGGTAGAGCATTGGCCATAACATTTGAGTAATTTTTTGTTGTTGTTGGTTGTGGAACTTGAACTCGGGGCCTGGGCGCTGTCCCTGAGCTCTTCAGCTCACGGCGAGCGCTCTTCCACCTGAGCCACAGCACCACTTCCTGTTGTCTGGTGGTTCGTTGGAGATCAGAGTCTCACTGACTCCTGCCCGGGCTGGCTTTGAACCGTGGATCCTCAGATCCCAGCTAGGATGACAAGTGTGAGCTGCTGGTACCTGGCTGGCCACTTAACTCTTGACCTTAACCTGGGCTGAAGTCCCTTCACCTGGTGTCTGTCTGTGTCTGTGTCTCTGTGTTTCAAGCCCTGACGCAGACTCTGGAGATGCGAGAGACCTTCCAGCGGCAGCTGCAGGAGATCATGTCCGCCACCTCCCTGGTGAAGCCGCCGGCACCCCGCCCCGCCCTCGCGCCCAGCGGCTGCCCAAGCACCGCCTCCACCCCTGACAACCTGCGCGCCGTGCGCAGCAGCCGCAGCCGCGTCCTGGAGGCGCTCAGGTGCGCACCTGCCACGGGCCGGAACAGGCGGCCCGAGGGAAGGAAGCGAGCGGCCCCGTGCCATGGCGTGGACGCTTGAGACGTCATAGTCCCAGGAAGGGTTAGGTTCTTGGGGGTTTGAAGCCAGCCCAGGCAGGAAAGTCCGTGAGACTCCTTGCCAGACCTGGGGCTCGAACTCCGGGCCTGCTCACCCTCCCTGACCTCAGTGCCCAAGGCTGCTGCTCTGTCACCGGGCCCCAGCTCCATTTCCTGCTTTTGTGGGTAATTGGAGTTAGTGAAGTCTTGTGCCACAGTCGTCAGATCTCAGCCTCCTGAGTGTTAGCTAGGAGCCGTCGGCAGCCAGCTCGAGAGATTATTCACCAGCAAAAGGCAGGAAGTGGCGCTGTGGCTAAAGGGGTAGATCTAGCACTCGCCTTGAGCTGAAGAGCTGAGGGACAGTGCCCAGGCCCAGAGTTCAAGCCCCACAACCGACCAAAAGTAAAAAAACAGTCTGCCTAGTTTCCCATGTGTGCCCCGCCATCCGTCACGGTGATTCTCAGCCATTCCCCTCATTCCTCAGGCAGTCTCGACAGAGCGAGCCGGACGTCAACACAGAGCCCTCCCAGAGCGAGCAGATCATCTGGGATGACCCCACGGCCCGGGAGGAGCGCGCGCGGCTGGCCAGCAGCCGGCAGTGGCCCGGCTGCCCCACGCCGCGCCCCGAGCCTCGCGTGGACCTGAATGGGTTGGCGGACCCGGCTGTGTGGGAGCCTGCGCGTGATGCGGACGGGACCGAGCAGGGTAATGAGGAAGGGAAGGCCGCGCTTGCTGCTGGCAGTGGGTGATGGTGATCTTGTCACGATCTGATCGTGATCTGAAGCGTGAAGCGCTCGATCCATCGCTTGGAAATAGGTTTTGGTTTTACGTTTGGAAATGTAGGGGCGTGTGTGTTGTGTATGTGTGTGTATTGTGTGTGTGTGGACATGGTTTTCTCAGTGACAATTAATCTTTTTTTCTCTTTTATTAACTTGTTCTGATTGCTGCCCAGTGCCTACTTGTGATTGCTCTTTGTGCTGTTTGAGTTTGCCTGTTTGCACGGAGCTGTGGTTCAAGTGGTAGAGCGCCAGCCCTGAGCAAAAAAGAATTCCGGGTTTGTCTCGTCTCTTCCTCGTGCTCTTTGATGCAAGAACACGGTGCCAAGCAGACAGACCAGCGGCCGCCCTGGGCTCTCCCCGGGCCAGCACGGCTGATGAGTTGCAGTTACACTGCCGAGCGGCCTGCTTTACTTCCTCTTGGACCAGCGTGTTCTCCCCAGTCTGTGGGCAGCATCACACCCAGCCTTTTGTCTCCCTCAGCTGTCTGCGAGCCCGGATGCACCTCTGTGATCGAAGCCCCAGGACCTGTGATCTCCGACGAAGCGGAGTTCCCAACAAAAGCCAAACGTGAGGATCACCTGATCCCAACGCCTCAGGCCCCCAGCATTGCCTTCCCCCTGGCTCACCCTCCTGTGGCTCCACGCCCTAAAGAACAGGTTGGTGTGGCCGGCGCCCGCGGCTCTCGCCTGTCACCCTCGCTGCTCAGCAGGCTGACATCTATGGATCGCGGTCCAAAGCCAGCCTGGGCGGTCCTGGAAACCTGCCGAACGAAAGTGGAGCTGTGTCTCAATGGTGGTAGAGTAGTCTTGAGCAGAAGAGCTTGGGGACGGTGTCCAAGCCCCAAGTTGAAGGTCCAGGATCTGCGCGTGCGTGTGCACGCGCACACATATACACACACATACA
This sequence comes from Dipodomys merriami, assembly GCF_024711535.1. Lineage (NCBI taxonomy): Eukaryota > Metazoa > Chordata > Mammalia > Rodentia > Heteromyidae > Dipodomys > Dipodomys merriami. The sequence continues at coordinate 2,050,048 of NW_027206268.1, read as the reverse complement.
CAAGCTGTGCACACTGGTGGTAGGCCTTCGTCATCATGGTTATGTTGTCGAAATGGGTTGTCGTCCCAGCAGATGATGAAAAACGCACGTTTCTTAGCGTTGTCTAGCTGTCAGTTGGTCATTCCGAAGATTGGGCAAAATGTCACTGACAGATACCTGCACCTGCCCTCATGTAATGCCCATTAAGCGCAGCTCTCTGTTGCAGATCTCAACGCTGGAGGAGACGCGTGGCGATCTCAGGAAGCAGTACATATTCCAGCTGTCCTCCCTCAACCCCCAGGAGCGCATCGATTATTACCATCTCATTGAAGAGCTAGGTACTGGCGTTTCTTTCATTTCTCACGTGCCATCGTGAGCACGTTTGGAAAGCAGAGGGCAGCGCGTGAGGCTGTGAGCGTCACGCTTGGGTCCTGCCCTGGATGGATGGATGGGCGGATGGCAGAGGTCAGAGGTAGTCAGGCTGAGGCAGCGCCCGCTTGGTACTGGGCCTATGATGTGGTGGTAACTCGGGGTCCTGAGGTCTAGGATTTGATTAGACCTGCTGCGTGCACTCTGCAGGCAGCATACCCAGACGCGGTGGTGAATTGGGTGTGTGTGTTTTGGACTGGTTTCAGGTTGTATTAACGTGGTTGTACAGTGAGGTGGTGTGGAATCCCATGGGCCTTCCAGTCTGGGCTGGCCGGGGCAGGAAGAGCTTGAGTCCCAGTGCAGTCTAAGCGAAGGGGTGGTGGTGGGTGCTCAGTGGTTGTTAGCACATCTGCCTGAGGCCCTGGGTTCCATCCCCATCCCTACAGAGAAGACAGGAGGACAGAGGGCGCGGGAGCAGCCTCGTGCCGAGAGGGTTCTTTTATTATTTTAGCTACATTTGTACTTAAAAAATACTCCACGCAGACAGAACACCGCTGCGCGCGGTTGTCTGCAGCGGGGAGCTGAGCTGGCGCCCCCTCCCCCCTCCTCCCCCCCAGGCGGGTCGGTGATCGAGAAGCAGTGCTTCGACCCCAGCTGCACGCACATCGTCGTGGGGCACCCGCTGCGCAACGAGAAATTCCTGGCGTCCGTGGCCGCGGGCAAGTGGGTTGTGCACCGCTCCTTCATGGAAGCGTGCCGCGCCGCGGGCCGCTTCGTGCCGGTGAGCCCGCGCCCCTGCCCCGCGCCCCGCGCCCCGCGCTTCCTCCCTCTTCCTGTCTCGCCTTTCCCTTCCTTTTCTCTCCCCGCCGCCGCCCGCCTCTCTAGGTTCTTGGCGGCGGAGCTGTTGGGGGTTCAGGAGCGGGCAGTGGCGGGTGGAGCGCGCGCGCTGCCGGGCCTGTCCTCGGGTCTCCACGCAGCCGGGGTGGACGTGGCTGTGCGGCGCTGCCCCGCGCGGCAAACCCGCGGCCGTGTGCCGTGTCCCCCCTGCAGGAGGAGGACTACGAGTGGGGGAGCAGCGCCATCCTGGACGCGCTGGGCGGCGCGCCGGAGCAGCAGCGGAGGCTGGCGCGCGCCGCCGTGCGCTGGAGGAAGGCCATCCAGGAGCGGCGGCGGGCGGGCGGCGCCCAGGTACGCGCAGCGGCCCCCCAGCTCGCGCCCGAGCCCGCGCCGCCCGCTTCCCGGTGACTTCCAGGCTGTTTCCTGCGCAGGGGGCGTTCAGCGGGTGGAAGGTCATCTTGCACGTGGAGCAGTCCCGAGAGGCGGGGTTCAAGCGCCTTCTCCAGTCGGGAGGAGCAAAGGTGAGGGTCCCCCCCAGCGCCGTCCGCCCCCGCCCCGCCGTGCCTCCATTGCTCCTCCATTGTCTCCTCCCTAGGTGCTGTCCGGCCACGCCGCGTCTCTGTTTAAAGAGGCCACGCATCTCTTCTCGGACCTGCACAAGCGCAAGGCCGAGGACTCGGGCGTGAACGTGGCCGAGGCCGCCGCCCAGGACGTGCGCTGCTTGCGCACCGAGTACATCGCCGACTATCTCATGCAGGTGGGTCCCGCCGGCTCGAGGCTCCACACCCGCAGACACGGCCCGCGGGGGCCTGAGTCTCCCCCAGAACCCAAGCAGCTTCTAAAAGCTCAGGTTACTGAACGTGCTAGACACTTACCCAGGAGAGCAGGGATTCCCTCTGGTGGCAGGACGTGGAACCTCAGAGAGAGAGAGGGCAGCACCTGCCGCTCGGGAGACCCTCGTGCTCTTCATTTTCCTGAGCGTTGTGTAATGGTCAGCCCGGGAAGCCTGAAGTTGCTAAGTGCTTCGTTGGGTTCTGAGGAAGGAACTCCGGGCTGAGGGCCTGGCACGTGGGAGCTCACGCCCAAGCACTCTTCCACGTGACTCGCCTGCAGCGGTAGCCCAGACCTCAGTTCAGGTGTCCAGCGTGGACGTGGGGCCTCACGCTTCCCGTCTGTCTCCCCACGTCGGGCTCATCGACCGAGCACTTGGGGAGACGAGGTCCCGAGGTCCCAGCTCCCCTGGGATTTGCTTACTGTCCACTGCTGGATACTGGAAATGGCTGGGGAGGAGACAGGGGTCAGGGAGAAGCTGTTGGGTTTTGGCCTTAAAGTTTCATGACATAAGATTTGGGATGGAACGGTGACTATCGGTGGCGGCCGCTGAGGCGCCACCAGAGCCCAGCCCAGCGCCTGCCAAGAGTGGACCTGCCAGGACCTAGAAGAAAATTTTGTTTTTTCTAGTCCTGGGGCTTGAACTCTGGGCCTGGCTACTGCCCCTGAGCTTCTTTTGCTCAAGGCAAGCGCTCTACCCCTGAGCCACCTTCCCAGCCCTCTGAAATTAGTGTAGCCAGGCGCCAGTGGTTCACATCTGCATCTATATATATACCTGGCTACCGACACGGCTGAGATCTGAAGACCAAGGTGCAAAGCCAGCCTAGACAAATCTAAGAAACTATTTCCAACTACCTACCAAAAAGCTGGAGGTGGAGGCATGGTTCAATGGGTAGAGCACCAGCTTTGGGTGGAAAAGCCAAGGTCCCAGTACTGCCATCATACACACAGGCAACTGCATATAAACAAGCTTACTTTTCACTTTTCTCTTCCCTTTGCAGGAATCCCCTCCTTGTATAGAAAACTACTGCCTCCCAGAAGCCGTCCCCTTCCTGCAGAATAAGGAACCTGCAGCATCGCAGAAGAGGAAAGCTGCCGAGGCGGTGGAGAAAAGCAAGGTGAAGCGACCTCGCTAGACAGACAGCGCCCCGTGACCAGATGTCCAAGACAGTCTCTGTATTATATATATATGTGTATGTATATTAACTACCACGATGGATGGATTTGTGTAGGATGGATTTGTGTAGTATAATGATAGAAGTTTCAGTCGCCTTAATAAAGTTACAAAGCAGAGGCTGGAGGTGAGTGAAGCTAATATTGCTGTGTGTGTAGCCCACGGCTATGGGCTGAAAACACCCCCCACCCCACCCCCACCCCCCACCCCCCCCGCAGAGGTTATTGCTCAAGGAAGGATCTAGGGGCACACAGCTCCACCTAGTGAGCGGTGGAGCAGCAAGAGCTTCCTGCTTACGTCAGAGACATGGATTTAAGAAGCCTTCCTTAAGAGAACCCCACAAGGGCTGGGAAGGTGGCTCAGTGGCAGCGTGCTTGCCTTGCATGCACGAGGCCCTGGGTTCGATTCCTAAGCACCACATAAATTTAAAAAAAATCCAGAAGTGGTGCTGTAACAAATGGTAGCGCTAGCCTTGAGCTGAAGAGCTGAGGGACAGTGCTTGGGGCCACTGGCTCAGTGGTAGAGGCCCTGGGCACCACATAAATAAGCCACAAAAACCAATGGGCTTTCCTGGTGTGCAATACGCGCTCCAAGCCACGTTTGACTGATGGTTCTAATAATCCAGGCCCAGAGTTCAGGCCCCCCCCCCTTCACCCTGGGGGAGCAAGATGGTAGGGAGATGGGGTACAGATTCATGGGTAGCTGATGGGTGCCTGGCCCAAGGTTAAATAGTGGCTAGTGGCTTAAATAGTGGCTAGTGGCTCAGTGGTAGGTGTTGTGTGCTGGGCATCACATAAGCAGGATAAGCAGAAAAAGCTGGAACTCCCCCCCCCCCAAAAAAAAAAAAAAGGGGTGGGGAGGATCATGAATTTGAGGCCAGCCTGGGGTACTAGCAAGACTTTTGTGGAGAACATCCTCACGCCACACTTGGGTCATTCTTTGTTGTTTTGTTGAGTGGCTTCTACTCACCGGAACGAGCAGCTGGGCTGGGCTGGGCCATCAAGCCCGGTAAGCAAGTCTCACCAAGTCTCAGATACTGCTTGTGGCACGCTCCCGCAAAGGTTCCACAGGAAAGCTGCCGTGTCTTCACATCTGTGTTGTCCATGATGGAGAACTCCAGATCTCATTTGGGCTGTAATTTCAAGAAGCTTAACCTACGTTAACTCCGAGTGGCCACAACTGCTCATTTCTTCTTAAAAGGACCCTGAAGATGCATCAAGTCCAAGAGAAGGCAATGCTTCCCTGTGATCCCAGCTACTCAGAGGCTGAGATCTGAGGACCAGGGTTCAGAGAGCCCAGGGAGCCCAGGCAGGAAAGATCACGAGACTCTGATCTCCAGTAAACCACTCAGAAAACCAGAAGTGGCGCTATGGCTCAAGTGGTAGAGCGCTAGCCCTAGGACAGACAAAAAAAATAAAGTTTCCTGTGTTCTGCAGGCATCGTCTCATGAATGCCTGGCCACAGAAACCCACCTGCTCACAGGGCTCTCCAGGTCACGTGCCCGATTTTTGCCACTTCCTAACCACCAATTCTGCCACAATCCACACTCAGCCTCAGCTCTCTCCACTCCCACATTTACTATCTGAGAGAACAAGGATTTTAATGTACCTGCAGCCGCTAGCACCCACACCAGGTGCTGGTGCACCTGGGCTTTCTCTTGGCAGAATGAACCTTGGACAGTAACACAGGAGCCGGTGGCTCATGCCTGTCGTTCTAGCTACTCAGCAGGCTGAGATCTGAGGATTGCAGCTCAAAACCAACCAGTCAATGAGACCCTTGTCTCCAACAAACTACTAAATAAAAGGTAAATAAAACAAAGCTAGAAGTGACACAAAGCCTTGAGCAAGTTGAGGGACAGCATTCAGGCCGAGTTAATTCAAGCCCCAGGAGCTGCACCCCCAAATAAAAACAGGCTGAGATCAGAGGTTCAGTTTAAAGACACACACACACACACACACACACACACACACACACACACACACACACACACACACACACACACACACACACACACAGCTTCACTTCACAGCTAGCACGAGGGCTGAGGTGCCTAGCATGCATGATAGCATGCATGAAGCAGCCCTGGGTTTGATTCCTCAGTATCACACACACAGAAAAGGCCAGAAATGCTAGCAAGGTGGCTCAGTGGTAAAGCACTTGCCTTGCATGCCTGAGGCCCTGGGTTCGATTCCTGAGCACCACATAAGCAAAAAGAAAAAAGCCGGAAGTGGCACTGTGGCTCAAGTGGTAGAGCGCTCGCCTTAAGCTGAAGAGCTGAGGGACAGTGTCCAGGCCCAGAGTTGAGCCCCACGACCGGACCCCCCCCCCCAAAAAAAAGGCCAGAAGTGGCGCTGTGGCTCAAGTGGTAGAGTGCCAGTCTTGAGCCAGCAGCAGCTCAGGGACAGCGCCCAGGCCCTGAGCTCAAGCCCAGCACTGGCAAAAAAGGTTGTTTTTTTTTTAAAGCAGTTAGCACATGACTAGAATCTTTACAAGGTCAACAAATTGGCCAACAAGCACATGCAAAGATGCTCAAGATTATTAGTTTTTAGAGGAACGCAAATCAGATTCAGAAACGCAATCGCCATTGTACTTGTCGCCCCAGGAAGACACGCCTACACCGAGCAGACAGGACACCGACCGCCACCATCCGTATCCGTTACTTTATTGAATTTGTTAAGGGTACAGAGTTCTTGCACTGCCAAACCATGCCTGAGAATCCAAAGAAAGAAATGGTACAGGACCGGCCCCCTCCACACCGCCGCCCACCACGGACAGCCCGCCCACACCCTACAGGGGACGCCGCTCCATCCGCTCCATCCGCGTGCATTCGCATCACTTCAGCATCTTCTAGAAGATAGGACGAGGGCTGGGACTCAACTCCGCTGCAGGCCTGTGGGTTTCCAGGACAGGAGGCCACGAAACAAGCCTCCCCAGCACCCCAGCCTCCTCCCTCCCCCCCCCCACCCCCCAAGTAACGCGGCAGGACAGCTGCCCGCTTCAAGGAAAATTATGTGGCTCAAGGTTCAAGAGATAAATTAAGGTTTTTGGTTCCCAAATGAAGTCTTCAATGTCACCAAGAATCTACACTTCTCATCTTCCAACCTCCCACTCTGGCTGACTTTGCTACTTGCCCAAATCCATCACCCGACACACACATCGGCAGACGGACAGACAGCACCCCGGCCGCCTCACCGGGAAGGCCTGCGCTCACACATCGCATCCCAGCCTGCGGGGGACCTGGCGCCCCACTGCGCAGGTCTGAAGCGCCCGCATCCACATCCCGCTGTGGAGCGTTACTCCACTCAGGTGGACCCACACAGGGTGGCCTGGAAAAAGAGGGTCTTTCCTGAAGGAAGGGGGACGATGACGGCGAGCGCTGCGTCTCACCCCGTCCTCCCCAATGAACATGGCGACCTCACCGAAAGTGGGGAGCAAAGCTGGCTAGACAACCATGGAGCTTACAGAACAAGGCCCAGTGCCTTCCCAGAGAACAGAAGGAACTTGCCATGAGCTGCTGGGGTGACTGGGGGGCTCTTCAAGGGTTGGGGACAGGCCCAGGAGGGGGAGCCCCTCACCGCTCCGTATTGAGGCTATTCATTTGGTTCCACTCAAGACTGGCAACTTCACAGACACGTCACAACTCTAATGTATGTGTGTTTCGGGTGGGCGGCTGACTTCACCCATGAGCAGCCAGAGGACGCGCTCCAAGTCAAAGCAACGCAAGGCCTTAATGTGGAACACAGAAAACGCACGAAGCCGATGAACGCCTCTCCCAGCCCTTTCCCAAGTGATGGACCCAGGTTCGGTGGAATTTAACTTGGAGCTGCGGCCGCCAACTGGAAATTTACGCTAGACATCACACCCTCACAGATGAGCCGGACACGGCTCAGTTTCTTGGAGCCCGGCCTGTGGCGGGGTCCCCCGCAGCCACAGCCCGCCCCGCTGCTCCCCAGGGTGGGACGCGGGGTTAAGGTCACTTAAATCTTCCTCCTTCACAGCACTATCAGAAGGCGGCTGGCCGGCTTTCCACAGGAGTCCCGGCAGGCATCCAGGAGAGCTGTTTCGGGGTGCCCACGAGGGGCGATCCACGCGAAGTCCAGGGTAAGCGCAGCGAATGTGAGGTAGTCAACCTGACAGGGGGCTCGGTGTTCCCGTGAGCACAGGCTGCGGGGTCGGGGTCCTGGAAGTTGCGGAGCAGGTTGTGAAAGGCCGTGGCTGAAATGGGGTTCAGCTACAGACCAATGAGAATCCTCCATATTCAATGCACACCCAAGAGCAGCGGTGCCCCAGGCCAGGAGGCTGAACACGAGCGGGTCCCGGGCGGCTGTGTGGGCTCCAGCGGGTTGGGGGGTGGCTGGCGAGGTGGTGGTGCACGCGGGGGGCAGGAGACTGTTCCGAGTGGCTGTCACTCGGGCGGCCGCTACTCGGCTGGTCCACGGCGCCCTGCGGCGGTGCTCCCGGTGCTCCCGTGGAAGGGCCTCATCCCTACCTCTACTTCTGTCTTCTACTCACTCCAAAGCGCCTCACCATTTCCTCTCAGTCCTCAGGGAAAAAGAAATGCTCCGGGCAATCAACATTTCCTCTTCACGAGGGTGTTTTGCAAATAGCTTCCTTGAATTAAGAAAAAGAAAAAAAAAAGGAAAAACAAAATGCCACCCCCTAGCACGCCGGGGGGACGGGGAGGAAGCGGCAACATCTTCATCCAAACACTTTAAGGCTTTGGCTGGAAGGAGGCGGGCTGGGTAACACTGAACGGGGGCCGCCGGCCTCGGCCTCGGCCGTGCTCACTGCAGGCCTAGGTTAGGGCCACCGCGAAGACAGCGAAAGACACGCACTGCACTCCGCCCGCACCGGGTTGTTACTTGCAGCAACGAGTAGACAGTGTGTCTATGTGGAAGTAAAGGTAACAACGCTCTCCTCCAAGTAACCTCCTCCTCCTCCTCCTCCTCCTCCTCCTCCTCCTCCTCCTCCTCGTGCGGTGATTTCTCCTGGCTTCCGAGCGGGGCGGGGTGGCGGGAGTGGAGCGGCCGGGCGGGGTGGGGTGAGGAGGGCGGTGCGCGCAGCAGTGGAGCTGGCGCGGGCCAGCTGCGGGTCTCAGTTGAAGCCAGCGGTGCGGTGCTCTCAACCAGGCCGAAGGCTGGGTCACTTTAAAAGCCACTCAAAAAAAATTTCCATCGGATGTCATTTACGTTTCCTTCCCCTTTTATTTACTCTTAAAACTTCACGTCCCTAAATAAGATGTAGATGTGCCGCGTGTGGTCATTAGCTCCAGGTAGCGCTCATTTTAAGTACCTGCTGAAAGGAGAACATGTGGAGCGTGAGGGCTGAGAGCCTCGCCCGCCAGCCACTCCCAGCACCGAAGCCGCGGAGGCAGCCGGGAGCCGGAGCCGGAGCCAGCCACAGCCGGAGGCAGCCACGCGCGCGTCCCGCCTAGCCTCCCCACTGCCAGTCTCGCTCATAAGCCTTAAAAGGCAGGGACTGGAGAAGCTACGTGACAACGGTCAAGTGTAATTCGGAGCCCTAGCCCTACCCCCACCCCGTCCTGAGCTCCCCGCGTTCTCAGCTGCCCGCCTTCGGCAGCCCTACCCCCCAGCCCCCCAACCAGGCCTTCACACTCCCCGCCCCTGCCGCCACCCCCACACACACAGCGTTCTTACTTCCGGCTTTCTAGGTGCTTGGCAGTGGACTGCAGGGACGGGAACTGCGTGTCGCTGTATATCTCTGGGGGTCCTTGCGGCGTTTTCCTTGTGGTGGTTAGCCGCGCCCCGGGAGGCCTATATACACCACTAGGCATCGCCGGTTCGGGGGGCTCTGGAACTGACAGGTTGCAAGAGTTTAGAGAAAACCCCCAGCCTCCGTCGCCCAGCGATTATGGGGAAAAAGTAATGCTGTACAGAAGCGTCTCTGGGCCCTGTGACCCAAGAGAAGGTACTTAACCCCAGCTGCGGGGTTGGTCCTGGGAGACCTCTCGTGGGAGACAAGTCCTGGGAGACTTTGCTCCCAGACCTGGACACGGACCCAGCCCAGCCGGCGGCATGCAGCTGCACGGACACCGTGGATGAAACCAACACCTGCCCCACGAAGCCTGTGCCATTTTGTCTTGTTGTCGGTCATGGGGCTTGAACTCTGGGCCTGGGCGCTGTCCCTCAGCTCTTCAGCTCAAGGCGAGCGCTCTACCACTTGAGCCACAGCGCCACTTCTGGTTTTCTGGTGGTTCACTGCAGGTCAGAGTCTCATGGACTTTCCTACCTGGGCTGGCTTTGAACCGCCATCCTCAGCTCAGCCTCCTGAGTAGCTAGGATGACAGGCAGGAGCCGCAGGTGCCCAGCAAAATAACTTTTAAAAAAACTGTTAGCTAGGCCGGGCGCTCTGGCTCAAAGTGGTAGAGCATTTACGTTGAGATGAAGAGCAGGCCCAGAGTTCAAGCCCCACGAACAACAACAACAAAAAGTTACAAACGTATGTGAACTTCCAAATAAATAAATGCCTTCTGTTTCAGAATTGAGTCTACATTTAAAGAGCCATACTCAAACTCCTCTTCCCAGGAAGGGAGGGGCTGACCCCCGCCCACCGGAACTCACCCACAACAGGCTGGCATGCTTACCTACAACTGGGGCAGGAGGCGCTTGCACCGGAGCTGTTTTATTCCAGGGCCCTGAAGACTTCTCCAGCCCTCCGCCGCCGCCCCCTTCTTCCCAGTGATCCCCGGGGTCTTCTCTCTTCTCGTTATCCTCCTCCTCCTCCTTCTCACTGTGAGGAAAACAAAGCCAACAGGGGACTTGAACAACCCACCAAAAAACCCTGAGATGTAGAGCTGAGCGCAGTGGCTCACGCCTGTCATCCTAGCTACTCAGGAGGCTGAGATCTGAGGATTGTGGTTCAAAGCCAGCCCGGGCAAGAAAGTCCGTGAGACACTGATCTCCCATGAACCCCAGAAAACCAAAAGTGGTGCTATGGCTCCAGTGGCAGAGCGCTCGCCTATGAGCTGAAGAGCTGAGGGACAGCGCCAGGCTCAGAGTTCAAGCCCCAGGACTGACCAAAAAAACAAAACCAAAAACCCCTGAAGCGTGGCTCTGGCACAGACTTGTAACCTCGTCAAAGCCTGGGCCAGTGCTTGGAAAAAGGGAGATGGGAACAAGAATTTTATTCACCTCACTCCCCGGGACTCCACGCCCCCCCTTCCTGCAACCGACTTCATGTGTAATAAGGACACCCCTACTTTTGAGAAGGTTTAAAGAACAATGGTGGTGACCACACCCCTCCCTCCACCTCCTTCACTTAACCAAAAACACCTTGTGGGGAGACAACCTCACAGCCCCAAGTTCAGACTCCAGACCTGGCAGCCCGGGGAGAGGAGAAATGCCGAGGAAAGGGGTTGCATGCACCATGGTAAGATTTTTTTCAAGTACGAGAATGTACAAACTGTCATTTACGGCAAGTGTATTTTTAGTAAGCAAATGAAGGGTTTTGAAAGATATAATTTTATTTGCAAAATGACAATTTTCATTCCAACAGAGGAAAGCAAGCCGAGGCCGGGGTTCCCCCAGCACTGACATTTTCCCACCCCCACCACCACCTAGCACCCCCAAATCCTCAGAGCAGCTCCTGCCAAACAGCTGTCACCTACTCAAAAAAAAAAAAAATGTACAGAAGCCAAGCACCTGCCTGTCATCCTAGCTACTCAGAAAGCAGAGATCACAGTTCGAAGCCAGCCCAGGCAGGAAAGGAAAGTCTGAGACTCTTCCCTCGAAGTAGCCACCATACCAAAAAGCTGGAAGTAGAGCCGTAGCTCAACAGGTAGAGTGCTAGCCTCGAGCAAAAGCAAGCAGCTCAGGGCTGGGAAGGTGGCTCAGTGGTAGAATGCTTGCCTAGCATGCAGGAAGCCCTGGGTTCGATTCCTCAGTACCAACCACATAACTAGAAAATAACCAAAGTGGCGCTGTGGCTCAAGTGGTAGAGTGCTAGCCTTGAGCAAAAGCAGCTCAGGGATGGCGCCCAGGCCCTGAGGTCAGGCCCCGGGACTGGCACAAAAACTTAAACCAGTATGGCTCAAAAGATACTGAATGCCTCACCCACACGCCTGCTTGCAGGCCGGGCAGCAGCTTTCTGCACGCACACCCTCTCTACTTTCCTATCTGCATATTTCAGTAGTGTCAACCCTCGATGCGGAAGCCAGCACACACGGTGCCTATTTCTGCAGAAGATAATTGGGTTAAAACTCAGTGTTTGAACCCAGTTAGTTAATAAATAGGCAGCTTTTCACTAGCCAAACTGTTTTTATCGCTCGCCACGGTATTACACTCACCTCCTCAACACTTCCACCAGTGGGGCTCTGTGTGGTGAGCGGCGGGGGGCTGGTGGGCGTGTGGGAGCAGACGGCAGAGGCAGAGGCTCCAAAGGACTGGCTGGGGGCATCAGCACCCCACCACTCACTCCGGGCGAGCGCCAAGTCGGGGGCGGGGCCTCTGCACAGCACAAGCTGGCACTCACACTTTAGGGCCTCTTCCTGTCCTACACAGCCGCAAGATCAGCCCAAGTTACTCTAGTGACGAAGCTCATTTTCCTTAGGAAGCTGATCAGTCTACGAAGTAAGGAGAAGACATTCTTGTCCCCCTAACCTCACACCAGTGCACGTGCAATCTAACTCCCCTTCCCCAACAGGGAAGCAGCGGAAGAAAGGCCTGACAAGCTCGGCATCTCCCAGGCGGGGCCCGGCCGGCTGGGGACTGGCGGCTGCGCAGCGGGGGCCGGCGGGGCGTCCTATCCTCACCTGACGGGGCCACAGGAAAATGCAGAGGTGAAAATGTCTGATGGCCTTCGGCGGGCCTCACGGCGGCTCTGTCTGCGCCCCGGCACTTGGAATGACCTCCCTGCATCTCAGAGCACAAGGCCCAGCACACAAGCAGTCACAAAAACCACGGCTACCAGGAAGGGAGGCTTGGATTCTGGAGTCAGCTCTTGTCTTCAAAGCAGGAGCTGAAGGGCTGAAGGCGGCCACCCCACAAGCAGAACCCCCGCCCCCCGAGTTCAGCTCAAAAACCAAGGGACCACTTGCTCTAGCCAAGGGTTTGTAAAGATCTAAGATTTCTCAACAAGTTTCCTAAAAAAAAAAATCTCTGGACTCGCAAGAACTCGATCCTTGCTTGAAACATGACAACTGTACATTGTGTAACTGTCTTTCAAAAATCCATGTTGGATGGGAGAGAGGCGGCCCCGGGGTCTACAGGAGCCATTGCCAGCTTGCGTGAGAACAGCCTCAGCGGCTTCCCGCTCACCTCCAATACAGTGAGCAACTGAGCGCTGACACCAACACGCCCGCTAAGCGTGCTAAGCATGGCTAGCACCGAGGCATACGGAGTAGTATGTGTGGGGGGCCTTCCCAAATGGACACTTAGGCTGAAAACCGCCAGGGAGATCACTGTAGATCACGGGGATTCTCCAGCTACGCCACGCAGTGAAGGCGGCAGAGAAAATATGGCTACAGTAGAGAATCTGAGTGCAAAGCACACGTACGATAATACTAGGACTTCACAATTCTTACAGCTCTTCGGAAGTCTGTGAAGCAAAGTTAGAAGAAAATCACTGGCTGGGTGCTGGCAGCTCATAACTACCACCCTAGCTACTCAGGAGGCTGAGATGTGAGGATTATGATTTGAAGCCAGTTCAGGCAGGAAAGTCCTAATGTATCACAGAAAAATCTGGAAGTGAAGCTGTGACTCAAGTGGCAAGAGGGCTGGCCTTGAGCAAAAGCAGCTCAGGGACAGCGCCCAGGCCCAGGATCCCCTACCACCCCCCCAAAAAGGAACCACAAAACTCAAATTACTGACTGAAAACTTGAAGACATTTGAAGTCAACTTCCTTCTCTCTTGTCCCAAAGATAAAGAATACAACAGTGGGATCGAGGCTAGCCTGGGACACACAGGGAGACTTTGTCCCCCAAAAAGGAAACCAACCAGACTAAACTGCAGAAAGAATCACCACCCCACCAAAGCCTCTTGCCTTCTACGCACTTCTGCTCCAAAGCTTAGATGAAGCCACAAAAGGCATCCATTGGGTCCCTCCAGCAACACAACACTCACACCAAGTTTTAGTCCTAGTGCCTAGCTGGTTTTTGTGACCGTCCTAGGACTCCAACTTAGGGCCTAGGCACTGTCCCTAAGCTCTTTTTCTCAAGGCCGGTGCTCTACTACTTGAGCAATAGCTCCATGTACAGCTTTTTGGTGATTAATTGGTGATTAATGTCCCACAGACAGCCGGGCGCTGGTTGCTCACACCTGTCATCCTAGCTACTCAGGAGGCTGAGATGTGAGGATCGATCTTCAAAGCCAGCCCAGGCAGGAAAGTCCTGAGACTCTTATCTCCAATAAACCACCAGAAAACCGGAAGTGGCTCTGTAGCTCAAGTGGTGGAGCCATTGCATTGAGCTGAAGAGCTGAGGGACAGCGCCCAGGACTAGAGTTCAAGCCCCACGACCGACCAAAAAAAAAAAAGTCCCACAGACTTTCTATCCCAGGCTGGCTTTGAGCCAGGATCCTGAGATCTCAGCCTCTCCAGCAGCTAGCATGACGGCGTGAGCCAGCAGGGGGCGGCTGGAACATGCCACTTTCCTTACCACAGCTCAGCAGCCTTTCCTCATGATAGCCAGGAGAGCCACGTGGGCCAAGTACCCCCTCTCATCCAATTCTCATCACCAGAGACAGGAGTTCTCCACAGCTAAGTCACGCTTCATACCCATGAGAAGGAGGTGGTTAATAGTAACCAAGTACCCGTGACATCCGGCTAGAGGTATCTATCCAACAACCCTGAGTACAATCAACACTTAAAAGTAAAAAGACTTAGCCAGGTGCCAGTGGCTCATGCCTGTCATCCTAGGTACTCAGGAGGCTGAGGTCTGAGGATCACGGTTCAAAGCCAGTCCCGGCAAAAAAGACCATGACTTTTTTTGTTGGTCGTGGGGCTTGAACTCTGGGCCTGGGCCCTGTCCCTGCACAATTCAGCTCAAGGCATGCACTCTACCACTTGAGCCACAGTGCCACTTCCCCTTTTCTAGTGGTGTATTGGAAATAAAAAGAGTCTCACGGGCTTTCCTGCCTGGGGCTGGCTTTGAACTGTGTGGTCCTCAGATCTCAGCCTCCTGAGTAGCTCGGATAACAGGTGTGAGCCATCGGCGCCCCACCTGCGAGACTCTTATTTCCAAATAAAACCAGCAGAAAAAGCTGGAAGCGGCTCTGTGGCTCAAGTGGTAAAGCACTCACCTTGAGCTACAGAGCTGAGGGACAGGGGCTGGGAAGGTGGCTCAGTGGTAGAGTGCTTGCCTTGCATGCATGAGGCCCTGGGCTCAATTCCTCAGCACCACATAAGCAGTAAAAGCTGGAAGTGGCGCTGTGGCTCAAGTGGTAGAGCGCTAGCCTTGAGCTGAAGAGCTGAGGGACAGCGCCCAGGCCCGGAGTTCAAGCCTCATGACTGACAAAGGAGTAAAAAAATGGACTGGGAGCTTGTCTGCCTTGCAAGCTTGAGGCCCGAGTTCAATGGCCAATACTATACTGCCAAACACGCAGACTGACCTGCTGCCCAAAGTCAATCAAACGTGAGGCTGTGGACGCAAAATGCAAACCACTTGTCTTTCCTGAAAGCCCACATTTTTGCTAAATAATCAACTCTACCCATTATGTAACCTACCTGCTTACCACTTACCTATGAACAAACAATTCTTTCCTCTGAGACTCGGGCCATGTTGATTTCTGTGGCAGGGCAGTGCTGGGGACAGAGCCCAGGCTTGTGGCAGGGCAGTGCTGGGGACAAAGCCCAGGCTTGGCGCAGGGTGCACAATGTTCCACCGATCAATGACGCCCCAACCTACTGTCCTCTTTTTTTTTGTCAGTCATAGGATTTGAACTCAGGGCCTGGGCACTGTCCCTAAGCTTATTTTGCTCAGCACCACTTCTGGCTTTTTCTGCATGTGTGGTACTGAGGAATTGAAACCAGGGTCTCGTGCAAACCACTCTACCACTAAGCCACATTCCCAGCCTTGTCACCTTTCTTAATAAAGGGAAGACCGCAAGTCTGAGGCTTTTCTGCTCCACCTATCAAGTTCAAGAACTGGACAATTGAAGCAGGACTATCTCAAATTAAAAGAGGCTAGGAAAAGGTGGCCAGGGGCTCATGCATGTCATCCTAGCTACTCAGGAGGTTGAGACCTGAGGATCATGGTTCAAAGCCACACAGGGCACAAAAGTCCGTGAGACTCTCATCTCCAATGAACCACAAGAAAACTGGAAGTGGTGCTGTGGCTCAAGTGGTAGAACTCTCGCCTTGAGCTGAAGAACAGCACCCAGGCCTAGAGTTCAAGCCCCACGACCGACCAAAAATAAAAGGCTACGGATGTGGCTCATTTGTCTGGCCTACAGGCCCTGTCTGGAGGGAGGGGAGGGTTTCAATTCCCAGGACCAAACAAAGTAACAGTTGAGGTCACTACTGTAAAACCTGAGATGGCTTCTCTCTCAATCCTTTCTAGAAGCTATTCAGAAGGGGTGATGGAACTACAGACTCCAGATTCCACCATGTAAGGATTCACAAAAAGTTTCCTGAATAAGGAATGTTCCACACGTGAACAAGTCGGGTGGAGAGAGCTCAGGGGAAGCACTTGCCTAGCAAGGCCAAGACCCTGAGCTCCATCCTTGGCTCTGGAAAAAAAAAAAAAAAACTAAACTAAAAAGACCAACTGAGGTCAGTGGAAAATGGCCACAATGGCCACCCAGGGGCTCCAACATAAAAGCCAGTCTACTTTAGGTCAAACAGAACACTTGTACTCAAATACTCAGACCAACCGAGATTTCCTCATCCCCCTTAGCAAAAGTTCAACACTTTACCATCTGGAGTACTTCAAAGTACAAGGGGATCCCTTGAATCCCAAGAGTTCCCCCTCTCTTAGGAGATTAAAAGTCAGGGCTGAGGGAGGAGCTCAGTGGTGGAGCGTTCACTTAGCCATGTTCCGGCCCTGGGTTTGCTCCAAGGCACTGAGGGCAAAATAAGGCCACAAATCAGCTATGCATGGCGCTGCCTACCCATGTAACCCAGCACTTAGGAGGGCGAAGAAAAGATCAGACTGCTTGAAGTCATCCTGGGCTACACACTGAGATCTGGTCTCAGAGCCAACCATCAGAATAAAATCAATTTTCAGCGGTGTGGAGTCTGAAAGCCCTTCACAGTCCAATACTATCTTTCCTATCCACCACTGAGCTCTCAAAGTCCAGGCCATGAAAGTCGAACTTTACCACCAACCGCCAAACGCTCACACAGCCACACCAGCGTCATGACAGGAGCCTCACAATCCGCACCCCCGCCAGTTGTTACAGGCCAAGCCCCAGGAGAAATTAAACTAGAACAGATATGACACCTTTTCAAAAGCAGCTAACACAAAGGAAACCAACAAGTGGCTGGGAAATCAACAGTATTAACAAGAACACTGAGTGAAAAGGCACTTCCTGAAAGCTTCCCATTACAAACAGGTGGTTTCATCCGGGTAAGCTCACAAAATGACAGTCAAGAACCTAAGGGCCTGGCCGTGGGAGGTATTAAATATACTTAATCTCTGAAGTCCAGTGTGGTGGTGCATGCCTTGTAACCCCAGCCATCTAAGAGACTGAGAAAGGAGGATGGTGAGTTTGAAACTATCTCAGAAGAAAAAAGAAAAACCTCTAGTTCTTCACTAAGAGTTATTCCGAACTATAAATGGTATCGAGGTCAAAGGACAGTTTTCAGTTAAGGGAAGTATTTTTCCTTCAGCTGAATTTCTGGCTGAATTTCAAAGATGGCAGTTTACTGAGATCTTATTTCTTTAAACTGGAAGTCAAGAATTTTATTTTTGGTTGGTTGTGGGGCTTGAACTCATGAGCCTGGGTGCAGTCCCTGAGCTTCTGTGTGCTCACGGCTAGGGCTCTACACCACTTGAGACACAGTGACACTTCCAGTTTTTGAATGGTTAATTGAAGTAAAAGTCTCATGGGGACTTTTCTGCCCAGGCTGGCTTTGAACTAGCCTCCTGAAAGCTAGGATGACAGGCGTGAGCCACTGGTGCCCAGCAAGAACTTTTTTATGGGGGGGGGGGGGTGAGGGTCCGGTCGTGGGGCCTGAACTCTGGGTCTGGGCGCTGTCCCTCAACTCTTCAGCTCAAGGCTAGTGCTCTACCACTTGAGCCACAGCGCCACTTCAGGCTTTTTTCTTATGTGGTGCTGAGGAATCGAACCCAGGGCCTCATGCATGCAAGGCAAGCGCTCTACCACTGAGCCACCTTCCCAGCCCCAGTAAGAACTTTTTTTTTTTTTTTTTTGGGTCCAGTTGTGGGGCCTGAACTCTGGGCCTGGGCGCTGTTCCTCAGCTCTTCAGCTCAAGGCTAGCGCTCTACCACTTGAGGCACAGCGCCACTTCCGGCTTTTTTCTTTTTGCTTATGTGGTGCTGAGGAATCGAACCCAGGGCCTTGAACATGCAAGGCAAGTGCTCTACCACTGAGCCACCTTCCCAGCCCATGCAAGTACTTTTTTTTACCTTAAGGTAACAGACTATTTTCACCTCCTACCCAAATTACAAGCCCCTCAAAATAGGTCTGGGTTTTTCAGACAAGGGATATTGTTACATCCCAGGCTGGCCTGTAACCTCTCAGCATCCTCCTGCGGCTGAGACTGCAGGTGTGTCAAACCATTCCTGCCTTTACTTTCCATATTCAACAAAGAACGAATGACTCCCATCTTGTTAAAACACATTAATTTCAAAGTCTTAAAACCAACCAGTTTTTTTTTTCTTTGCTGGTCCTGAGCTTGAACTCAGCGCCTGGGAGCCTCTTAGTGCACAAAGCTAGCACTATCACTTGAGCCACAGTGCCACTTCTGGCTCTTTTGAGTAGTTTATTGGTGATTTTCTGCCCTGGCTAGCTTGAAATGGCAATCCCCAACTCAGGATCACAGCTATCAGCCACTGGCACCCAGCTCCAATCCAACTTTTGAAATCCATTTCCTTTAACTTTAAAAGTAGCTGTGGAAGACTTTATGGTTCTATTCCTATGAAGTTCCAAAGAAATATAATCTATGGTCAGGTTAGTTGTCAAAATCCTTGGAGGTGAAGGTAATGAATAAAAAGTCTTTCATGGGCTGGGAAGGTGGCTCAGTGGTAGAGCGCTTGCCTTGCATGCCTGAGGCCCTGGGTTCGATTCCTCAGCACCACATAAGAAAAAAGAAAAAAGCCGGAAGTGGCGCTGTGGCTCAAGTGGTAGAGTGCTAGCCTTGAGCTGAAGAGCTGAGGGACAGTGCCCAGGCCGAGTTCAGGCCCCACGACCGAACCCCCTCCCCCCCCAAAAAAATGTCTTTCTCTGCCAAGTACCTAGGGCTTCAATTACAAATTAATTAATTTGCTTACTGGAGAGAACCTGAAAAATATCCATACTATTTTTTAACCTCCCCTTGCCAAAGACACACACACACACACACACACACACACACACACACACACACACACACACACACACAAACACACACACACACACACACACACACACACACACCCAAAAAGCTAAGTTCAACCACCAGTATTAAAAGTTAAAAATGGAGCTGCAAAGCCAAGCTCTGGTGGCTCACGCCTTTAATCCTATCCACTCGAGGCTGAGATCTTGAGGATCTCGGTGTAAAGCCAACCTGGGCAGTAAACTCCTTAAGACTCATCTCCCATTAGTCACAAAAAGCCGGAAGTGAAGCCGAGGCTCAAATGATAAGATTCTGGCCTTGAGCGCAGAAGCTCAGGGATGCCCCTCCCCTTCCCTGGGCCCAGAGTTCAAGCCCCAATACCAGCACAAAAAAAATGTCATTGGAGGAATAGCTTACTACTACAGTGACTGTCTAGCGAGCATGAAGCCCCAGTTCAAAGCCCCTGGTGCCAGTCCCCCCCAACCCCCCCAAAATTAAAAATGACAAAGTCCATTCTCTTGGTCTCAAATTAAAAAAAAAACCTAACCAAGCAGAGGTGAAAGGAGGTGAGCTCTCGGAGAATTCCTGAGCTGGCAACTCATTTCAAATGCATACAGAAGAGCTGACTTCATGGAGGGGCAGTAGCCAAACCATTCCAGCCCTAGTAAGCACATGGAAGTTGAAAGACTACCAGGATTCTGCTTTGGATTATTTTTAAGGGGGGTGGGGGAAGGCAGAGGATTTAGCTCAGTGGAAGAGCATTTTGCCTGGCCAAGTGCAAGACCCTGAGTTCAGTTTTCACCTCTGCCAAAAAAGGGGGGGGAGGAGGAGAGGTGGAGAGAAAGGAAGCCAAACTTGGGCCCAATACCCTCCTTTTTTTTTTTTGGGGGGGGGGGGTCAGTCCTGAGGCCTGAACTCTGGGCCTGGACGCTGTCCCTCAGCTCTTTAGCTCAAGGTTAGTGCTCTACCACTTGAGCCACAGCGCCACTTCTGGCTTTTTTCTGTTTATGTGGTGCTGAGGAATTGAACCCAGGGCCTCATGCATGCAAGGCAAGTGCTCTACCACTGAGCCACCTTCCCAGCCCCCAATACACTGTCTTAAAACAGGGTTGTTTATAGCTCCACACTGACCTTATCTGCATTGCCTGGACTCGTAGTCCGCTGTAATCAACCTCTTTCTGCTCAAATTCCTTCCACTCATCTTCATCCTGAGGAAGAAGAGAAGGGGGGGTGAATAAAAGACCATTAGATCAATGAAAGCACTTTGGAAGCAAATGGCGAAGCAGATCTATGGGGGGGGGAAGGGGGGGGAAGAGTGGGGAAGGAGGGGGTCGGGAGGCTAGGAATCTGCAATCTTAAGCTAACTTAAGTGAAATGCAACAATCATCCAGCCTCTCTGCTGGAGTAGGGGTGGGGGGGGGGCAGGGAAGAGAGAAAACCACCAGGAAAAAGCTTGTACGGGGGGGCCGACTTCCAACGTCCCCCCTCAAACTCTTCGGAAAAAGTCGGGAACGAGGAAATTTGACCATTAAAAAAAAAAAAAAATAGAGATGAACAATCCTGCCAGTTCAAAGTGTTTCCAGAGGCTCGAGATGGCAGAAACCTTTTATTAATTTGTCTTCGACGGGTTTCATGAAGAATCCAGAGCCCCCCCCCACCCACCCACCCATAAATGCCCGGATTGAAGCATTCATTAGTAATATTCATCATCACCATCATCATCATCATGAATCTGAACGCGCCCACTGCTGGGGGGTGGGGGGTCGGGGCCCTGGGGGTGCCCCCCTTCCTCCCTCCCCCCTCCCCCTCCCCCCCCCCCCCGCTCCTCACCTTGGTCGCGGCCTTGCCCGCGGCGCCCGAGCCCGCGCCGCCCGCGCCGTCGCCCGGCCTGGGCCCCGCGGCCCCGCCGGCCTGGTCGCCCGGCCGGGTCCCCGCGCTGCCCGCGGCCCCGCCGGCCTGGTCCCCCGGCCGGGCGCCCGCGGCCCCGCCGCCGCCGCCCGCCGCCCCGCCGCCCCCGCCCGCGCCCGCGCCGCCCGCCGCGCCCGCGGCCCCCGCCGCCCGGCCGCTGCGCTCCTTCTTCTTCTTCTTGTCTCTCTTGGCGAAGAAGTTGTCCAGGCTCCGCTCCTCCGTCTCGGCCATGGCCGCGGCCTCTCCGGCCCGGATGGGCGGCGGCGGCGGGCGAGGCCCGCGGGGCTCCGAGCTCACGCGGCCCGCGCGGCGCGCCGACGCCTCAGCGCCCGCCCCGGAAGCGGCCGCGTGGTGGTGTTCGCTCCCCCGCGCCCGAGCTGAGGCGGCGTCGGCGGCGACGACGGACGCGCACGGACGGACGGACGGGCCGGGGGTGGGGAGGAGGACAGCCGCGGGCCGCAGGCTCCGACCACAGAGCCCGGCTGGCGGCGGCGGCGGCGGCGGCGCGTGCTGGAGGAAGCCGCGCGCGCAGGCCCGGAGAGGAAGGGGGAGAGGGGGCGGGGAGGGGAGGGAAGGGGAAGGAGGGAGGGCGGGCCACCAGCAGAGAGAGGCCGCGCCGCGCCTGCGTGCTGAGCTCCGCCCGCCGCTGTGGGCGCGCCGGAGGGCGGGTTGGGCGGGAGGAGACGGAGGCGGGGCCCGAGCGACGAGCCAATCAGCTGGCGGAACGAAACGCTTAGGTGACAATCCCCCCGCCCGCGGTGGGCGGAGCGGAAGGGGGGAGGGGGCGGGGAAGAAGAGGAGGGTCCGGAAGCCGGGAAGAGGCGGAGGCATCTATGCAAAATGAAGTGACGTCACGCGCGGAGTCCGGCTTCCTGATTGGCCGAGCGTGTTGCCTCGTGGGCAGGCTTTTTGGTGACTTGGCTCTAGGCAGGACCCCGGCAGGGCCGGAGGTGCGGGCGGGTCGCGCATGCGCGGAGCCGCACGTGTGTGTCCACAGGCCTAGAGCTAAGTCCCACCTGCTAATCAATAGGGAGATCCGCAGGAACAGATTGGTGTGTACACCGGGCAGGGCCCTGCCAGGCCCGGGTCAACGGATCCGACCCTCAGCTTCTCTCTTACTTCTGTGTGTGTGTGTGTGTGTGTGCCAGCCCTGGGCCTTGAACTCATGGCCTGGGCACACTTGTCCCTGAGCTCTCCAGTTCAAGGCTGGTGCTCTACCACTTGAGCCACAGCACCGCTTCCGGCTTTTTTCCTGTGTACTAGGGGAATCGAACCCAGGGCCTCATGCATGCTGGGTGAGCACTCTACCACTGAGCCACCTTCCCAGCTCTCCCTGTCCCCCTCCTCCCCTTGGTTCTTGCCAACAAATAAGGGGATGGGGGCGGAGAGCTGGGCTCAATGGTAGGGCTGGCTGAGCACCAGGCCAGGCCCTGGGTCCCATCCCTGGCACTGCAAATAAATAGTAAAGGGGGGGGTGAGGCACCGGTTACACACAGAGTGTGAGCTGGTTGGTATCCCATGCTCAGCCCTGAACCCGATAGAGACCTCTGACCTTTGTGCCACACTCCCAGCAGAGATAGATTCTTATTTTTAGGGTGTGTGTGTGTGTGTGTGTGTTGCTTGAACTCAGGGCCTGGTGACTGCCCCTTAGCTCTAGTGCTCTACCCATGGAGCCGCAACTCCACTGGGAACTTTTTGCTGGTTAATCGGAGAACAGAGGCTTCCAAAACGATCATCCTCAGATCGCAGCCTCCTGAGTCGCTAGGATAACTGACATGAGCCAATTAGACGATTTAAATAAAAACACCAAGTGATGCGAGGGAGTCACTGTCAAATTTACCACCTCTCTCCCTCATTTATTGGTTGGTTGGTTGATTGACTTTGCCCCCAGGGCCTTATGTTCTAGCTTGGTGTTTTCATTCATGGCTTGTGCTCTGCCACTTGGAACAATCCAACACTTTGCTGGCTAATTGGAAATGGAGTCTTACAAGACTTTTCTGCCTCAGCTGGCTTTCATCCTGGAGCCTCAGATCACAGCCTCCTATGTAGTTAGGAGACAGATGTGCGCTGCAGCTCCTCTCCTTCCCTTCTTAAAACAATGTCAACTGGCTTTATTATTGATAGATGAGATCTGGGCACCGGTGGGTACCGGTGCCTCACATCTGTAATCTTAGATTACAAGGAGGCTGAGATCTGAGGATCCCAGTTCAAAGCCAGCCCAAGCAGGAAAGTGTGCGATTCATCTCCAATCAACCAAATTAGCCAATTAACTAAAAAAGCCTGAAGTGGAGCTGTGGTTCAAGTGGTAGAGCGCTAGCCTTGAGCACAAAAGCCACAATGACACCCAGGCCCTGAGTTCAACCTCCAGGACCTGCATATATACACACACACACACACACACACCAGTTTCCCACCAGGAAAGGGAGCAGCTTGGTGGAGGACGGGCTTAACTACAAGACAATGACAGCTACACAGACACACTGGCATCTCTGCTGGCCTGACCTGAGTTTCTTCTCCGTAATCAATCACACTGACAAACTGTGCTAAGAACTTCTGCTGTGTCGGTCTTTAAGGGCTGTTCTTTTGCTCTGCTGTTTCTCAAGACATTAATTTCTTCAAGGATGTATTATTGATGAGGACCAATGGCCTGGGAGTCATTGTCTTCTAGATCTTGTAGATTAGAAGGAGTTGAAGGCAGGATCCAGAAATCACTCAGTTTTGAGTAAGGTGCACATCGTCTTAAAAAATAGGAAAATAAGCTGGGTACCGATGGCTCACGCCTGTCACCCTCGCTACTCAGGAGGCTGAGATCTTGAGGATCACCGTTTGAAATCAGCCCAGGCAGAGAAATCTGTGAGACTCTTATCTCTGAATAATAATGAGTCAGGGGCTGGGGGAGGTGGCTCAGTGGTAGAATGCTCGCTGAGCATGCATGAAGCCCTGGGTTCGATTCCTCAGTACCACATACACAGAAAAAGCCAGAAGTGGAGCTGTGGTTCAAGTGGTAGAGTGCTAAACTTGAGCAAAAAGAAGCTCAGGGACAGCGCCCAGGCCCAGAGTTCAAGCCCCACCACCGACACACACAAAAAATTTTAAAAAAAAAAAACCACAACAATTTCGATTAGAGATATTAAAGGAGGATAGGGGTACTGGGTGGGCAGTACTAAAGTTGGCTAGC
This sequence comes from Dipodomys merriami, assembly GCF_024711535.1. Classification (NCBI taxonomy): domain Eukaryota; kingdom Metazoa; phylum Chordata; class Mammalia; order Rodentia; family Heteromyidae; genus Dipodomys; species Dipodomys merriami. The sequence goes on along the minus strand of NW_027206268.1, from coordinate 2,026,319 downwards.
ATCACAGGTAGGTGACTGGTGTCACAGAAGGTACCTACATGCCCAGCCTGAGGAGCTGGGAACAAGTCTCTGTGTGGGAAGTAACGTACTGACCAAGGCTAGCTGGGTTCCTTGAGACACTTCAATTACGTTGAGAAATGAAGTCCTGAATGGCATGGGTTAGTGGCTAGGTAGAGGGCAGGACTGTTCAAAAGGGCGGAACCAAGAAGACTCGCTGCCCTATTTGCTATCTACCCCCTGGGACTAATGGCATTTCCTGAAGTGCTTGTGACAGCTTTCCCTTGCCCTTTGGAGGAAGTGGACGGGTTACACGCATGCACAGACCTCATGGATGGATGGATAGATAGATACCTAGAGAGAGAGATAGATAGATAGATAGATAGATAGATAGATAGATAGATAGATAGATAGATAGATAGATAGATAGGTAGAGATGATAGTTTATTTTCTAGGGTCCAAAGACATTGAGTTGGGAAAGCCAGCTGTAGCCTGAGTATTTTGGTTCCTACTGCTATGACATTCCATTTGCCTCCTTTTTTACTTATTTTTTGGACGTTCCTGGGGCTTGAACTCTGGGCCTGGGCACTGTCCCTGAGCTCTTCAGTTCAAGGCAAGTGCTCTACCACTTGAGCCACAGCACCACTTCCTGTTTTCTGTTGGTTAACTGGAGATGAGTCTCAAGGACTTTTCTTGCTCGAGGCTGGTTTTGAATCAAGATCCTCAGATCTCAGCCTCCTGAGTAGGTAGGATGACAGCGTGAGCCACTAGTGCCTGGCTATTTGTCTCCTTTTTTTTTTTTTTATCAGGCATAGGAGCCAAGGATAAAGTTGGTATCATCTAAATGCAAGGGTGGGACATAGTGTGTGTGTGTGTGTGTGTGTGTGTGTGTGTGTGATTCTCATGAACTTTCCTGGCGGGGCTGGCTTTGACTCAGATTATCCCCAGATTCTTTTCAGCCTGTGTGGTAAAGGTTCTTCATCCGGTCTGAACAGAGGCCCAGGCCTCCACACTGAGATTCTATGAGCAGGGCAGTGGGGGCCTGGGCTCCATTTTTCCCTGGGTTCTTTTCTGCTGAGCTTTTTGTTCCAAGTTCCATTCTGCTACCTAGGCTGGAAATTCCGCTCGTGCTCAGCTTGCAGGAATGTAGCTCATGCTGGCTGGAAGTGAGCGTCAGAATCCTATCATTCCTACTGGCTGACTCTCCCATCTCTTTCCCTCCCTTCCCTCTCCTCTCACCCCTTTCTCTTCTCTCGTCTCTCTGTCTCTGCCTCTCTGTTTCTCTGTCTCTGTCTCTCTCCTCTCTGCCAGTACCAGGGCTTGAACTCGGGGCCTGAGTGCTGTCCCTTAAGTGTGTGTTTTATTCTCCCCTCAAGGCTGGCTTTCTCTACTACTTGAGCCACAGCTCCACTCATGGATTTCCCTGCTGCCTGGGCTGGCTTTGAACTGTGATCCTCACATCTCAGCCTCCTGAGTAACTAGGATGACAGGCGTGAGGTATGGCTTCCTCTCTTCCAGGTGGTGAGGAAGACTATGCCACGGCCTGAGCTGCTCTCGCTTTGGGGTGTCTCTTGTGACTTCACAGGCCCCAGACCCTTTTGTGGGGGGGGAGAGGCAATATTTGATGTCTATGATATGCTTATTATCTATATGTTGTTCAAGCCCATTCATCCATTCACTCCTCCTCTTATATAAAATAACTGATGTTGGGAATTGGAGTACGGTGACATGTCTGTAATCCCAGCTCAAAACACCAATAATGATCATAAATTTAAAGACAGCTGGCCAGGTGCTGTTGGCTCACGCCTGTCATCCTAGCTACTCAGGAGGCTGAGATCTGAGGATTGTGGTTCAAAGCCAGCCCCGGGCCAAGTCCCTGAGACTCTTACCTCCAATAAACTACTCAGAGAACTGGCAGTGGTATCATGGCTCAAGTGGTAGAGCACTGGCCTTGAGCAGAAGAGCTGAGAGACAGTGTTCCCTGCCCTATACACAGCTTGGTAAACAGAGTCACAGATGCATGATCCCCCCCTTCCTGGCCTCCCCTTCCCCCCACGAGGGTCCCATTTGCTGTTTATTTAGCCACATGAATGGGTCCTTTGTTTGCACAGACTGGACTGTAATTCTGGGACTGAAAGGATTCATCTTTCCTCAGCCTCCTGAGTGGCTGGAACTACAAGCAGGCCCTGCTGTTATCATATGTCATATCAGACACCAGCGTGCATCATGCCTGTCATCCTAGCTACTCAGGAGCCCGAGATGTGAGGATCGCAGTTCAAAACCAGCCCGTGCAGACAAACCACCAGACTCTCCTCATCTCCAACTCACCGGCAGAAAGCCAGAAGTGGAGGCGTGGCTTCAGTGGTACAGCACCAGCCAAGGGATAGTGCCCAGAGCTCAAGCCCCAGTACTGGTGCATGCACGCACGCACACACGCTCTCTCTCTCTCTCTCTCTCTCTCTCTCTCTCTCTCTCTCTCTCTCTCTCTCTCTCTCTCTCTCACTCTCTCTCTCTCTCTCTCACACACACACACACACATACACACACGCACACACACACACCATAAAGTTTAAGCCAGTATACCTAACTGAAGAGTTTGGGGACAAGCAGCCGCCTATTAAGTTCAGGAAAGCAAAGGCTGAAACTGAATGAGGACTGAGTTCACAGCACCCTACCTGATTTTATTTTTATTTTATTTATGTTTTGTTCAGTCGTGGGACTTGAACTCTGGGCACTGTCCCTCAACTCTACAGCTCAAGGCCAGCACTCTACCACTTGAGCCACAGCACCACTTCCGGATTTCTGGTGGTTCACTGGAGATCAGAGTCTCATGGACTTTCCTTGCCTGGGCTGGCTTTGAACCACGATCCTCAGATCTCGGCTTCCTGAGCATGACAGGCGTAAGCCACCTACACCCAGCCTGTTTTTATTGCTTTATTTTTTTGAGACAGGATCTTGCTGGGTATCCCAGGCTGATCTTGAACTCAAAACCTTCCCGTCAACCTGGGAGGTGCTGGGATTACAGGCATGTACCACCACACCTAGCTATCACCCTGACTGGACGTCACTGGGTGGAGAATTTGAACTGAATGGCAAAAGGATGCAGCTGGAGGCCAGGAAGAGGGATTGGATGGTAATGTGTAAGATCGACATTGGGCTGGGAAGGTGACTCAGTGGTAGAGCACTTGCCTTGCATGCCTGAGGCCCTGGGTTCAATTCCTCAGCACCACATAAACAAAAAGAAAAAAGCCAGAAGTGGTGCTGTGGCTCAAGTGGTAGAGTGCTAACCTTGAGCTGAAGAGCTGAGGGACAGCGCCCAGGCCCAGAGTTCAGGCCCCACGACCGGACCCGCCCCCCCCCCAAAAAAAAGATCGACACATACACCCTATCACTATCCAGAGAAACAGGTAAAACGCTGCTCCCGAAGCTGGGCTTAACTGGGAGCCACAGATGAATCAGTCGGCCCCCAACCTGACCTAGATGAATTAAACCCTCAACATGTCTGCTTCCTCCTAACTCCCCCCACACCTTCCCTTCCCAGCCAGCTCACGGATGACTAATTAGACACCTTGAGATTGTGAGTATTTGGGGCGGGGGGGGGGGGGGGAGGAAATAGTATCCCTGGAGCAAGATTCCAGCTACCAACACCAACTGTTCATACATCTCATCTGTAGAATATATGGCTATATCCATTGGCCTTCTGTGAGTTGGATTGCTGGCAGGCTGACTTGCTCTAAGCCAGTGAACCAGATTTTCAGCTCTAGGGCAGAATCCACTGTCTCTTTAAGAGACAGGCGACTCTGGCACAAAGCAAGACCTTCTGACTCAGTGGCTTGGGTCACAGGCTGGGCTCTGGGAGGTGTAATTAGGTCAGTTCAGCTTACCCTGTGCCTGACCACGGGGTGGGGGTGGGGGAGCACCCCCCCAGCTCCCATCCTGACCCAACAGGAAGATGTGAGACTTTTTGTCTGGCATTTTCTGAGCCTCAGGTCAGTGGGTCACACCATTGTTAATGAGGAAGAGCTGGAGAGGGTATGCCTATAAACCCTTCCCCTGGGCTGAGAATGTGGCTCAGTGGTAGAGCGCTGGCCTAGCATGCCTGAGGCCCTGGGTTCCATTCCTCAGCACCACATAGGCAGAAAAAGCTGGAAGTGGCGCTGTGGCGCTCGCCTGGAGCTGAAGAGCTGAGGAAAGCTGAGGAACAGCGCCCAAGCCCAGAGTTCAAGCCCCAGGACTGTCAAAAAGAAAAAAAGAAAAGAAAAAGAATCTCTTGGGTTTATCTGCCTGGGCTGGCTTTGAACCAAGATTCTCAAATCTCAGCCTCCTGAGTGGCTGAGATTACAGGCGTGAGCTACTGGCATCCAACCCATTTTGAGTGAAACTCCAAGGAGAACAGATGTTTCTCTCTTGTTTCTCCTTGCACTAACTCTGTTATGTGAAAAATAAATCCTTGCTAAAACGTTGGCCATGTGAGAGACTTCGTTTGGGGAGATACCCTGAAAGGTATTTTTTCATGAACAGATCTCAAGGACTTGGTGATTCTGCACGGAAACATAGAAGGGACACCCTGCCCATCCTCAGGTGAAGTATCTGTTTGGTTGCAAATGACCTGGAGGCTGGAAATGTGGCCCAAGAGGTAGCGTGCTAGCCTTGAGCAAAGAAGAATAAATCTCAGTTATTAGCCAGGCACCAGTGGCTCACGCCTGGCATTCTAGCTACTCAGGAGGCTGAGATCTGTGGATCTTGGTTCAAAGCCAGCCCCGGGCAGGAAAGGTCGAGACACTCTTATCTCTAATGAACCAGCAGAAAACAGAAGTGGTGCTGTGGCTCAAGCTGTAAAGCACTCGCCTTGAGCTGAAGAGCTGAGGGACAGCGCCCCCAGGCCCAGAGTTCAAGCCTTGGGATTCACAAAATAAACTGGTTAATCAATAATAAGTACAAATCAGAGATTTCCTTTTGGAGGCCCTCTGAGCATGGAAAGTCTTGCTACTTTCACTTTTATTTAAGTCCTTTGCAGACTTTTTGCCCTCAGGATAAAGTTCTTCACAGGATTTACATACCTTTTTCCCCACCCTTTGTGTGTGTGTGTGTGTGTGTGTGTGTGTGTGTGTGTGTGTGTGTGTGTGTGTGTGGTGTGTGTGTGTGTGTGTGAGAGAGAGAGAGAGAGAGAGGGAGAGACAGAGACAGAGAGACAGAGAGAGACAGAGAGAGAGAGAGAGAGAGAGAGAGAGAGAGAGAGAGAGAGAGAGAGAGAGAATCATAGGGCTTGAATCAGGGTCTGAGCACTGTCCCTGAGCTTTTTCACTCAAGGCTTTTTCACTTCTGGCTTTTTGATGATGGTTCATGGGAAACAAGAATCTCCCAGACTTTCCTGCTGGGGCTTTGAACCTCGATCCTTAGCTCTCAGCCTGCCTGAGTAGCGTGATGGTTTCAGCGGATCATTTTTGAGAGAGGATGTAATTGGTTCCAAGCCAGTATGCGTCCTTAGATCATCTTTAATGTGTCTAAAGGCTTTGGGATGAATGGAGTCTGGGATCAAGTAGTCAGCTGTCAAGGGTGGTGGCAGCCCGAGTAAGGGTGGCTTACTAGGGAGCTAGCCCAGCCTCCTCCAGCAACAGAACTGCCCTGGGGCAGGGTGCCAAGGCCGAGAGGGGCAGAGGAGCTGGGCGGAGCTGGGAACTCTCTCAAACCTCAAGACTGCCCTCCCTTCCCTCCAGAATTTCCGGCTTGCTTTCTACCTGATGGACCCCAGCCTTCCAGATCTCCTGCAGAGGACGAAAAATGGGAGGAAGGAAGAGACACACGATTGATCAATCTTGATCAGTCTCTCGGGGAATGCCACCGAAGCTATGTCCGGGAGGACACATGAGCGCTTGAGGGAAGGGCTTTGAGGGCGCAGTAGCAGCTGGAAAGCCACGTGTGATGTCATATTAAGTGGAATGCGGACTGACAGCTGGGCCAAGGGGTAGGGAGGGCGGAGGGGGGGGAAGGCTGTGCGATCTGGGAAAGAACACAGGGTTTCTAGCTGGATAGACAGACTCGGGGTTCAGGGCCCATTTTCCTACTCACTCTCCTTTCTTCCTTCCTGTGCCTAGTTGACATAGGGCTTATTTTCTTTTGTTGGTCATGGGTCTTGAACTCTGGGCCTGGGCGCTGTCCCTGTGCTCTTCAGCTCAAGGCGAGCACTCTACCACTTGAGCCACAGCGCCACTTCTGGTTTTCTGAGTGGTTCATTGGAGATCAGAGTCTCACGGACTTCCTTCCCCGGGCTGGCTTTGAACTGCGATCCTCCGATCTAGGATGACGGGCTGAGCCACCAGCACCTGGCTGGCCTTTCATTTTTGTTGTGGTTTGACTTCTCTTTCTTTCTGACAGTGCTTGTTAAACAAGAACTCTACCACTTCAGCCTAGACCTAAAAAAACGTTTGGAGATCAAGGAGGGCGCCTCTCAGAGCTCCCACAAAACATCTGCCATTCTGTAGACACCCTATTATTATGAGACCGATTCTCTGCGTACAGACTCCCAAACCACCTGCTTCCAGGCCTGGGGGAAATCAGCCAGCCTCAGAGAGCAAAGCCGTGAGAGACGCAATCTCCAGTGAGAGACGCAATCTCCCAGCCCTGGGCCTGGCGGCCCAAGCTTGGAAAACAATTAAGTGAGCTCAAAACAGCAACAGCCAGGGCCGCCTACCTCAGCTCTCCAGGAGGCCCACTCCCCTTTGAGGCAGAGAATAAAGCCAAAACAGGAAGATCTTATGCCCAGTGCCTGTGAGCCTTGCTACTCAGGAGGCTGAGACCTGAGGATCACAGTTCAAAGCCAGCCCAGGCAGGAAAGACCGTGAAACTCTGATCTCCAACGAACCACCAGAAAACCAGAAGTGGCGCTATGGCTCAAGGAGGAGAGCGCTCGCCTTGAGCTGAAGAGCTGAGGGACAGCGCCCAGGCCCAGAGTTCAAGCCCCATGACTGACAAAAAAGAAAAAAGAAAGCCCTATGTCAACTAGATGTAGGAAGGAAGGAAAGTGAGTAGGAAAATGGGCCCTGAATTCCCAGTCTGTCTATCTAGCTAGAACCACTGAGCCACCTTCCCAGCCCCAAACCCCAGCCTCTTGACTTAATTTCCCCCTGGAATCTTTCACATCCCCCTCTGTGGATAAGTCTGAAAGTTGTTGGAGAGGGTGCTGGTTTTTTTTTTTAGGACTTCACGATCTCACAATTAGGGTGTCTCTCAACAGGAACACCGGGCAATCTGGACAGATGTGAACAGATGAATGCAGACCCCAAGTGACACGAACAGTGCCTGGTTTGGACCTCAGAACACCATACCAGTCCCGAGATGACACCCACGAAGCCGGGGGTGGAGACAAGGGAGAATTCCCTCTTGTATACAACAGGGAAACTGTATTCTGTCCACGCTGCACAAAGAGCTGTCAACCCCAAGCTCCATTCAGCTTCCTGCTCAAGCTTTTGTTCAAAATAAGTAATCTATATGATTTAATTAGGTTAGGCCTCTGCTCCCTTCTGCTGCAAAAACTCAGTTTGTTCCCCTAGCAATGCATCTCTTCCAATGTGATTGCATTATGGGTGTCAAGAAGACATTTTCTGGGAAGGTGGCTTAGTAGTAGAGCGCTCGCCTAGCATGCATGAAGCCCTGGGATCGATTCCTCAGTACCACATACACAGAAAAGGCTGGAAGTGGTGCTGTGGCTCAAGTGGTAGAGCGCTAGCCTTGAGCTGAAGAGCTGAGGGACAGCGCCCAGGCCCAGAGTTCAGGCCCCACAACCGGACCCCCCCCCCAAAAAAAAGTGCTTGTTGATCTTTCAAGAGTTCATGAAATAAAAGAACCACATGGGGAATTTGAAGTTTGAGGTGTTTCTATCTGACACTCACTTTTGTGTGTGTGTGTGTGCCAGTCCTGGGGCTTGAACTCAGGGCCTGGGCACTGTCCCTGAGCTTTTTTTGCTCAAGGCTAGCACTCTATCACTTGAGCCACAGCGCCACTTCTGTCTTTTTCTGCTTATGTAGTGCTGAGGAATCGAACCCAGGGCCTCATGCATGTGAGGCAAGCACTCTACCACTGAGCCACCTTCCCAGTCCCTGTACCTGCATTTTTATTTGCTAGCCCTGGCTTGAATGATGGGGTTTTAGATCTGTACCCCACCCTCCCAAAGAGAGAAGCTCTTTGTCTGTTCCACACAAGTGAGAATGCGGAAGGGTTTATAAAAGAGAAATCTGTGGGGCAGTCAGACACAATTGGGGTGCTTCTTATGGAATCATCTGGCCGAGGAAGCACACAGAGATACACAGAGATGCCTATTGTCCTGCTTTTGATGACACAGTGGATTCTTGGAAAAGCCTGGCGGCACACAAAGCTCAGATCTAAGGACGGTGGTAAAATGAATGTTACGGTCTGAACCCAGCACCGGTGCCTCATACCTGTAAGCCCAGTGACTCAGGAGGCTGAGATCCAGTAGTTCAAAGTCATCCAGGTAGAAAAGGCTATAAGACTCCATCTCCAGTTCAACAACAAAAAGCTGGACTTAGCTGGGCACCGGCGGCTCACGCCTGTCATCCTAGCTATTCAGGAGGCTGAGAGCTCAGGATGGAAGTTCAAAGCTAACAGGAAAGTGTGTGAGACTCTGATCTCCAACAGAAGCAGCAGAAAGGCAGAAATGGAGCTATGGCTCAAGTGGTAGAGGACTATCCTTGAGTGAAAAGAAAAAGCTAAGAGGCTGGGCACCAGTGGCTCACGCCTGGCATCCTAGCTACTGGGCAGGCTGAGATCTGAGGATTGAAGTTCAAAGCCAGCCTGGGGAAGGAAAGTCTGAGACTCATCTCCAATGAACTACCAGAAAACCAGAAGTGGCGCTGTGGCTCAAGTGGTAGAGTGCTCGCCTTGAGCTGAAGAGCTGAGGAACAGCGCCCAGGCCCCGAGTTCACACCCCATGGCCAACAACAACAACAAAAAAAGCTAAGAAACAGTCCAGACCCTGAGTTTAAACCCCAGTACCATCACACATGCATACAAAAAGCTGTCCTGGAAGCATGGCTCAAGTGGAAGAGCACTAGCCCTGAACAAGTTCAAATCTTTTTTATTTGGCCAGCCCTGGGGCTTGAACTCAGGGCCTAGGCACTGTCCCTGAGCTGCTTTTTGCTCAAGGCTAGCGCTCTACCACTTGATCCACAGCACCGCTTCCTACTTTTTCTGTGTAGGTGGTGCTGAGGAATCGAACCCAGGGCTTCATGCATGGGAAACGAGCACTCTACCACTGAGCCACCTTCCCAGCCTACAAGTTCAAATCTTGATACCAGGAAAACATAATTAAAAAGTAACAAGAATACAGAAGCTGGCAAACATTATATAAATAGTAGCCATCTTACTGGAAGTTCACATCTTGGTCTGGAATGGAGGCTAGAGGCTGTGGAAAGCAAACCCTTGTGGGCCGAGGAGTCTTTCTGTGGTCCATTCTGGAAGGAATGACAGTAACACCAGGCCAGCGTCATCCGGGCCACATGTCCCTGGCTCCCAATGCCCGAGTGTAATTGGACCCGGATGTTGGAGAGGCGGCCTGACTTCAATAAAGCCAGACCGAGCCAAGAGGCTAACAGTGCCTTTGCTACCTGTTAATGAAGCCTCATTACACACGCCAGGAGCTGGCGCTGGGTGGGGAAGAGTGATTTAGTGCAGCTGCTTCTGCTGGTTCTGGGGGAAATCCAGAAAGAGCCTCCCTTCCCCCCTCCCTCTCCTTCCGCCGGCTCAGCTGGCTTTCCCCGGGGGACTGCAGATGGCAGAGTCCTTCAGGTCCAGGGCAACTTGCTTCTGTGTGTTGTGTGTGTCAGTAGTGGGTTTTGAACCCTGGGCCTGGGCGCTGTCCCTCAGCTCTTCAACTCAAGGAGAACGCTCTACCACTTGAGCCAGAGTGCCACTTCCGGTTTTCAGAGTGGTTTCTTGGAGATCAGGGTCTCATGGACTTTCCTGCCCAGGCTGGCTTTGAACTGCGATCCTCAGATCTCAGCCTCCTGAGTAGCTAGGATGACAGGCAGGAGCCACTTCTGCCTGGAAAAGCTTTCTCAGGGTGAAGCAGGTTTTGTTGTTCATGTTGCCTTGGCTATTTTAGCCTTCGAAAACTATGGAGGGCCCGGCTGCTGGCGGCTCAGACCTGTCATCATCCTAGCTACTCAGGAGCCTGAGATCCGAGGATAGTGGTTCAAAGCCAGCCCAGGCAGGAAAGTCCCTGAGACTCTTCATCTCCAATAAAGAACGCAGAAAACTGGAAGTGCCGCCGTGGCTCAAGTGGTAGAGCGCTCGCCTTGAGCTGAAGAGCTGAGGGACAGAGCCCTGAGTTCAAGACCCACGATCGACAAAATAAATAAACTCCACTACTGAGAGACTGAATGAAAAACTATGTGGTCCACTCTGGATGCTGTAGCTATGTGTGACGGGCGGGGAGGAAGTAGGGGGAACGATGGCGTGGGGCTCTCTGTGTGGCTTTTGTGGCTCTGTGAGCTATTGAAGATGCAGGTGCAGGGTTTCAGGTTGAATCAGAGAGGCGCAGCTTGCACTAACTATGTATGTCCGCTCCCAGCACAGAGAGGGCTGGGGAGGGAGGATGTTAGAGGAGCACGAGGAAGGCTGCAAGGTCCACCATCTTCATAAGCACCCCCTAGGGTCAAGCTGAAGTCCTCTTTGAACTGATCGAGAGGTGCTGTGTCAGGAGCAAGCTCTGTGTGTGTGTGTGTGTGTGTGTGTGTGTGTGTGTGTGTGTCTAGAATGCCCATCATTTTAATACAGAAAATCAAGTACTACATGTTGGGCACCGCTGGCTCACTCCTGCAATCCTAGCTACTCAGGAGGCTGAGATCTGAGGATTGCAGTTTGAAGCCAGCCAGGACAGGGAAGTCCATGAGACTCTGATCTCCAATGAATCACCAGAAAACCGGAAGTGACTCTATGGCGCACATCGTAGAGCGCTCGCCTTGAGCTGAAGAGCTGAGGGACAGCATCCAGGCCCAGAGTTCAAGCCCCACTACTGACACATACACACAAACCTCCCCTTCCCAAACCCAAACAAAAACAACCCCCAACGAAGACTCCATGAGCAAGGGCCATTGCACACGAAGCGTTTATTTGGAGAGGGACAAGGGTAGTTGCTCAAGCTGTAAACTACTAAAATGAAAGCCGGAAGACCCTCTCCAATTTCTAGAAGTTCTCTGGCCCAGCCGCATCTACTATGGGATCCAGTGGGGACCAAAACTCTTTAGGCCCCGTCACTGGCTGGCTGGTGGGGAGAGGTTGCGTGGCCTTTTCTTGGGTGAAAAGAGGAAGTTTCTCATTTAGCTGGGAAGAAAGAAGAGAGGAGGAAAGAAGGGGGGCAAAAGTGAGAAGCAGACGACTCATGAGAGAGAATTTGGGGGGTTTGGGGGACAGGAAGGAGAGCAGGAGGGAGGACGTGCAGTTACTCATCCAGGGGACACATTTTTTTTTTTTTGGTCAGTCGTGAGGACTTGAACTCAGAGCCTGGACGCTGTCCCTCAGCTCTTCAGCTCAAGGCGAGCGCTCTACCACTTGAGGCACAGCGCCACTTCTGGCTTTTTCTGTGTCTTTGGTGCTGAGGAATCGAACCTGGGGCTTCATGCATGCAAGGCAAGCACTCTACCACTGAGCCACCTTCCCAGCCCCTTTCCTCCCGCTACCCCCCCCCCCGCCGCCCCTCCCCGTACCTGCTCTCGTCCCGGTCCAGCAGGGCGTGGAAGGTCTCCAGGTCCCTCTGCAGCTGACCCCGGCTGGCCAGCAGATGCGCGCGCTGCTGCAGCTGCTGCTCGGCCTCGGCGCGGATCTCGCTGAGCTCGGCCTCCAGCCGGCCCACCACGGCGCCCAGGTTCTGCAGCTCCATCTCGTGCCAATGCTTGGCGTCGTGCAAGCTGTTCTCCAGGCCTCGTTTCTGCACAAAGGTGACAGGGTTCGCCAGTGGGATGACAGGCGTGTGCTCCCACGCCCGGCTTTTTATTGGTTGAGATGACGTCTCTAAACCTTTTGTGTCCTTTTTTTTTGGTTGGTCATGGGGCTTGAACTCTGGGCCTGGGCGCTGTCCCTCAGCTCTTCAGCTCAAGGCGAGCGCTCTACTGTTTGAGCCACAGTGCTACTTCCAGTTTGCTGGTGGTTCACTGGAGATAAGAGTCTCAGAGACTTTCCTGCCATCCTCAGATCTCAGCCTCCTGAGTAGCTAGGATGACAGGCGTGAGCCATCAGTGTCCGGCTTCTGAACACTTTTCATCCAAGGTTGATTGAACCCATGGGTAGGGAGGGCTGGCCTCAATTGCTTTAATGAATAATAATCAGCCATTGCAAAGCCACAAGCCAGAGGCTCACGCCGGCCAACCTAGCAACTCACGAGGCTGAGACCTGAGGATCGCAGTTTGAAGTCATCCCAGGCAGGAAAAGTCCCCTAGACTCTTATTTCCAATTAACCACCAAAAAAAGCCAGGAGTGGAACTGTGGCTCAAGTGGTAAAGCACCAGCCTTGAACAAAGAAAGCCCAGAGACAGCGCCCAGGCCCCGATTTCAAGCCCAAGGACTGACACAAAAATCCCACACCCCAACCGAATCATTACAAGACAGCTGCCTACACACAACAAGACTTTGAAGAACTTACGGTGTGTAAGGTTGCACTGTCCAAAAGCAGAGCTTGGGACAAGAATTCTAGAACATCTACAGGGTTGATGGGTTGTGGTCAAGGCCGGGAGGGAGGGCAGGACAGGGCGGGGCCAGTGGTAAGGAGAGGGGGAGGGTCTCCCTTGAAGCAGGCTGTAGCTAGATCCCACAGACAGCTGGGCAGGAAGTGGTTCCCGGAGGGAGGAGCAAATGAGCTGAACTTGAAGCCCCTCATCTGCCAGCCATTGGGGCTAGGAGGCTTCTGTTGGGCTGCGTGTGATTTCCTGCAGAAGCAGCGTGACTTAGACAGCTGGGGGCTGGGAAGGTGGCTCAGTGGTAGAGCGCTTGCCTTGCATGCATGAGGCCCTGGGTTCGATTTCTCAGCACCACATAAGCAGAAAAAAGCCGGAAGTGGCGTTATGGCTCCAGTGGTAGAGCGCTAGCCTTGAGCTGAAGAGCTGAGAGACAGCGCCCAGGCCCAGAGTTCAAGCCCCAAGACTGACCAAAAACAACAACAAAAAACAGACAGCTGTCAGTGTTAGCGGTCAGGTTAAGCAGTAGGGTAGGAAGGACACTTGCTTTTTTTTTTTTTTTGGTGGGTTGTGGGACTTGAACTCAGGGCCTGGGCGTTGTTCCTGAGCTCTTTTGCTCAAGGTTGGAGCGCTAACGCTTTGAGCCACAGCACCACTTCCGATTTATGATTGGTTCATTGGAGAGGAGAATCTCACAGGGACTTTTCTGCCTGGGCTGGCTTTGATCTCAGCCTCCTGAGTTACTAGGATGACAGGCGAGAGCCACCAGTGCCTGGCGGTACTTACTATTTCTATTCATTTTTCTTTCTCTCATTCTTTCTCTGTTCCTTTCTCTTTTTCTTTTTGTGCTGATTCTAGAGCTTGAACTAAGGACCTCAGCACCGTTCCTGAACTCTTTTTTTTTTAAAGTTGATCGTGGGGCTTGAACTCTGGGCCTGGGTGCTGTCCCTCAGCTCTTCAGCTCAAGGTGAGCGCTCTACCACTTGGGCCACAGCGCCACTTCTAGTTTTCTGGTGGTTCATTGGAGATAAGAGTCTCACGGATTGTCCTGCCCAGGCTGGCTTTGAACTCCTGAGTAGCTAGGATGACAGGCATGAGCCTCTGGTGCCCGGCAGTGACAAATGCTATGTGTCACTCTACTTCCATCACTCAGCATCAGAATGGCCCCGTCCTGTCCTGTGCAGTGGGAATCCTTTGCCAACCAGGCCCTGTGTGGATAGTTGTTGACAGGTGAGGGTTAAACTCAGCACAAGCAATGCAGGGCTCTTCCTGGGTCACTCACCAGCGCCCGCAGGGACTCGGTCTCTGCCTGGAGACTCTGTACCTCGCAGGAGGCGTTGTGCAAATCCACCCTCAGTGCCGCCGCCAGCTTTTCTTCCTGGGTCTGGGACGCAAGGGCCACCTCGGCCTGTTGCTGTGGGACACCAGATCTTGGGGTGAGTGGGGAGTCCACCCCTCCCCTTCAGCCCTTCCGACAGCTTTGAGCAGGAGGAGGTTAGCTGTCAGATGAGCAAAACTGCATTTTTTGCTAATTCAGGGCCTCAGCACTGTCTCTGAGCTCAAGGCGAGCGCTCTACCACTTTGAGCCACAGCCCCACTTCCGGTTTTTGAGTGGTTCAGTGGAGATAAGAGTGTCATGGGAACCGAGGGCTGGTGGCTCCCGCCTGTCATCCTAGCTACTCAGGAGGCTGAGATCTGAGGATTACGGTTCAAAGCCAGTCTGGGCAGGAAAGTCCGTGAGACTCTTATCTACAATGAACCACTCAGAAAACAGGAAGTGGCACTGTGGCTCAAGTGGTAGAGTGCTAGCCTTGAGCTGAAGAGCTGAGGGACAGCGCCCAGGCCCAGAGTTCAAGCCCCATGACCGACCAAAAAAAAAGGGAAAGTGGCTCAGTGGTAGAGTGCTTGCCCAGTATGCATGAGGCCCTGGGTTCGATTCCTCAGCACCATACACACAGAAAAAGGCAGAAGTGGTGCTGTGGCTCAAGTGGTAGAGCATTAGCCTTGAGCAAAAGTAGCTCAAGGACAGCACCCTAGGTCCTGAGTTCGAGCTTCAGGACTGGCAAAACCAAACCAAAGCAAGCAAGCAAACAAACAAAAAAACCTCCCACAACCACTTACAAGTCCAATCATTTATCTCAAAATCTGCTCCTGGAGGGGCAGGGCAGTGAGAAACCTAAATTGAAGCATGAATGAATCCTGGTAATTAAAGTTCAGCCTCTGGGGGACGAAAGGTAATTAAGTGCACATTTGTCTTCTCTTTACACAAGCTTTGGAAAAGTGTGCGTGTGTGTGTGCGTGTGTGTGTGTGTGTGTGTGTGTGTGTGTGTGTGTGTGTGTGTGTGTGTGTGTGTGTGTGTGTGTAGCTTTGCCATCAGACTCACAGGAGAGAAGTGCAGGGCTGGTAGATTTGTCAGCCCCAGGGACACCAGGACCACTGACTGGGCTATTTTATCTGAAGCATCCAGGCTGTCAGCTCTGATGGCTGGCTGTGGCTGATCGCAGGAATTCACTCGTTCTGCAAATAATTCTCGGAGCTCTGCCTCTCGCGAGAGGCAGCATGGGGGCAGAGAAGAACAAGTCCTGTCTATCTGCTCTGAGATGCAGCCTGCAGAGGACTCGAGCACACTAATGGATCTGTTTCAGCATGAATGTTTCCAGTTAGCGTTGGGCTGGAGAGGGGTGGATCGTGATGATAATGGCCAGTTTGTGTCTTTTATTTTTCTTTTTGACAGTCGTGGGGCTTGAACTCTGGGCCTGTGGCGCTGTCCCTTGGCTCTTCAGCTCAAGATGAGTGCTCTACCACTTGAGCTACAGCGCCACTTCCGATTTTCTGGTGGTTTATTGAGAGATAAGAGTCTCAGACTTTCCTTGCCTGGGCTGGCTTTGAATTACTATCCTCAGATCTCAGCCTCCTGAGTAGCTAGGATGACAGGTGTGAGCCACCTGCACCTGGCTGATTGAGGGTGATTCTAATGCTCCAGTCTGTCCTCAGAGAAACCCTCACTTCTGGGTGGGGGACAACCCCACAGGGTGCAGACAGAATCAAGGTGGTGAGGAGGTGGATGATTGGGGGAGGGGAGGGGACCCTGGTCCTCTCTTACCTTAGCCTGGAGCAGGGCGCCCGCCTCTGCCCGGTTCTTTTCCGCGTCTCTCTCCCACTGTACTCTGATGGTCTCAAGGATGCCGTCTAGACCTGTGACCGAGGGCACGTCCACGCGCTCCAGCTCAGACCCCAGAAGCTGTTTGTACAGCAGTTTCACGTCCTGGAAGAAAACAAACACACATTAGGGGAGCCCTGGAGAAGCAAGAGGAGACAAAATTCTAGCTCACGGCTGGGCGCCAGTGGCTCACGCCTGTCATCCTAGCTACTCAGGAGGCTGAGATCTGAGGATCACAGTTCACAGCCAGCCCGGGCAGGAAAGTCCATGAGACTCTCATCTCCCATGAACTACCAGAAAACCAGAAGTGGAGCTGTGACTTAAGTGGTAGAGCGCTCGCCTTGAGCTGAAGAGCTGAGGGACAGCACCCAGGCCCAGAGTTCAAGCCCCACGACTGTCAAAAAGAAAAAAAAAAAAAGGATTCTGGCTCTGGACATTTTGTTTTTCTTCTCTGCTACAGCCATAGACAGGCAGTCTAGAGACTAACAGTACTCCTGCTGCCATGTTCTCTTCCTAAGGTGTGTGTGTGTGTGTGTGTGTGTGTGTGTGTGTGTGTGTGTGTGTGTGTGTGTGTGTGTGTGTGTGTGTGTGTGTGTGTGTGTGTGTACTGGTACTGAACTCAGGGCCTTGGCCTTGTACTCTCCTTTGGTTGGCTTGCTCACGGTTGATGCTCTACCACTTGAGCCACGCCTGCAGTTTGGCATTTTGCTGGTTAACTGGAGAAAACAGTCTTTCAGAGTTTGTCTGCTTGGACTACCTCCAAACTGGGATCTTTAGCCCTCAGCCCTCCTGAGCGGCTAGAATTGTAGGAATATACCACTGGCATGTGGCCCCGTGGTTGTATTACTTAGGTTGACCTCCACAAGCCCAGGTACAAAGCCAAGGAACAAAATAAATATTAAGTTCGAAGCCAGCCAGGAAAGGAAAGTCCTTGAGATTCTTATCTCCAATGAACCACCAAAATATCCTGGAAGTGGCGCTGTGGTTCAAGTGGTAGAGCACCCAGCCTTGAGCACAAAAGGTCAGGGACAGTCCTGAGTTCAAGCCCTAGGACTGGCACACACACACACACACACACACACACACACACACACACACACACACACACACACACACACACACACACACACACGGCTCTGATGCGCCTCCCTGCAGTTCCAGCCTCACCGACCCCCACCCCACCTACCTCTTCATAGCCTTTTGCCAAAAAGCCAAGTTCTTCTTTCAGACTTTCGATCTGACTCTCTAGATCCGTTTTTGCCGAATGAGCTTCATCAATGACTTTGTACAGAGAACTGATTTCCTCCTCTGCGGCCTTTCGGAAGGGCTGTTCATTTTCGTATCTGCGGATAAAGCAACTTCATCAAGCACAGGTGGCTAGCCCGAAGGGAGTGGGGGGGGGGGTGGAAATCAGATTCTAGGTACCACCCAAATTGTGCAACAGATAGCGAGGTGTTCCGTCACCGTTCCCACAGGCTTTGGGGACACCATGCCCCAGCCATTCCAGGCCATTTACTTTTTGGAGGTGAACTGGGCAGGGGCCACGACGGCGTGAGGTGTATTGTGTGGACTTTGGGGTGGGGATAAGGAACGGCGGCCAGGGCCTTACCTTTCTTTAAAGTCATCTGCCCCCGCCTGGATGGTCTCCAGCTGCAGCATGAGCCTCGCGTGTTCCAACACAGCCTCCCCCACCTGGGTGGACACAGCAGGGGCCACAGGTCACGAGGTCATTCACAGGGTGACCAGTGGGGGACAGAGCTCCTGAATTTTTTTTTTCTTTGTTGGTCATGGGGCCTGAACTCAGGGCCTGGGCGCTGTCCCTCAGCTCTTCAGCTCAAGGTGAGCGCTCTACCCGTTGAGCCACAGTGCCACTTCCGGTTTTCTGGTGGTTCATGGGAGATAACAGTCTCTCAGACTTTCCTGCCTGGGTCTGGCTTTGAACTGTGATTCTCAGATCTTAGCCTCCTGAGTCGCTAGGATGATAGGTGTGAGCCACCAGCGCCTGGCTAGAGCATGAACATTTTGACTGTCTACTGTTGTGAATTCTCACAATACCGCACTCAATATATCACAACTTGCTTCATAGAGAGTGAATGCTGGGCATCTGGTATAAGAGATCATGCCTTTAATCCCAGCACTCTGGAGGCCAAGTCAGGAGAATTTTGAGTTCATACCCAGCCTAGAATATATAGCAAAATATAACAGGACACTGCGTCAAAAACAACAACAAAAACCAAACCCCAAAACATATAACTGAGCACCAGTTGGCTCTCGCCTATCATCCTAGCTACTTAGGAGGCTGAGATCTGAGGATCACGGTTCAAAGCCAGCAGGGGCAGGAAAGCCCATAAGACTCTTATCTCCAATAAACCACCAGAAAACTGGTGTGGCTCAAGTGATAGAGTGCTTGTCTTGAGCAAAACAACTCAGGGACAGTGCCCAGGCCCTGAGTTCAAGCTCCAGGGCCAGCAAAATCCAACCAAGCAGCTAACCAACCCAAACAAAATGGCGGGGAGGGGAGAAGGAGGGGAGAAAGAGAGGGAGGGAATAAATAACTCCCGTGCCAGTGTCATAGCAGCTACCTTAGCAATGTCATCTCCCAGGCTGGCGGCTGGCAGCAGAGGAGGAGGAGGAGGAGGAGGAGGAGGCGGGGCCAGAGCACTCAGTCAGCACTGAAGACTGTGTTTTACGTGTGACAGTAATTACACACCAGGCTGAGGGGTTGTAATCTCATCTGGCACTGACAAAGCCCTTACACACTCCTGCTCTAAGGCTGCCCACCAGGATGGCCCAGGAGAGAATCCTCCTCCTTTTTTTTTTCTTTTTCTTTTTCTTGCTGGTCCTGGGTCTTGAACTCAGGACCTGAGCGCTGTCCCTGAGCTCCTTTTGCTCAAGGTGAGTGCTCTACCACTTGAGCCACAGCGCCACTTTTGGCTTTTTCTGTGATTAATTGGGAGATAAGAGTCTCATAGACTTTCCTGCTCAGGCTGGCTTTGAACCATGATCTTCAGATCTCAGCCTTCCGGGTAGCTAGGATGACAGGCGTGAGCCACTAACATTAGACCAGAGTGCATTATTCTGGTTGTTGTGGTTGTTGTTTTTGTTTCAACCTTAGGGAAATGGGAGGTACTGTGGAAATTATGACAGCGCAGCCTTGGGGTGGGTTGAGTTAGGTGGTTGTCCCTTGAGACCAAAGTGGCTTTGGCCGTGGGGTGACAGCCATCAAATCAAACTTAAGGAAAAAAAAAAAAAAAGAAATGAGCCAGGCACCTGTGGCTCATGCCTGTCATCCTAGCTACTCGGCAGGCTGAGGTCTGAGGATTGTGGTTCGAAGCCAGCCTGGGGCAGGAAAATCTGTGAGACTCTCATCTCCAATACTCAGAAAAAGCCTAAAGTGGCTCTGTGGCTCAAGTGATAGAGTGCTAGCTTTGAGAAAAAGAATCTCAGGGACAACTCCCTAGCCCCCCCCAAAAGAAATGGCAGCCCCTCCGTATAATACCTTAATAATAATAAAATTAAAAAGAAGGACACAAATAGTATCTTAGAGGGACGGGAAATCTGCAGGACTGTGACTAGAGTGGCCAGCAGGTGGCACTATGGGACAAGAGAATTCAGGCAGAGGCAGCAGTTTGGGGGACCTGCATTACCACCCCCCCATCTCAAAGTGGGGAGTCTCTTTGCAGCTGGCCTAGAGAGTATTCTGAGGTTCTTGCTCACAAAGTGGGGGTGCTTCCGTGATACCGGAGGCCCATCCCGTGTGCCTGGGTTCTTTTTTGCTCAAGGCTACCACTTGACCACCTGGAGCCACAACTCCAACTTCTGGTTTTTCTGATGGTTCATTGGAGAGAAGAATCTCATCGACTTTCCTTGCCCGGGCTGGCTTTGAACCACGATCCTCAGATCTCAGCCTCCTGAGTAGTTGGGATGACAGGTGTGAGCCACCGGCGTCAGATGGTATTATTGTTTTTTACTACATAACTTTCTTCCCCCTATTTAAATGAGTACTTAGCACAGTCAGGGGCTATAGTGAACGCTGTAAATCAATGACCGTATATTCGTCCCATAACCACTTGATGGAGTGAATTATTATGTCAATTTTACCAGCCAGAGCACTGAACTGCAGAGTGGCTGAGAGATGTATCTTGGGTAATAGGGTTTGGGCAATGCCAAAGCGTGAATTTAGACTCAATTGTTCCTCTATCTTCCCTGTCTTCCCCCCCTCACCATGCACAGGAACATACTCTCCTGGGCTGGGTATTTGCCTTGCTTTCTGAACCCCAGTCCCTCTATGGGTTGCTTTCTACTGATCCCTAGCATACCAGCCTCCTTCCTCCAGCCTCCTTGGATAACTATTAGCGAGAGTTCTAGTCAAGCTGCCTGTCGGGGGCTGGGAAGGTGGCTCAGTGGTAGAGTGCTCGCCTCGCATGCATGAAGCCCTGGGTTTGAATCCTCAGTACCACACAAATAGAAAAAAGCTGCAAGTGGCACTGTGGCTCAGTGGTAGAGTGCTAGCCTTGAGCAAAAAAGCTCAGGGACAGTGTCCAGGTCCTGAGTTCAAGCCACAGTACCAACACATACACATGCACGTGTACACACACATGTAGACACTCACACACACACAATTCATTTCCCAGCTTCTGCTTCTGGCTGCCTTAGAGACTCTACCTCCTCTTGTTTGATCTTCATAGTGACCCAAAGGAGAAATTTTTATCTTCCTTATACCGATGAGCAAACCAGCCACAGCTCTTGGTTCAGTGGCATTGCAGCATTGTACCAACCTAACAAGGCAAGGCCACAGGTTCAAACCCCAGTTGTCACCAAACAGATAAAACCTGGCTCTGATCAGGTCCATAATATCTTTTTTTTTTTTTTTTTTTTATCAGTTGTGGGGCCTGAACTCTGGGCCTGGGCCTGGGCGCTGTCCCTCAGCTCTTCAGCCCAAGTTGAGGGCTCTACCACTTGAGCCACAGCGCCACTTCCAGCTTTTTCTGCTTATGTGGTGCTGAGAAGTCAAACCCAGGGCCTCATGCATGCGAGGCAAGCGCTCTACCATTGAGCCACACTCCCAGCCCTTAAAAAAAATTTCTAGATGTACATTTCTCTGTCATTCCACTTCTAAACCATCTGTGGTGTCCTGTAGTGCTTTGGCTGGCACAGTCTGTGCCACCAAACACACTCCATTTAGTAAGGAAGAATACACCCAAGCCAGGTCTCAGGCCTACAAATTCTAGCTACTGGGAAGGCTGAGATCTGAGCTGGAGGTGGCCAAGAGACCAGCTGAGTGTGTAGTCAACAGACAGAGAGACAAGAGGGGGGTGGCCGAGAGAGACAGAGAGAGAGAGAGAAAGAGAGAGAGAGAGAGAGAGAGAGAGACAGACAGACAGACAGACAGACACACACACACACACACACATACACACACACACACTTAGGGAGGTGGGAGGACCTGGGGGTGGGCGTGGCCAACATACAGACCAGAGAGGTGGGCGTGGCCTGGGGTGGGCGTGGCTGACGCAGAGACAAGGGAGGTGGGCCAGGCCTGGAGGTGGGCGTGGCCGGCAGGAAGCCAGGGTCTGAGCCACTGGTGCAGGCAGACAGAGGACCTGGGTGCTCTGCAGAGACCCACGCAGGAAGCAGGACAGGACCGCAGGCCCCGGCCACGGGAAGCAAAGCGCAAACCTCTGTCACCTTCCCCTGTCCAGAGGACGAGAACCATCAGCTGCAAGCAGCCGTGATGGAAATAATGGAATCAAATCAAATCAAATCAGATCAAAATATCCAGGCGTGGGTCTCAGTCTCACTTCTGGAGCTCCGGGGCTTCACCCCCCTGTACGTGGGGTGTGGGGGGGGGATGGGAGGGGTGGAGGGCAAGGCCCAGCTCTGCACAAAGACTTATGTGAAACTAAACCACCACAATCTATCTATCTCTTTAGATATATATCTCGGTTGTGGGGCTTGAACTCTGGGCCTGGGCGCTGTCCCTCAGCTCTTCAGCTCAAGGCCAGTGCTTTACCACTTGAGCCACAGCACTACTTCCTGTTTTCTAATGGTTTATTGGAGATAAAAGTCTCACAGACTTTCCTGGCTTTGAACCGTGATCCTCAGATCTCAGCCTCCTGAGTAGCTAGGATGACAGGCATGAGCCACCGGGTGCCTGGCCACAATCATGATTTTTTTTTTAAATATATATTGAGTTCACATGGGAATGATACTTTTGATATATTTCATTAAAGAAGATAGGCTATGAATAATACCAACAGCACTGGTTTCTTTTTCACTTGGAAATTGTAAATTTGCTTGTCAAAGACCCGAGTGGCTGCAGTTCCTCTTGGACACTGCTATGAAGATGATGGAATGAGGTCGGGTGCCAATGGCTCACGCCTGTCATCCTAGCTACTCAGGAGGCTGAGATCTGAGGATCACAGTTCAAAGCCAGCCCGGGCAGGAAACTCCATAATAAGCCTCTTATCTCCAATAAACCACTCAGAAAACCAAAAGTGGCGCTGTGGCTCAAGTGGTAGAGCAATTCAACTTGAGCTGAAGAGCTCAGGGACAGCACCCAGGCTCTGAGTTCATGCCCCACAACCGACCAACAAAAATAGATGACAGGACTGTATCTCTATTTACCTGTTGTTTTCATCCCATGGAGGTATCTTTGAGAGTCTGGATATGGACTGGAGCCGAGGAAACGGGGGTTCAAATCTCAGCTCCCTCTCCCAGATCAGCAGCCCCCCCTCCCTGCTCCCTACCACACCCCGGGTCGCCCCTCTCCCAGAGGCTAACCCTACCTGTTGGCAGCTGCTGCTCCACGAAGCCCGCAGGGCGTCCCAGCCTCCCGAGCGCTTGGCCTTGCTCTCCAGGTGCGTGCGCAGCTGTGTCTCCAGCTCCTGGCTGATCTGCTCCAGGGCATGCACTTTGGCTATATAATCCACCAGGCAGCCCCCCAAGTCCTCCACCTCACGGTGGTCTCTTTCCAGGCCAGGGGCCGCTACCGAGGTCAGCCCTGAGCTCCGCAAGCCCTGCAGGAAGACACTGCTGATCCCCAAAGCCCGGCGGGTGACTCGAGCCCCCAAACCCCCTGTGTACCCACTGGGGGCGGTCCCCACATAGACCCCAGGGGCCCGGCCAAGGCTCCCCATGATGCCTGTCCTGGAGGCTGGGGGGCTGTCCAGAGAAGAGGGGGGCCTTGTCCCCCTAAGGGACGAGGCCCTGCGTCTCTGGAGAGGCAAATCAACCACCACCCTCTTCTCACTCATGTCCCTCTGTCTCTGCAGCTGCCACCCAGCTTTCCCAGCCCCTGATCCATCCTCCTCCCCCCCCTTCCCCCGCCCCTGCCCCCATGGTGTCCTGGTCACGAGTCTTTCTAGAAGCTTTCCCCCATGTCCCGAGGCTCTTTTGTCTTGCTGAGGTCCATGAGTTTCTGTCATCATTCACTCAGCTGAAAAGAGGAGAGGCCGGCCAGGCACACTGGGCATTGTCTGATGGCAGGGTCACGTGTCCAACCTTCCAGATTGTTCTGAGGGTGGGGGGGGGGAGATGGGAAAGGGCTGGGTCAAGCCCAGGCCCTGGGAGGGGATGCCCTGGGTTTTATGAGTTTCACCTCCTAAGACAGCAAAGCAGGTGCAGAGCTGTCCCATTTCACAGGCCAGTAAACTAAGGCTCAGGGAGCAGAAGGGGCGAAGTGTTGTAATTGTGCCTCCTGCAGCTCACATCTCAAGCTGGGACTCCAAGGAGGGAGTTCAAGTTCAAGTCCAGGGCCTCTCACATCCTTCCATGGGATGGCATGCATCTAAAGGTGCACACATATTCGCAAACAATGGAGGGGACATCAGATGTGGGTCCCCCTGCCCCATACATCCTGGGGTTTGAACTCAGGGCCTGGGCACTGTCCCTGAGCTTCTTTTGCTCAAGGATAGTGCTCTACCACTTGAACTCCAGCACTACTTCTGGCTTTTTCTTGGGGAGGGGTTGGCCAGCTGGCTTCAAACCACGATCCTCAGATCTCAGCCTAAGATTACAGGAGTGAGCCATGGGTGCCCGCCCGGCTGACTTCAACGTTCTTTTAAAAATGACAAGAATGAGAAGAATACAAACTGTATTAGGCACATAATCCTCTGGGTAATAAAATAAGTTTATTTATATATACATGGTAACTGAATTCTGTGGGTATGGAAAAATAAATCATACATCCACAAATGTATATATAACATATGTATCTCTGATGACATATATTATATATAAATTTTACATTTACAAACAGAGATCTCTCTCTTTCTCTCCGTATATATACTCACACACATATCGATAACAGTCCAATTAACAGCAAACAGAAATATCACGGTAAGGTTATGAAGATCGAACGGCGACATTGAACCTGCTTCTTTGTGGCTTGAAGCCTTTGGAGAGTGATGAACAGCGACCTCGTGTGAAGTCGGTGTGTACAACACTGAGAACGCAGCGTTTTCGGAAAAGCCATCTCTCATGTTACAAAGCAAAATGGAAAGTCATGGTAAGACCGCCTACAGCCGTGACACAAATGTGAGCCAACATTCAAATTCCATTTCCCAATCTGACCGTAAGAACCTCTATATTCAAAATAGACTATCAAACTATTATTATTTATTATTTTTCTTTTAGAGATAGGAAGGGTCAAAGCAGTTACATTCTTTCCTAACTGCTATTTGTTGGGGAGGGGGGGAGGGTTGAGGAGGGAGGGAGGTAGGTAAGGTAGAGAAGTAGCTGCCTTTCGGAGCCCTTCTGGCGCCTCTGAAAGTCTGACCCCTGGTGGCCATGGTGGAGATAACAGGGACCGGGAAGGTGGCGCTGGTCGGGGTGGGGGGAAGCAGGGGAGGAGAAGGCTCAGCAGCCGGTTTGTGGTGCTTTCTTTCAAGCCATCAACTCTGGCCATCTGGTTTTGGTAGAATGGCAGAGGGCGGTTTGAATGGTGATTTTTATTCTCCCCTTTGCCAGTACTGGGGCCTGACCTCAGGGCCTTAGCTTTTTTTTTTCTTTGCTCAAGGCTGGCACTCTACCACTTGTACACAGAACCATTGGTATTCTACCATTTCCTTCCTGTTTTTTTTTTTTTTGCTGATGAACTGGAGATAAGAGTCTCAAGGACTTTTCTGCTGGGACTGGCTTTGAACTGTGATCCTTGGATCTTGGCCTCCCTGAGTAACTAGGATGACAGGCGTGAGCTACCAGTAGTGTTGCTAAAAGTCCCCATTTTATACTTTAAGATTTAGCTGAGCTAAACCCAATACCCAGAGGACGTAATACCGTCATCTTTGGAGCTACAAAGCTAAATCGCCCTTAAGAACAGGCAAGGGGCTGGGAAGGTGGCTCAATGGTAGAGCGCTTGCCTTGTACGCATAAGGCCCTGGGTTCGATTCCTCAGCATCACATAAGCAGAAAAAAGCCGGAAGTGGCACTGTGGCTCAAGTGGTAGAGTGCCAGCCTTGAGCTGAACTGCTGAGGGACAGCGCCCAGGCCCAGAGTTCAAGCCCTATGACCGACAACAACAACAAAAGAACAGGCAAGCATTAGTTCATACAAATAGGGGTGCTTCCTCAAGAGACCTCTGCCTTCATCTGCTCTGGGCTCCTAGAACCCCAACCCCCCCAAGAGATGCAATCGATTACAACTGCTTTGATTAGAAATACCTTTATTATTATTATTATTATTATTTTTTATAAAGCCATGGGTCATTCTGCAAAGATTTTTGTTTTGTTTTTTTCATTTTGTTTTAAACCACACTTATAAAAAAGATGTCGACAATTCTCAGGAGGAAAAAAAAAGCTGAAAATGTTTCTCATTAAGTCAAGATTACACAAAGGTTATGTTTATAATATATATATATATATTTGTATATTTATAATTTTAGAGACGAAAATAAAGCAGTGGTAAAGCGAAGGCTGTTGCAGTTAGATCTCAGAGACTTGATCGTTTCCTACAAATAGCGTTTCCTGACAGAAGGGGTTCACAAGGACCATCCCAGTGTCCCTGTAGTCGCCGTTGGCCGGGGAACGGGGCTCCGAGAGCTGGTCCTGGGAAGAGATGGAGACCATGTTCTCAGCCCAAGTGGGCGGGGAGCACACATGGAGCATGCGCAATATGGTGGAATGAGGACCATGCCTGGGTGATCTGTAGGACAGTGTCCCCCATATTATCTACTAGCTCTTCCAGCATCATGAGCTCAGGGAGTTTTTCTTTTCTTTTTTTCTTTTTGTTGGTCATGGGGCTTGAACTCTGGGCCTGGGCGCTGTCCCTCAGCTCTTCAGCTCAAGGCCAGCGCTCTACCACTTGAGCCACAGTGCCACTTCCAGTTTTCTGGTGGTTCATTGGAGATAAGAGTCTCACAAACTTTCCTGCCTGGGCTGGCTTTGAACCGTGATCCTCAGATCTCAGCCTCCTGAGTAGCTAGGATGACAGGCGTGAGCCACTGGTGCCCGGCCAGCAGTATTTCTCTTAAAACAATAAGGACCCTAGTGTGTTGGGAGGCAAATGGTGATAAAATCCACTTTGAAGTCAAACCAAACTTTTGGCTATGGGGTTTGTGGCTGAGCTCTTCCAGTTAAGTTTCTTTCTTTCTTTCTTTCTTTTCTTTGACTTCCTTCCTATTTTCCTTTCTTTCTTTATTCCTTCCTTCCTTCCTCTTTTGGGTCAGTCATGGGGCTTGAACTCCGTTTCTTTCAAGGCTAGGCCTTTACCACGTTTGAGACACAGCACCACTTCCAGCTTTTTCTGTGTATGTGGTGCTGAAGAATCAAACCCAGGGCTTCATGCATGCTAGGCGAGCACTCTACCACTGAGCCACCTTCCCAGCCCCTGACCCTGGTGTGTGAGTGACACTTGGGTTCAGGCCCCAGAATCTGAGACCCCCTGGGAGCGAGCTTTGTTCTCCATGGTCCTCCATGCTGGGGCTGCACTGGGTCCAGGGATCTTCCTTCACCCTGCCCGCCCCCCTCCACCCACCCTGTCCTGGCCCCCAGTGGAGGAACCATGTGTGTGTGTACCTGGCGAGTACCTCCCCGGCTGGATTACCTCTGATGTCTCCAAGGACTGGATCTCCCTGGGCAGCTCCACGGCGTGCCTGTTGAAGTAGTCCATGGTGATGGCGTTGTTCCAGTAGCTCAGGTTGTTCTCGGGGTTGGCCGTTTTCTTCTTTCTCCTCATGCAGCACACGGTCAGCAAGATGGCTGTGGAGACAGGCCAAGTCAGAGGAGGAAGGCCGACGGGGGTGGGGTGGCAGCGGGAGCAGCTAGCCGCAGCAGCAGCTAGCCGGGCTGGTGGCAGCAGTCAGCCGCTAGGGGGAGCTGTGGAGGCCCCCGCTGGCTCAGCTGCCTCTTAAAGATGGTTCTATTAAACGGGTGATGTATGAGGGGCTACAGTCACACCAATGGTTTGCGCTTTCCGTTCCTCTCTGTATCCCCGCCACCCTTCGCCCCTGCTTTCCTCCAAGTGTGGGTAAGCAGGGGGTGCAGAGTGGGTCAGACATCACACATCATACGATGAAGAAAGGAGGAGAATCAGAGAGCAGTAACTATCCAATACAAATAAAATGGCCAGGACACCTGGCCGCCCAGCTACTCAGGAGGCCGAGATCTGGAGGACCATGGTTCAGAGCCAGCCCGGGCAGGAAATGTCCATGAGACTCTTTATAAATTCCAGGGAACCACCAGAAAGCTGAAAATGGAGCTGGGGCTCAAGTGGCAGAGTGTGAGACTGGAGCACAATAGCTCAGGCCCTGAGTTCATGCCCCAGGTACCACACACACAGATAGACACACACACACACACAGACACACAGACACACACAGACACACACACACACACACACAGACACACACACACACACACACGGGCACCAGCGAGGGCTTCATTGAGGCGATGCTCTTAGGGCAAGGAGCCACTTGAGCCTTCTTATTTGGTTTTTCAGATACACTTATTCTCTCCCCTTTACTTTGCCCACACTAGCTTCGAACCATGACACCAGTGGATGGGATTACAGGTACGCACTACTGTGCCTGGCTTCCGGCATTCTCCTTTTATAGATGAGAAACCTGGAACCAGTGAGCGGACATAGTGCCGGCAGGAGTCTGGGCAGGGAGACAAATGGGACATTTCCTTCTGTGGCAGCCGAGGGAGGAGTCAGCGGGGAGGACTGGGGGTGGGGGTGCAGTGAGGCTAGGCTGGCCCGGGGAAACTAGGTTGGATGTAGAGAGGGAGAGACAGGGGCTGTGTGCTTGACTCTGAGTGGTCAGGGTGGCTTCCCTGGCCAGTCCTGCCTTGGCCCTGCCCACAAAACCTAAGGAGACAAGCTCTTGGTCATACTTCTGGTTCTAGTTCTTTTCTTTTCCTTCTTTCCTTCCCTCTTCCTCCTCCTCCTCCTCTTGTTGGTTATGGGGGCTTGAACTCTGGGTCTGGGCGCTGTCCCTCAGCTCTTCAGCTCAAGGCGAGTACTCTACCACTTGAGCCACAGCGCCACTTCCGGTTTTCTGAATGGTTCACTGAAGATAAGTCTCACAGACTTTCCTTCCCAGGCTGGCTTTGAACTTCAAGCCTCAGATCTCAGCGTCCTCAGTAGCTAGGGTGACAGGCGTGAGCCACTGGCACCTGGCAATCCTGTTCTTTTTATTGGCATCATTCTGGGCCTAGTTTCCCTCCTCTTCTCTTCTCCCTATCTTTCCCTTCCTCCCTCTCTTCCTTCCTGGGGTTTGGACTCAAGGCATGGTAGGCTGGTATTGGGAGAAAGTGGAAAGAGGATGTGTCAGGTTCAAGTAAGTGCTGTTTGAGGACCGGCTCAGCGCCAGGCCAGCGGCGAGGTGGTGTGGGCTTTGCGTGTGTGTCCAGAAGGTGGCAGCAGAGACCGAAGCTCGGGAGCCACTGCGCTGCCCAGTGCAGCCTGGATCCAATCCACCAAGCCCAGCTCTCTCCACACGCCTGAGACCATTTGGCCCAGCAAGACTGGCAGGGACCTGGAGACAAGGCGTTTCTCAGTCCTGGCACACCCAAGCCCTTGCAGCCATTGGGAGGGCTGGAGACCTGGAAGGGTTAGTTGAATTACCACTTCCCCCTCTTGGGACAGGACTGGGATTTGTTCTGGAGAGGGAAGAAGCCCTGACTGCAAGAAGTCCACAATGCCCTTTGACCCTGACCAGGATCCTGGGAATCTTATGCATGTGGTCAATCGTGGGGCTTTAACTCAGGACCTGGGCACTGTCCCTGAGCTCTTTTTGCTCAAGGCGAGTGCTCTACCATTTTGAACCACAGCACCACTTCCAGTTTTCTGGTGGTTCATTGGAGATAGAGTCTCACAGCTTTTCCTGCCCAGGCTGGCTTTGAACCACGATCCTGAGATCTCAGCCTCCTGAGTAGCTAGGATGACAGGCGTGAGCCACTGGTGCCCGGCTGTAAACTGTTTTTTTGTTTTGTTTTGGTCCAAGGCCAGTGGAACTTCTCACTGTATTCAGCCTTATCTCTAGTAATTTCTCCTAGGATGAAGGGGAGGGGAGGTGGGAAGAGTAGGGATTGTCAGCGGTGGATGTAGGGAGGAGAGGTCATCAAAGGCACAGCAGGAGAGGCCGGTGAGGACTTTGCTGGGCGCTGTAGATTTGGACTCCTGTGGTGCTCGGGTGTCACCTTGTGTTGGAGCTACCAACAGGGAGCTGACCACCCCAGCCCTGCCTCTCTTTAACTCTTGGGTCCTAGTGAAGCCACATCTGCTCTCCGTAAAACATAGCCTTGAATTGGATTGAGTAAGGAAACTGTTTTCTGTCAGGAGCCATATGGATATTTATAACATCATTATGGTGTCACATGAAATGACCAATGCAAAGAACTGGGTGAGCCAAGCACTGGTGAAGTGGTGCTGTGGCTCAGGTGGTAGAGCGCTGGCCTTGAGCTGAAGAGCTGAGGGACAGCGCCCAGGCTCAGAGTTCAAGGCCCACCCTTCCCCCCACCAAGAAAAAGGCAAAGAACTGGGTGTCAGTGGCTCATTCCTGCAGCTGAGAGGAAGTGGAGATCTGAGGATTCCGGTTCAAAGTCAGCCCGCACAAGAAAGTCTTTGAGGCTCTTATCTTCTCCCAATTAACCTGCAAAAAGCTGGAAGCACCCAGGCCCTGAGTTCAAGCCCATGCACGACCTACCAAAAAAATGCAAACAATCCCCGCCTTCTCCTCCCAACCAAAATAAGAGCTGGAGGTGGATCTGTGGGTCTACTTGAACAAAGAAGCTAAGGGACACTGCCCAGGCCCTGAGTTCAAGCCCTAGGGCCAATACACAGATGTGCTCTCACACACATACACACACATTGGAGATGAGCAAAGCGGCGTGGGAAGGGGTGAGGACAGAGGGCATGGGAAGAGGAGTCGTGGCTGGGGATGGGGTACTCACAGCAGGAGGAGATCGGGACACTGATGGCCAGGATCACCCAAGCGATGTCCACCTTGCTCAGGCAGACGGTGGCTCTGGGCTGGGCTTTGTCCCCTTCGGCCACGTGGGAGCTGTTCCCTGCTGTTCCAGGCTTCCAGGTGCCTGCGGGAACCAGGCGGTTGAGGAAATTCCCGGTGGCTGTGGATGGCGCTGTGGACAGGGGGCTGGGCCCCCTGTCGGTCACTGGTGGCGAGGCCGTGGCGTCGGGCCTGGCTGGAGGGACAGTCCTGTCTGACACCCCGGGGTGCCAGGCTGGGGATTGCGGGGGGACAGACACTCCCTGAGGAATCTGCTGGGAAGGGGCTGAGACGGAGGCAGCCGGGGTGGGCTCTGTGGCTGCTGTGAGGACCCCAGGGCTGGCAGATGGGTATCTGTGGGTGCCAGGGGTGCCAGTGAGCCAAGAGTCGCTGGGGCTGTCCTGAGAAGGCACTGGGGTGGGCTGCAGGCTGGCAGGGACCCCTGAGGCAACACTGGCATCTGGGGGCTCCTCCGGGATGGTGGGGGTGACTGTGCCCCCCTGGTGGTCTCTGCGTGGGTCCGGCTCGTCCTCTGCAGGCACTGGGGAGGGTGTGGGAGGTGCCCACGAGGTACTTCTGGGCCCCAGGGTGGTCACGGTCGTGGCTTGGGGTGGGGGCGAGGAGGAGGTGCCCCACAATGGGGTTCCGGATGGGAGTGGGGAGGTGGGGTCCGGCTCCACGGATCTGGTAAAGTTGCCTTTGTAGATCTGGAAGATTTTGCCCAGGGGCCGCTTCTGCCCCGGGTAGGGGGCGCTCAGGTTTCGACCCCGCTGCCCTTCCTTCCTCCCGAGGTGGCCACCAGGGGGCAGAGGGCGCGACAGACCCCCGGCTCCCTTCCTGGGGGAGCCTGGGGGCCTGGGGGGCCTGCGCGTGGGCCCCCTTGGGGACATTGTGGAGGGGCGGCTGGCGGCTCCGGTGGGCTGGGTCAGCGGGTCGCTGGGGGTGGTCCTCCTGGGGGGGCGGGCCTCTGAGGAGGAGGGTACAGTTGCCACAGCAATGGGAGGGGAAATGGTGGGCAGGGGGGCCGGAGCGGGGAGGATGGTGGTGGGGACGGTGGTCCCGGCTGCAGGGTGCCTGTCTGGCTGGGGCGCTGTCCACGTGGTGGCTGCAGCCTGTGCGGAGGACCCTTCGGGCCGGGGGTCCGGTGTCACTGAGGGGTGTCCAGCGGAGCTGGGGCGGGGGGCTGTCACCATGGTGCCTGGGGGTCTCGCTGGGGGGAGGATGTGGGAAGAATTCCGGGGGGAGGCTCCCTGGACGGCCAGTACCAGTGCTTCAGTCAGTGCCAAGGTGAGGAGAAAGCCTGGAGGAGGAGAGGGGGGGACAAGAGGAGAGGGGGGGACAGGAGGAGGGGGGAACAGGTGAGACCCAGGAGTGGTGGCCAGGCAGGGCCATCCTTAACCGTGACCTGGGAATTGTGGGCCCACTGGAGCCCAGGCCCTTGACAGGACACTGAACCACAGACAGAGCTGTCACCGGTCTAGACGTGCATGACTTCAGTCACCCTGGCTACACATGGAGATATTTAAAATAGTCCCCTCCCTCCCCAATGTTTGGTCTAAGCAACCTATGTTTTTCTTTTCTATTATTATTATTATTATTTACTGCCAGTCCCGGGGCTTGAACTCTGGGCCTAGACACTGTCCCTGAGCTTCTTTTGCTCAAGGCCAGCACTCTACCACTTGAGCCACAGCGCCACTTCTGGCTTTTTCTGTGGACGTGTTACTGAGGAATTGAACCCAGGGCTTCATGCATGCTAGGTGAGCCACCTTCCCAGCCCTGAGGGCCGGCTCTTGAGTGAGCTGCCAGGCTGCTGAGTTTCCTGCTTGATTTCCCCATCTAGCCGGCTCTGAGGCTGTCTGATCTTGAGTCTCTGACTAGAGCTGAGTGGCACAGACCACACGGCTGTGTCTTCTTGTCAACTCACGCTGAGTTCCCATTTCCAGGCAAGATGCCCACCCCCCATGGTATAATTTCTATCCTGGGCAGGATTTGGATTTCACAGCTGGATTCTGAGAGTCAGCCTGCCAGGGTGTATGCATTTGGGAATGAAAGCTTCCCTCCCTCTCTTTCAGGTACTCTACACCTGTCTACCACTACCAGCACTGGTTCCACCAGGATGCTTAATTTCCCTGCACTGAGCAAAATGTCATGAAAGAAAAGAAAAGAAAGAAAGAAAGAAAGAAAGAAAGAAAGAAAAAGAAAGAAAGAAAAGAAAGAAAGAAAGTCTTCAGATGATTCTAATCGTACCAAAGTTCAGGCGTTCTGCCCTTAGGGGAATCGGTGCCCAGTTCCGGTGCAGAGGACCGCGGATGCCTGTTGCCATGGTAACAGATGAAGAGGCTGGACACAGGAGCCACACAGCTGCAGGTCTGTGGCCTGTAGCTCATTTCCATCCCTGCCCTGCCTGGCTTCTCAGGTACTTTTTTTTTTTTTTTTTTCTGGAAACAATGCCCTCTGGCTGCCAGGCTTCTTTGCTCCCAGCCAGTTACTTATCTCCAGTGAGCCAAGAACAAACAAAATCTAACCTGTCTGCCCTTGGGGAAGTTAATTTGCATTTGTAAAGCATGACCTCAAAAGATGTGTTTGTTATTCCAGGCAGCTGGCTCACCCACTAGCCTGAGGTGGGGCAGCCACCCATCCCTGGTTTAGTAGTGTGCAAGAAAGCTGGCAGAGAGCAGTCCAAGACATGTGTGTGTATGTGTGTGTGTGTAAACTCCTAATGGTGCTGGGTTTCGTAGCGTAGAAGTGGAAGTAGCTGTAATGACCCTTAACTAATGCCCCACTAACTCCTGGGGTATGCAAACTTATTTATTTATTTGTTTGTTTTTGCCAGTTGTGGGGCTTGAACTCAGGGCCTAGGCACTGTTCCTGTGCTCTTTTGTCCAAGACTAGTGCTCTATCACTTTGAACCACAGCTCCACTACAGGTTTATAAGTGGTTAATTGGAGATAAGAGTCTCATGAGGGCTTTTCTGCCTGGGCTGGGTTCGAATTGTGATCCTTAGATCTCAGCCTCTTGAGTAGCTAGGATGACAGGTGTGAGATACCAGCGCCTGGCGATGGTTTTTGTTTTGTTTATTTTTTCTTGCCAGTCCTGGGACTTGAACTCTGGGACTGGGCACTGTCCCTGACTGAGCCTCTTTGTGGGCAAGGCTAACACTCTTATCATTTGAGACACAGCACCACTTATGACTTTTTTTGAGTAGTTTATTGAAGATAAGAGTCTCTGGGGACTTTTTTGCCTGGGTTGGCTTTGAACTCTGATCGTTAGATCTCAACTTCCTGAGTAGCTAGGATTACAGGTGTGAGCCACCGGTGACGGGCTTTTGGTTCTTTGTTTATTTTTTTTGTCCAAGACTGGGACTTGAACTCAGTATCTGACACTTCTGATCACTGGCAGGTGACTGAGTCACGCCTCTAACCCCTTCTTTTGGGATTCCAAGTAGATGGGTCTCTTTTTTTAATTGCTGAAGCCCAAATTCTGCCCTTGTTCTTCAGTGGGGTCTTACAGAGGAACACTCACTGTAGGGGCGGACATAACCCCCATTGTTAGTTAAATCTGATTCTCCACAAAGGTTCCAAAAACATACACGGGAGAAAAGATAACCCCTTTAAAAAACGGTGCTGGGAAAACTGGATGTCCACATGTAGGAGAGACTACAACCAGATCCCTATGTCTCCTACTGTGTAAAAATCAAACCAAAAATGGATCAATGACCTTGTAAGACTCAAAACTTGGAAATCACTAGAGGAAAACATGTCAAGACACAGGCGTAGGCAATGACTTTCTCGATAGGACTCAACAGCTTGGGAAATATTAGCAAGAATCAATAAGGGAAATTGTTATCATAAAAGAAACAATGATCAGATTGAGAAAAACAGCCTACAGAATGGGAGAAAACCTTTGCCAGTTCATTCAAAAGGGGGAATGATACTCAAAATATGTAAAGGACTCAACATGTTAATAAACACGACAAGAACATCCCCATGGAAAAATGGGCAAATGAACCGAACAGATCATTCTCAGAAGCAGTACAAATGATCAATGAACATGTGGAAAAATAGCCAACATCCTTCACAATCAGGGAAATGCAAACCACACTGCAATCAAACTCCATCTCCTCCCCACTCCCCATCAGAATGGCCATCTTCAAGAAAATAACCATGACAAATGTTGGTGAGGATGTGGAGAGAAAAAAGGAACCTTTACACACTGTTGGTGGGAATGTAAATAAGTGTAGCCACTGTGGAAATCAGTATGGAATTTTCTCAAAACAAGCAAGCAAGAAAAAAAATCATCTAGAGTTAAAACTAATGTATAATCCAGTTATACCATAAAGCTCCCTCGTTTCCCTCTGCATTCAAATCCACCCACCTCTAAGTAACTCTGATTTACATTGTTATAGGTTTGTTCCCATCTGTTCCAGATTTTTACGAAAGTGGAATTTGGAAGAATCCTTTGGGTCTGGTTTTCACTCAGCCATAACATCTGTGAAGTTTGTCCATTTGCTGTGTGTATTTGTGTATTGTTGGTTTCCCTCCCTCCCTCCCACTCACCCTCCCTTTCTTTCTTCCTTCCTTCCTTCCTTCCTTCCTTCCTTCCTTCCTTCCTTCCTTCCTTCTTTCCTTCCTTCCTTCCTTCCTTCCTTCCTTCCCTTCCTTCCTTCCCTCCTTCCTACCTGTCCTGGAGCTATGAACTCAGGGCTTAGCACTGTCCCTGAGCTTCTTTTGCTCAAGGCGAGCGCTCTACCACTTGAGCCACCTTGCTACTTTCAGCTTTTTCTGTGTATGTAGTACTGAGGAATTGAACCCAAGGCTTCAGGCATGCCAGGCAAATACTGTACCACTAAGCCACATTCCCAGCCCTTGGTGATTTCTTTTTTCTTTTTGTAGATTGTGGGGCTTGAACTCAGGGTCTGGGCGCTGTGTCTAAGCTCTTTTGCTCAAGGCTAGCACTCTACCACTTTGAGGCACAGCTCCACTTCTAGTTTTCTGGTGGAGATAAGAGTCTCAGGGATTTCTCTGCCTGGCCTGGCTTTAAACCATGATCTTCAGATCTCAGCCTCCTGAGTAGTAGCTAGGATGACAGGTGTGAGCCACTGACGCCGGCTCCTTTTAATTTTAAACTGCCAAGTAATACTCTATCGCATGGTCATACCCATCATTTCTTCATCTGATTATGAACACAATTGAGTTGTCTCCAGCTTAGAGCTATTTTCAGTGAAGCCCACTGTGAACATTTGTTTATGGGCTTTTGTGTGGACATGTTTGTGTCTCTCTCAGGTCAACACCTAAGATAAACATAACCTTCTATTATGTGGTGTATCTGTAGGAGGAAAAAGTAACAGTGCCAATGAAACTATGAACGGATGCCCTCTTCTATTTACCATATACATTCCGTATCTCCTGGAACAGCTGCCTTGGACTCGCCTAGACTGCTACACAGACATCTCTGCTGCCTTCTTTTTCTCTGCGGGGTGAGTAACTGCTTTACCTGCCAGTCCTTCTGTGAGCAGCTCAAGGCAAAAACCGCCCCCCCCCCCCCACAAATAACCCCAAACAAAAAACCATGCAGCCCAACTTCGAGTGCTTTGCAAGCATCTTCGGATCGTTGGTCCCATTTATAGAGTTTGCGTGTTGAAGAAAGCCATTCTTATAATGAGAATTTGTTCCAAAAATAGGAGATACTGCTGTCTTATTGTGTCTGCCTGTCAGCATTTGGGAGCTTTTGATTCGAGCCCACATCACGGGCGATCTTCGCAACCAGATGATCCCGTGTGCTTAAAACCAAGTCCTCAAGAGTTGAAAAACCAAGTCCTAGCAGGGTGCTGGTGGCTCACGCCTGTCATTCTAGCTGCTCAGGAGGCTGAGATCTGAGGATCGCAGTTCAAAGCCAGCCTGGGCAGGAAAGCCAGCGAGTGGAACTCTTACCTCTATTTAAGCACCAAAAAGCTGGAAGTGGGTGGAATTGTGGCTCAGGCGGTAGAGCGCTAGCCCTGAGGGACAATACCTAGGCCCCTGAGTTTAAGCTCCAGGCACCCCAAAAATACCACCCTCCAAAAACAACAACAACAAAATCCAACTCATAACCTCAACACAACAGGTGGTTCTTTTCCTAACCTTATCTCCAAATGTTCTGCAAAGAGGTTCCAATACTTCCAGCCACACCTTTAGGTCTTGAACGGTTATCACCCCCAAGTGGGGATCTTAGGGTGTTAACTTGGTAGGACCCCCCAAAACAACATCCTCTCCCTTGCCTGCCCTCCACCCCTCCCCCTCCACACCGGGGAGCTCAGCCAGGCTCTCCATTTACGTCATGAATTATGCATCAGAGTGCGAAAGGCCCATCATTTCCAAGTAAGCAAATCAGAATTGAACTGTAGCTAGTTTTTTTTTTTCTCTAAGCATGTGCTTGTACATATGTCAAAAGAATGTGTAAAGGGAAGAGCCGAATTAGAAATTTATATCCGTGTTACAGAAGAAGAAGAAGAAGAAAAAAAGGCCCGATGACATTTAAAGTGAGATTTGACGCTCTCTGGCTACCGCAAAGCGGGTAGTGGTGCTCCTTAAGTCAGTCCTCGTGTGAGCTGGGCTGGGGGTGGG
Source organism: Dipodomys merriami (assembly GCF_024711535.1). NCBI lineage: Eukaryota > Metazoa > Chordata > Mammalia > Rodentia > Heteromyidae > Dipodomys > Dipodomys merriami. Next base: position 1,989,427 of record NW_027206268.1, on the reverse strand, counting down.
TGAGTTGGGGGTGTGTGTGGCATGGTGGGTGTGGAGGGGAAGCACCTCCTAAGAGCCTTCTCTCTGGGTGGTGAATCTTGTGTTTTATTTAGTCCTGCCCGTCCAGTCCCAATACGCCTGTTCTAGCTCTCTCTCTCTCTCCTGCATTCACCGAGGTAGCCTAGACTCTCTCATATAAAACTGCTCCCATTTCTCTTCTGAACACCTTGTCCTAGCAAACAAGCCCCCTGAGAGAGCTCCCTGGAGATAGGGCTGAGCCCTGTGATGTCTGGCTGGAAATGATCAGATGCCTGATTAGACTCTGGGGGTGATTACACGTGGGTCTCAGCCTGCGGATGTGTGCAGCTGGACGGTGGCTACAGACCCAGGCTTGCCTGGGACACAGCCCCTGCGGTGTCTGCCACCTTCCCTCTACCCACACGGGGCCTGATAGGATAAGGCTTGTGATGTATGCCTTGCATGTTTTCAAACAGGCTGCAGATTAAAATTTACCACAGAATAGACAGTGACATTTAATCTTTTTTTGTGTGTGTCGTTGTGGGGTTTGAACTCTGGGCCTGGATGCTGTCCCTCAGCTCTTCAGCTCAAGGCCAGGGCTCTACCACTTGAGCCACAGTGCCACTTCTGGTTTTCTGAGTGGTTTATTGGAGATAAGAGTCTCACAGACTTGCTGGCTCAGGCTGGCTTTGGACCTTGATCCTTAGATCTCAGCCTCCTCAGTAGCTAGGATGACAGGCATGAGCCACAGGCGGCTGGCTGACATTTAATCTTGAGACTGACTGGAAAATCAAGATGTGTGTGCTAGTACTAGGGCTTGAACTCGCAGCCTGGGAGATCTCCTTTAGCTTTTGTGCTCAAGGCTAGTGCTCTACAACTTGAGCCACAGCTTGACTTTTGGATTTTAAATTGGAGATGAGTCTCATGAACTTTCCTGCCCAAGCTGGCTCTGAATGAAAGTCCTTTGATCTCAGCCTCCTGAGTAGCTAAGATTACAGGATGACAGTGCCTGGCTTGTTTTCTCTCTCTCTCTCTTTTTTTTTTTTTTTGCCAGTCCTGGGGCTTGAACTCTGAGCCTGAGCGCTGTCCCTGAGCTGCTTTTGCTCAAGGCGAGCACTCTACCACTTGAGCCACAGCGCCACTTCCGGCTTTTCTGTGTATGTGGTACTGAGGAATCGAACCCAGGGCTTCATGCATGCGAGGTGAGCACACTACCACTAAGCCACAGTCCCAGCCCCCTGAACTTTTCTATTCTTTTCTTTTTTTAATTGCCATGATTCTATGAAACAGTCCCTTTGGCGAAGGGGATGGATGCAGCATATATCAGTGCAGGGAAATAGCTGGGGAGATATGTGTCATGCTTTTAATGCTTTTCTTCCTCTGTCATGTTGGGCATTTTTTCTTTTTCTTTTCAAAAGCTAACTTTGCAGAAATGGAGGGACAAATGCAGCAGTGGTTCTCACCGGGCACCATGTTGTAAAATGAACTATACAACTTAGGGGTGGGGATGGGAGGGAAAAACCTGGGGGACAGCAAGGGAAGGGGTGACATTGTCCATAAAGAGATGTATTTTTTCCCTGGCTTATGTCACTGGAACCCCTCTGGACCAATACCTTCCTAATGATGATAAAAGAGTTTAAAAATAAAAGCAAGGGATGGGAAGGTGGCTCAGTGGTAGAGTGCTTGCCTTGCATGCATGAGGCCCTGGGTTCGATTCTTCAGCACCACATAAGCAGAAAAAGCCAGAAGTGGTGCTGTGGCTCAAGGGGTAGAGCGCTCACCTTGAGCTGAAGAGCTGAGGGACAGCGCCCAGGCCCAGAGTTCAAGCCCCATGATCAGCCAAAACTAAACTAAAATAAAATAAAAGCAACATTTGCAGGTGGTGAAGGATGATAAGACCTAGAGGACGTGCACATGTAGCATCCCTCTGTGTGGAGAAGATGAGATTTAGTCCGATCTAGGGGGAGAGAGCCACCCAGGGTCCCCAGCCTTCCTCCTGGGGGAATCTAGTGTACCCCGGGGTAGGGTTTCTCCTCAAAGCAGCATCCAGGGTTTGAAGCTGTCCCTTCCAAGGGCTTTGCCCCCTCCCCTTGCGTGCCTGCAGGCTGTGATAAGAACTCTCACAACTTTTCCTTTACCTTCAACAGAAAAAAATGAGCAGATAAAAGAAAGAAGTCAAAAAAGGAGTCTCGGCAAGCAAAGTCTGTCCAAGAACAGAATCTGTCCCCAAAGACATTCCCATGGGATTAGCCGCACTGTCTAGGGTTCAAAGCCATGGGACAAAGGATCCGCTCAGTGACTAGAGGTTTTTTTTTTTTTTCCTCTTCTCACTGGAGCTTCGCTCTGGGGCCTGCAATCTTAATGTTCCTCAGAGATGAGACCCAGTCCAGACTTCCCATTCACTGGGCATGGGCTCTGCCACCAGTGACCGGCCACGGGTGCCCTGAAGGGAGAATAGCATCTTAGGGAGTGGGGTCCTGCTCTGATTTGCATGAAACAGACTAGAAAATGATCCCAGGCTTTAGTCAACAGGGGGTGCTATTTATTTATTATTATTATTTTTGATCAGTCGTTGGCCCTGGGCGCTGTCAGCTCTTCAGCTCAAGGCCAGCGCCCTACCACTTGAACCACAGTGCCACTTCCAGTTTTCTGGTGGTTCCTTGGAGATAAGAGTCTCACGGACTCCTTGCTCGGGCTGGCTTTGAACCATGATCCTCAGATCTCAGCCTCCTGAGTAGCTAGGATGACAGGCGTTAGCCACCGTGCCTGGCTATTATTATTATTAATTAGTTTTACAGCAGGTACTTCTTAACCCCTCATTCCCTCCACCTACACTGTGTGCCTGAATTGAACCCAGAATGGGGATTTTCACAAAGTTCAACTGTCATCCTTGGGGACTTGATCACATCTCACGCATTTAGTTGGCACCTCCTGCATGCCACTCATCATGCTAGAGTCTGAAGACCTGGTCCTGGTATGCATAGGCAGCTTCCAGGAACACAAAGACATAGGAAGAAATACATATGCATGGCCACAGAGGATGAAGGGTTAAGTCAAAATCACTGAGTGCCAGAAGGAAAAGACAGGCCCCCACCTCTTCCTGATCCCTTCTCCCCCCTGCCCTCCCTGCCATGATTTGTGACAGGGAAGGCTTAGGAGGCGTTGTTCACATTCTGTCCCTCATGACGGCCAGTCAGCTACAGACTAGCAAATCCCAGTGTCTCCGTCCCCTGCTGCCCGGGTGGGCGGCTGTGTGCGGCTTGGAGACAGTGTGACAGCGTGAAATGAAGGAGGGAGGGCTGAGGTCAGCCAGCACAGGCCGCCCCTGCTATCTGCCTGGAAGTGTCTGATAGCCTTGCTCTCGCCATGGGGGCGAAACAGAGAATGACTCTGCTTCTGGCAGGGTGACAGGGAGGCAGCCCAGGGCACCGGACAGGCCCGTGCCGTGGCGTGGACAGTGTACACGCCTTCCTCCATGTACACAAGGAACTGCAGACAACAGAAGAGTAAATAGAACACCGGGAACTTCAGACTTGCCAATCTGGGCTGGTCTCTCAATGCTGCCTCCTGTCCTTTGACCTTGATTTGACCTTGGTGTGGTTCTCACACTTGGGATAGCCTGTTCAAGGTTTGAACTCAAAGCCACAGGCAGGAGGATCTCTAACCACTTGAGCCATGAGTCGATTTCTAGCTTTTTGCTGGTTAGCTGAAGATAACTCGGATCTCAGATTTGTCTGCTCGACTTGGCCTTGAACCAAGATCCTCAGATTTCAGACTCCTGAGTAGCTAAGGTTACACATGGAGGCCATCAGTGTCTAGCAAGTTTATTTATCTAGATTTGAGGAACTGGCAAAGAATAAAGAAACCCTTGGAAATTCCTATAGGAACTTAGCTCCATCTATCTACCCACAAACAAACAGGGCAGGGGTGAAATCTTTGGGAGGGGGGTTATTAATAGAACAGCAGAAAGGAGTTGAGCTTGTATTAGATTAGTGTGAATAAGAAAACTGTCCTCCAATCACAGGCGCTTGCTCAGTATACTTCTAATCAGCAATGCATTAGGGGAAAAGCCTTAAATACACATTCAAGGTCTTCAGGCTTTAAAGCTAAGTGCTGTGTTCCCAGGGGGTAGCAATTACTCAAGAGTGTTGCTTGTCCAGTGAGTTTGGAAGAGACCTGAGGAGAATCAAAATCTGCCTGTCTAAAAAGAAAGGGGGGGTACTTACTAAACCCAAGGGGAAACTAGCTACTGCCCAGTGAAGGAATCAGACCACACACTGAATGGGAATCTTGTGCCCACTGGTGAGGCGCTGTGGGGTGGGGAGTGTGTGTGTGTGTGTGGACACCCATCACTTGTGAGGTCTTCCAACTTGGGAAGCACAAAAGGAAATGGAACCAGGAAGAAACATCAAAGGAAAAGCAAAGGATGTGTTCCTATTCTTTTCAAATGGTGACTATAATGACATTTTCTAGAATCTTATTTATTTATTTATTTAGTTTGTAGGTTGTGAGGCCTGAACTCTGGGCCTGGGCACTGTCCCTCAGCTCTTCAGCTCAAGGTAAGTGCTCTACCGCTTGAGCCACAGCGCCACTTCTGGCTTTTTCTGCTTCTGTGGTGCTAACAATCGAACCCAGGGCCTCATGCATGGGAGGCAAGCACTTTACCACTGAGCCACATTCCCAGCCCCTCTTTTTTATTTTTGGAAATCTATTTTCCAAACTGTCAGAGAGACAGAGAAAGACTTAAAAGAGTTACTAGATATCTCGGATGGGAGCCTGTCCAAGGGAAATATTCTGGAAAATGTATTCCTATTGGAGATCCTCGACATCATCAAAAGGACAAGGGTCTGGGGATGTGGCTAGAGTGGTAGAGTGGTAGAGTGCTTGCCTAGCATGCATGAAGCCCTGGGTTCAATTCTGTAGTACCACATACACAGAAAAAGCCACAAGTGGTGCTGTAGCTCACACAGTAGAGCGCTAGCCTTGAGCAAAAAGAAGCTCAGGGACAGTGCCCAGGCCCTGAGTTCAAGCCCCAGGACTGGCAAAAAAAAAAAAAAAAAAAAAAAAAGGCAAGAAATGGGCCATCTTTCCACCATTGTGCTGTAAAGTTGCTTATATGCTCCTGGAATACAGATGCTCCAGTCTGAAGTTGTGGCTCTAGTGATAGAGCATTAGCTGTGGTCAAACAATACCCTTGACAACACTAGGTCCTGAGTTCAAATCTTGGTATTGCCATGTGCACGTACACACACACACACACACACACACACACACACACACACACACACACACACACACACACTCTCACACTACAGATGCCTCTTACATTGCAAAGCAGAGAGAACTTTGTATGTGTGTTTTTTGACTTCTAACTTCAATGCTTTTCATTAATTTTTGTACCACTGCCCTGCCACCTAGGGCTTTCTCTACTCAGGTATGGAACTGCCTCTCCTAGGGGTCGCTAATTCCTAGAGTCACCACTTACCTGCTTTTATCAACTCTCCAAATAAGGGACACTTATTCTCCAGCCCTGACCACTCCCCACCCCCCAGCCAGCCCCAGGGACCACCCACATTACTGACTCTACACCTGTTTCCCAACCAATCCTGCACGCCATTCTTTGTTGCGAAAAACTTAACAAAGCCTCCAAAGTGTGCTTTCATCCCGCTCTGTCTGTTTCTCCCCCAAAGGTCCCTAGGCCTCATGAAAGAAATTTCGGGGTGGATCTCAGGATTCCTAATATTGACTCTCCTTCCACCCCTAGGGTGAATCCAAGTTAGATCTGGGAATCAAACCATGAAGATCATTGCTGGTGAAAGGAAATGGCTGGCCTACTACTTGAGTCACGGTTCCACTTCTCGATTTTTAAGTTGTTAATTGTAGACAAGAGTCACACAGACTTTCTTCTCTGGGCTGGCTTTGAACCATGATCCTCAGATCTCAGCCTCCTGAATAGCTAGGATTATAGGAATGAAATGCTGGCATCAGGCTCACTGGCTATTTTTTCTCTTGACTTTACCCCATGTTCTCTACCTTCCACTACCTTGCTCAAAATCCCCGCCTTTCTCGCTCTCTCTCTCTCTCTCTTTTTTTTTTTTTGGGTCCGGTCGTGGGCCTGAACTCTGGGCCTGGACGCTGTCCCTCAGCTCTTCAGCTCAAGGCTAGCACTCTACCATTAGAGCCACAGCGCCACTTCCGGCTTTTTTCTTTTTGCTTATGTGGTACTGAGGAATCGAACCCAGGGCCTCATGCATGCAAGGCAAGCGCTCTACCACTAAGCCACCTTCCCAGCCCCTCTCTCTTTGTTTTGTCCTTAGCTGGGGCTCACATTTTAACTCTACACACGAAAACCCCAGTTGAGGGAGAGGAGACTGAACTACTATCACTAATAAACACCTTGGCTCTGTTCCAGGGAGGCCTGACATGCTGACATCTGTCTCTGGCAAAGAGAAGCCGGCCCAAGCCACGCACACATCTGTCCTGGCAACCACAGCAGAGATGTGACTGAATCACTCTAAATTAAATTCGAGTGAGCTCTAAGCCTAATGAGCATGATTAGCGAATCTGCATGCGTTTAAGCAAAAGCCACTATTGGCCTGAGATGGTTCTGTCCTCCTTTGGAGATGGAGAGGGAGGTCTGAGGATTTAGGCTCAGACCTGGGCCTTGTTTGAGTGTCTTGATTGGATATCTGAGGATCAGGCCCTCCCCACCCCCCCCACTGAAAGTCCACAAGGAGTGGGAGGGAGATCTGGACAAACAGAAGGCTCCACAGAGATATCAGATCATTACTGCTCTGTGTGTGTGTGTGTGTGTGTGTGTGTGTGTGTGTGTGTGTGTGTGTGTGTGTGTGTGTGTGTGTGTGTGTGTGTGTGTCTAACAACATATTCACATGATACTTCTTGGTTAGCCTGACAATTTTAAATTTCAAGTCGATTTCTGGAATCATGGGCAGAGATGTGGTAATTTTGGGGCATGAACCAAAATCTCCAGAGTTCTTTTTTTTTTGTCAGTTGTGGGGCTTGAACTCTGGGCCTGGGCGCTGTCCTTAAGCTCTTCAGCTCAAGGCAAGTGCTCTACCACTTGAGCCACAGTGCCACTTCTGGCCTTTTTTGCTGTTTAGGAATCGAACCCAGGGCCTCATGCATGCAAGTACTCTACCACTGAGCCCCTTCCACAAGAGTTCTAAGCTGCTTACTCCCTGTGTAATTCCTGCTCAAGCAATATGGTGGCAATTTTACATGAACTCAAAAAAAGTCCATGGGCTGGGAATGTGGCTTAGTGGTAGAGTGCTTGCTTCACATGCATGAAGCCCTAGGTCCAATTCCTCACTATCACATAAGCAGAAAAAGCCAGAAGTGACGCTGTGGCTCAAGTGGTAGAGAGCCTCAAAGTCAGTGTTCAACCCTGAGTTCAAGCTCCAGGACCTGCCAAGAGATGCGGGGGGGGGGGGGGGGGGGGGCGGTTAGCCAGCTTCCGGTGGCTCACATATGCAATCCTAGCTACTCAGGAGGTGAGATCTGAGGATCACAGTTCAAAGCCAACTCAGGCCAGGAAAGTCCGTGAGACTCTTCTCTCCAGAAAACTGGAAGTGGCGCTGTGGCTCAAGTGGTAGAGCGCCAGCCTTGAGCTGAAGAGCTGAGGGACAGTGCCCAGGCCCAGAGTTCAAGCCCCAAGAATGACAAAAAAAAAAAAAAAAAAAGAAAGAAAGAGAGAAAGAAAAGAAAGAATGCAGCAAACCAATAAAAAAATACAACTCAATGTTACTACTTGGGAATTAAATTGAATGCATCCTTCTCAAGATAAGAGAATTATCCTGGGAGGCAAATTTCCTGTCTCCAGAAATAATTCTCAGACCAGTATTTAAATTAAATTGCCTGGAAATAATCATATTTGAGGGAACTGGAGAAAATTATGCGGGGACGAATCATCCTGGAACTGTGACATGAGGCTGTGTGTTTTTGTCATTTCGTATTTTTCTTCAGCTTCTTAACTTTAAATTGATTTAAAAAAATTAAAACAATAAGCAACATGAAAATGGCTTAGTTTTTATTGCCACTTTCTTAAGCGTTGAAAGAATTTTAGAATCGTGTTGCTATCAGTTCTGAACAGCCGTAGGGACAATTTTTACTGGACAATAAACAATAACAACAACACAACTTTGCTTCTTTGTGTTTAAAACCATTCTCCCCCCCTCCTTCTGTCAGAAGATGCTCTGAATTTATATACAGAGGAGAAATATAATTGTTTGTTATCGGAAAAAGCACTTCTGGAAAGTTAACTTCATTGACTCTACTATAAGGCACTGGGGACGGAACACCAAAGAATAGGCTATTTTACTACTCAAACAACAAACGTGAGCCGGGCGCCGGTGGCTCAAGCCTGTCATCCTAGCTGCTCAGGAGGCTGAGATCTGAGGATCACAGTTCAAAGCCAGCCCGGGGAAGAAAATCTGTGAGAATCTTATCTCCAATGAACCACCAGAAAACTGGAAGTGGTGCTTTAGCTCAAGTGATTAGAGCGCTCACCTTGAGCTGAAGAGCTGAGGGACAGCACCCAGGCCCAGCATTCAAGATCTATGACTGACCAAACAAACAAACAACAAACAGTCCTTCTGGTTCAGTACAAGATGGCACCAATCTACAGCATCTCTTTTCAGTGTACTCAAGCTGAACTCAATGTTTCCTGTTGCCACCGGAAGTGATCCCACAATTTCAGTGGACAATCTTCTTAGTCTGGGGTATTCTAACTGAGATCCCAGCTTCCAGTTTGGACTAGACCTAGTCTTTAGGACTAGGAAGGCGGCTCAGTGGTAGAGTGCTTGCCTTGCATGCATGAAGCCCTGGATTCAATCCCTCAGCCCCACATAAGCAGAAAAAGCCCGAAGTGGCGCTGTGGCCTAAGTGGTAGAGTGCTAGCTTTAGGCAAAAGAAGCTCAGGGACAGTGCCCAGGCCCTGAGTTCAAGCTTCAGACTGACACAGAAAAACAATTAAAAACACAAAACTACAAATGAATAAACAAAGGGTCCTCATTCGTAAGTGCTGGAAAGTTTTGGCTCTCGCTGCAGGCCAGACCTTGGCAAGGTAAATCCTTCAGATCTGTTCCAATCAATGATAGTGTGGATAGTCGCTGATCTTCGGGTTGAAGTGCACTGAATACAGTTACGGACCAAAACTAATGGAGTTCCTGTGTGCCAGACTTGGAGTCAGTCATGAGGCAAACCTGAGTTCAAGGACAGGCAAGTTTTGCTCCCATCTACAAGGAGGAAGCTGTCTTAGAATATGATTGGCACTGGGCTTTGAACTCAGGACCTCCTGCTTTCGAGACAGGTAGGTGTGCTTTATCACTTGATCTACATTCCAGCTATCTCTCTCTCTCTCTTTTTTTTTTTTAGTTGGACGTGGGGCTTGAACTCTGGGCCTGGGCGCTGTCCCTCAGCTCTTCAGCTCAAGGCGAGAGCTCTACCACTTGAGCTACAGCGCCACTTCCGGTTTTCTGATGGTTTATTGGAGATGAGAGTTTCACTGACTTTCTTGCCCGGGCTGGCTTTGAACTGTGATCCTCAGATCTCAGGCTCCTGAGTATCTAGGATTACAGGCGTGAGCCACCAGCGCCCGGCTTCTCTCTCTCTTTTGTTTGTTGGTCCTGGGGTTTGAACTCTGGGCTTGGGCACTGCTCCTCAGCTCTTCAGCTCAAGTTGAGCGCTCTACCACTTGAGCCATGGTGCCACTTCCGGTTTTCTGAGTGGCTCATTGGAGATAACAGTCTCACGGACTTTCCTACCTAGGCTGGCTTTGAACTGTGATCCTCGGATCTCAGCCTCCTGAGTAGCTAGGATGACAGGCGTGAGCCACCGGTGCCTGGTAAGCTTTGCAGCATTTTCTTGTGAGTAAAACTCAGGGGAAATCTACAGCTCCACTGAAGTAGCAGCTGGCCATTAAGAAGAAAAAGTCCATGGTAGTGATTGAAACTTAATTTTCTTCAAATATTTCCATTTACAGGACTTGGAAGGGTGCCAGAAGGAAAAGAAGCCCTGCCTGTTTAGACGGATGGCTCTCATTGCTATGAACACTTTCACGCATATATGTGGCACGTGGTTCAATGAAGCAAAAACCCCCTCATGGCCCCTCAAGTCTCATCGTCATGAAATATCCTGTACAGAGGCAAAATATTGTGAAGTTGCTAGTGTGCAAGTGAGCAGCTGGTATTATTACAGCCTGGATTCCTCTTCAGATATCTAAGCACTGAGCTTGTGTCATTCAACATCTACTCGTGGTGGCACTTTCCTACTGGATCTGAGGTACAGGACTGAGCTGGAAGGCTTATTATATATATTACACATCCCTTACTCTCAAAGTACAGGTTCTGATTATGAAATGCCAATCAAGGGAAGGGAAGCTATACACCATTTTTTTTTTTTTTTTGCCAGTCCTGGGGCATAAACTCAGGGCCTGGGCACTGTCCCTGAGCTTCTTTTGCTAACACTGTACCATTTGAGCCACAGTGCCACTTCTGACTTTTTCTGTGTATGTGGTACAGAGGAATTGAACCCCGGCCTCACGCATGCTACTCGAGCACTCTGCCACTGAGCCACAGTCCCAGTCTACCATTTTTCTTGTGTTAGGGTTATTTATTTAGGCCAGTCCTGGGGCTTGAACTGAGGGCCTGGGCGCTGTCCCTGAGCTTCTTTGATTCAAGGCAGGACTCTATCTACCACATGAGCCAAGCATGCCACTTCTGGCTTTTTGGTGGTTAAATGAAGATAAGATCCTCAGAGCTCAGCTAGGATTACAGGAGGGAGCCGGGGACACCTAGCTCCTTTTTGTCTGCACAGGATTTCAACTGCTGGAAGGAGAAACAGACACTTCAATGCGAGTAATTAGCTGGATGCCAATCAAGGGAAAACATGGAGCAGTAACCACAGCGATGAAATCAACCTCATCACACACTTCTACTTCCAGTTCTGTTTGCCTGTAAAACAAGCCATTTAACTTCTGAGGGAGTGAGGGTTCAGAGTCAGAGTCTCCCCAAGCATGCTTTGGACACAAAGGCACAATTAGGGGTATTTTGTGTCCAATGAGGGTTGAATGCAATAGAGGTGTGAGCAAGGCCAGAAAGCTGTATTTGGGCGTTAGTAAGTAGACAACAGGCTATTTAAGAGAATCAAGTGACCATTTATTATGAATTGCTTAGGCTGCTCCTAACTTAAATGTGTTACATTAGGATAGTTAAGAATAGTCTCTCTCTTCCTCTCAGAAGTGTCTGGAGAGGGAAAATGTCTGGCTGCTCAGGGAGGCTGAGGATTCAGGGGATCGCAGTTTGAGGCCAGACCAAAGAATAAGCTTCTTAGGCCTTCATCTCCAAAATAACCAGATCCTCCAGATTTCAGTAGCTAAGATTACAGGCATGACCCACTGGCACTTGGTTTTAGGATTGTGATCTTCCTTCCTTCCTTCCTCCCTCCCTCCCTCCCTCCCTCCCTCCCTCCCTCCCTCCCTCCCTCCCTCCCTTCCTCCCTCCCTTCCTCCCTCCCTCCCTCCCTTCCTCCCTCCCTCCCTCCCTTCCTCCCTCCCTCCCTTCCCCCCTCTTTCTTTCTTTCTTTCTTTCTCGTTGGTCATGGAGCTTGAGCTCTGGGCCTAGGCGCTGTCCCTCAGTTCTTCAGCTCAAGGCAAATGCTCTACCGCTTGAGCCACAGCGCCACTTCTGGTTTTCTGGTAGTTTATTGGAGATAAGAGTCTCATGGACTTTCCGGCCCAAGCTGGCTTTGAACCGAGATCCTCAAATCTCAGCCTCCTGAGTAGCTAGGATTATAGACGCGAGCCACCAGCGCCTGGCTATGGATGAGGCTTTTAAGAACCCCTGGGAAGCTGGGTCCCCCCTGTCTGCTAACCAGTACAAACGTGAGCCGAAGGGATGATGGCGGCTATTAAGGTATTTGGTTTTGTGGGGCTGGGTGCTACGAAAGTCACCTGACGTGATTCACTTCCCCCCCTCTTACAGGAATGCCCCCAACTTGGCCTCCCCTAGGAAAAGAAACGGCTTTCCTCATCTGCTTTGTTTTAAAACAAAAAATGAGCATTACCTAGATAGGTAGGAAGAAGGAAATTTACAACCAAAATTATTCCTCTGGAGGGAAAAAGAAGGTCTGATGAAAGAAGGGCTGGTTCTTTCCTTTCCCCGCCCAGAACCTCCACAGTCTGTGATTAGTGAAATAAACAGAAAAGAGCTAGATCCAGGGCAGGCCATTAATCAGTGCGAGGTTAACAAGACAGGAAGTAGAAAATGTTCTTTTCTAAAAGACTGTACAAAATACATACCTGGAAAACCATGTTTTCCTGGACAGGGTGGAAACCCTGTAATTTTTCTCATATCTTGGCTTCTCTGATTTTTTTTTTTTGCCAGTCCTGGGACTTGAACTCAGGGCCTGGGTGCTGTCCCTGAGCTTCTTTGGCTCAAGGCTAGCATTCTACCACTTGAGCCAAGGCGCTACTTACAGATTTGTGTGTGTGTGTGGTTAATTGGAGATGATAATGTCATAGCGCTTCCTGCCCGCAGTTCTCAGGCTCCTGAGTAGCTAGGATTATAGGAGTGAGCCAGTGGTGCCTGGCTGCAGATTTATATTTAACATTCAAATATGTCCATGCTTTCGAGCAAAGCTTTCTGTAAAAAGAGATGTTTGAATTCGAGTTGTAAAATATAGAATGTTTTCAAAGGGAAGGGTTTTGTAAAGAACCAGATTAGATTACTTCAGGTGAAATATTTGAGGGATACCAAGATATTCATTTGTTTTTTGTTTTGATCCGTCGTGGGGCCTGAACTCTGGGCCTGGGCGCTGTCCCTCAGCTCTTCAGCTCAAGGCGAGCGCTCTACCACTTGAGCTACAGCGCCACTTCCGGTTTTCTGGTGGTTTATTGGAGATAGGAGTCTCACGGTCTTTCCTGCCCGGGCTGGCTTTGAACCGAGATCCTCAGATCTCAGCCTCCTGAGTAGCTAGGATTACAGGCGTGAGCCACCAGTGCCCGGCGATATTCATTTGAGGGCTGGGAGTGTGGCTCATTGGTAGAGTGCTTGCCTAGTATGCATGAAGCCCTGAGTTCGATTCCTCACTACCACATATACAGAAAAAGCCAGAAGTGGCGCTGTGGCTCAAGTAGTAGAGTGCTAGCCTTGAGCAAAAGAAGGTCAGGGACAGCACCCAGGCCCTGAGTTCAAGCCCCAGGACTGGCACCAAAAACAAAAGATGTATCATTTTGTTTCTGTATGTCTAAATATTCTCCCAGGAATATGTATCCTTTTACAACTTAAGAAATGTTTCACAATGTAACCCCTTCACCTTACTAATGTATACTAATTCAAAAATAAAATGAATCTGCTAATATAGATAAATATAAATATAAATAAAAACAAAAACCATGAAGCCGGGTGCCGTTGGCTCACACCTATAATCCTACCTACTCAGGAGGCCTAGATCTGAGGATCGGGTTTTAAAGCCAGCCGGGGCAGGAAAGTTTGTGACACTCTTATCTCCAATAAACCACCAGAAAACCGGTAGTGACGCTGTGGCTCAAGTGGTAGAGCACTCGCCTTGAGCTGAAGAGCTGAGGGACAGCACCCAGGCCCAGAGTTCAAGCCCCATGCTGACAACGCCCCCAAACCAAAACAACAACAACAACCCCCCCCAATAAAACCAAACCATGAGACTCTATCTAAAACATAACTAAATCATGCTGGGGGGGCCTGGTTTCAGCGGTAAAGTGCCTTGTCACCCTAACCAAGCATAAGACCTTAAGTTTAAACTTCTAGTATTATCCACAGACCAGGAAGAGAAAAAAAAGTCAATTCAAGTGTGATGTTTTATCTCAAGAGTTTAACTTTCAAGTATTTCTGAAACACCCAGGGAGAAAACGCAGTTTCTGGGTGGGAGCTGCTGGCTCGAGCCTGTGACTCTAGCTGCTAAGGAGGATGACTGCTGACAAATCAACTAAGTAGTCGCTGAAACTGAGCTCACACAGACCTCATGCATGATACAGACCCTTTACCTGTCATCTCAACAGGTGAAACGCTCCAAAACCTGAGGGGCTTCCTTTTGTTCCATCATAAGGTGTGGCTCCAAGACTCCCCTGGGGTTTACATAATAGCTAAATATTACATTAGCTTTTAAAATAGGAACCTATTCTGAATTATATATCTGACCTTGAGCGTTTCAAGTAAAGGAATTAGGGCAGAAAAACCAAATGAGCTATCAACCAAGTCGGGGCTAGACTGTCCAGCATGCTCGACATTCTGTACAGCCGCAGTCAGCCCTTGAGCTCAAAGGCCCAGGAAATGTAAAGGCCACATTGGGTTTCAAAACTTAACAAGGAAAAAAGATGCCAAGCAGCCAATTTCTTGTTGTAAGAATAGTTTTCATGTGTTGGGCTAAATACGTAGCTAGAACAAATCATCTTGCCGCCGCCGCCTCCTCCTCCTCCTCTTCTTTCCCTCCTCTTCCTCCTCCTCCTGCTCCTCCTCCTCCTCCTCCTCCTCTTCTTCCCCTCCTCCTCCCCCTCCTTCTTTTCTTCTTTTTTTTTTTTGTTGGTCGTGGGGCTTGAACTCTGGGCCTGGGCACTGTCCCTCAGCTCTTACAGCTCAAGGCGAGCGCTCTACCACTTGAGCTACAGCGCCACTTCCTTCTTTTCTTCTTTAATGGAGCTACTAGAAACTTTGAAATAACATATGCAGCTCAGTTCTATGTTAGAGAACATCCAAGTGTAAAAACTCCTTTTCTAGTTAAGGAAACTGGTTGAGAACGTGACCAGGGTCTTGTGGGTAGGATAAATGGTAGATCTAGAGCTAAACCTATAGTCTTCTGATTTTTGCCTAGTGTCCTTTCCAAAGCCTCATGGAAGACTCTGAAGCCTTACACTTGGTGTTACAATTCTAAGGCCATTTTGACAGGTTAAGACTTCTGATAGGGGCTGGGAAGGTGGCTCAGCGGTAGAGTGCTTGCCTAGCATGCATGAAGTCCTGGGTTCAATTCCTCACTACCACATACACAGAAAAAGTGGCAAGTGGCGCTGTGGCTCAAGTGGTAAGAGTGCTAGCCTTGAGCAAAAAGGAGCTCAGGGACAGTGCCCAGGCCCTCAGTTCAAGCCCCAGGACTGGCAGGAAAAAAATAAAGACTTCTGGGGCTGAGAAGGTGGCTCAGTGGTAGAGCGCTTGCATGCCTGAGGCCCTGATTTCGATTCCTCAGCACCACATAAGCAAAAAGAAAAAAGCCGGAAGTGGCGCTGTGGCTCAAGTGGTAGAGCGCTAGCCTTGAGATGAAGAGCTGAGGGACAGTGCCCAGGCCCAGAGTTCAGGCCCCACGACCGGACCCAAAAAAAAAAAAAAAAGACTTCTGATGCAAGAAGGAAGGTCAAATATCAAGTGGGAAAGAGTGGCTTCAGGTATATCAAGGTAAGATTTCAAAGAAGCAGATGCAGAAGAAGCATAGGGCTTTTCCCCACCGCAAAGACAGGATAAATGGATGCCAAGAATGCAAGACAAGGTTGGCATACTGATGGCTTTGTGGCTGAGTGCTTGCCTCACACTCGTAAGGCCCTAGGTTCGAATCCCTACCACACAAACAAACAACAAAAAACCAAGTGTAGTTTTCTGCCAAGGAAGGGAGATGGGCTGCTGACATATTGTCAGCGTGGCTCCAGTTCTGCTTTCCCTCCCTCCTTGGGGAGTCAGAGAAGTGCCTGGTGTGTTAATTTGTCTCTCCCTGCAAATGAAACACTTCCTGCGTTCTGTTCTTCACACCTGGGGCTGGGCGGGCCCTCGCAGCCCACTGAACCATAGTGCTAATTCCTGTGATTTCTCTCTCCTTCTCTGGTGAGTAGCCTTGAAGGTTGTAAAAAGCTGCTCTCCATTTTCCTCTGGAGATTTTAATACCCGATTTAAGACATTCATTCCAAGCCATCACTCTTGAAATATGGAATTTAAATGTTCCTATTGGAAGAGAGAGAGAGAGAGAGAGAGAGCTCTGTTCATAGGGAAGTTTGTGGGTCTTGTGGGAGAGGGATTTTAAACATCTATTCAGTGTGTAAAAACAATATTTTCTAATAGCCAGAGGATGTAGCTGATACAACTAACACAATAAAATTGGCCTCCAGGGAGTTCTTAAGGCCCGCCTAACTTTCTGGTCAGTTTCTGGTTTCTGAATTCTTGCTCTTCTACAGAAAAACTCAAACTTGCCATGTTTTTGAATCTTGCCTGCCTGCTTTGGACAACTGCCCTTTTGGCTCCCCTAGCTAGGAGGGTCTATGGCAGGGAGAAAGGCATAGGAAGACTGGTTAGATGTCAGGGGGTTCAGGTGATTAGTGTTTGTACAAGACGAAACAGAGCAGAGAAAGGGAAGGAAGACCTGCGAAGTTCCCAGCACGCACTATTAAGCTGATATAAAAAGGGAAACATGAGTTTGTTTGGTTACAACATTCAGGCACAGCTGAAGTTAGCACCCCTTACCTATTTTGGCTGATTTCCATGAGATTTTTTTTTTTTTTTTTTGGTCGGTCGTGGGGCTTGCACTCTGGGCCTGGGCGCTGTCCCTCAGCTCTTCAGCTCAACACCAGTGCTCTACCACTTGAGCTTTTCTGAGTGGTTCATTGGAGATAAGAGTCTCAGGGCCTTTCCTGCCCAGGGCTGGCTTTGAACCGTGATCCTCAGATCTCATCCTCCTGAGTAGTTAGGATGACTGGCGTGAGCCGCTGGTGCCTGTTTTCCCTTTCTTTCCTAAACTGGCTAGCATACTCTTCTGAGTTCTGAGCTCCAGAACTGATTTCTCTCGCTCTATGTATATTTTTTAATTTGCAAAGAAGTGAGTGGAAGGGTGGGTGTGGTGGGGGAGAAGATTGACATATGGCATATGAAAACAGATGGTGCTAGCCAGACGGCAAACCAAGAGACACCCTGCCGTGCACTTGTGCCTCACAAGTGCAAAAACCACTGGCTGGTGGCTACTGTTGGCGGTAACACAGATGACGGATTTTTCCTGGCTGCCATTCACTGTGAGAAACCCGGGAGTTAATTGGCCCACATCGGATCCCAGACAAGACAATGCTTAGAAAGGTCGTCTGGAAACAGGATGTGTTCCAGAAGGTACATTATCGTGTAGCCTTCCAGATCTGTGTTTATTTGTATTACTCCATTCCTTGTGGCCTCTCTTCTGAAAATTGAAGTCTCTTGTCCTTCAGTCTTGGAGACACAAGCAAATTAAGCTGATTCAGAAGTCAACGCTTGGAGCAGGGAGGTAGGGAGAGGGTTTCCTCAGTGCAGGGATGCTCATTTATATGGCATTAATCTATGATGAACAGAAAGCCTTCTTTTCTTTTTCTTTCTTTCATTTTGGTCATGGGCTTGAACTCTGGGCCTGAGTGCTGTCCCGCGGCTCTTCAGATCAAGGCGAGCGCACTACCACTTGAGCCACAGCGCCACTTCCAGTTTCTAGTGGTTTATTGGAGATAAGAGTCTCATGGACTTTCCTGCCCGGGCTGGCTTTGAACCGTGATCCTCAGATATCAGCCTCCTGAGTAGCTAGGATGACAGGCGTGAGCCACCGATGCCTGGCCTAGTAACTTTTATCTTTTGCATGTATCCCTAGCACCCAGTAGGTGCTTCCTAAATAGCTAATGAGCTGAATGTTCAGGAACCCACAAGTAATACAATGCTGCCATCTCTATTAGCAGCTAAGGACCTCGAGGACAAGGACAGCTCACTTTCTTCACACTCTATATCTTGACTGGGTAGAGATGCAAGTCCAGTGGTCTTTCTCTCTCCCTTTTTTGTTTGAATGTTCTTTCTCTGTTACTATGGTAACACCTGGTCCATGATCATGCTTTGGAAATGAAAGCAGGAAGGAGGAAGTGATCTTGAGATGGATGTAGTTCATAGAAAAGTCAGCCCTCAGGGCAACCTCTTTGCTCATTCACAAAGCTCGTATATATGAAACTCATTTAAATAATACATGCCACTGTATAGAACACATACAATATGTTGAAACAGAGATCCACGGAGGCCAAGAAAAAGTGTATTAAGGAAGCGTGCATATTTTAAGACATTTGAAAAAATATATACCAGAGGGAATTTACACCACAGATAAGACATTTTCTTGTGTTAGCAATAAGGTAACAGGGGCAGAATTCCAAAGATGTAACTGTGACTCGGCTGGCTGGAGGGCAGGTATCACCCTACGTTCCGTATGACTAGAAAGATGAGCACATTAGCTACTCAATCACCAGGGCCAAGGCCCCACCTAGTAGAGACACCTTGTGTGATTTTCCCTCTCTCATGTGCAAGTTCAAGGCCAGGTGCGGCCAAAGCTCAAATCTGAGATGAAGCCAGCCAGGTGCTGGTAGCTCAGGCCTGTCCTCCTAGCTACTCGGGAGGCTGAGATCTGAGGATTGCGGTTCAAAGCCAGCCGGGGCAGAAAAGTCTGTGAGACTCTTATCTCCAATGAACCACCAGAAAACCGGAAGTGGCGCTGTGGCTCAAAGTGGTAGAGTGCTTGCCTTGTGTGAAAGAGCTCAGGGACAGCGCCCCAGGCCCTGAGTTCAAGCCCCACAACTGACTGCTCCCCCTCCAATCCCTCCACCAAAATTAGAGACAAGTGAGGAGGAAAGAGCATTGTGCCAATGGTAGCCAGGTTTAGAAGCTGAGCAGGGAAGTTACCCGACTGCCTGAAGCCGGCGCCGGGACGCCACAGGAAACCTTCCTTCCTGCACACCATTTTTATGTAGGGACATTGAAAGCAAACGGCTGTGGTTCCTTGATTTATGGCTTCATTAAAGCATTTGGGCTTCAAAAACTCCATCCACATTTATTGGAAATTAGCAGCTTCTTAAAATGGAACTGTTCTGTGATAAATGAATGCAGTTTGGGTCTTGGGATAGGGAAAAAAAAATAGAACGTGTGTGGAGAGACACCCTTTGCGTTCCTCAAGGAAAAGAGCCGAGACTTGCTGATAGCAGGAAGATTTAGGGGTGAGGGGCGCCCAAGGCTGAGTGAGCCTCACCCGGGACCACGAAGGAAATGGGCTGAATTATTCCTGCAGGACAAAGGCCTGCACCATGGAGGATGTGTTGTAGCACTAGGGCGCTTGTGAAGAACAGCTCAATGACACAGGAGTACAAGAGGCCAGGTAGAAATCCAGTTCATCCTATTGCACTCACATCATTTAGCTATGACTAGCAGACAGCATGTATTTCATGAATAAATAAGTAAATAAGTGAATACATGCAGGAAGGGGTGGGTTGAAGGGGAGTGAAAAACGTTGAAAGAGGCGACTGATCAAGATGCATTGTCTTCACAAACTGCTTTGTTAAGTGGCAACTCCTTTGAACAATTATTTAAAGATGGTAAGCTGGGTGCCAGTGGCTCATGCCTGTCATCCTAACTACTCAGGAGGCTGAGATCTGAGGATTGTGGTTCAAACCCAGCTTGGGCAGGAAAATCCATGAGACTCTTATTTCCAATGAACCACCAGAAAAGCAGAAGTGGCACTGTGGCTCAAGTGGTAGAGCGCTCGCCTTGAGCTGAAGAGCTGAGGGTCAGTGCCCAGGCCCAGAGTTCAAGCCCTACAACTGACAAAAAAAAAAAGGCGGGGGGGAGGCCAGGTCCTGAGTTCAAGTCCCACAACCAATGACAACAACAACAAAGGATAATAATTAAAAAATGGTGGACAAATATGATTTTGAGAGAATGTTAATCATAATAAGGTTTACAACTTCAATATAAGGCTCACCTTTCATAAGGTGACAAATTGTAACTGGCACACACAGCGAGAGCACCCAACCTGGGGATTACTGACCAAGTGTGTGTCATTTTATGTTGCCAAAACACAAAACCATTCTAAAAGTCTTTTGCAGCTGGGTGCCAGGGGCTCACGCCTGTCATCCTAGCTACTCAGAGGCTGAGATCTGAGGATCTGGGTTCAAAGCCAGCCTGAGCAAGAAAAGTCCATGAGACTCCTTTTTTTGTGGTCGGTTGTGGGGCCTGAACTCTGGGCCTGGGCGCTGTCCCTCAACTCTTCAGCTCAAGACGAGTGCTCTACCACTTGAGCCACAGCGCCACTTCTGGCTTTTTTGTCTGCTTATGTCATGCTGAGGAATCAAATCCAGGGCCTCATGCATGCGAGGCAAGCGCTCTACCACTGAGCCACCTTCCCAGTCCTGGTGAGACTCTTATCTGTAATGAACTACCAGAAAACTGGAAGTGGCGCTGTGGCTCAAGTGGTAGAGCACTCACCTTGAACTGAAGAGCTGAGGGACAGTGCCCAGGTTCTGAGTTCAAGCCCCATAATTGACAAAAAAAAAAAAAAGTCTTTGCAGTGTGTAAAAAAAAAAATCATAAGATGATGAGGGTCACAATGGTCAATTCCACTAAATGTTGTTTGAAAAGGGCAGAGGAGGCAGGAGGAGAGGAAAGGAAGCATGGTGGAGGTGTGTGTGTGTGGGGGAATATATTCAGACGGCACTGTGCACATGTATGGAAGTACCACAACGAAATCCCCTTACATGACAAATATGCACTATCTCAAAAACTAAAAAAAAAACAAAATACAGAAAAACACCATGAAAATAAGCAAGTGAATGAATGAAAGCGCTAGCGCTCCTAGAGCTCATCCCCATCCTCTTCCATCCATTCTAACTACCCCGGGCTCTAGAGATGATATTGTGATAGGCAGACACACCCATGTCAGGAGATGTTCGGGTACCCTGGGTGTGGCCGTGCACCTTGGGTAACTGATGGGGAAGTCTGGACCCCCCCTCCTCCTTTCTGGTTAGGACATCGCTCACCCTGTTCACCTTGCACCTGTTCCTTTTACCCTGACTCCCTGGTTCTGTATCATCCAATCCCTGAGCAGGTCCTGTTGTCTCTCCTTCCGGCATGCTTCTGGATGCTCTGCTATCTCCATGGCAACCACGCTCGGTCCACGCTCTCTCCTCTCCTCACTGGCAACCCGGCCCCTACTCCTGATCCTCTACAATCAGCTCTCCACAAGGCAGCCCGGGAGGGTTGGGGGTTTTTGAGGACTTAACTGTATTCATACTTTCAGAGGTTTCAGTCCATCTTAGTGGGGAGGGAGGAAGAGAGGAAAGTAAGTGTGTGTGTGTGTGTGTGTGTGTGTGTGTGTGTGTGAGAGAGAGAGAGAGAGAGAGAGAGAGAGAGAGAGAGAGAGAGAGAGAGAGAGAGAGAGAGAGAGCACCTGCCTATGTTTTGGGCTTACTCCATCTGGACCCCAGCTCATGAGGTGGTTTGAGGCTAGCCTAGTTCATCAGCTCATGCTTTAAATAAAAGCCGGGCAAAAACACTGCTTTAGCGCTTGTTTTGGAGGGAGTTGAGTTTCCAGAGGTGGTGCTCTTGTGAGGTCAGGTTCCCACGTTGCACATTTTCTAGACATGGCAATGCTGAAACCACACAGCTTTCCTAGGGATTATTAATAATGCATTCCTAACTACTCAGGGCTGGGGCCATAAACTTTCTGAGACAGAATGAGAATGTAATCTGTCTACAGTAACAGAGATGAATCACTTTGATAAATTCTTTATGATGGTATCTCCGCTCCTGCAACTTGGGGGCTGGGGATGGGTCTATAGTTAATCCTTCAATAACCCCCACAAACACGGCGTTACTCATCGGACTGTGACATCTTGGGTCATAAAAGAGTGCTGTTATCTAACCCAGGCCTCCGGTCATGAATACTAAGAGACACTCTGGAATGAGGGAATGTCAATAAAGACGTCCTGTCACAGGCATGGCGTGTCCTTACAGGTACTTTGACAGCAGGAGTTGACAGGTGCACAAACGGGGTTTTCTGGCCCATTCTTGTCTGCCATCCCTTCCACCAGGCTAGGACCCTATGACTCTGGTTATCAGTGAATCGAACTTTATTTCCCTTTTCTACCATGTTCTGCCTTTTGCACTAAAGTTGTAGCAGTTTCACGCAGTGAGCGGTGCAGCACTTAATTGGTTAATTTGGCTCATTTACATTTATTGTTTAATGACTGTTGGATTTTTTTCCCCCTGCCTTGTCTTACCAACTTTTTTTATTTCCTTCCTTCCTCCTTCCTTCCTTTCTGTCGGCCGTGGGGCTTGAACTCTGGGCCTGGGTGCTGTACCTCACTCAGTTCTTCAGCTCAGAGTGAGTGCTCTGGTTTTCTGGTGGTTCATTGGAGATAAGAGTCTCACAGAAAAAAAAAGTCTCATGGCCTTTCCTGCCCGGGGCTGGCTTTGAACCGTAAGCCTCAGATCTCAGCCTCCTGAGTAGCTAGGATGACAGGCATGAGCCACTGGTGCCTGGCTTAATTCTATTTAATTCTATATTTTATTTCGATTCTTCTAGTCATCCCCTCGATATCTACCATGCTGACTAACTTCAGTGCTCCCCTCCCAAAAAAATGTTTATTCACAGCAAAAGCAAATTTAAGAAGGTGGGGCCTCCCACAGCTGTGTTGATACTCAGGTGATGACACCTCTGACTGAAACGTCATCAGAGGGGGACAAAGATGGTCAGGACTAGCCATGTGGCATCTGTGTCTCCATGGCAACACTGAAGCCTGAGCAGCTGTCCACCACAGCATACACCTGTAATCCCATACACTTGGAAGGTACAGCTAGGAGGATGGAAGTATTTTTGCCCACAGAAAAACCAGGAGACGCTAGCTGAAAAACACAGAAAGTAAAATGGGTGGAATGTTTACCTAGCAAGCAGCACACCCTGAGGTCAAGCCCCCATAGCACTGCAGAAGGCTCGAATGCTGGTGTCACCATGTTGAACATGACAGCAGATCACTAAGGTCTGGCTACTTCCTTCATTCGGCTTTGTGTGCTATAAATAATTCAATACAAGCCAGGTGCTGGTGGCTCACACCTGTCATCCCAGCTACTCAGGTGGCTGAGATTTGAGGATCACGGTTCAAAGCCAGCCAGGGTAGGAAAGTCCATGAGACTCTTATCTCCAATGAACCACCAGAAAACCAGAAGTGGTGCTCAAGTGTAGAGTGCTCGCCTTGAGCTGAAGAGCTGAGGGACAGCGCCCAGGACCAGAGTTCAAGACCCATGACAGACTGAACAAAAAAAATCAGTACAATGAGCAGAACCATTCCTGCCTTTCTTTTTTTTTTTTTTTTTTTAATTTTTTTTATTGTAGAGATACTATACAGAGGGTTACAGTTACATGAGTGAGGTAATGAGTACACTTCCACTTCCTCTTGAACATTGTTACCCCCTCCATTGTTTTCCCCCTACCATCCCCTCCCTCCCTCCCTTCCCCAAGGTTCTTTTTTTTTTTTTTTTTTGATCGTGATTAAGTGATTACTTAATTTCCGGAAATTCACAGTATTGTGGAATAATGATGCTCATTTAAAGTCACAAGTTCATTCTAACTTTCCTGGAGCAAATTGTCTATCACAGTCTATAATATATAACGGTGCTCATATGTTATATACCATATATGTGATCAGCAGCATGGGGATATTTAGTAGTGGTTCAACCAGATGAGTGGGAGTTCTTTGTTTCTTAAGTCCTGTTAGTTTTGTCATATCACCTAACATTTTGGATTCATCATCCACTTATCAGGGAGACCATGTACTGTTTGTCTCTTCGTTCTTGGCTTACCTCGCTCAACATGATTCCTTCTAGCTCCATCCATTTCCCTGCAAATGCCATTATTTTGTCATTTCTAATGGCTGCATAATATTCCATTGTGTATAGATACCACAATTTTTGGATCCATTCATCTGTGGTGGGGCATCTAGGTTGTTTCCATATCCTAGCTATTGCGAACAGTGCTGCAATAAACATGGAGGTGCATGTGTCCTTGTATATTGGTTCCTGTTGTTCAGGGTAGATGCCTAGAAGTGGTATGACTGGGTCGTAAGGGAGGTCAATCTTTAGCTTTCTAAGGACCCTCCAGACTGCTTTCCAAAGTGGTTGTATGAGTGTACATTCCCACCAGCAGTGTAATAGCGTTCCTCGTTCTCCACATCCCCTCCAGCATTTGTCGTTGGCTGATTTGTGGATGTGGGACATTCTGACTGGGGTAAGGTGGTATCTCAGGGTTGTCTTTATTTGCATTTCCTTCACCACCAGGGATGATGAACATTTCCTCATGTGTTTCTTTGCCATTTTTATTTCTTCATTTGAGAAGTCCCTCTTTAGTTCCCTTGCCCATTTAGTAATTGGTGTGTTGGGTTTGGGAGGGATTAGTTTCTTGAGTTCCCTGTATATACAGGATGTTAACCCCTTGTCTGATATATTGCTGGTAAATATTTTTTCCCAATTAGTTAGTTGTCTTTCTAGCTTGGTTGCGATAGCTTTATCTGTGCAGAAGCTTTTTATTTTAAGGTAGTCCCATTTGTCGAGTCTCTCTCCAATTTGTTGTGACCCTGGGACTCTGTTCAGGAAGTTCCTTCCTGTGCCTATTAGTTCAAGTGTCTCTCCTACTCTGTCCTGCAGTAGTTTCAGAGATTCAGGTTTAATGTTAAGGTCTTTAATCCATTTTGAGTTGATGTTGGTGCATGGTGATAGGCTGGGGTCCACTTTTAGTTTTCTGCATGTGGCTGCCCAGTTTTCCCAGCACCAGCGGTTGAAGAGGCTGTGTTTCTTCCATTGTATGTCTTTGGCTCCTTTGTCGAATATCAGCTGGCTGTAGGCCTGTGGATTTATTTCTGGATCTTCTATTCTGTTCCATTGGTCTTCGGGTCTGTTTTTGTGCCAGTACCATGCTGTCTTTGTTATTATAGCTCTGTAGTAGAGTTTGAAGTTCGGCATGGATAGCCCTCCCATATTGTCTTTATCCCCTAGAATTGTTTTGGCTATTCTAGGTCTTTTGTTGTTCCATATGAATTTTTGGACTGTTTTCTGTATTTCAGTGATGTACGTCATTGGGATTTTAATAGGAATTGCGTTGAATTTGTATATTAGTTTTGGAAGTATTACCATCTTTACTATATTAAGTCGGCCTATCCAGGAGCATGGGAGGTCTTTCCATTTCCTAGTGTCTTCTGCAATTTCTTTCTTTAACTTTTTATAGTTCTCATTAAATAGTTCTTTTACATCTTTGGTTAGGTTAATTCCTAAATATTTTATTTTTCGGGAGGTTATTGTGAATGGGGTTGCTCCCTTTATTTCCCTCTCTTCCTGTACATTATCAGTGTATAGGAAGGCAACTGATTTTTGTGGGTTTATTTTGTATCCTGCTATTTTGCCAAAGTGATTTATGATTTCTAAGAGTTTGGGGATGGAGTTTTTGGGATCGTGGAGGTATAGTATCATGTCGTCTGCAAAAAGGGATAGTTTAACTTCTTCTTTTCCTATGAGGATCCCTTTAATGTCTTTTTCTTGCCTTATTGCCCTGGCTAAGGGTTCTAGGACTATATTGAAGAGGAGTGGAGACAGTGGGCATCCTTGCCTTGTTCCTGATTTTAGGAGAATTGGTTGTAGCTTTTCCCCATTAAGTATAATATTGGCTATTGGTCTGTCATAAATGGCTTTTATTGTTTTTAGAAATGTTCCTTCTATTCCTATTTTCTCCAGAGCTTTTAGCATGAATGAATGTTGAATTTTGTCAAAGGCCTTTTCTGCATCTGTAGCGATAATCATGTGATTCTTGACCTTGGCTCTGTTGATATGTTGGATTACATTTATTGACTTACGTATGTTAAACCATCCCTGTGTCTCTGGGATGAAGCCTACCTGGTCATAGTGAATTATTTTTTTTATGTGTTTCTGGATTCTGTTAGCTAGAATCTTGTTAAGGATCTTTGCATCTGTGTTCATCAAGGAGATTGGCCTGTAATTCTCCTTTTTGGTTGGGTCTTTGCCTGGTTTGGGGATGAGTGTGATATTGGCTTCGTAGAATGAGTTTGGGATAGCTCCTTCCTTCTCTGTTTCTCTGAAGAGCTTGAGGAGTATGGGTATTAGTTCTTGTTTAAAGGTCTTATAGAATTCTGCTGTGAATCCATCTGGTCCTGGGCTTTTTTTTGTTGGAAGACTTTTGATAGCTTCCTGTATCTCATTATAGGATATTGGCTTATTTAATTGGTTAACTTCCTCTTTGCTCAGTTTGGGCAACTTGTATTTCTCTAAAAATGCATCCATTTCTGCCCGATTTTCTTCCTTTAGAGAGTATAGCTTTTGAAAGTAGTCTGTTAGAATTGTTTGGATATCTTGGGTACGTGTGGTGATGTTTCCCGTGGCATCCCTAATCCTATTAATATGGGTTTCCTCTCTTCTTTTTTTAATTAATCTAGCCAATGGGCCATCAATTTTGTTTATTTTTTCAAAGAACCAGCTTTTTGTTTGGTTTATTTTGGTTATGGTTTTCTGATTTTCTAATTGGTTAATCTCTGCTTTTAATTTGGTTATCTGGCTTCTTCTAGTAGCTTTAGGTTCCATTTTTTCCTGTTTTTCTAGCTGTTTTAATTGCAACGTGAGATTATTTACTTGGTCTGTCTCCATTCTCTTGATGTGGGCACTGAGGGCAATAAATTTGCCCCTCAGGACTGCTTTTGCTGTGTCCCACAAGTTTCTTTGTGAGGTGTTTTCATTTTCATTGAGTTGTAGGAAATGCTTTATTTCTTCTCTGATCTCTTCTGTTATCCAGGCATTGTTAAGGAGTGTGCTGTTCAATTTCCATGTATTGGAGAAATTTCTGCGGTATGCTTTGTTATTGAGAGCTAGCTTGATTCCACTGTGGTCAGATAGGATACAGGGGATTATGTCGATCCCTTTGTATTTGCTTAAGTTCCTTGCATGAACTATGATATGGTCTATTTTGGAGAAAGTTCCATGAGCTGCTGAGAAGAATGTGTACTGTGTTGTTTTAGGGTGAAATACTCGGTAGATGTCAGTTAATTCCGCTTGCAGTATGGCCTCTCTTAATTCGGTAGCTTCTTTGCCAATCCTCTGGTTGGTAGACCTGTCCTTTGGTGAGAGTGGTGTGTTAAAGTCTCCTAGTATTATCGTATTGGGATCTATTTTATTCTGTAAGTTTGAGAGCATTTGTTTGACATATCTGGGTGCACCAATATTTGGGGCATATAAGTTGATGATGGTTATATCCTCCTCTTGGATTGTTCCCTTTATTAATATGTAGTGTCCGTCCTTGTCTTTCTGTACTGATTTTAATGAAAAGTTTATTTTGTCAGATATCAGGATAGCTACACCTGCTTTCTTACTGGGGGCGTTTGATTGGTAGATCCTTTTCCACCCCTTCACTCTGAGTTTGTTTGTATGTTTGGCTGAGAGGTGGGTCTCCTGAAGGCAACAGATGGATGGGTCTTGTTTTCTTATCCAGTCCTCAGTTCGTTTTCTTTTAATTGGCGAATTCAGCCCATTTATATTAAGAGAAAGTATAGAGAGATGCATTGTTGTCCCTGCCATTCCGTTTTCCTAAGTTTTTCTTTTTTCCTTTCCTCCTGTGCTTGCTCAGTTAGACTTTGAGTAATGCCTGTTTGGGGCAGGCCCCAGTTCCTGGCTGCTTTCTTCAGGTTGTGTCCCCCCTCTTAGAATTCTTTGTAATGCTGGCTTAATGTTTATGAATTCATTTAGTTTTTCTTTGCTATTAAAAGTTTTCAGTTCTCCATCAAATGTGAATGCTAGCTTTGCCGGGTAGATCAGTCTGGGTTGGCAGTTATTGGCTCTCAGGGCTCGTATGGTGCTTTCCCAGGCTTTTCTTGCATTCATTGTTTGTGTGGAGAGATCTGCAGTAATTCTTATTTTTTTCCCATTGTAGTATAGCTCCTTCTTCATTTTTGCTGCATGCAGGATTGTTTCCTTATTATTCAGATCTATCATTTTTACTATAATGTGTCTAGAAGTGTTTCTCCTGGGGTCTTGCTTGTTGGGTGTTCGATAAGCTTTTGTGATGTAGTTAAGATGGTCGTTTTTGAGGTGGGGAAAATTTTCATTGATTATCTTGTTAAATAGGTGGTGCATTCCCTTGCTCTGGAATTCCTCACCTTCGTCCACTCCAATTATGCGAAGGTTAAATTTTTTAGCATTATCTGCTTGCTCTTGAATATCCCTTTGGTTTAATTTGAGTAATTTTTCCATATCTGTCACTTTTTGGTCCAGTTGGTGTATTCTGTCTTCTGTATCTGACACTCGACCTTCCATTTCATTCACTCTGTTGACAGTGGCTTCTATTGTGGTTTGCATGGAGGAAATGGATCCCTTTATGGATTCAATGTTGGTTCTCAGAGTACTGATCTCACCTCTCAATGAGGTATGCATTACCTCTAATTTGGCGTTTATCTCACTTCTTATTGAGGTTTGTGCAGCTTCTATTTTTGCATGCATCTCTTGTTTGATACCCTGTATCTCTTTGGATAGTTCATCCTTGTGCTCTTTCAATTTCTGATAAATTTCTCGCTTTATTTCTTGAGTCATTGCCTCCAGCAACCCTTGGAAGTAGCCTTTGTCTTCCATTCCTGCTTTGCTCCCACTGGGGCTCTCCCCTGTGTGGCTGCTGGCTTTTGGGGTGAGCTTGCTGTCCTGGGTGGTAGTAAACCTTGTGATTTTTCTCTGTGATTTTCGCATGGAGGTTCAGGAGACTGCTCTTCAATTTTGTTTTGGTGTGTCTGTCTTTGCTTGGTTGCTGATTCTGTATTGGTAGAGAGAGTCTGTGCCTGATCTGGGTTCTGTTGGGAGCCTATTTCCAGCTGCTATTCTGACTTACTTAGGATTCTCAGCTCTCTGCTGTAGATTGCTGACAGTTCCCGCCTTTGGAAGGGTTGAGCAGCCTAGACTGCTTGTGTTTGCTCCTACGGGTGCTCTTGTGAAGAACAGATGCTCTGGATGCACTCTCCCAAATGCTGGAGTCTGCTATGGGCTCCTGATGTGTTTTTGTTTATTTGTTTTGGGCTGGTTGTGGGCTTGAATTCTAGGTTTGGGTGCTGTCCCTCAGCTTTTTCAGCTCAAGGCTGGCACCCTACCGTTTGAGCCACAGCACCACTTCTGACCCTTTTTGCTTTTGTGATGCTGAGGAATCAGATGCAGGGCCTCATACATCCAAGACTATCACTCTATTGCTGAGCCGCCTTAACAGTCTGAGCTCCTGCTTACTATCAGGTGCTGGCAGCCTGTGTTGCCCAATTCCCAGTCTAGGGTATATGGGTGGAGTTTTGGTGGGGTTTGGGCTTCTCTTGTCCTGGGCCTCCAGGTCTTTTGTTGTCACAGGCGTGCTTCCCGGGGGAGTGTTGTTTCCTGGTTTTCTCCCCTCTGTTGAGGCGTATGCTCAGCTTTTTACTTCAATTGGGAGGAGTTGGTTGTGTTGTTCAGGCGCCGGATCCCCGGGCTTGGTTCCGGCCCCAGCCTGGAGCGCGCTTGTTAGGCCTGTGCTGATGTGTATACCCCCTAGGTTATACAGCCTGGGGGACACAGTTCAAATTTCTTCTACTGTTGGTAGTCTTGACCCAGGGGCGCTGTTCCTGGCTTGGGCATTTAAGCTCCCTTCCAGGGGTGCTCTTGCTCTAGCCTGGCCAGCTGAGTGTGCTCCACGGGCTGGTGGAGCTCTCAAACAGTTCCCAGTTTTAGTGGGTCCTGTGGTCCGGGTGCTGGGGTAGGGAGTCTAGGTCAGGGTCTGGGGATTCCCTCCAGCTCTGGTCTCCCTTGAGGGATACACTTCCCCTGTGGGGTACTCACCCTGGAGCTGGTTGTTTCTGTGTGGTGTAGGTCGTCAGTTGTTGTTGCAATCCGGGCTGGGTTGGGCGGTGGTGGCTCTGTGTGATTCTTTTCTGTCTCTGCCTCTGTCGAAGCTGTTGGGTCAAGAGTGTCCACGCTCAGGCAGCTTCTTCTCGGTACCTCTGGGGCCCAAGTGACCCCGCCGGGTTGTTGCGATCGTGATCGGGCGGGCGGGTGGTCTGCAGACAGGACCCTTTGTCGCGCCGAGCCACTTTGGCGGGATGGAACCTCTCTGCTCGGGTGGAGAGTGCTGGATCGTTGCGATCGCGATCAGGCGGGCCGGGTGGTCTGCCGCAGGTCCTTTTGTCACTCTGCTGATGCCGAGCGGCTTTGGCGGGATGGAGCCTCTCTGCTCGGGTGGAGAGTGTGGGGTGGGGGTGGGATCCTCGTGGAGACTCCCGGCTGGTAGGTTTCTCTGTTCCTGGCGATCTGCTGTTCTGCAAACCAGTACCTGATGTTCTGAAAGTGGCCCCCTGTGTCTCTGCTGTTTCTCTGGGGCTCCCACAGCCCCCGCCGGGCCGGCTGGCCGGCGGCTTGGCGCGCTGCCGCGCGGCCAGTAAAAGTTGGGGGAGGGGTCTTCGCTTTTTTCTGTTTTGAAATTCTTTTCCTCTTTCTTTTTTGTTATTCTCCGCCTCTGGTTTTTCTCTGAGTGTTCGTCTTTTTGTTGTTGTCGGTCTCTTGGGGAGATTAAGCGTTGGAACTCGAACTCTCTTTTTGGTTGGAGAGAGCTGTGGCGTTTCCCTACTGCCCCGTCGCCATCTTGGTCCCCCCTCCCAATCTGGTTTTTTTTTTCCATTCCTGCCTTTCAGACCCAGCAAAAATAACAAATGTTGGTGTTCAATGGTCCTTTGCTGACCAAAGGATTCACTTCAGCTTTTTTTTTTTTTTTTTTTGTTTCGGTCATGGGGCCTGAACTCTGGGCCTGGGCACTGACCCTCAGTTCTTCAGCTCAAGGCTAGTGCTCTACCACTTGAGCCACAGCGCCACTTTCCGGCTTTTTTTTTCTTTTTGCTCATGTGGTGCTGAGGAATCGAACCCAGGGCCTCAGGCATGCAAGGCAAGCACTCTACCACTGAGCCACCTTCCCAGCCCCTCACTTAAGCTTTTTACCCTCCCCATCCTTCTCATCTTGAGACATCCTTGGCCTTTGGTACACTCGTTACCCTGATTTCTTAGGAAATTCACCTCAATAGTCTCCTTGCTGGTGGCAGACATCTCGAGCAGTTGAGCCATGGGGTTTTGCCAGATGTTTGCCAATCACCCAATGCCACACCCCATGGGAGTTTGTCATAGCTAGAGAGCGAGCTTTTGAGGATTTTTGACTCTATCACGAAAGTTGTATTAAATACCATGTTTAAAAAAAAGTCTCAAAATTGTCTACAACACTGTGATCTCGAACTGCAGGGGTGAGCGGGCTAAAATAAAACAAAACAGACTTCTGCCCTCCTGGCTCTAATTCTCTCCCACTTTTCTCTTATTTTCCTAGTATGCAGGAGGCAAGCACTCCATCACTGAGTTATGTCCCTACCTCTGGGCTCATGTCTTTTCCTGCCTAGCTTCATGTGTGGCATTGAATCGGTTCTTACATATGTTCTTTCCCTCCCTCCCTCCCTCCCTCCCTCCATCCTTTCCTTCCTTCCCTCTTCCTTTCCTCTTTCCTCCTGTCCTCTTCTTTCCTTTTCCTTCCTTCTTCCTGCCATTTCCTTTCCCCTTCCTTCCTTCCTTCCTTCCTTCCTTCCTTCCTTCCTTCCTTCCTTCCTTCCTTCCTTCCCTCCCTCCCTCTCTCCCTCCCTTCTTTCCATCCTTTACGGTACTGGTACTCTACCTCTCGCCCCAGACCCACACTTCTACTTCTAGTTTTTTGCTGGTTAATTGGAGATAAGAGTCTCTTGGATTCATGTGCCCAAGCCTGCCTTTGAACCCTGATGATCAACTGCTCAGCCTCCTGAGTAGTGAGGATTACAGGTGTGTGCCTGGCTTTGAATGGGTTCTTTATGAAAGTGTGCAGAAAGACAGCTAACCCAGCAAAGCCCCAAATGGTCAGGTGCCACACATGGCTTCTGGATTGAAAGGAGGGATTTCTTGTCAAGATTCTACTTCAGATAGCTTGTTTATTTGGTCAGAGGCCCTATCTGCAGTTTCTTAGGATGTTAAAGATAGTAAATTCCCTGGGATGGAGTTTCCGCTTTTGCCGGCTTGTCAGGCACTGTGGCTATCTGTGGATATCTCAATTAAAGCCAGACTGCTAACAGCCTTAGCAGAGATGGGACTGTCACTTGGTAATTAAGTTAGAGCCATGACAGAAGCCCATGACATCCGACGTTTTGACATGACAGTGACCCCTGCTCTTTTCCCCAGGGACATATTGACATATCATGACATTCTCTCTCTCTCTCTCTCTCTCTCTCTCTCTCTCTCTCTCTCTCTCTCTAAGAATGGCTGGAGGCCTACAACTCATGGCATGAAATCTGGGATGAGATGGTATGAGTCGGCAGGCAGAGGTCTTCCTAGTAATAGGGATGCCCCAACCCTGCTCTAAGAGCTTCGCACACCTGGAGAAAGCCACCCTTCCGGCACAGCCTGGATGGGCTCTGAGTGCCTCCGTGGGTTTGTGTGTATGACACAGGCTTCTCTCTTCTGCGTTCTCTTTGTTGGTGTGTGTGTGTGTGTGTGTGTGTCTGTGTGTGTTCCTGTGCATGTGCATGTGTGCACGTGCACATGAGTGCATGCCAGTACTGGGGCTTGGACTACGGGCCTCATGTTCTCACTTTGCTTTTTTGTTCAAGGCTGGCACTCTACCACTCGGGCCATACCTCCACTTTTTTTTTTTTGCTATCAACTAGGGACAAGAGTTTCACAGATTTGTCTGTGGCTTCAATCCTCAGTCCTCAGATCTCAGCCTTGAGTAGTTAGGATTATGGGCACGACCCATAAGTGACCGGGTGACACATTGTTTTTGAAAGAAAATGAAGATTACTTAACATCTAGCCAACAAGCTGTCTTGTGGCATGCAGGGGTGAACTCCTCAGTAATCTCTGGGACACAGAGACTGCTTCTCTCTAAAACTGGACCCGGTTTCACATTCGTCCTGCCCAGAGAGGGTCCCCCTCCCTTTCCATTTGTATCAGACTCAGGAGGAAGCCTCTAAGTAGTTTTCTAGCTATCAGAATTTTGTATTTTTTTTTTAAAGCTGGTCCTGGAGCTTGAGTTCAAGACCTGGGCGCTGTCTCTGAGCAATTTTTGCTGAAGTCTAGAGCTCTCCCACTTGAGCCACAGCTCTACTTCCAACTTTTTGGTAGTTAGAGTTGAGTGTCTCAGGGACTTTCCTGCCTGGGCTGGCTTTGAACCACGATCCTCAGATCTTAGCCTCCTGAGAAGCTAAGATTACAGGTGTGAGCCCTTGGTGCCCAGCTAGAACTTTGTATTAGGAAGTATTCCAAATGTGGGTTTTGAGATAAAAAATGATTTGGTGGCATGAGAAGATGTTACTGAGAACACACCTGCGAGAGCTGAATCTCTAGGGAAAGAACAGACTTCTCAGCCATGTTCCTCTGATCACTGCAATCGAATAATGCCTGAGGGGATGAGATCCAGGGGGAATTTCCATGACATCTGTACCCGGTGCGGGGGGCGGGGGGTCGGGGGGGGGGGGGGACAGGGACGACACTGCTTAGCAATCACCTGCCACGCCAGCTCTTAGGGATGACCTTTGGCCTGACTCCCAGAGTGTGACTTTGATGAGAAATTCATAGCAGAGAAGCGGGGGAGATGAGTACTGTTTTATATTCAGAGACCTGGGAGGAGAATGAGGGGAAACAGGGATGATGATGATGATGGAGGAGGAGGAGGTGGAGGAGGTTGACTAGTTTATGTCACTGTCCCAAATGCTTCCCACATGTTAAAATGTATGTGGCTCGCTGCTTTAAGTGTTTGAACAGTGCCCAGTTCTCCTAAGTGACCCAACAGAGTGGACACAAGAAAGATACGATGACGACGACTCCCCCTCCTTCTCCTCCTCCTCCCCCCCCTCCACTATTTGAACCCAGGGCTTTAGTTTTGTTGGGCAGATTCTCTGGCACTTGAACTACAGCCCAGCCCTCTATAGATTTTACCACCACTCTCTCACCCCTGCTGGCCTCTGATCTTCCTATCTCCTACACAGCCATGAGTACAGACAGACAGACCGACCGACAGACACACACACACACACCCCTCATTTACTTATTGAGATGAGTCTTGCTAACTCCTTTTTTTTTTTGCCCACCCCCCAATCCCCGGCCTAGCTTTGAACTGTGATTCTCCCAAATGGCTTGGATTCTAGTTACTTGCACCTCTCAGCATTCCTAGCTGTTTCTGACGCCTGTCAAAAGATGGAGATGATCAAGACAGTACCGGGCCAATTTTAGGGTGACATATGGGAAGTCCCTTCCCCATGGCAATTCTATAATTAGGCCATTGAAATAGAGTACAGTGTTGTTGTGTTGTTGTTGTTTTTAAAGGTCAGTTATTTTACATGTACAACAGGTCAAAATAGCAACAACAAATCAATGGGGGAAAACGGGACTATCCATCCGAGCCTCTGTTTCCTTCTGCAGGAATTCTCCGTTGTCATGGTGAGAGTTGCTTAGATGTGACCGTGTGTGCAAGAAAGCAGCCCGGCCACGTTGGCTTCCTTTCAAGCGGACACCCCCTTGGCCTGGGGGAGGGGGAGGAGGGGAGGGCTGTACTTGCCTCTTGGTAATGACTTCCAGGTCAGCAGCTGCAATCTTAGTAATGGCCATCTGGCTGAAGTGGCTCAGTTTCCCCTCTGGGCATCTCCTGCTACCACTGGGATACTGAGTGTCATGTGTGCCCGGGGCACAGTACTGATCCCGTCTTGGGGAACTCTTTGAGCCTTCATTCTCTGCCCTTTGGGGAAAGCGAGCATCTCCATAAGGCAATTCAAAATAAACCATTGCAGCTTTTTGTTGCCTTAAAGGGGCGAAGGGGGGGGCGGGGCTGGGAAGGTGGCTCAGTGGTAGAGTGCTTGCCTTGCATGCATGAGGCCCTGGGTTCGATTCCTCAGCACCACATAAGCAGAAAAAGCTGGAAGTGGCACTGTGGCTCAAGTGGTAGAGCGCTCGCCTTGAGCTGAAGAGCTGAGGGACAGCACCCAGGCCCAGAGTTCAGGTCCCACGACTGACAAAAAAAGTTGGGGGGAAGGGCTCTCTTCTGAGCCACAATATAATTAGGGGACTCCCACTGCTGTGAGCATGGAGCCAGAGCTTTGCCCAGAGGACAACGGATGTGACTTCCAGAGAACATCTTAGGGGATCGTGAAAGCCCTTCTGCCCAGTGTTAACGGGGCTCAGGACCAGGGACAGTGGCTCACAGTCTTTCATCCTCCCACCAAGAGTGGTGTAATTAATCACGCACCCAGCACTGGTGCTACAGGCTGGGAAGGGGCTATGCACCAGGGTTGCGTGCGGGCATGAGCATCACACCATCATATCCTGACTGGTTCAACTCCTTCCTCACCCCCTGGCCGTAACCACTGCCTTCTGAGCACCTAGCTCAGGTTCGCCAGATGTTAATACCATCTGCTTGATCTACAGGAAACAACTCCACACGGTGTACAGCAACAGCACAGCTCAGATGGTGGGTGGGTGCTGTCCCAAAAGATGCAGCCAACAGTGTAACCTTGAAGCTTGCAAATGTGACCTTCTTTTGAAAAGCTTCTGTAGATGTCATTAAGCATGAATTGTATGTATGTATGTATGTATGTATGTATGTATGTATGTATGTATGTATGTATGTATGTATGTATGCATGCATGTATGTCAGTCAGTCCTGGGGTTTGAACTCTGGGTCTGGGCGCTGTCCCTCAGCTCCTCAGCTCAAGGTGAGTGTTCTACCACTTGAGCCACAGCGCCACTTCTGGTTTTCTGGTGGTTCACTGGAGATAAGAGTCGGCTTCAACA
Source organism: Dipodomys merriami (assembly GCF_024711535.1). Taxonomy (NCBI): domain Eukaryota; kingdom Metazoa; phylum Chordata; class Mammalia; order Rodentia; family Heteromyidae; genus Dipodomys; species Dipodomys merriami. The sequence continues at coordinate 1,953,762 of NW_027206268.1, read as the reverse complement.
GGACATCTTTAAGGACACTGGGTAGTATAACTCTGGGGTCTAAGGTCACAATGAGAGTGCTACTTCCTGAAATCTTTTGCACAAATGACTTATCCTTCAAAACCACAGAGCCCTGCTCTCTCTGGAGAGAGCCATTTCATCATTGAGAAGAAGAAGAAGAAAAAAAAGAATCCAGCCTTGAAGATTTGATTTGCACAAAAAGCCAACCAGCAAGAACTGAGGAAGAAATAGCCTTAGAAAATCCACTTCTAAAGCGGGCAGGTAGCAGTGTGCCGTCACAGTTAAGAGTTACTCTTTTTTTTTTTTTTTTTTGCCTTTGTGTTACAACCCGAAGCCAGCCCACTCCCGTGCCCTTCTCATGATTAAAAAAAAATGAACCTGCAGAATATCCTGAACATCCTCCAACAGTTCATAAAACCACCGCATTTATGATTCTCCTGTCAACTCCCCAGCTCCTTCACAGCCCCCCACCTTCAACGGATCATGGGTTTTCTCTGTTTGTTTTGGCAGTTATAGGATTTGAACTTAGGACCTCAAATTCTGTACCACTTGAGCAACACTCTCATCCTTCTTTGGATTTAGTTGTTCTTTTCAAAGGAGGCCTCATGCTATTTTGCTCGCGGCTGGTCTTGGATAAGGTCCACCAGTGTCTTCTGCAGAGCTGCGATTATAGACATGCATCACTATGCCCAGCCCCAACTCTTGGTTCTCTTCCAGGATGGAACCTCTCTCTACCACATAGTCTAGTGATGCCAGGAAGCTGCAAAAATTCTCTGGCCCAGCCTAGTCAAAGACCATGACTGTCAAAGGTCAGTCTCTGGGCCAAAGCTTCCACAGCACTGGAGATGTAGAAATGTAAATTCCTGGCCTACTCCCAGATTCCCAGATACAATGGATCAGAAACTCTGGGGGGAGTGGGGAGGGGCATTCAGCGCTGCTCTCTAGGTGACTGTGCTGCACAGGTAAAGTGTAGAAGCGCTTAGACTCCCAGAGTCAATGACACTCAGGCTCCCTGCCCTCACCACCTGATTGAGTCAGGGACGGGGTCTGGGCAAGGAGGTGCATGAAGCGCTCCTTAAGGGAGCATGAAAAACACTGATCAAAGCCAGTCAGATGAATTCAGTCTCATGTGGCAAATTGCAGCATGTGGGAAAGGGATGTTTCCCGTTTCTGTAGGGTTCTGTAGTGTTAATGGATGACCCCGCGCACGCGTGTCATTGCCATTACCACAGGCCCGTGAACTGGTCTTTGCCGTTAATGGACTGAGTTCTTCATTTCCTCAAGAGCAAAGGGTCCTCAGTAGTTTCTGAGGGGATGGGATTTGTCTAGGGGTGGGGGTGGGGGAGACAGAGGGCCCACCTGCTGGTAAGAGAGGCAGGCTCAAACTGGTACTGATGGGTATAGGGTATGGCCAGGATTTGAGCTCAGGCTGTCTGTGCTTCCAAATCTAAGGCCTTACTTAGTCCCACGTGGTGCATGTTGCCACCAGGAAGTTGTAAACAGCAAGGGAAGGAGGTCCAGAGGATGAAGAGTCCATGAAGAAAGATGGATTGAGCTGGGCACCAGTGGCTCATGCCTGTTGTCCTAGCTACTCAGGAGGCTGAGATCTGAGGATCATGGTTCAAAGCCAGCCTGGGCAGGAAAAGTCTGTGAGACTCTTGTCTCCAATAAACCACTCAGAAAACTGAAGTGGGGGGCTGGGAAGGTGGCTCAGTGGTAGAGTGCTTGCCTTGCATACCTGAGGCCCTAGGTTCAATTCCTCAGCACCACATAAGCAAAAAAAAAAAAAAAAAAAAAAAAAAAAGCCGGAAGTGGCGCTGGGCTCAAGAAGTAGAACGCTCATCTTGAGCTGAAGAGCTGAGGGACAGCGCCCAGGACCAGGCCCAGGCCCCACGACCAACCAAAAAAAAAAAAAAAAAGACAGATTGTCTTCCAACATCTCATGTAGGGGAGGCCACTCTGCAGGCCGAATCACAAAACCTCTGTGGTTGTCTCCCTTCAACTCCTCGTGGAAAGGAAACTGCTCTGCACACGGATCTGCACAGTCTGTATGGTTCGGCTCCCCCTCCCCACCCCTACACACCATATTTGATATACCAGTTGGCTGAGATCCATTAAAATAAAAGAATCACACAGCAAGTCTGTGTTGCCTCTTAGTTCTCAAGTCAATTCTAGACATTGTAAAAACATGTTTGCTAGTGGACAAAGTTAGTGCAGGCAAAAGTAAAGAATGGATGAGTGATGTGTATGAGCCACAGTGTGTTTATACGGGCCAGTAGTAAGACTTGCCCAGAGAGTAGCACTACCTATTAGCTAACAGCAAAGACCTATCTAACCTGGGCCAGGTGCCTATCCCGGCAAGCTTTGGTAAGTAACCAGATGTTGAGACAGGTGATTTCTCTAGCTCTCTAGGTGATGTTTGAGACCCGTTGTGGGGCTTGAACTCTGGGCCTGAGTGCTGTCCCTCAGCTCTTCAGCTCAAGGTGAGCGCTCTACCACTTGAGCCACAGCGCCACTTCCGGTTTTCTGGCGGGTTCACTGGAGATCAGAGTCTCAAAGACTTTCCTGCCTGGGCTGGCTTTGAACCACGCTCCTCAGATCTCAGCCTCTTGAGTAGCTAGGATGACGGTCGTGAGCTACCGGCGCCCGGCAGAAACCCCTTTTGCATTCCTAATTGTTCCATTTAGGAAGATGACCCTTGTTAAACACAAGACCTGTCTCTGAACGTTAGAATAATTAGGCAATGCTTTTCAAGTAATGTATGACCTTAAAATATTTTTACCAGCTTTGGGACAGACAGTCAGCTTAGGTGAACACCACAAAAATCTTGGTGCTTCCTAATCTACTATGATTTTCCTTTTCATTTCCTGCTTCTCCTGCTTCTCTGCTGCAGACATGATCAAATGACTGTCTTCTCCCTTTTGAGAGAGGTGTGTGTGTGTGTGTGTGTGTGAAATCGGACTGCTTTCTCCTTTCTGAGGTGTGTATGTGTGTGTGCATGTGGGTATGAAAATCTTGTTTATCCTTTAAATGTCTCCTCTCCCCATCAAAGCAGTTAGTCATTCCTTGATGACATTGCTTCTTCAATGTATAAAGCCTTTTCTCCAACAAACAAGCTTATCTTTTTTTTTTATTTTAAAGGCAACCAACCCACAGTCCTTTAAAACACATGGCAAAAGCACACGAGAGCTGTCCCCATGACTCTTGGCTGTTGTCCAACCAGACTGAAATAGCCTGACGTGATCTGTGTTGCAGGGATTAGAATTGGGCAGAAGAAATGAGTCAATTAAACACTCAGCCAGGATGTTGTCTGTAGATAAAGTGCCGGGCGCTGGGGGTACAACAATATAACCTGAATGACTGCATAGTAAGGGCTGACTGGCTGGTGATTTGCATCTCAATCTCTTTTCATTTTATTTTTTTCCTCAGGAAAAGGGAACAGGAGTTGCTTAGTCTAGGAAAGACAGGACTTCCATTCGCCTCAGCAAGAACTAGACAAATGACAATGAACTCCAGGCTTTCCAACTCGGTGCCTTGCCCTGGAGCGGGTAATGCCGGCTGTTCCAAGTGGGTCAGTCAGCACATCAGCACTCCATTGCTATCGGCTTTTCCATTCACTGAGCAGCACCCCCGTCCCAAAGGCTTGTATGGCCACTAATGCAACAGGAACTCTGTGATGTGATCCCCAAACATAGATAGCATCTAGAAAGTTACACTTAGTGTGCTACCCCAAACCTAAGAAATCTCTTTTTTTTTTTTTGCCAGTCCTGGGGCTTGAACTCAGCGCCTGGACGCTGTACCTGAACTTCTTCTGCACAAGGCTAGCACTCTACCACTTGAACCACAGCACCACTTCTGGCTTTTTCTGTTTATGTGGTACTGAGGAATCGAACCCAGGGCACTCTACCTCTAAGTCATATTCCCAGCCCAAGAAATCCCTCTCTATCTCTTTTACAATCTATCTATCTATCTATCTATCTATCTATCTATCTATCTATCTATCTATCTATCCATCCACAACATTCCAAGCCAAAGGCTTTATAGTCACCAAAGGATAACTGATTCTATGTGACAAAATTCAGAAGACACAGTCTTCTTCCTCATCAAGAACCTATAGGAGATTATATTGAAGGACCTTTCACTACTACAAACCCGAGAGCAAGGATGCTTTCGGCACACATTTTTGGATGATGCTTAACAAACATCATGTTAGCATTATGATAGCGGAGTCTATATTACAACATTAGAATGATTCTATGGTTGATGGCGTATCTAGATGACGCAGAGGAAAACTTCAGTGCCCTTTCTCATAGACCCACTCTTGGTCTTGTGTAAGTTCTGGCGCGTTAGTGGCAAAAACAGGTCAACCAAGAAAAAAGAAAGGTGGGATGGACTTACTTAATAGTTGGCAATAGAGGGCCTGTAAGCTTCTCTTCATGGTATCATCTGGTCCTGCGTTGCCTCCAGTTTATTCATGATTCTGTCTAGGAAAATAGGAGAAGAAATTGTAACATCCAGGGGGGCGTACTTTAAATGAACAGTCAGAAAGAGCTCCCAATCAAGATGGTCCTGGTTGTAAAATACCTACATTTGAAGTAGACAAATCTTGGGTTAGATATACCAAAAACATTTTAATTTATGATGTTCTCTGTTACAAAATCACCACCAATCAATTGACTCAACATTGAAACCATATGCCTCTCTTGAAGAAAACACACACGCAGCTAGATGGTAAGAGTCTGGTTTTGGAACTTTCAGGACTTTCTGTGAATCTCTGCAGAGTCTCTAGTCTCAAGAAGTTTCTTTCCTAATCTCATTTTTGCTCAGGTGCTTACAAACAAACAAGAAGAATAAGAAACCACAATCACACTTGAAACTGCATTCATTTTCTCAATACAAAGGATACTTTCATTATGGAATATTTGGGTACTATGGTTAACAGAAAATATAGGTAAGAATAAATGAGGACTGGAGGTATGGCTTAAGTGGTAGAGCACCAGGCATGAGCAAGTAAGCTGAGTGAGTACCAGGCCCTGAGTTCAAGTCCTAGTAGCCACAAAAAAAAAGAGAATAAATGAAAAACTACTACCAATTACATATTATCCTTGCGATATGAAGAGTTGCTGGCTCAGACTTTAGATGTATCTGTCTAGGTCCAGCCTCATAAATATGCTTTCCAACAAGTCTGTCCTTTTACATACTGTACATTTAAATCCTGCCCCCCTTCCCCGCTATCAGAAGCAAGTTTCTGGGTTGTTATTATTTTACTACTTTGTTTTAAAGAGCAAATAATAGCTATTTAAGTTCCTAGAAAAAAAAAGAAATTACATCATTTTCAGGGAAATGAATGGATCCGGGAAATATCATACTGAGTAAAAGATAAGCCAGGAAAGACAAAAGGTCTATGTTTTCTCTCAATGCGTGGATCTTAGGCACAAAATACAACCTCCCAGGTAAACACACACAGGTGCATAGGTGCATATACACTGACCAAAGTAAGTAAAGTATAGTAGATGCAAGAGTGAAACTCCATGGAGGAAATCTTTTGAACAATTACCAGACAGTTGAGCAAAATGAATAGCAGGAAGCTGAAACACAGCTTGAATGGGGGGGGGAGGGGGCGAGGGGGAGATGTAAGGCTAGTGCTAGTGAGTGGATGAATGGGAAAAGGAACAGGGTGTGGGGGGCAGGGGTTGGTACACATACAGTCATAAACCTTAATGTCCACCAGTGAGAAGCCAAGTGGGAAATGTGATGTGACTCTGGGGGAAAGGAGGATGGGGAAGGATGACAGAAGGGGTGACAAGGATCAAGCAGCATTGGACATGTTGGGGCGCCAGTGGCTCACGTCTGTCATCCTAGCTACTCAGGAGGCAGAGATCTGAGGAGCATGGTTCAAAGCCAGCCCGGGCAGGAACGGAGACTCTCATTTCCCATGAACCACCAGAAAACCGGAAGTGGCGCTGTGGCTCAAGTGGTAGAGCTCTCGCCTTGAGCTGAAGAGCTGAGGGACAGCGTCCAGGCCCAGAGTTCAAGCCCCATGACCGACAAAAAAAAAAAAAAAAGGAAAGAGAAAAAGCCCAAGAAAGGAAAGCGCTTAGTGAGAATTCTGCCACGAGTAGCTGCCCCGTGTTCCTCCAGGGGCGGGCAGCTGTGGTCTCTCTGTGTTTGCAGGGGGAGAGTCTGCTGTCCAGAGCACTGGGACTTTGAGGCTCCTTAGAATAACACAGACCTCTCCCTGCCAGCATTACAATGTATGAGGACCATTTATCTCCTTTGAGGAGACAGGGAAGTGCTTGTGGGAAGTGAGGAATACATATCACATTTCCTCTTTTATGGTTTTGGTGTTAAAGACTCTGCCTACTGAGGTCGGGGAATTAAATGATATTGTAGAGATGCCAAATACTAAAAGACTAGGTTCTATCATTTTGACTGCCGTGCTTATGGAAAAGATTATTCCTTGTCCACAGCAAACTCATTCATTTTTCTCTTCTTTTGCAGTGCCTGAGAAATGGTTTCCGAAATTGAATTTGGGGACTTAAAAAAAAAAAAAATATATATATATGTGTATTTCCTGCGGGCAGTAGGCATTTGTTCTGAAAGATATATTGATGTTTTTACATCAGAAATGGAAGTGAGGCCATATAAAACAGGCAAAACTTAGCAGAATGCTTTACATATGGAAACAGCATTTAAGCTCCTGAGACATACATCGAAGGGGTAATAGGCTTTCAGTGTGTAAAGTTATTCACAGTATTCATCACTGACCAATTTAATATCAACCTTTAACCTTAAACACACTCTCCTTTTTCTATTTCCCGTCCATAGCTCTTTTCTTTTCCCCCTGAAGCCACATAAAAGACTTTTAATTCTCAAGATAGTGTAAGGGTAGTTTTAATCTGTGTTTCTGGTTTCATATCGCCAGTGGTTCTGCAGAAGTGTGCCACTGAGTAGATATAGTGAAATAAAAATGATAACGAAACGGGGAAAAAATGTGGGCAAACGTGGGGTGGGTCAATCTAAAACTGATCCAGGCTTTAGCTGAGACGCAGAGGAAGTGCTGGGGAGAGCTGGGCAGGAAAGCCCAATCTCAAGAAGGTCAAGTTCAAGACCATCCCAAGCTTGTCTTAAGCATGTCATTTGGACGGCCAGCTGGGAGTAGGAGTCACCCATTCGGCCTAATCTGTGAAGCCCCTAAGTAGCTTTAACTGATGATGTTGACAACTCTACCTTCCTTGCCGGAAAGGCTAGGAGAAATACCCCAAAGTACAGATTGTTAATTCCTCAACCTAGTGGATGGTCAAAGTCTGGTTCCCAAATAGATACCTGCAGGAATTTGAATTCCTAGTTTGGGGAGAATGAGTCGATTTTAAAAGGCTCCTACGAGGGGCTGGGAAGGTGGCTCAGTGGTAGAGCGCTTGCCTTGCATGCACGAGGCCCTGGGTTCGATTCTCCAGCACCACATAAGCAAAAAAAAAGAAAAAAAGCCAGAAGTGGCACTGTGGATCAAGTGGCAGAGCGCTAGCCTTGAGCTGAAGAGCTGAGGGACAGTGCCCAGGCCCAGAGTTCAGGCCCCACGACCGGACCCAAAAACAAAACAAAACAAAAATAAATAAAAAAATAAAAGGCTCCTACAATTGTCCTTAGAAGTAGCCAGGTTTTGAAAGCAAAAACCTAAAGCTAGATGTTCTGATCCAACATTCAGAACACAGGGAGGAGTACTGTGTTTTATGCCTGTAAGTCCTGACAACTCAGGAGTCTATGATTTGAGGAGACTGTGGTTCAAAGCCAGCCTGAACAGAAAAGTCTGTGACACTTTTTTTTGTAGTTGGCAGTTGGGGCTTGAACTCAGGGCCTGGCACCTGTCCTTCAGCTCTTTTTACTCAAGACTAGCGCACCACCACTCTGCGCCACTTCTGGTTTGCTGGTGGTTCATTGGAGATTAAAAAAAAAAAAAAAAAAAAAGTCTCACAGACTTTCCTGCCCAGGCTGGCTTTGGACCACAATCCTCAGATCTCAGCCTCTTGATAGGTGTGAGGCATCAGTGCCTGGCTCTGTGAGACTCTCGCTTCCAATGAACCATCAAAACCTGGAAGTGGGGGTATAGCTCAAGTGGTAGAGCACCAGCTCTGGAGAGGGGAAAAGAAAAAAAAAAAAAAAAAGCCGAACTAGTGAGATCTTGAGGCCTTGAGTTCAAGCCCCAGTACCGGCAAAAACAAACAAAAAACAGGGAGGCACCTATCAATGGCTTACTTGGCACCTCAGTCTCAGATCAAGGAAACTTGACTCCCAAAGCACCTGAGAGAAGCTCCGACTCTGCTGTGCGACCAAGGGGAGAAACAGAGAACCAGGGACCCGGGACCCAACCGCAGAGAGAACCAGACACGCCGAGAGGTGAGATCTACCCCTTTCCCTTTCCTGAAAAATGGCACTTTTAGGAGAGGGAGGGCGTGGGCTCGTAAACGCAGCCACATTTGCATGTCCTGTTCAAAATAGAAAAGGAGTGAGTCAGTGTTTCTTAAATATTTAGATCTCGGCCTTTCCATGCGATTCCTGTCTTAACGAACATGAGCTCCTGGTGGTTTCTTACCCAAGTTCTGACTCTGATTCAACCTCTTTCTCTCTGGGTCCCTACTTCTGGCTTTTATAAAGGGGTGTCTGAATGGGAAAGGTGATAATGACTGAGAGGGAGAGAGCAGCGAGGCTCAGGGACGGGACCACGGTGGAGTGAGCCGCTCCTGTTCCTGACGTCTGTCTGCCCTGCACGGTGCAGGCTTACGGAGCTGAAGAGACAGCAGCGGAGTGAACTACAAGGATGGTACCTCTTCCCCAGCTGGCCGCCGCAGCTGACCGTACAGAGGGAATCTCGCTTCTGTTGAAGTTCTACCCCTGGCCCCTGTAAAACGCCTCCACAGTGGATAAGCAGCGGGAGACAGCATGGGACTGGATCGTTGGCTTCCGAGTTCATTGTGCCCTAGTTCTTATCTTTGGATCACTCAGGGGAGGTTAAGACGGACAGAAAGCCCGGTGCTGGTGGCTCACGCCTGTCATCCTAGCTACTCAGGGCCTGGCTGAGATCTGGGGATCGCAGTTCAAAGCCAGCCCTGGCAGGAAAGTTCGTAAGACTCTTTTTTTTTTTTTTTTTTAATTGTGAGAATACCATACAGAGGAGTTACAATTACATGGGCAAGATAATGAGTACATTTCTTATCAAGCATTGTTGCCTCATCGTGAGACTCTTATCTCCAACGAACAGCCAGAAAACCAGAAGTGGCACTGTGGCTGAAGTGGTAGAGCGCTGGCCTTGAGCTGAAGAGTTCAAGCCCCATGACCACCACCAACAACAAAAGAGTGGCAGGAAAGCAGTGTATAGACTTTGGGAAGTAAGGGAGACAGAGGCTAGGTCCCCTAGACCCGATTTTTCCAGATCAATGCAATGAGATAAATGCCCACCGGACTAGGAGACAGCTGGAGAGTCCAGGCCAGCTAGGACACGCAGTACTGTACCCACCGATGATTAAATGGCCTTAGAGGAGAGACATTAGGTGGTACTGAATTAATTCAAGGTAGCAGCTAGATCCTCAGAACTCCAGAATGTCTATCTGTAGGCCGGCTCTTGACATTTCATGAACTTCTCAATAATGTAACCACAAAGTTTCCACGGTTCTCAACGTATGATCTTCCTAGCACTAGCAGCACCAAGAATTTTCTGGGAATGCAAATGACCAGGATTGTTCAGACCCACTGAATCAACCTCTGGGGTGGGGGCCTAGCAAGACTGGCTTCAATGAGCCTGCCCAGAATGCACGCTAAAGTGAAGCTGAGAACTGCAGGTTTATATGCATGAATTGTGTGGCCCCTATTACATTATGCAATCTTGGGTAAATCATTTACATCTTTAGAAGTTCAATAAAATGTAGAAAGAGGTGGTTGGAACAGCACAACCTGTCTCCAAAGTCTGTCTGTCTGTCTGTCTCTCTTCTCTCTCTCTTGCCAGTCCTAGGGCTTGAACTCAGGATCTGGGCGCTGTCCCTGAGCTTCTTTGGCTCAAGGCGAGCACTCTACCACTTGAGTCACAGGGCCACTTCTGGCTTTTTCTGTGTATGTGGTCCTGAGGAATCGAACATAGGGCTTCATGCATGCTAGTAAGCACTCTACTACTAAGTCACATTCCTAGACTATCACCAGGGGTGTTTTTGGATGGGATTAAAACCCAGGTTTGGCAGAAGGAAAACCAACCAAGTGATTTCAATGCATTTTTTTGTTTTTGTCTGTATGTGGTAACACACAACTAGTAAGACCTAGATATTTCACTCAATTAAAATTCTAAAGCCAGGCAACCAGAATTGAGTTAAATGATTAAATCCTACAACAATTACTTTCAAATAAACCTCTCATCCAGAACCTAGAAGATTTAACAATGGCGGTCAACCTTTCAAGGTCAATCAACTATGTTAGCCATTTCTACCACACAAAATTAGCACAAAAACTTAAGAGGGGTTACAAGCTGGAGCAAAACTGAACTATACCTTAAAGAAATCAGACTAGGGATGAGCTAGAGGTTAATAAGCAACAAGTCATTTGTCTTCCAGTACTGTCCTTCTGTAATCAAAACTTATAGAAATATACTTTGCATGCATGAGGCCCTGGGTTCGATTCCTCAGCACCACATAAGCAAAAAAAAAAAAAAAAGCCAGAAGTGGTGCTGTGGCTCAAGTGGTAGAGTGTTAGCCTTGACCTGAAGAGCTGAGGGACAGTGCCCAGGCCCAGAGTTCAAAAGACCCATGACCAAAAAAGAAAAAAAAAGAAAAAAAAGAATGTCATGGGCTTCAAATGGTTGGTCTTCAGGTTTTTGGCTTCCTGAGTAACTAGGATTATAGGCATAAGCCACTGGTGCCTGGTTGGTTTTCTTTCTTCTTTTTCTTTTTCTTTCTTTCTTTCCTTCCTTCCGGCTTAAACTCTGGGCCCAACTACTGTCCCTCAGCTCTTTAGCTCAAGACGAGCGCTCTACCACTAGACCCACAGAGCCACTTCCGGTTTTCTAGTGGTTTGTTGGAGATAAGAGTCTCACAGACTTTCCTGCCCGGGCTGGCTTTGAACCTTGATCCTTAGATCTCTGCCTCCTGAATAGCTAGGATGACAGGCGTGAGCCACTGATGCCCGGCTTTGGGCTTCACACTTTCTAGGCTGACACTCAACAACTGAGCCAGGCCTGGAGTTTTCACAAGATTACTTCTATGACCCACTCACAGGAAAAGAGGTTAGTCTTATTGAAGAATTAATCATCCCACAATTCCTAAGCACTTGTGTTTTATTAAACTTGATGGTCAAATATTGCCCCAATGATTGATGCTAGCTCATGTTTATATTACGGTTTAGTAATCATGAACTCATTTTTATCCAAAAGCTTAATGATGTGAGAAAAATGCCCATTGTCAGCTGACTGGTAATGTGCAAAGCAGACACGAAGTGCGGCTTTGGGTTCTTCCATTCACTGGAGATGCCTTGTTGCAAGAGTAGATAAAAGCAAGGAACGTTACATTTATTTGGACAATGACTGTGTGTTCAGCAACATGTTAAATGAGATTGTTTTACTGCTGGCTTCAAAGCACCCTCATAAAATAGGTATTCATGGCCTTCCCTTTTTGTGTGTGTGTATAGGCTCAGAAAATGTAGGTTAATTAAAGTCATGAAGCTAGCAGGTATCAGAGCCTTGATCCCAACTCAACTCTTTATCTTTTAGTAAATCTTGCTCGCTGTTCTTTTAGTAAACCTTCTAGATGAAAGCATAAGTAGAATTTCCTAAAAATTCAGTAGTCTCAAAACTCAAATCTACCAAACACCCATACTCTATCGATCATCACACAGGCTCCAAATAAATTCCTATGAAGGTGCTGATGGCTTATGTCTATGATCTTTTTTGGTTGGTCATGGGGATTGAACTCAGGGCCTGGGCACTGTCCCTCAGCTCTTCAGCTCAAGGGGAATGCTCTACCACTTGAGCCACAGTGCCACTTCTGGTTTTCTGGTGGTTCATTGGAGATAAGAGTCTCATGGGGATTTTCCTGCCTGGGCTGGCTTTGAACTGCGATCCTCAGCTCTCAGCCTCCTGTGTAGCTAGGAGGACAGGTATGAGGCACTGGCGCCTGGCTTCATGCTTATAATCTTAAATACTCAGAAAGCTGAGATCTGAGGATCAAGGTTCAAAGCCAGCCGGGCAGAAAAAGCCCATGAGAGACTCTTATCTCCAGTTAAACGATAAAAAGCTGGAAGTGGAATATTTAACAACAACAACAACAACAACAATAATAATAAAAAAAAGCTGGAAGGGAGAGTATGGCTCAAGTGGGAGAGTGCCAGCCTTGAATGAAAAAGCCCACTGAGAGTGTAAGGCCCTGAATTCACACACACACACACACACACACACACACACACACACACACACACACACACACACACACACACACACACACACACACACACACACACACACACACACACACACACACGCCTTTCAGTCACGGCTGCAGGGACAACTGTTCAAAAGCTATCTTGGTCTCCCATTTTCTTCCTCTGCAGGAGCATTAGCTCTTTAGCCTGTCAGAGTTTGTATAGCCTGGGCCAGGGGTCATGCACGTGGGGATCCCAGCAAAATAGCCAGCCCAAAAGAGGGAGATGGGGGAGGGGGAGTGCAAACAGGATGGGTAGGAGGCTGGGAAACTTACCTGCTTGGGAAGGCTGGTGGTGAGGGCTTGGGTTACTCTGGTATGCAGCCACGGCATGGTAAGCAGGCTGGGCACGTCAATAATCTGGTTTTATATAACAGTGGCAGCTTCATGATTCCACCTATCAGTTCACTCACAGCAGGGCCCGAGTCCAACAACCAGGCAGCAGTAATAGTCTCCTGCTGCTTTGCTGCTTCCCATCTCCTCCATTCCTCAAATCAAACCTGATCTCTACCCGATCACATTGGACTTTTTCAGTGGCTCCCCGCTGGGCAGTGACATGGGTATGAGTCTTGATCAGCTGGGAGCTGGAAGCTGGGAAGGAAATGTTAATAGCCGAGTGCACCATGCTCTACCGAAGGGAACTTTCCTCTGTGGTGCCACAGAACTGGCAGAGCTCCAGGCAGGGGTGACGTCACCAGCCTAGGTCCGGCTAAGATGATGTCAGGCCAAGCTGTGTCCATTCCTGTTGGCATGTCATTTCCTGCTGCCAGACTGTTAACACAGCGTCCATCAGCCCACCCCAACCAGACACAGAGCCTCTGAAGGCCTTTCCGTTTCATACTGAGATCGCTGGAGGTTTGCTCAGTGCACAGGCGGTGGATAGTGGGACAGCAAGATGATGAATTACTCTATAAGGAAGCAAGCGTTTGGTTTCTGCTTTTACCTCCCCTCACAGAGGTTTCTTAACAGAACCATTTCTCGGTGTAATCCATCCGAACTATCACCAGGCAGTTCAACTCAGAAACCAAGAAGCTGAGACATTTTTCTTGTTCCACTCCTGGGGCTTGAACTCAGGGCCTGGGTACTGTCCCTGAGCTTCTTTAGCTCAAGGCTAGCACTCTGTCACTTGAGCCACAGCACCGCTTCCAGCTCTTTCTGTGTATGTGGTACTGAGGAATCGAACCCGGGGCTTCATGTGTGCTAGGCAAGCACTCTGCCACTGAGACACCTTCCCAGCGCCCTGAAACATGTTTTGATGGAGAGGGATTGGAACTAAAAGGAGAGGAACAGATGAATGAAAAGAGGAAGGGGTGGGAAAATACTATCATAATACTCCAAAGACATCTATAAAAACGGAACTAGGAGGCTTAAGGAGATGGGGTGCAGGGGAAGAGGGGTTCTGATAAGAGATGTGGGAAATGACAGAAGGGGCAGCTCTGATCAGGCCATATTCTGCATACAGGTTGACCTTTGAACTGAAATGCCTTTGGACAACTAGTTAAAAAAAATCATAAAGGAAAAGAGTGCTCTCTCTAGGCCTGTGTTGCTTATAGTTTCCCTCTCCATTCCCGCCCTCCCCCGCGGCCCCCCCCCCCAACAACCTTAATCCTTGAGTTCTTGTTTGCAAGGGTACCTCTCCACAAACATATCTTGTTACTTCCCCTGGTTAATTGAAAGGTACACAAAAGGTGGAAAGTGTTTGATTATTTAGAATAAAAATGAGCCTGGCGCCGGTGGCTCACACCTGTCAAACTAGCTACTCAAGAAACAGAGATCTGAGGATGGTGGTTCAAAGCCAGCCTGGGCAGGAAAGTCTGTGAGACTCCTATCTCCAAAGAACCACCAGAAAACCGGAAGAGGTGCTGTGGCTCCACAAATGAACCAGACTGGCATTCATTGGATGCTTTTTTTTTTCTTCTTTACATATTGTTTAAATGACAACCAGTGCCCTCTAATAATTTCAACAGAGTCATAACATGACAGAGTCACCAATGATCTCAGAATATATAAAATCATTCGTCACACAGAGGACGGCCTCTAGGAACATCCGGCATGAGCTATGGCTCTTGATTCACTGGAGAAGAAAGAAAACCAGAAAGAAAGCCAGAGAGAAATTCTCCCGTCATTGAGTCAGGTCGGTAGTGTCCCAGCATGTCATGTGGCCAGCCAGTGTCTGGTTTCCTCTTATGTTCACTACCACTCTGTATCACTACTGAAGACATGGTAATCACTTTTTTTTTTTTTTGTCAGTCATGGGGTTTGAACTCTGGGCCTGGGCGCTGTCTCTCAGCTCTTCAGCTCAAGATGAGTACTCTACCACTTGAGCCACAGCACCATTTCCAGTTTTCTGAGTGATTTATTAGAGATAAGAGTCTCACGGACTTTTCTGCCTGGGCTGGCTCTGAACTATATGATCCTCAGATCTCAGCCTCCTGAGTAGTTAGGATGACAGGTATGAGCTACCGGCGCCCAGTTTTTTAAGGTTTTAAAACAGAGCTGGCAGGTAATTTCTCACAGGGTGATCAGGTACCTCCACCTACCACTTCCCATCTTTAAGAGGGTTAATGACAGAAGGAGGTCACTGGCTTAGCAGGAAAAGAAGACAGCAACATCAAATACCCATTAATTTAATTAGCTCCTCCTTGCTACCTACTTTTCTGGGAGTTGGGCAATGTTCAGAAAAGCTGAACAAATGAAAATTTCTTATTTTTTTTTTTAATCAGTCATGGAGCTTGAACTCTGGGCCTGGGCGCTGTCCCTCAGCTCTTCAGCTCAAGGCAAGTGCTCTACCACTTGAACCACAGTGCCGCTTCCGGTTTTCTGGTGGTTCATTGGAGATAAGAGTCTCATGGACTTTTCTGCCTGGGCTGGCTTTGAACCTCGATCCTCAGATCTCATCTTCCTGAGTAGCTAGGATGACAGGCCTGAGCCACCGGCATCTGGCAAAAATTTCTTATCCTTCTAACCTTGAGATACCTCTGGCATGAGAATAAAATCATTGGTAGAAAAGTGACATCTTGCATGACCTAAGTTCTGCTGCTTGCCCTGATGTAAATAAAATCAAGGATGGCATATAAAAAGTCCCAAAGGATTTCACACCCTGTGGCTCAAATGCTCTCACAAAACCCTGTTATCAAAGGCCAGTCCCACAGTCACAAAATTACCATTCCGAAGACTAGAGAAAAAAACTTTTTTTCCCTTTACATGTGATGTCCAAGTTAAAAGTCGAGACCTCTGTTACCATGGGGATGGGGGTTCTCTGATAGTGTTAGCCTCTGCAGGCAGGGCTATACTCAATAAAAAGGCAAGGTGTCATTGGAATTGGGAGTCTGAAGATTCTAAACCAAAGCAGAGAGGACCATATGTGATGGATACAAAGTGTCCATGTATAGAAATTTCCCCTGGGAAATACTTGCATTCCTTCGTGCAAATGCCAAGTTATACCTTCCCTATCTTTTGTGAAGGACCTGCTAACCTTTTATGTACACAGCCCAAAATTCACATGTATGTAAAGTGGTCCCTGGATCCTACAAGCTCTTTCTCAATTTATTTTTCTTAAACACACACACACACACACACACACACACACACACACATACACACACACACACACACACACACACACACACCTTTTTAAAAATCATCAATGAATGCATCTCAAGTTCAGGTCAAGTAAACGTCTCTCCCTAAGCATCTTGGTGGAATTTAACTGCACTGTTTTTTTCCTTTGCTCATCTGGTCATCTCCAAGTCTGTAGTTCTTCCCCATAAACAGAAAGCTTTCGAAGGAGTTCCCATTTTCTCAACAGGACAGATGAATGAATGATACACACTTGCTTACTTCCCTTGAGTATACATATATTAGACAATGAGCAGTCATTCGTTCTTTGCAGAATTCTGCTTAAAAAATGTGGTGTGGGAGACTGGGGTAGGGGGGTGCTGGGACGGTGGCTCAGTGGTAGAGTGCTTGCCTTGCACGCAGGAGGCCCTGGGTTTGATTCCTCAGCACCACGTAAGCAGAAAAAGCCGGAAGTGGCGCTGTGGCTCAAGTAGGAGAGTGCTCACCTTGAGCCCAGGCCTAGAGTTCAGGCCCCACGACCAACCAAAAAAAAAACAAAAACAAAAACAAAAAAACAGTGCGGGCTGGGATTGTGGCTTGCCTAGCATGCATAAAGCTCTGGGTTCGATTCCTCAGTACCACGTGCACAGAGAAGGCTGGAGGTGGCACTGTGGCTCAGGCGGGAGAGTGCTAGCCTTGCACACAGAGAAGCCCAGGGACAGTGCCCAGGCCCTGGGTTCAAGCCCCAGGACTGGCAAAAATAAATAAATAAAATAAATAAAAATATGGTAATCCTTGCTATTCAGGAGGCTGAGATCTGAGGATCTATGGCTCAAAGCCAGCCTGGGCAGGAAAGTCCACAAGACTCTCATCTCCAAGTAACCACCAGAAAACCGAAGAGGAATTGTGGTTCAAGTGGTAAAGTGCCAGCCTTGTGCAAAAAGGAGAGTGCCCAGTCCCTGAGTTCAAGCCCCAGTACTGATGTACATAAGCACATCAGTGTACGTGTACATGCACACACACATACAAAACCTAGAACCCACAAATGTCATTTCAGGAGAGGACAGGGGAAGGAGAGGAAAGGCTACAGCACCCAGTGTCTCTCGCGTGATCCAGTCAGCGTTTATGGGAGCAGATTAACCTGCTGCAACACTGCTTTTCATTTGGAAAGTGTGGAGTGTGCTGACTTGCTTGGTTGGAAGGGAAAGGCTTCCAAGAAAATTAAATGTCAGGGCTGCTTGGCTTATTGGTTTTTGTTCTTTATCCATTCGCTTCTTAATTCGGCTTTGAATAATAACTTTCTTCAGCGTCAGTGTGACAAATCAGCCTCGACCTTGTGAGAATTAAGTAGTGAGGATGTGCTATGGCTCTCATCCTAACAGGACAGAAAAAGAGAATTACGTTTAATGACAGCCTTTCAGGACTCCAGGAAAGACATGACATGTGAGATCCCCGCCCCCCCTCCCCCAATATATCCCATGCTTTCCCAACCATTGGTATTCTGATATCCAGGAGGCCTAAAGTAAGATGGCACTCTTCCCCAAGTGGATGGGAACTGGGAAGCCAGCCACTTTAATTATCTTATTAGTTCACATTCAAATACCACTTCGTACGCTAACGAGTCACGGACGGCAGCTTGGACCCAGAATTTCTACTTCCTACCAGTGAACCTGTAGGGTCCTGTGCCACCCCAATCCTATCCTATACCTTCCCGCCCAGAGTTTCTGAACACTGGAGTTGGCAGTGGGGTATGATGAGTAATGCTGAATGGAGGTGCAGATGCGCAACTTAACCATCAAAAGCTGCGAATCCCAATTAACCAATTAACTGGCAGAGGAAGGGGCTCCCTGTGCACAGGTAAATCCTATCCCAAGCTCTAGCAGATAAAACTTCAGTTTATGTGGTATACATAGGCATGGCCCAAGTGAGTGTGTGATCTCCAAATAGTTTTCCAGTAGAGTAAAAGAATGTTAGAAAATGCAACAGGCTTACCATAAAATATAGCATAGGGTTTTTTTGTTTTGTTTTGTTTTACTTTTTACATTTCAGTTGAGAGAAGACAGAGCTGTGGGAAAAGTTAAGCCACTTACCCCAAATCTGGGTCTCTGATCGGCCTGACTGACAGAATACACACGTTTGCATACATATTTGCACGCACACACGCGCGCACACACACACACACACACACACACACACACACACACACGGAGAAGGAGAAAGATGATACACTCCAATTTGCATGCTAAACTCTCAAGATGTCTGAAGGCAGCACGGCGTTTAAAAATATCTTGTCTTTACCGCACGGATCATCCAGCAAAATTCTTCTTGAAGACTTGAGACCTCGGATTAGGAGAGGTTTTTGCTAAGGTTTTCCGAAAGGAAATTTGCATCAGGAAGATTCATTTTCTTCTATGATCTTTGCAGGGATAAGTGCACATATCAGCGCAGGGCATGTTCCCCAGAGATTTGTCACAATATGGTTTCAGCTGATATTTCTGATTTCTACTTACAAATAGAACAGATTATGTTTTACACCGGGTTTTGATTCCTTATAGCCTTTTTTAAGGTATTAAAAATTGACACATATTCCCTGCCCCATGGAGGAGGAGATGCTGGTGGTTTTTTGTTTTTTTAACCATCATTTTTCACTATTTAGCTTTTGGGCACAGTTCAGAGCTATGAAAGTCAAGAATGGAAACAATGGTACTGGTTCAAGGGATTTCAGAGTGGGTCACCAACTCTTCTCTCTAATCCTAATCCTTTTTGGTCATTTTTTTTTTTTTTGAGGTACTGGGGGTTGAATTTAGGGCCTCTCTCCAGACCTAACAGTTTTATTGACCCCATCCTGACTGGTGCCCTGTTATATTGGAAACCCACAGGTAACAGCTTTTACTCTATGATTTCTCTACATTATCTCCTTTTAGAGGTGGGTTTTCTCTCTAGATCTGTTTATGTCCATTTCATTTGTTATTTTAATTTCATACTATAATTAAATATCCTGAAAAACAACATCATCATCAAAAAACTTGGAGAGTCATTTGCATGAAAATTCAATAGACTGCTTCGGCTAGACTTAATTAAGGCTAGCTTCTCTTAACCCTTTCAATTAGGTATCAAGGCAACCACACCAATTATTTTTTCTTGAATGGTATATACCTAAGTTCCTACACTCGAATTTCATTGTAAATATCTTAAAGAGTTCTTGACTCAGAAAACAGAATTAAAAATAGGAGATGATCAGTGGAGGGATGATTTATTCAAGAAATAAGAAGCAGAACTCTAATTGAAAGGCCAATATACACAGAAATGGTCTTGGCCCTGTGCTAAAAGATTGCTAATGTACATTTACATTAAATTAAAACAAAATGTTGCAGAAATACACGTGCATATACATTATTTATGATTCTCTGTTTCAACCACCAGTTTAAAAAAATTGGTTCTGATCACCTTTAATGTAATAGCTTTTACTGTAACTCAATGTCCAATCCAGCTTAGATTTACTCCAAAATCATAATTTGAATAGGAGCTTAGAAAAAAAAATATTGAGACTGATAGCTTCCCTTCTTGCTAGAGGGGCATCCCAATTCTCCCAGAATCCAGTGAGAATGGGTGCATCAGTTATTGTACCTCTCCTTTATTACAGATTGCCTGGTACCCACCAATATGCAGTGATGCCCCTGTTTCCTTCTCACTATATGCCCCGGGTCTCTGATGGTGAAATCTGACCCCCTCCTCTGCCAGGAACACACTCTCCACAAAATACATTTTTTTTTTGTGGTCCATTCTAGGGCTTGACAGTCTATGCGCTGTCCCTCAGCTCTTCAGCTCAAGGCTAGCACTCTACCACTTGAACCACAGCGCTACTTCCGGTTTTCTGGTGGTTCATTGTAGAGAAGAGTGTCACGGACTTTCCTTGCCCAGGCTGGCTTTGAACCATGATCCTCAGATCTCAGCCTCTTGGCTAGGATGACAGATGTGAGCCACCAGTGCCCGGCCAAAACTCATTTTTATTAGGGTGTTGCTGTTACAAGAGGTTATCTTTTTTTTTTTTTTTTGGATTCCAAGCGATTCACTGAAAGGTGAATACACAGATTCTATCACACTTCTAGCCAGGACTTGCATTCCTCGCAGGAGAAAAGAATGAGGTCTGCTGAATTGGAGAGGTTTCCCCAACTCATTGTGTGTTGGGGAAACACAGAGCGAAAAGACTTTCCAAGCCAGCAGACATAAAAAAACCTCTATATTACATCAGCCCGGTAGTAGTTAATGGCCCTGAGATTGCTGCAATTCCCGCCTGGTGTTTGGCTAATGCTTAGATGTGGCTGGTGATAAATCCGTACTGGAATCCCAGGCTGTTCTCTCCATAGAGTGATCCCCAGCAGGCCCCTTCACATTTCTACCCCAGAAAGGCTCTCAGAAGAGAAAGAGAACGCTTGCATTTCCTAGATAAAAGTACCAAAAAACCCCCCCAAAACTCAATCTTTTTATTCTACATGGGGAAAGTTAACCTTCCGTGCCCTCCATACAGTCTGGTTAATGGATCTACTACTGGGAAGAAAGGACTTTGCTTAAACTAACAACTGGAATGAAAAGCCAGCAGGCAGAAATGATTAGACCTTGACATATTTGACAGAAATCTGCTACGTTGGTAAAAGAATGGAGCCAGTGGGGCTGGGAAGGTGTCTCAGTGGTAGAGTGCTTACTTTGAATGCATGAGGCCCTGGGTTTGATTCCTCAGCATCACATAAGCAGAAAAAGCTGGAAGTGGTGCTGTGACTTAAGTGGTAGAGTGCTAGACTTGAGCTGAAGAGCTGAGGGATAGCGCCCAGACCCAGAGTTCAGGTCCCATGACGGACCAAAAAAAAAGAATCAAGCCAGGTGAGGTAGGCCAAACAGGCCAAGCCAAGGTTGAGAGGGGGATAGAATTGAATGGTAATTGCTGTTATCAAAACCAAAAAAAAAAGGGTGTGTGTAGCTCAAGTGGTAGAGCACCAGGCTTGAGCAAAAATAAATAAAGAAATAAAGCTAAGGAAGCCAGGCGCTGGTGGTTCACACCTGTCGTCCTAGCTACTCAGGAGGCTGAGAGCTGAAGATCGTGGTTCAAAGCCAGCCCGGGCAGGAAAGTCCATGAATCTCTTATCTCCAATAAACCACCAGAAAACTGGAAGTGGTGCTGTGGCTCAAGTGGTAGAACACTGGCCTTGAGCTGAAGAGCTGAGGGACAGCGCCCAGGCCCAGAGTTCAAGCCCCACAACCAACCAAAAAAAAAAAAAAAAAAAGGAATAAAAGTGGGAAAGGAAGAGGTCAGCTAGATGGAAGTTAAACACACATGATATAATGCAAAAGAAAGGTTCAGAGAAGTCATAGGAGAAATAAGCTCCTGAGTGACTTTAATAATGAGGAAAAGTAAACCTGGAGTGATGGGGACAGGCAATGTGGCTCTCATTGGCTGAGTCTCAATCAGAAGAGATTCCTTGACATCTCTCTTGGTATCACCAAGTTCCGATAGTTGCCTGCCTTGTCGTTAAGTGTCAGCTAGACCTGACAATAGGTATGCAGCACATAATTTACTTAAGCAGATCGTCTGTATCTGAGAAGAACTAGAAAAAGGTTCATTCTCCAAAGAAAGAATAAATCAAGTGCTGTGTGTGTGTGTTTAACAAAACTGCTATACAACATCCTTTATTTCATCCAGGATGTTTGTAGTACAACCATCATGATATCATTTCAGGGCTTATTTCCTGTATTAACTGCAAGTGGTACCCATTGTTGTCTACATCTATCCTGTCTTTTGTGAACAGCTGTTTGGGTAATTCAAGTAATTCTCCGACATGGCTACCTTCAAGCCATGTATAAATTCTGGCTCTGGAAATGGTAAACGTTTAATACTTTCTACAATAAGCAGCAGGAGGGGGCCTCTGTTTGAGGACTCTGGAGCTAAATTTGCCCAGGGTCCATTCTCGGTCAGTATCTCAGAACAATTGTTACCTCACTGTGAGCCAGTTTCCTCACCTTGAAAATGGGAAAATGGAGATGAAAACGTGTTATAGAATTATCACGATAGCCAAATGTGAAGAATTCAAAGTCATGTCCTAACACACAGAAAATACCATGTAGGTGACGACTATCATCATTGTCATCATCACCACCACCACCATCACCATCATTAACATCATCATCACTATCATAACAATCACCACCATGATAATCACTATCATCATCACCACCAATTACACCATCATCATTACTACCACCACTGTCATCATCACCATTATCACCAATACAACCATTATCATCATCATTACCACTATAATCATCATCATCACCATCAACAATAACACCATTGTCACCACCACCACCACCACCACCATTGTCATCGTCATCGTCATCATCATCATCATCATCATCATCTCCATCTTAGTATGTGGAGAATCTCTGGTAGTAAAATCTTTGTATGTCTAAATCATAAGGATTCTTTCATATAAAAAATTATGGCAAATGAGACCCCCCCAGATTGACAAATAAAAACCATATTTGTTGTAATTATTCTCATCCATAAATGAGGATTTATACTGACTTATGCGTGAGTACTCTAAGAGGGTATTTTAGGAAATATAACTAAATGGAATTCCCTCATAGTTGTAAATGAATGGATGTGTATCCATCCAAACGGTACACGTTCTTCCAAATGTCCCTATGAGGTGCTTTCTGCAATGAGTAATTATATACAAACAAATTGGAAAACCTAGAAGAAATGGTACATCTGCAAAGTAAGTAGTATTCAGCTTTTAAAAAAAGAACAAAATAGTTACAATATGTACAGTTTAATACTTGCCAATAAACAAGAATGAAATCTTGTCATCTGCAGCAATGTGAGTAGAACTGGATATTGTTATGTTAAGTCAGGCACGGAAGACAAACACCACATACTCTCACTCCTTTGTACAAACTAAAAAGTTGATCTTGCTGATAGTTCACTGGTAGTTCAAGCCTATCATCCTAGCTACTCAGGAGGCTGAGATCTTAGGATAGTGGTTCAAAGCCAGCTGGGACAGAAAAGTTGATGAGAGACTCTGATCTCTAATGAACCACCAAAAAAAAAAAAACAAACCAAAAACCAAAAACAAAAAACAAAACTGGAAGTGGTACTGTGGCTCAAAGTGGGTAGAGAGCTAGCCTTGAGCAAAAGAGCTTGGGGACAGTGGCCAGGCTGTGGGTTCAAGCCCCATAAGTAACAAAAAAAAGAAAAAGAAAAAAAGAAAAAAGAAAAAGAGAAGTGGATCTCATAGAAGAATGGATTTGAACAGTGAGTGGTTACTAGAGATCTGAAAGGGAAAAGGGTAGGGTGAAGTTAGATCAGACACCCCAAATATAGCTAAAGAGGAGAGATCAATTCTGGGTTTCTATGTCCTGTAAGGTAACCATTGGCTGCTGCATCAATTTATGACACAAATCATACTGACTGGGACTGTATAAAAGTTCCCATCAGCCGAGTGGTGGCTCATGCCTGTAATCTAGCTACTCAGGAGGCCTAGATCTGAGGATCACGGTTCAAAGCCAGCCGGGGCAGGAAAGTCTGTGAGACTCTTATCTCCAATAAACCACTCGAAAACCAGAAGTGGCACTGTGGCTCAAGCAGTAGAGAGCTCGCCTTGAGCTGAAGAGCTGAGGGACAGCGCCCAGGCACAGAGTTCAAGCCCCACAACCGACCAAAAAAAAAAAAAGTTCCCATCACAAGGGAACGTTTCAGTGTTTGAAGAAATAGGCATATTTATTATGCTTCTTGTTACTACTGCTGCAACTTTGTCTTCTCCACTGAGATTTATAAAATTATTCTTGCTGCACGGTGGAAAGGAGCACTTAGCACAGCCTTTGCAAAAGCAGGCACAGAAAGGTGCCTGTGGTACCACTCCACAAATTAACTGAAAGGTAACTCTACTCGTAAGAAAGGGCACAAAACGGTTACAGGGACATAATCAAACGGTGCACGTAGAATCAGAAGTTAAGAAGATGAGGCCTAGCAGGGTGCCGGTGGCTCATGCCTGTCATCCTAACTACTCAGGAGGCTGAGATCTGAGGATCAAGGTTCAAAGCCAGCATAGGCAGGAAAGTCCATGAGACTTTCATCTCCAATGAACCACCAGAAAACCGGAAGTGGCACTTGTCGCCAACGAACCACCAGAAAAACCAGAAGTGGAGCTGTGATTCAGCATCCAGGCTCTGAGATCAAGCCCCACAACCCCCAAAAATAAATTAAACAAACAAACAAATAAATAGCTGAAGCCCAGGGAAGGACAACTAGAAACAGGCAAGATCCTAGCTTAGTACAGTAAGAAGTTGCAAAATCAGGAATCTGAGCACAAGCAGAGAACCAACCACTGGTGGTGTGGGGGCGCTGTGGTGAATCAGGGGACTGGGAAACCCTGGGCCATTGGGGGGGGTGACAATCCATGTGTGACTCGGACCCCTTTCCCAGATGCTGCCTCGTGCACGGTCCTGTCCCTTCCCTACTGGAAGTGGAAGCTAATAACTACGTTCTGTGTTAATTTCCTCTAGGGGAGTAGGGTAGAGGTCGCGGAGAGCCAGGCACCAGCCAGAAACCCATCATGGTAAAAGGGTTCCCTGACCTCCCGCCTTCTGAATCTCTGTCCTTCATGAATATTTATGTCTCGCTCTTACCCTGGCCATGATCTGGCGGCTCAAGGCTGGGCAGGGAGAAATGGCAGGCCCTGTCATTGCTAAACAGGCATCCCCTGGGGATGCATGCCTTGGTACCCAAATCTGTAGGTTCCGGGAGCGTTCCGCAGCTCCAGATGTGCCGACTATGTCCACCTTGCCTCCTAGGGGCCGCTTCATCTGCTGCTAAAAATAAACAGACAGAATGCAGCTGGGCTGAGCGCCTCTTGAAATCATTTAACTGCATACGAATGAAGAGCTATTATACAGCCGGGATCCCCGAGGGAAATAATGTCTATTCCCAACGCTGTTCATAAGCTGGTGAGTCAGCCGAGGTCGGCGTGGAGCCCTGTGCTCAGGAAACTGATGGCTCAGGAAAGATGCCCCCGCAGGCCTGGAGAGGCAGAGGAGAAAAGCCCCGCTCTGCCCACACCGCATCCTGTCATCTTAAGCGTCTATCTTACAAATGCATGCTGGGTGTAAGGAAGCTCAAAAGGAGTTCATTCTGGACCTCCCCTTTTTAAAAATGTTGTCAGTTGTGGGGGTTGAAACTTAGGGCTTGGGCGCTGTTCCAAGTGGTTCACTGGAGATAAGAGTCTCACAGACTTAACTGCCTGGGCTGGCTTGGAACAGTGATCCTCAGATCTCAGCCTCCTGGGTAGCTAGGATGACAGGCGTGAGCTAGTGGCACCCGGCTTAGAATTCACTAAAATCTTAATTCATTACCTCCCCCCACTTTTTTTTGGCTGAATGCATAGCTGTAATAAGTAATCAAAAGCTGCTTTTGAAAAACAAAAACAAAAACATTGACTCTTTACTTGGGCCCATAAATTAACTAAAAGCATCTGTCTCTACTTTTATTTATTAACTTTTTGTCAGTCATGGGCTTGAACTCTGGGCCTGAGTGCTGTCCCTCAGCTCTTCAGCTCAAGGCTAGTGCTCTACCATTTGAGCCACAGTGCCACTTCTGGTTTTCTGGTTGTTCATTGGAGATGAGAGAGTCTCATGGACTTTCCTGCCTGTGCTGGCTCTGAACCGTGATCCTCAGATCTCAGCCTCCTGAGTAGCTAGGATGACAGGCGTGAGCCACCAGCGCCCGCTCTGTCTCCATGTTGATCCTTCCTCTGAAGCCATTCACCTTGCAGCTACTTTAGAATCTAGGAAGGACAGGACCTACCAGGAACATCTTTAACCAGGAAGGAAGGAGGAAGTCACTTTCAAGAAATGGAACAGCAGAGCCTTCAACAGGATAGACCGCCCACCAGACAATGAAGGCTTTGCTCATCCTGAGGCAGAGGCAGGGAGCAGACCAAGCAGGGCTTAGCACACACACGGGGGGCGGGGGGGGAGCCAGAAATCAGTATGCCAGAAATCAGTATGCCAAAGATCAGGAAGTCCCTTGAAGAGGGCATGAAATTTCACAAGGATGTGG
This sequence comes from Dipodomys merriami, assembly GCF_024711535.1. Taxonomy (NCBI): domain Eukaryota; kingdom Metazoa; phylum Chordata; class Mammalia; order Rodentia; family Heteromyidae; genus Dipodomys; species Dipodomys merriami. The sequence continues at coordinate 1,927,647 of NW_027206268.1, read as the reverse complement.
GGCTTGGCACAAGGCCAGCCAGGCTGACCTAGATGCATACAGAGTAGGTAGCATGTTGGAGCTGAAAGGCTCCCCCCCCCCCAAATCTGACATATTGGTCTGTGAAGGTAGTAGAGGTGTGAGGAGACAGCAAGGCAAGTGGTGATAATAAGATATGACCCACTAATTAGACCCACTGAGAGAGAAGCTCTGTCAATGTAACCCAAGTTATTATTATATCTTATTGCCAGGACCGGGGTCTGAACTCAGGGCCTGACAACTTGCTGGAATTGAACTGCCTGGCTGTGGCACGCTACCACTGAGCCATCCCTCCCAACAGCCCAGCTTTTGGGTGGATATTCTGGAGATGGGAGTCTCACAGACTTTTCTGTACACACTGGACTCGAACCTGGATCAGTCAAATCCTAACCTGAGTAGCTAGCTGAGCAGGGAAACACAGTTGTCCCTGATGGCTGGAGTTTGACCTCATGGATTGAAGGGCTTGACTGGCAGCGTGGCCCATGGGAGGAACACGCTCCTGAAAGGAAGCCCTCTTAACCTGGAGGAATGTTCTGCTTGAGATCAGTAAGAAAGTGGCACGCCCTCCCACCAGAGTACCCCACGGGAGATGGAGGCAGGACAGACGAGGGGACGATGGGGCATGGGAAAACAGCAGCCGGGAGACAAAACCCTGAACCAATGACCACCTTGAAGCACGCAGGTACGATTTGCTTTGCTTTAAGTCTTATGCTCCCTTAATAAGCTGTAACATTTAGTGAGGAGAGAGAGAGAGAGAGAGAGAGAGAGAGAGAGAGAGAGAGAGACAGAGACAGAGACAGAGACAGAGAGACAGAGAGAGAGAGAGAGGGAGGGAGAGAAAGAGAGAGAGAGAGAGAGAGAGAGAGAGAGAGAGAGAGAGAGAGAGAGAGAGAGAGAGAGAGAGAGAGAGAGAGAGGGCGCAGTTCGCTCCCTCTGACCTCCGCTGCTTGCCAAATAGCTACAGTACTCTGGGAACAGAGCAAGGGTTTCTGAAAGAACACGTATCCTGGAAAAAACAAAAGAACCCAAACCATCTCTGGATACAAAAAGGAAAATTCTCTTCTCATGGAGCGTTACCTGTCTTGAAGGGGACTTTTTTTTTTGTCGGTTGTGGGGCTTGAACTCTGGGCCTGGGTGCTGTCCCTCAGCTCTTCTGCTGAAGGCGAGCCCTCTACCGCTTGAGCCACAGCGCCACTTCCGGTTTTCTGGTGGTTCATTGGAGATAAGCGTCTCACAGACTCACGGGCTAGCTTTGAACTGTGATCCTCAGATCTCAGCCTCCCGAGTTGCTAGGATGACAGGCATAAGCCACTGGTGCCCGGCTGGGGCCATATTTTGATGGAGTCCATGTTCTGTTTAAAGGGCTTCAGAAACACCTATGTCACGATGACAAATCCAGTGAACTTTCACATCTCTAGTCCGCACTGATAAACCCATGGAAGGGCAGGAATGACTCGATAAGCCAGCTGTCAGATCAAAGGGGAAGCACTCACCCGATGGGGGATTTGAGCTAAACCCCCAATCTACTTTTTCCACCATAAATACCCATGATGCCAGAGTATTCATCTCTACCTTGATAATGTCCTTTTTCCCTCCCAACACCATGAACTTGGTATCCTAGCGCCAGGTGGAGGCCTCTCTTTCCTTCTGGAGACCTCTTCCCAGGAGCATTACCAGTTCTGGGACCAAGACCACCCCGTTCCTGGGGTGCAGGAGAGGACTGTGGTCCAAGCATTGCCTCCTCCCTGTGGCATTCTTACTGGCAGTGAGATGAGAAGCAGCATGACTTCACCCTCTCCGCTGACCCCTCATATACCAACCAAAACAGAAAAAAAGAAGAGATGCCACGTGGGTTATAAAGAAAAGGAAACTGAGGCTGGGAAGGTGGCTCAGTGGTAGAATGCTCTCCTCGCATGCATGAAGCCCTGGGTTCGATTCCTCAGCACCACATAAGCAGAAAAAGCCAGAAGTGGTGCTGTGGCTCAAGTGGTAGAGCGCTAGCCTTGAGCAGAAAGCAGCTCAGGGACAGCGCCCAGGCCCAGAGATCAAACCCCAGGACTGGCCAACAGAAAAAAGAAAAAAGAAAAAAAGAAACTGGAAACAGGAGGAGGGAATAGAGGCCTAGGAGCCTTAGGGTATAGCTTGAATCCCAGCTCTACCTCTGTCAGCTGTGTGGCCACGGACAAGTCATGACACCTCTGTTTCCTCTTCTGCAAAATCACAGGGTTGTTGTGAGAGCTGCGCTACCGAGGACGCCTGCCACCGCGCCTGAGCCCAGCGCTGAGCTGCGTCATCAGCACGCAGGGGTTCCTAAACTGAATATAAACGTGGGTTTCTACTCTTGGAAAGAATTCTAACAGAGAGATGCCAGGTAGAGACCCAGAACCCTCAAAGCTTAAGTAGTCAAAGCGAGAGGGCGGGGGGGAGGATGTCTTAGAGCAGATGGAAGAACACAAACGAGCCACGGAAGAGTGTGGATGAATGCAACCAGGGAGAGCCGAAAGCAGTGCACAGGTGTGTACGTGCTTTAAAATAGCTAAATGCCAAGGAAATGGGAGATGGGGATTAATTAGCGGAAGTCAAACAAAATCTGATTTACAGGTGGAACGCGGTAATATGTCACAGCAAGGCGTTCTACCCATCAGTGTCAACTGGTACGGAGAGTGGTGTGTGGAAGTCGCCGTACACTTCATTAAACTGGAGACAGCTCCAGTGCCTGGCTGTGTCCCCTTTTTATATGGCAACCCCCTTCCCCCCCACTTTCCATATGCTTTTCTGGGTCCCAAGTACCAACATACATAGTCTGATTATAACATTTTTTGCAGGCTGGGAAAGAAAGGCGGGCGCCACTTCCGGTTTTCTGGTGGTTCATTGGAGATCAGAGTATCATGGACTTTCCTGCCTGGGCTGGCTTTGAACCGTGATCCTCAGCTCTCAGCCTCCTGAGTAGCTAGGATGACAGGCGTGAGCCACCAGCACCTGGCTAATACAATTATTTCTTGCTTGCCCTCCATTGTCAACATTATTAGCTAGAGCTTTGCTTATCACGGTCACTTTAGGGACTCCAGGTTGATTAAGTGTAAACATTCCTTTCACAATCATGATCTCAGAAAAAGAAAGGCTCTCTGGAAGTGACAAGTGTCTTTGGGGAGGTCACTTTTCATTGGCAACACAGTGATTTACATGGCTGCCCCTAACTGCAAAAGACACAAGGCAGTACCGTTCTTCCACAGACTTGCAAACATCATGCTGGGCTTTTTTGGTGAAGAGTATTTGCTGCTGTGAGAGATGCCAACATTATATGAAGATTCTGGGATTTTTTGCATGTTTATCCTCTCATTTGATTTCTACCCCATCCTTACAGTTTGGATTCCAGCAGTGTCCCATTTTACAATGGGAGGTTCATAGCCAAGTCCGAGAGAGAAAGATTTGCTTGAGTCACAGAAGTACTTTTAAGTTGAAGTTTTTTTTTTTTTTTTTTTTTTTTTTTGGAGTTTTCTAAATGTCTAGTTAAAAGACTCGAGCCAGGTGCTGGTGGGTCACGCTTGTCATCCTAGCTACTCAGGAAGCTGAGATCTGAGGATCACGGTTCAAAACCAGCCCAGGCAGGAAAGTCTGTGAGACTCTGATCTCCAATGAACCACTAGAAAACTGGAAGTGGCGCTGTGGCTCAAGTGATAGAGCGCTCGCCTTGAGCAGAAGAGCTGAGGGACAGCGCCCAGGCCCAGAGTTCAAGCCCCACAACTGACCAAAAAACAAAAACAAAAAACATGCAAAAGGATGACCTGCAAAATGTCTATAGAACCACTGATTTCTGAACACGAAGGCTCTGCTTTGAGCAAGAGGAAGAGGACCAGAGGATCAGTGAAGTCTACCACGTTACTGTCACTTAAGGCTGTTTCCAGGTGGAGATGTCCTCTGGGGGCCATCTTTCCATCACAGGGTTTCACGGAGGCGCCTGCCTCGGCTTTTTTTTTCTCCCATCAGATCACATCGCCCTCTACTGATCAGGCGTGATACCGGGCTCTGACTACATGCGGTCACTCCAGTAGACGTCCTACGTCTTGACACACTGCAAGTTTCTCTTTGTGATTTCGCTCATCACAAAGCCCTTTCGGTGGGTCTGCATAGATTCCTCCTGAAAACATTGCCACAAAGGCAGAGCTCCTACATGGCGACACTGGAAGAGTAAAAAAAGCCCAGGATCAGGATGAACGAAAGACAGAGGTGAGAAAGAGGAAAGCAGTTCCCATTGAGTTGCTCTGATTAGTTTAATATAACCACAGATCCAACTCCCCCCCACCCCTCCCGGAGGTGTGCTGATTAACCTCCCTCCTCTTTTTAAGGGGAGATCATAACTAGCTGATAAGTACTTATCATATATGACTGTGTGGGGATTAGATGTATTAAAAAAAATACTCCGTATTCATGGTAAGCACTCGCTAAACATTACAGCTACCGCTTTCCTTTGAATTTTGCCAAATGCTTCCACTTGAGCCCTTTGGTTCAGGTATTAACCACATAATTAAATTTAGGCCTGGAAGGGGTTTTGGAATCTACCTGCTCTAGAGAAATAAAAGAGCTTTGCCTACAATCTTCACAAATGGCTTTATGCAGACAGAAATCATTGAGAGTTGCAGGTGGTTCATGCCTTTATAGCTTCATAGCTACTGAGGAGGCTGAGATCTGAGGATCGTGGTTCAAAGCCAGCCAGGGCAGGAAAGTCCGTGAGACTCTAATCTCCAATAAACTACCCTCCCCCCAAAAAAAAAGCCAGACGTGGAGCTATGGCTCAAATGGTAGACTGTTAGTCTTAAGCAAAAAAGCTCAGGAACAGCGTTTAAGCCCCAGGACCGGTAGACAAAGTCAATCAACCAACCAATCGTTGAGAAAGCAAGGGGAGCTCCTAGGAGGATGGCGCTGAGTGCTAGAGGCTCACTGCCTGGGCTTCCAAGTCCAGGGGCTTATAGTTCTAGGCCCTGACAACCAGAGGCTTACAGCTTTCAGAGCACCTGCTTGGACGGCTCCAGGAGTTCAGGACAGAGGCTTACCGTCCAGGGCTTAGAGAGCCAGCACCCCAAGGCCAGAGACACAGCTCTTGATGGAAGGGTGTTGGGACCCTTGGCTTTTTATCCCTTTGCTGCTCTCTCTTTTGACCTCTTCCCGTCACTAGGGTTTGCAGTCCTGGTAGTTCTGGCTCTTTCCTTAGATTCCTCAGAGCTTCTCGTCTTCCACAGACTCGGTTCCTCCTCTGACCTGACCCTATTTAGGCCTGGACCAGCTCAGGGGCCATTATGCCACGCCACATGTCTCTGTGTTCGTGTCCTGTCTTCTGTCTCCTGGTTTTTCTCTGGTCACCATGGCATCCTAGTTACGCTCTCCATTGGAGCTGATCTGGTTTGCTGATTGTTTTTTCCCTGCTTTTTCTTTCTTTTCTGGCTCTCATGGCTCAGTTTTCTGAGTGGTAAGTGTATTTATGGGGCTGCAGGTCTTTGCAAAAAGAGTCTGCCTGCATTCTCTGGCCTTCAAATAAAGACTCCCAATTCGACCTCTCAAAATGTGGCTTCTGTTTTCTCACAGTGCAACAACAGGTAGCTTGTAATTCTGTGGTCAGTGGGAACATCTTGTTTAGAATCCTATTAGATATAATCATCTATTGGATTCTACACAGATCAAGGTCAATTTCCTTTGGTTCATTTTTGTTTCTTCTGAAAAACAAAATGAACCTATTTAAGGACTCAGAACGCAACCAATCTCTTAACACTGTTGAATTCTGGCTTGAGAACAAAAGGAAACAAGTCTAAATATTGAATCAAAGCTTTTTTGCAGCCTAGAGGTAGGACGCCAGCCTGGAATTAGTTCTATTTTGCTCACCGGTTTAATGATATTGTCGGTTGTTTTTTAATTAAGTCACCCTAAACTGCTACACTAAAGAATTTTAAGAGCTAGCGGAAAGGCTTGCTATGTTCCAATGCACTTTAAAGTGAAACATTTGGAATTAGCCTCTATTTAAAAGGCTTCGATGAGGGCATTTCAGAAAACAGCTTGAAAGTGTTTTCCCAAGGATTAAGGATCTCGAAATTTCTGTAAGTTTTCCACGCCTTCCAGGCTCCAAGAGTTCAATTCTCATCCTTCCAAAGCAAACCATGCAATTCCCTTGTCTTTTTATTCTTTTGTCAGTCATGAGGCCTGAACTCTGGGCCTGGGCGCTGTCCTTCAGCTATTCAGCTCAAGGTGAGCGCTCTACCAGGTGAGCCACAGCGCCACTTCCGGCTTTTTCTCCTTATGTGGTGCTGAGGAATCGAACCCAGGGCCTCATGCACATGTGGCAAGCACTCCACCACTGAGCCACCTTCCCAGCCCAATTTCCTTGTCTTTGAAAGAGCAGTCATGACCCCTTAGGACCAAAGGAGACACAGAGAGGGGCCAAGAGAAAAAAAAAAAGGTCCTATCCAAATAGATGGCTGCAGTTTCTAAAAACAACTGTGCCGATAATTTCCTTTCCAGAATGGAATCATTACCCAGGGAGAAGCAGGTGTGCCCTGCTAAGCTTCTTTCTTGGCTGTATGAAGATTGAGCAGAGATACCTCTTGAGCAGCATAGACCTAGTACACCAAAGCCACCAGGTAGCCATTCCATGGTAGAAACAGAAGAGACATTGCCTCTTTCTGGGGAGAGCTTGGTTGCAACCGGTCATGTGAATTCCCAGCAGACCAACTGTTTGCACAAGAATATGCTACTGTAGTTCCTTAGCAACCAATACTGTTCTTCTCCTCAGAAGCACAGTGGATGAAGAGAGGAGGACCTTTTACTTCCTTCCTTTCTATGTAAGTTGTGATTTTGATGAAATGGAATACTCTGCTGACATCTTGGAAGTAAGCACTCATCTGGCAAAGGCTACCAGGGACTTGAGAAGTGTTGGTTAATGGAAATCTCAGACAACCAAATCAAGGCATGGTTTGGAGGGTCACCTGTAGATGTGTGAAGTAGCATCTGGTGAACTGTCGATAGAGACAATGGTGTCTGGTGCATCAGTATACCTCACATGGCATTCAGCTCTCCAAGCCTCTTCGTGGCTTTCTTTTTTACTTTGCCACTGGAAGCAGCAACTGATATGTGAGATAACCAGGCTACTCAAGTGTGTATGCTATGGGATACGTAAACAAAGACATTGTTAAAGTGAGGTAGCATACACCTATAATCCCAGCTTCTCAGGTGGATGAAGGCAGGAAGATCATAGTTGGAGGCTAGCTTGAGCAAAATGAGAGGGGGGGGGGCAGGTGTATGTGTGGGAGATCCTATCTGAAAAGCAAAAACTAGCTGGTGGCTCACGCCTATAATCCTAGCTACTACTCAGGAGGTTGAGATCTGAGGATTGTGGTTCAAAGCCAGCCTGGACAGAAAAGTCTCTGTGAGATTCTTATCTCCAATGAACTACTCAGAAACCAGAAGTGGTGCTGTGGCTCAAGGTGGTAGAGTACTTGCCTTGAGCAAAAGGGCTCAGGGATAGCACTCAGGCCCTGAGTTCAAGTCCCATGACCAACAAACAACACCCCTGCCCCCAAATGCCTAGTGGCATTTGTAGTGGCTCAAGTGGTGAAGTACCTGCCTTGCAAGCATAAATCCTTGAGTTCAAATTCCAGTATTGCCAAAAAAAAAAAAAAAAAAAAAAAAAAAGAAGAAGAAAGAAAAAAGAAAAAGTCAAGTGCTGTCCAGGATATAGGAAAATTACAACCCTGTGCACTATTGTTCAAAGGTAAATTGATACATCTGTTACGGAAAACAGCATGGAACTCCTCAAAATAAGACAAAAATAAAGCAGAACTACTATATGATCTAGTAAAATGAGTTCTGGATATGGATCCAAAAGTATCAGCATGTCCAATAGACAGCTGCATTTCTATGTTTATTGTGACATCATTCATTGTAACCAAGACGGAAACAAGTGTCCATCGAATGATGAATGGATACAGACAAGGGGCAAACAAAAAACAAAAAAGCACAATATGAGATTATCCAGCCTATGAGAAGGAAGCCCTGCCAATTGGGCAGTGTGCATGACAGTGAAGGACTTTATGCTAAGTTAAATATGTCCCTACCCCACCCCACCCATCCAAAAAAAAAAAAAGAAAAGCTATCATGGACTTCTGTGATTAATACGGGTTCATATTTTGAAGGCAGAGCAGATCTACAAAAGAAACCTCCAGCTTTCTCCAGTGTTGGCCTCATCCAATTAAAATACAGTGATGCAAGCCGTGTCCTCACAGAAGATAACATCTTAAATTTTTTTTTACTGTAAAGGTGATGTACAGAGGGGTTATAGTTACATAAGTAATGATTACACTTCTTTCTTTCTTTCTCTTTCTTTCTCTTTCTTTCTCTCTTTCTTTCTTTCTTTTTTTTTTGGTCCTGGGCTTGAACTCTGGTTGCTGTCCCTCAGCTCTTCAGCTCAAGGCGAGCTCTCTACCACTTGAGCCACAGTGCCACTTCCAGTTTTCTGGTGGTTCATTGGAGCTAAGAGTCTTACGGCCTTTCCTGCCAGGGCTGGCTTTGAACCTCGATCCTTAGATCTCACACCTGTCATCTCAGCAAGGATGACAGGTGTGAGCCACCGGTACCCAGCTATATTTCATTTTGAACAGTGTCACCCCCTCCCCCATTTCTCCCACTCCCCCCCCATCTCCCCTCAAGTTGTAAAGTTCATTTCCAACATAAGATAATGTCTTTTCAAAAAAAAAATAATGTTCTTAGAAACAAAACCAGCATAACAACAGTAGATTCCCTGGCTCCTACCTTATCCCATGTATTTCTCTATTCTCCCAAGAAAACCATCCCCACGTTCACAATTTGCTTTCAATCATGCCTAGAAGATTAGTCACCTTTCAGATACCATGCATCCCGCAGCCCAATTTAATTACGGTATGGAGTTGACCTTCTAACCTGCCTAGACATTCAAGCAAAGCACATGCCAATTCTTCTAACCTTCCCTCGGAAGGTCTTGAAGAACCTTTTCAAGACGTTGCCAAACATGGCCAAATACTATATGGAATTTTCTTTTTTTTACCTCCAGTAGTGACATAATCACATAAAGTCAGGACTCACGTCTTTATCTTTCCAAGATGTAACATGTAATAACTCTATGAGCACGGGGATAAGAGAACAGTACTGTTTGCTCACACACCACCTACCACAGCATCTAATTCACTCTAAGATGAAGCCACCATTATCAGAGCAGTCTGTAGGTCCAATTGAGAGGGGAAAAATACTGAGATGGTTATGAAGTGTGACTGCATGTGACGTGGGAGACGTGGCAGGCTCTCAGGGACTGGTTAGAACAGAACATCTTGGTAGGAGGTGAGCTTTCCTACCTTGGAGCTTTGGAGAAGAAGCATTGCCGGCCAGGAACACACAGTGAGTGAAGGCAGAGAAAGGCAAACTCTGGGCCCTGCAGGGAGGCACTCTTCAGGGGGGCAAGCCATACTGGCCGTCTGGCCTCCCTCCAACTCAGCACGGCAGATTTAGGAGCCACCCAGGGGGCTTACAAGAACACAGGGCGAAATGTTGCTCCTTGGGAAGCTGGCTGCATTTCTCTGTATTCACTTCTTTTCATCTGCAAGGGAGCGTTCTATCATCTTTGACCACCCTGGGTCATGGTAAGGGTGATGAGGTTTTATTGCTGGAGCTAGTATAGGGATAAAACTCAACAATGCAACTGAAAATGAACTTTTGTATTGTACTTTGCTATCATGGGGAGTGTGACGTTAGTATACAAAATCTAGAAACAGAACCAAGTCAGAGGATCTTATTCATTATAGCTGAAAAGAAGACACTGTTTCTGTTCTTTTTCTTTTCTTTTGTCAGCTGTGGGGCTTGAACTCAGGGCCTGGGCCTTATCCCCGAGCTTTCTTTGCTCAAGGCTAGCACTTTACCACTTTGAGCCACATCGCCACTTCTAGTATCCTGGAACTTAATGGGAGATAAGAATGTCATGGACTCCTCTGCCCAGGTTGGCTTTGAACAACGATCCCCAGATCGCAGCCTTCTGAGTAGCTGGGATTACAGGTGTGAGCCACAGGTGCTTTGCTTCTTTTTTTTTCCTTGTGCCAGTTTTAGGGCTTGAACTCAGAGCCTGGCCACTGTCACTATTTGCTTTTTTTTTTCCTTTCTTTCTTTCTCTCAAAACTAGCACTCTACCACTTGAACCACAGCTCTGCTTTTGGCTCTAGTAGTTAATGGGAGATAAGAATCTGATAGATGGGCTGGGAAGGTGGCTCAGCGGTAGAGTCTTTCCTTGCATGCATGAGGCCCTGGGTTCGATTCCTCAGCACCACATAAGCAGAAAAAGCTGGAAGTAGAGCTATGACTCTAGTGGTAGAGTGCTAACCTTGAGCTGAAGAGCCAAGGGACAGTGCCCAGAGCAGAGTTCAGGCCCCACAACTGACAAAAAAAAAAAAAAAAAAAAAAAAGAATCTGATAGACTTTCCTGCCCAGGCTGGCTTCAAACCACAATCCTCAGATCTCAGCCTCTTCATTAGCTAAAATTACAGGTGTGACCACCGGTACCTGGCACGACATTATTTGTAACGTTCGACATGCCTAATTTCTAACTCTGCATTTTGTTTGCTGTGTGGAATGACAACTTGTAGCCCTCCTCCCATCCCTCCAAAAACTTCTACTCTATTTATTGGGTGCCTATAATTCTCAGGGAAAATACCCACAATCAGGTAATAAGCTCCAGTTCCAATTGCCAACCCCAAATACTGGATATTAGCATTTTCTCCTGTGTAACCCAGCTTCTTTTCCTAATAAGAGGCTCCCCATTCACCCCTTCTTACGGTCAATTCTGCTGGCTCCAGCAGATTGTGAGTTCTCTTGGAGACAACAGGACACTGGGGGTACATTACCGTTTCTGCTTTCCCAAGCTTTGCAGAAGAATGCATAGAAAAGAATCCTGCTCCAAAGAAAACCTCTTCATGTTCCTGCCTTGCCTGCTATTCTCTCATTTGCTTCATTCTTTGGCAGTTGGTCAATTTTTAATCACTAGAAAAAATAGGGGACAAAAATTACTGCATTTATATAGCTGATATCTTTGCTGTCCAGACCTTTGTATAATCCATCCTCGGGATAATGACAGCCAGAAATTTTTTAATAGTTTAGAAACATCGCTGACGAATAAGCTACCGGGCATCTGAGAGAGAGTTCCGAGCAAAGAATGCAGTAGGGCTGGCGGCTGGGCCGTGGCGTGGAGTGGCTTCTCCAGGTGTTTTCCTTCTTATGTGGCTCAGATAGATGACTTCTAGTGATAAGAAACTGGGAACCTGAGATGGGATTGAAGGATGGACTCTCTACCAAGGGGAAACACCTAGGTAAGACTAATTCATGCCAATGAGAGAGAGAGAAAAAAAACTGAAACACGTCTAGAGGCAGTGTGTTGTGGATTTTTTTGCCACCGATCAGACTCAAGTTTTGAACTGTAGCCAAAATATACCTGCTGCTTAGTGACCATGACCAGCTTCCTTCTATCTCTCTGCGCATCTGTGCTTCCTTAGCTGCTCAAGCTCATTTAGGAATATGCCCGGCACTGTCACATGTGTGAGCCCATCTTCCCCTTTGCCTTCCCAATGCCACCCAAGGTCAGGTGCCAACAGCTGGGGCGCTGAATCAATGCAGAGACAGAAATACGTCTCCTTGCAGGAACTGGAATTTCTACCTACCACAGCAAACATGCCGCATCTCGGCCTGCAATTTAACAGCTCAGGCTCTAGTTTTCAGCCAGGAAGATCGCATTTGCTTTTATCTGCCACCTCACTTCCTAAGTCTCTTCTTTTATCAGATATTTTGATAGCAGCACACACACACACACACACACACACACACACACACACACACACACACACAGAGTCAGCCACTATCACCAACATAAAACGATTGAAGACTGCTTCAGATCATAATGTTGTCCTCCAAAATAAAATCCTGGATGAGACACCGTTATAGGCACCTCCCATCCCCCACCAGCTCCCTTTCCTCTGTCAAGAGATGCCTGGATGTGATGAGGTTCTCTTCCTGCTAGAACAGGAACAGGAAAGAGGTAAGGTGCTGCTCAGGTGTCAGGCTGCCAGACTCACCCTGTGGGGAGGGGTAAAGCTGCTTCCCACCCTGGGAGAAGAGAGGAGGGAAGATGGCTCTCTTCTCAGCAGTGCCCACTGTAATGAGCACATGTGAATGAGTAATAGAGGTCATTGAATCAGTGGTGACTCACCCGCCCATAAGAAAGCCTTCCCCTGGACGAATGGCCAGGAGGCCATCTCCAGCGGAAGTCTGGCCTTTTGCAAGGTAAGAACAGCAGGGAGGAAGCAGAAGCCTGTAAATACTTTTTTAATTAAATGAACCATCCCTGCCCCCTCTTCCCTTGTGTTACACCTCTGTCTTCCCCCCCCCCCCCTTCGCTCTCCTGTCTTTCCAGATGCTCCCTCTTGGACACGCTGAGTTACATCCGTCACATCTGTTGTCAGGCAAAAAATAGATCCCAAACGAGAGGTCTCAGCAGGTAAGAGTGGAAACCCTGTTCAGGAGTAAGAACTCAGGTCTTAGACACTGTCTTTTTGCTTCTTTTTTTTCTTTTTCTTTTTTCTCAAGGCTGGTGCTCTATCAACTTTGCCACAGGCTCCACTTCTGGCTTTTTGCTGGTTAGCTGGAGATAAGAGTTTCACAGACTTTCCTGACTAGGATGGCTTTCCACTGTGATCCTCAGATCTCAGCCTCCTGAGTAGCTAGGATGACAGGTGTGAGCCACCAGCGCCCAGCCAATGCAACTTTAAAAAATTCTGTGTAGGGCCGGGGTGCTCGTGGCTCACACTTGTCATCCTAGCTACTCAGGAGGCTGAGCCCTGAGGATTGTGGTTTGAAGCCAGCCCTGGGCAAGAAAAGCTGTGAGACTCTTATCTCCAATGAACACTCAAAAACCGAAAGTGGAGCTGTGATTCAAAAGTGGTAGAGTGTTAAGCCTTGAGCCAAAGAGCTCAAAGACAGTGCTCAAGCCCCAAGTACAGGCCTCAACACTGACGAAAGAAAGAAAGAAAGAAAGAAAGAAAGAAAGAAAGAAAGAAAGAAAGAAAGAAAGAAAGAAAGAAAGAAAGAAAGAAAGAAAGAAAGGAAGGAAGGAAGGAAGGAAGGAAGGAAGGAAGGAAGGAAGGAAGGAAGAAGGGAAGGCGGGAGGGAGGGAAGGAAGGAAGGAAGGAAGGAAGGAAGGAAGGAGGGAGAGAGGGAGGGAGGGAGGAAGGAAGGAAGGAAGGAAGGAAGGAAGGAAGGAAGGAAGGAAGGAAGGAAGGAAGGAAGGAAGGATTCTGTGCAGGGATTTGGCTTGACATAACTGCAGCCATCTTAAGTGGTAACCACCATGGCTGGCCCAATAACTGTTGTCAGTTCTTCCTGCACAGTTTCCCAGATGCTACAAATAGATAAAACTTTACAGTGGTATGTAGCGCTTTTTTGTTGTTGTTGGTCATGGGGCTTGAACTCTGGACCTGGGCGCTGTCCCTCAGCTCTTCAGCTCAAGGTAAGCACTCTACCACTTGTGCCACAGCACCATTTCCAGTTTTCGGGCAGTTCATTGGAGATAAGAGTCTCATGGACGTTCCTGCCAGGGCTGGCTTTGAATGTGATCCTTAGATCTCAGCCGCCTTAGTAGTTAGGATGGCAGGCGTGAGCTACGGGCGCCTGGCTGGTATGTAAAGCTTTAACAACTGGACTTTGGTACCAGGAATGTGTCTGACACTGTTGCGATCAGCTTAAGATAAAACAGGTTTATTTCTGTCTTAGATGATGTCACTGTTGTCCTAACCAATATACATTCCTCTCTTTCTGACCTAAATTGAAGGGATTTGCTCGGTGTTGCTGGCCACTCAAGCCCACCCTTCTGTCACAAATTTTCCCCAACTGCACACTGTGCAATCTTAGATGTGACTGATTTTCTGTCCACAGTCTCCAGGCATTCTGAGTCTGGGCCTCAGTCAGGGAGCCATGTCATTCAAGAGCAGTATTCAGGCTAAAAGAGCAACAGCAGCTTCTATCAGAGTAGGCCCAAAGCATGTAGTCTATAACAAAAAAGTAGGGAGGGAAGTAAGAATGGGGAGATTAAAAAAAAAAAAAGATCAACTCCATGGGCTATGGGAAGGTGGCTCAGTGGTAGTGTGTTTGACTAGCATGCATGAAGCCCTGGGTTCGATTCTTTAGACCACATACACAGAAAAAGCTGGGAGTGGTGCTGTGGCTCAACTGGTAGAGTGCTAGCCTTGAGCAAAAGAAGCTCAGTACAGTGCCCAGGCCCTGAGTTCAAGCCCAGGACTGACAAAAAGAAAATAAAAAGATCAACTCCAAAGACATCAAGAAGAGAAGATGAAAGCAGAAAGTAATAAAATATAAACGAGGGTGACAGAATATATCAAAATGCATTAACTGCAAAAATGCAAATGGCTCAAATATCAATTAAAGGGAAATAGTTGTTGACTGACTAAATAAAAATCTGGAAAGATAATATGCTGCTTGTGGAACAAAACAATTAAAAATCCATATGCACCCAATCATATTGTGCCAAATGATTTAAACAAACAAAACTGAAGGATTAAAAGAAATATGCCTCAGCAACATTTTTTTTTTTGGTCGGTCGTGGGGCCTGAACTCTGGGCCTGAGTGTTGTCCCTCAGCTCTTCAGCTCAAGGCAAGCACTCTACCACTTGAGCCCTAGTGCCAATTCCAGCTTTTTCTACATATGTGGTGCTGAGGAATTGAACCCAAGGCATCATGCATGCAAGGTAAGCACTCTACCACTGAGCCACCTTCCCAGCTCCATCTCGGCAACATTTCTGATGCCCAGTGAGTGGAATTTCCATCCCCCCCCTCAACAAGCAATTCTCCAATTGAGCATGATAAGGTAGTACCCTAGAGTTTCATTTCATTCTGGTACTATCTATAGTTAGTGTCAGATCCCATAGGTCAAAGGGCTCAGTACCAACCGACTGTGTTCCACCTCAGATACCAACCAAAACCCCCAAGATTCCCACCTTGCACTTCTGTCTGACCAAACAAGTCTAAAGTGATGGTTCCCACAACCAACCTCTTCCACTTTGACACTCTCTTAAAATGGCTCACAGAACCCAGGAAGGCACTTTATCTGTTTTTAAGGTTCATTGCGAAGTGTACGCTTCAGGAAGGCCTGAATGGAGGAGCTGGGGAACTCTCCAGCTCTCAACTCTTTGGCTGGTCCATCTTCCCCGTACCTCCATGTCATCACCAACCTCCCTGAACTCCATAGTTTCAAGGATTTCAATATCGATTCCATCACAATGGTACCAGCAAGTATTGACCCAAATCTCCAGCCAGCTTTCCTCCCCAGTAGATGGGAGTGGGCCTGAACATTCCAAGAGTCACCACCGCTTTGTCTTTCTGATGAAAGCCCTCTCTCATCCTGAAGCTAACCAGAAGCCCACCAAGAGCTGCTTCATTTGATAAGATATCCTCGGCTCCCAGGAAATTCCAAGAGGCTGAGGAGCTCAGTGCCAGGAGGCAGGCTCAGAGACAGAGCTACGACAACAAAGGATGCTGCTAGTCCGTCCTCCCCCTCAGCCGACGCCATGCTTCCCAGGAGCTCTGTGACCTGAGTCAAATATGTGCCAAATGGGAACAAATGTATGCATACTTCAAATGGTCAAGTAAAACTTGCAGAGGAGTTTGAGTTCCCCTAACGTCTTGTGACCTCAAAAAAAAAAAAAAGGAAGTCTGTCACCTAAGCCTTACAAAAAGACAGCTAAGCCATCACCACCAGCTGCACCCCAGGATCTTATGCCACTCCCCCAGAAGTAGTATCCAAATTTAAAGAGATTCATACCATTCCAGAGAGTGATTCAACCCCTCAGAAGTTACACAGCACATTCTTAACACTTAACACTTGCTAAAAGTTGTTTTTTTTTTTTGCCATCCCCCACCCCCACACTCAGCCAGATAACAGGTGCCTGTGATGGGGTAGTATGCCCAGGTCACGTGATCTCTCAAGGTTTCACACTAGTAACACACCGTTGGATCAGTTGGTGTGTTTACCTTAAATAAGAGCCTGAGAAATGCAGGCTTAATGACTGATGATCACCTTGATGGATAACAATGATGACACAACCTGACATCCGTATTTCCATACGTACACAATTTCTACCTTCGGGTTATCTCCTAAATGGCACTATGCGAAGGGTTCATCTATTTGCAGTCTGGGTTTGTTCCAGATTTGAATGGAATTCTGCCTGTGATTGAATCTTGGATTCCACATTCAACTCTAGAGACTAGCCTCAGGTCTTTGGAGTAGCCGAAGAGCTCATTATAATTTTTTTCTGATTGAATCTACTCAGTCTTTTTTTTTTTTTTTTTTAATGCACAGGGCCTTCCTAGGACGCTCTCTCCTCGCGCCTACCCCATCCTTAGGCCCCGCTGAGCCTCTCAGGCTTCACTCCTTACCTTCCCCTCCCTCCCCCCCCCCACTTACCTCTGCTCCACCTCCTGCTCATAGCTCCCTTCTTAGGCAGAAGGAGCCATGGACGCTGCGGGCTTGCTCTTCCCCACTCTGTGGTTTTGTTCAAATCACAGACATTCCTATGGCAACCAGCGGCCCTGCCATCCCTCTCCCCTTCCCTCAAAGTTCCCTTTGGCAAGGATGATGAATTACTTTAACTTGCCTAGCAACTAGTAGCCAGCTCCAGCCCCTTAAAGGGGGCTTGCTTTGAAATTCTCTGCTTTTTTTTTTTTTTTAACGCTCTTTTTCTGACTGGCAAGAGAAAGGGCAGCTGCCAAACAGACCTCTGTCTGGCTTGGTGTAATATCATGCAGCTGGGCAAACTCCAGCATCTGATGGTCCCCATGGCAAAATGAATAAATAAGGAAGAAAGAAGGAAGAGAGAGAGAGAGAGAGAGAGAGAGAGAGAGAGAGAGAGAGAGAGAGAGAGAGAGAGAGAGAGAGAGAGAGAGAGAGAGAAATCGGGTTCAAGTGGGATGTACCTGTCATCCTAGCTACTTAAGGAGGCTGAGATCTGAGGATCGTGGTTCAAAGCCAGCCTGGGCAGGAAAGTCTGTGAGACTCTTTTCTCCTATTAACTACCAGAAAGCCAGAAGTGGCGCTGTGGCTCAAGTGGTAGAGCGCTTGCCTTGAGCTGAAGAGCTGAGGGACAGCGCCCAGGCCCAGAATTCAAGTCCTACGACCGACAAAAAAAAAAAAAAAAAGAGCAAAGCCACGGCTGCAGAAAGGGGTGTAGCTTGCGGAGACCAGCAATAGCACCCCACAGTCAAGGGGGTACCCTGTCTATTCTTCAGGAAACAACTTCTCAGGGAGCCACTATTATTTATCACACAGACCCACTGTTATTCTATACTCGCAAGCTTTGGATTTCTTCTGTAAAGGGCTTCTTTAGTCCTTCTGTGGATTTTTTTTTTTTTTTGGCAGCACTGGGAATTGAACTCAGGGCCTCACACTTAAAAGGCAGGTGCTCTTCTCACTGGAGCCATAGCTATAGCTCCTTCTTGCATTGGTCATTTGAGAGCTTGGGCTGCAACCCTATTTGTGCTTCCATGTTGCTGCGGATGACGGACAGATGCCACAATGCCCCGGCATCGTGTTTTCCCTATTGTAGGCGGGATAACAGGTGTGTGCCAGCCCATCCAGTCTTCGGTTAAGAGGGAGTCTCGTATCTTAGGAGAGGAACACGAAGGCACAGTGTTGATGTGTAATCTGATCACATAAATTAATATTGATCGAAATGAACTCCAGGAAATGGAAACAAGAGATTTTTTTTCTTTTGCTGCTGTTTTTGTTTTCTTTTCTTTTTTGTCTAGTTTGTTCATTTACCTGTCTTTGGGAGGGAATGGAGAGGGCACAGAAATGGAGGGACAAAGGGTGGACAAATACAGCAGTGGTACTCACTAGACACTATGTTGAAAATGAACTCTACAACTTGTTGGTGGGGATGGGAGGGAAAAGAATAGGAGACAGAGAGGGAAGGGGTGACATTGTACAATAAGAAATACTCACTACCTGATTTATGGAACTGTAACCCTTCAGTATATCACCTTTATAATAACTTTTTTGTTGTTGTTGTTGGTCGTGGGGCTTGCACCCTGGGCCTGGGCACTGTCCTTGCACTCTTCAACTCAAGACAAACGCTCTACCGCTTGAGCCACAGTACCACTTCCGGTTTTCTAGTGGCTTATTGGAGATAAGAGTCTCAGAGACTTTTCTGCCTGGGTTGGCTTTGAACCATGATCCTCAGATCTCGGCCTCCTGAGCAGCTAGGATGACAGGCGTGAGCCACCAGCTCCTGGCTTTATAATAACATTTTTTTTTTAAGAAAAAAAAAAGATGGGTGTTGCATGAACTGTGCTGGCCTTAAACCATGATCTTCAGATCTCTGCCTCCAAACTAGCTAGAATTCCAGGCTTGGGACACTGAATCCAGCTACTTCGATGGCACCAGATCCTCTCCCAATGATGACAGACTGCCAATGCTCAGTGAGCAGTTACTGAAATGAACTTTCAACCCAGCAGTAACTACAAAGGCGAACCACATAGTTTATATTATTTCACCGACTATATTAAAATCTTCATATTCCATGTTGGTAAGGGTGTAGAGAAACACGACATTCTTACACACGTTGAGGGAAATCTAAATTAGTGCAGTCCTTTTTGAGGACAATTTGGCAACATTGCGTGGTGCTAAAGTTGAACGTAATTTTTCACCAGTGATTTCCTTCCTTTAAATGTATTCTATAAAGACATTTACAGGGGAGGGAAGAGGTGGTAGGGGAAAAAAACAAAGGAGGAGGTAACAATGCTGGATCGGAAACGGACTCATCACCTTATTCATGTAATGGTAACCCATCTGTACAGTATCTTTACAATATAAAATATATATACTAAAATAAATAAATTTATAAAAAAAGACATTTACAAAAATGCAAGAAGTTGATTACCAGAGATGTGTATGCGATGTTTGTCTGCAACAGAACAGACTGGATTTGAAAAATTCGAGATGACATTTAATCAAAGAAAATGACAAAACGGCAAATGTGTCTTTGGGTAGGGAGTTACTGAACCAGCGGAGGAGCTCAAGAGGGGTGTCGCTCGGTTGCTGTCAACTTAATAATAGGGAAACACAAAGCAGGGCATCAAACTAAGTGTTCCAACTTCCAAGGATTAGGAATATTATGCTATAAAAATTGGAGCATTAAGTTTTCTTCGAACTTTCCAAATATTCATATTTTTCCCCCTCACAAATTCAAGAGGAAAAATTTCCCTTGGTGCTCATTAGAAATTCCCCAAATGTACCTGACACTGTCACTTCAAATGTGTATTGTTCGCATAACTCCGGGAAATCTGTAGTGCAGACATAATGATAGTTGGGATGGCTTTCCTGATAAGAGCTGAAACTATCTGTCAAAAGCAGTTGTCTCTCCGCTTTCATCACACGTAAAAGATTGTCCTTCCTTCCTTGAGCATCTCTGCAGACATGAGCTTCTTTGGGACCTTAGGAAGGTACTACAAAGGATAGAAGAATGAACCAAAATGACATAAATTTTTAGAAGTTAGCTGGGTGCTGGTGGCTCACACCTGTCATCCGAGCTACTCAGGAGCCCGAGATCTAGAGGATCACAGTTTGAGAATATCCCAAGCAGGAAAAACTCATGAGACTCCAATTGTGAAATAACTGGCAAAAGGTTAGACTGGAAGTATGGCTCAAGTGGTAGACTAATAGACATGAGCAAGCAAGCTAAGTGAGGGCTAGTCATAAGTTCAAACTTGGTACCTGTGTGACTCAGTTTCCTTATCGGTACAATAAGAATGGTTCTCACTTTGTGGATACTGTGAAGATGAAATGAACGTGCATGAAATGCTCACTGAAGAGGGCCTGGTGTAAAATATCTGAGAGACAGGTGAATGGGCGGATGGGTGTGGGGGTGGGTGGATGATTGGGGGGTAGCTGGCAGGCTAGACTGACTGATGGATGGGTGGATGGATGGATGGACTGATGTGTGGATGTATTGACAGGTGGATGAGTGTATGATGGATGGTTGGATAGGTGGGTTGGTAGATGACTGGATGGATAGGTGAGTCAGAGAAAGGATGGATGGATGGATGGATGGGAGACATAGGCAGTCCTTCTAATGCAATCCTCCGCAGAGTTTCTATCACAATTCCGAAAGCTTGATATTGAAAGATGTAGGTCTACATGAAAGTGGCTCAGTGGTAGAATGCTTGCCTTGAATGCATGAGGCCCTGGGTTTGATTCCTCAGCACCATATAAAACATAAAAAGCCAGAAGTGGCACTGTGGCTCAAGTGGTAGAGCACTAGCCTTGAGCTGAAGGCTGAGGGACAGAGCCCAGGCCCAGAGTTCAAGCCCCACAACCAACACACACACACACACACACACAAAATGGTCTACATGAAACACAAAGGAAAAGCCCAAAGATATGTACAAATGCATGCTTTAGTTCACTAAGTATTTACATGAAAGTTCACTCTAGGTCAAGGAAGAACAAAAGTTTTTACAAACAAAGCTTAGCTTATGCCACAAATCCAACCAAAAAAAAATTTTTTTTTGGTCATAGGGCTTTAACTCTGGGCTTGGGCGCTGTCCCTAAGCTCTTCAGCTCAAGGTGAGTGCTCTACCACTTGAGCCACAGCACCACTTCTGATTTTCTGGTGGTTAACTGAAGATGAGTCTCACAGATTTTCCTGCCCAGGCTGGCTTTGAACGGTGATACTCAGGTCTCAGCCTCCTGAGTAGCTAGGATGACAAGCATGAACCACTGGCACCAGGCCAACCAAATTTTTAGGAGAAGCAGTTTGCCTCTATCTTGCATTGAAGTCTAGTTTTAGTGGCGTTAACTAAATGCATTCCTCCTGAGTTATTTTTTATAGGCAAGTCTCTGTAATCGAGCCTTAAAGATCCTACTTAAGAGCCAGGACATTTTTATCTTAAGAAAGTGAAGGAAAATTGAAAAATGTTCAACAGGATATCGTTGTGCCCAGTGGTATCTAGGGGATTTAAAGGTGTATAATTAATGACCGTGATATCTTAGACAAAGTTCAGTGTGGCAACACTGAATTATGGGTATGTTTTACAGAAATAAGAGTTTTACTAGAGTAGTACAAATTAAAGGCTAATAAACTATTACCGAGTAGCAATTCTCCTCAGACTAAGTTAGTGACTAAAATCATTCATACTTGGAGCACAGTTAGGAGGCATACATATATGCAAGGAAGGCAAGTTGAATGCAGATCTGTCTCTCGGTTGGGTTAGCCTGTGTCCCACCAAAGGTGTAACAACTGCTCTGTGGGCCCCTTCTTCCAAGGTAAAGCAAAGTGAACAGTGCACTTACCATGGAGAAATCAGAGCCACAAATGAGGGAATTCAAAACGTACCAAGGAACTGCTTTTCTGTAAGACAGAGCAGGCTGTCAGATGGCTACGGGCGATTGCATCTGGATGTATTTTTTAAATGAGTGTTTATACTCCACTGTTCCTCCACGTGCCAGCCCCGGGAGGCTCTGTCTTTGCATACAAAGCAGGGGGGGGTGGAAACTGCTGAATGAATGAAGGCTGCGTGCTGAATGGAGCCCACTGGAGCCCAGAGTGGGTGGAGGGGTGTGGCGGCTCCCTTCCACTTCCCTTTATTTGGGTCACGTGTTTCTTTCCCCTCCAATCTGGCTTTCCGAGCTGTGCTCTAAGAGCTATTTCAAACCGAGAGACCCCAGAGAGATGCACCTGATAATCAGCCTGGGGGGGGGGGGGCGGGGGAAGCACACATGAAAACACATTTCCTAGCACTTTTCCAAAGCCCTTCAGAAGCTGCAGAGAACACTGACAAACATTATCTTTTTGTACAACCACCTGTGAGAGCGAGTCGACGGCATGGTCAAGGCCCCATTTACTAAGGGTGAGTGTGAGAAATGACAGCCTGCAGTTGGGTTTGGTGGCATCTGCCTGTAAGCACAGCTAAGTGGGAGGCAGAGGTAGGTGGATCTTGATTCCAAGCAGGCCTCAGGAAAAATCAAGAAATGCTATCTGAAAAAAGTACCTAGAGCAAAAATGGCCTGGTAGGTATAGAGTGTATGGCTCAAGTGGTAGAGTGCTTCTCCAGGATGGATGGATGGATGGATGGATGGATGGATGGGTGGATGGATGGGTGGGTGGGTGGGTGGGTGGGTGGATGGGTGGAAATAAGGAAGAAAGCAAGCAAGCAAGCTAGTCAGCCAGTCCTGGGGCTTATACTCAGGGCCTAGATGCTGCCTCTGAGCTGCTTTTGCTCAAGGCTAGCACTCTACCACTGAAGCCATAGCACCGTTTCTGGTTTTCTGGTGGTTTATTGGAGATAAGGACTTTCTTGCCTGGGCTGGCTTTGAACTGTGATCCTTAGATCTCAGCCTCCTGAGTAGCTAGGATGACAGGCATGAGCCACCAGGGCCTGGCCTTGGCTTTCTTTCACCAAGTTTTAACTACCTAAAGGACACACACACACACACACACACACACAGTTGGGTCAGGGACATATGAGCGGCCCTCATTGGAACAAGTTGTGTGATACAACATAGCACGCAGTTAGCAGTCTGCTTTTACTACAGGAGGCCCTCTGTCCCCAGAAAAGGCTTGGTATAATTGAACTAAAATCCTATGCAACAATGTATCACTATTGATTTAATTTGCACTTCTCTCATTCCTAGTGATGGGAGGGGGTGGGGTCTACCTTTTCCAATGCTTGATGCTCTTCCCCCTTTTGGGGGCGGGGCTTGAGAGAGAGTGTCACAATCTGGCACAGTCTGTTTTTTGTTTTTTTTGTTCAATGTGGGGCTTGAACTCTGGGCCTGGGCACTGTCCCTTAGCTCTTCAGCTCAAGGCGAGCGCTCTACCACTTGAGCCACAGCACCACTTCTGTTTTTTTCTAGTGGTTTATTGCAGATAAGAGTCTCACAGAGTTTCCGGGCTGGCTTTGAACCATGATCCTCAGATCTCAGCCTCCTGAGTAGCTAGGATGACAGGCGTGGGCCACTGGTGCCTGCCTGGCACCGTCTGTTTTTGATCCCAAGCCTCCCCAGGGCTTGGGGTGTGACGGGCATGTACCACCACAGCTCGATGGCCCTTTGAGTTTCCTCCTCTGTAGACTGCCTGCTCAACTCCATTGCCCAAATTTTCTACCAATAACATGTGTTGCTTTAAAAATAGTCCTCCCCTCCCCTGTGGAATGAGTTGAGCAAGATAGGCAACCGGCAAAACCCACACTCGAGAACAGATGGCGATGGATCCATCTTCTGGAAATGGATGTGATGGCCGCGCAGAAGCAGCAGCCGGCAGGGCAAGTGAGGATATTAAAGAAATAGATACCTGTTATCTAGTAGATGTTTATGAAATGGCTCCTCCTCCCCCCATCTCTTCAGAGAGAAGACACGTATTTATTCCTCCTTAATGGAAAACCACCAAAGGGTCTAGAGGGAAGCCCGAGGTGTCTGTCTGGTTGATGAAAGACGTGATTAACTTATGTCCTCTTAGCTCCTCCCTGCAATTCTACTGTAAGAAGAGTAAGTCTGCAAGCAGACGTCTGGCGTTACTCCTTAACGTACTAGCTGGTCAGCTTTATGAAAGGAAAGACACCTCCCTGAACCTCAACAGGGTAGTGTGCTTGTTCTCTTTATACAATGATTGCTCATCGCCATAGTTTCATCCACAGAGGTGAGAGGAGATAGAGAAATAAAATATGGCCTGCCTCTAAAATACCTCTCATTTTCTCATTTAACGAAATAGAGGGAGGGGAGCTAAATCTAGCATGTTACCACAAATGTTGGGGTGAAAATAAAGGGGGAGTCAGCAGCCACTTGAGAGGGGGTGGGGCTGCAGGGACTCATACAAATTCTCCTGGATTACAACCACTATTTGAAACCTATAACATTCACGGGGCAGCTATTTCCTGTCAGGAGCCACACGTTACAAGCATCCTGTAATTTAATATTTACAGTATCCCTTGGAGCTTGTGTTATCACTATCTCCATTTAGCAGGTAGAGAAATCAAGAATTTGTTTAAAAATGTACCTCAGATTTCATGTTTTTGGTCAGTCGTGGGGCTTGAACTCTGGGCCTGGGCACTGTTCCTCAGCTCTTCAGCTCAAGGAGAGCACTCTACCACTTGAGCCACAGCGCCACTTCCGGTTTTCTGGTGTGATCATTGGAGATATAAGAGTCTCACTGCCCATCTCGCTTTGAACAGTAATCCTCAGATCTCAGCCTCCTGAGTTAGCTAGGATGACAGGTGTGAGCCACCAGCACCCGGCTGGCATAAAATCACTTTTATGAATTACCAAGCTTCACACACACACAAAAATATCAATAGAAACTGACAACATACACTAAAGGCATACCGTGAGTCAAGTGCTTCTCAGTGGCTTTCACAGAGTATATGAGATGAGACTGATGATGGATTAGATGAGATTGCAGAGATGGGAAAAGTGCAGACTTGACCCAGAAGCACATCAGAAACTTCCTGTCCTGACCGAGCTGAGAAGGAGTAAGGGTTCTCCATTCCCTGTGAAAGGCAGGGCTCCTGGCCTCTGTGGCCAGACTACAGACTTCTCTCTAGCATGGCAAGGGAGGTGTGCTTCCTCACTTGGGAGAAATGTGTGGCAGGAGTCCCTTGCTTTGGTTCTCAGTGTTGTCTAAGAATGCAGGGCAAGGGGCAGGATTGAAATCTGCCGTTTGTGTTGTAACATGTGGACACCCACCCTTCCAACCCTGAGCCATTGTTAGGACTTGGAACTCAAATAGAAGAATAACAAATGTCTTAACCCCATTGGTAACTTCTAACATGGCTTTGCCTGTGCTATTAGCTCATTTAGCTCTTATCATGAAGATACCGTCATGCTCGTTTTATAAGCAAGCAGACTTCATGAAGTATATAGTTATTTCCTAATTGTATCCTTTCTGATGCAGCCAGGGTTATTTTTCTAGTTCTTCCTACAATGATGGCTGGGTGGGTGGGTGGGGGGATAGATGAGAGAGGATGAGAGGTGAAAATCACCTCCTAGCTTGGTAAGAGTGCCCAGGGCAAGGTTTTTGCCAGGAACTCCGTGGTGCCTCTCTTTCTACCACCGAGCCACAGCCTCCTGGGATGGCCAAAGGAAGAAGAGTAAGCCAGGAGGAAATAGTTATATATATATATATATATATATATATATATTTTGTTTTTGTTTTCCAATCAGGAACCTAAACCATGAGAAATCTACTATTTTCTTTTCTCTCTCTCTCTCTTTTTTTTTTTTTTTTTTTTTGGCTACTCTTTAAGTCTCAAGCACACTTCGAATATATTAACCACCCAAGGACATTGTTAAAATTCTCCTCTGAATGAAAGACTTTTAATTTGCTTCTTTAAATACCCCACACCACAGATGCAGAGCTATTAACCTCCAGTGATTGCTTTTCTAAACACAGTCTATTCTAGAGACTGATCAAAGACAGTTATCTACCCCTTCAAAGAATTGTTGGCCTTAGCCTTCCCTAGAATGGCTAATTTAACTCATTTCCATAATAATTTAACCCAGTTATATATACAATCTTTGCTGCACACAGGGGCCTGCAGAGAAAAACAAAGATACTTGTGGTATAAACAAAGCCAAACAACTGTCTTCCACCAAGGTATCTAAACATTTCTTGCGGGGGGGGGGGGGGGGGGGGTGAGACGGGAGGAGGCTGGGAAGAAAGTGGGCAAATACTTCAAGTTAAGTTCAGTTTTGCCTTGATTGCTTGGCTATCCTATTTGTCGACTTCCATTTTTCTCATGAAAATCCATTTATTCAGTGTTTCTTTACTCGTGATGCTCTTTCAGTAGCCCAACTTTATTCGTGGAATTATTGAATGTGGTTGTGACCAAGAGTAGTTAAAAAAAAAAAGTGAAATAAAAAAAGAAATTAAGATCCGGGTAGTGGTGGCTCAGGCTATAAATCCTACCTACTCAGGAGAGGAGGCTGCAACCTGAGGATTTCAGTTCAAAGCTAGCCCAGGTGGGAAAGTTCCCGGGACAGGGGGAAAAAAAAAAAGACATTTCAAACACAAACATTTTAAATTCTTACACATGCAGAGGGGGAAATAAGGACTGGGCCTAAGGAGTTGGGCCACTGTTCTTGCTTCTGTGCAGAAGCTCAAACAACTCAAGCTTCTGGGATTTTGTTAGTGTTGGCCCAGCACCCTCCTGTCTCGTAGCTTAGCATGCTCTTTTCCTAGGCAACACTAGGCCCATTTAGTAAAGGCAGTAAATAATCAGCGTCCACTCCCTTCACCTTGAGCTGGCGCGCCTCTGGGGCAGCTACCACCATATGAGGCAGGAAGACCCCTACCACTTGGGCATCAGCTGTAAATCCTAGGCGGCCATGAGGAAGCCCCTGGTCTCTATGTCCACATCTAGGCTCCGCCTCCTAGCCCCTCCTAGCCCCTGAAAGTGATATAGGTTTTCTCAGATAATGGCCAGCATTTCTTTAGTGAGAAGGGGTCTTGCTGGTCCCATTGCTGGCAATAAACTTTCCTTTGTTCTTTGTATCTGTGTGATATTCTGGCAAACGCTGATTAAGTCTAACAGCTTGCCAGGTGCCTGTGTTACCCATCAACTCTCCTTCCTGCCATCGCTTGTCACAAAGGCAAATGACAGGCCTCTGGGTGGTCTGAGACTGATTCTCAGGACAAACAGGACTACTGGAAAAGGAGGCACGGCATCCACCAGGATGCCACTACACGTTTCAGTGCGTTACAACCATGTCTGCTGCTAGCAAGGCTTCTAACTTGGAACGATGCAGGAACACCTGAAAGTGACTTGAAGGAACATCAAACCCTGGGGTTTTTCTGTCTATCCATACGCTCCACAGAAAAAGCTAGATCTTCTCACCAGGTGCTGGTGGCTCACCTACTGTAATCCTAAACTCCTCAGGAGGCTGAGATCCGAGGCTCGCAGATTCGAAGCCAGCCTGCGCAGGAAAGTCCATCAGACTCTGATTTCCAATGAACCACAAAAAGCCAGAAGTGGAGCTGTGGCTCAAGTGGTAGAGTGCTAGCTTTGAGCACAAAAGCACAGGACAGTGTCCAAACCTAGAGTTCAAGCTCCAGGACTGGCAAAAAAAAAAAAGAAAAGAAAAGAAAAACGATCTTTCTTCCAAAAATTAAATAGGAGGAAAAAGATTGTCCTTGAGAGCTGTTCTATCCATCAAACAATGAGAACGACCTCTGAAATGCCAGATCCAGAAGTGCCCACTCACAGCCTTCTAGAGGCTGGGGGACATAGCTCAATGGTAGGGCACTTGCCTTGCAAGTGTAAGGCCGGGGTCCAATCCCCATCATTATAAAACAACAACCAACCAACCAACCAACCAAGCAGCCTCATAACCTCCTGCCTGGCTCCAGGTAGTTTTTTCCATGAAGGACTTCAGGGAATCTGTTGTGCTTTGTTTTGTTTAGTGGGAAGGACTACAGGCCCCGGGGTGAACATCTATGTATTCTAAAAGCAAGGATCTCCCCACTGGGTAATTCTGTATGCAGGGACTTGCCACAGGTGTCCAGCGTTTCAGTAACATGTCCCTGAGACCGCTGGCTACCACCTTCCACCCCTATGTGACCTTTTGTTGTTGTTGTTGTTGTTGTCAGTCATGGGGCTTGAACTCTGGGCCTGGGCGGGCGCTGTCCCTCAGCTCTTCAGCTCAAGGCGAGTGTTCTATCACTTTGAGCCACAGTGCCACTGCTGGTTTTCTGGTGGTTTATTGAAGATAAGTCTCATGGACTTTCCTGCCCAGGCTGGCTTTGAACTGTGATCCTCAGATCGCAGCCTCCTAAGTAGCTAGGATGACAGGTGTGAGCCTGGCTTGTACCAAATTATTTCTAGCACACAAAGCCACATGAAAGAAGTAGCCACACCTTAGTGATCCGCTGTCGTGTTGAATATGGTGAAACAAGCAGTACTAGAATTTGAACTTAGGGCCTCACACTTGTTAGGCTGGTGCTCTGCCACTTCAGCCATGCTTCCAACCCTGCTGGTTATTTTAGAGTCTGATGAACTTTTCTACTCAGGCTAGTCTTGAATGGGGATCTGGCTCTCGGCCTCCTGAAATTGCTAGGATGACAGGTGTGAGCCACCGGCACCCCGCTGGCCCCGCCCATCTCCATGACAGGCTAAGCTGTCCTCACGGTCCCTACACCACAATGCCAAAGCTGGCAGAAAGCCCCAGAGTAACACCACCGCTCTCACAGTCAATCTAGCGAGTGCTGTTCATATGACTGCCAGCCATCAGCCAGGTCCTGAAGAGTTATTAATGCCTGTATTTATAACGAGCCAAACATTCAAATACGATGTGTATGTGCTGTTCTGTACCATGAATCATTCAAAACCCCCTTGTCGTGTGATAAACTGCTAGCACGGATCTATAAAGAAAAATTGGCACCCACTGAGGGGGAGAACACAAAGGCCTGAGCATCCTTACTCCCAAAGGCGGCTCTAGCAGCAATCTCAGCCCTCACAGGCCTCTTCTTTAGCATCGGTGCGGCCCTATGATCCCCCGATGGCCTGGGGAGGTAAATCCCGTATCATCTTCACCGAAGCATCCTTTCTTTCTTGTCTTCTGTGGTCCATAACTAAGCGACTTTGTCTTATCCTCTTTCCACGTCAGCCCAATTTTCCTGCTCGGTGCCTTCAAATATATCCAGTACATTAGCCTTGTAACTTCTTCATCTTCTCTCCTCAAAGCCTTCTTCCCTGAACCAATGAATTCCCGCACTGATCCAACTCAAGATCTCTGTCCAGTCAGGTGTGTAACAGCCCTTCCCTCTCGCCTCTTGGTCAGTCTTACATTCTAGGTTGCCTGGCCTTGTCTATGCTTCTCAGGCTCCCCGGCAGCGCAGGGCAGCCATTCTAGGCCCTGTGTAATGGGCCTCTGGATCACTTGAGAGCAAGAACCATGGCTTTCTTCCTTCCTTATACCCTGATGTTAGTGATGTCATCTATGAGTGCAGCAGGTGCCAGAGAAGAGCCATGTTTGCCATTGCACTTGTTGGGATTTGGTTTCTCCGGCTTAGTCATCCTCTAGACCCAAACAGCAATGCTAAGGGCTATTTGGTCATAATGCCAAAGCTTCCTGACATTTTTGTAAGAGTCAGAATAAAAAGCAAGCAAGGAGACACGAAAAGTGGATGCCAGCGTCTGGTCTCCAGACCAGAGTTAGAAAATAAAACCAACGGCCGCCTCCTCTGATCGTGAGGTCCAGCGCTGGAGCAAGAGTTCCAGAAGGCTCTTCCTGCAGGGTTACCACATCAGAACAAGAACCAGGACTGCATCTGGGATCCTAAGGGACCAGTAACTCCCACAGCCGCCTTCAGAATTCACAGAGGACTGGGGGCTGAGGAGCGGGTCCAGGAAACGGAGAGCTGAGTCACAGGCGGAATAAGGTAGGAGTCCAGAGAAGAGGAGGCCAGGCTGAGTCACGCGCATGCGGTCAATGGCTGCTGGCTACCACGGGGTGAAAAAAAACCTACCAACCAGCCCAGAACCTAAACTCTAGCATCCTCCTCCTTTGGGATTCCTGACATTTTCAATTTCCTTTTACATGCGTAAATTAAAAGTTTCTGGGCCAAACACCAGGATTTCTAAATATTTGCCACCACTCCCCTCTGCCCTCTTCCTCCCCTCCCCCCACTGAAAAACAACAAAGCCAGAGCTTGGAGGCATGACTCGGTGGTGGATGAAATCTGACTAGCCAGTTTGAATCCCTGTGTTCAATTGCCAGTACAATACTGAGCAAAAACAAAACAAAACAAAAAAAACCCCCAAAATACAAACAGCAAAGCAGACCAGTGTTTCTGCAACTATAGAAATTCAGAATCAATTGGTGGCTCACGCCTGTCATCCTAGCTACTCAGGAGGCTGAGATCTGAGGATCAGGGTTCAAAGCCAGCCCTGAGCAGGAAAGTCCATGAGACTCTGATCTCCAAGTAACCACCAGAAAACCAGAAGTGGCATTGTGGCTCAAGTGGTAGAGCACTCACCTTGAGCTCAAGAGCTCAGGGACAGCGCCCAGGCCCAGAGTTAAAGCCCCATGACTGATTAAAAAAAAAAAGAAAGAAATTCAGAATGGTGAATTAATCCACAGCCATGTGCAGACCACCAAAGAGCTCTGGCAAATGAGTTAGCCAAATGCGGTGTCATCTAGCCTTCCCGTGTAAGACCTGGAGAAATCGGGGCTGTGTCCTGTTCACCTCTCATCTCACAGAGAAAGTGGGGTTGATTTCCTAACTTATGGCTCTGCAAAGAATGGTCACTTCATAACTTTGTTTATTCAATTATGTGTTTGGGGCATCCATCTTGTATTTAACAACAACAACAACAACAACAATAATGGCTCCCTAGGTGATGGTGGCTCCTGCTTATAATCCTAGCTACTCAGGAGGCTGAGATCTGAGGATTGTGGTTCAAAGCCAGTCTAGGCAGGAAAGTCCATGAGACTCTTATCTCTAATAAACTACTCAAAAAGTGGCTCAAGTGGTAGAAAGCTTGCCTTAAGCGGAAGCAGCTCAGGGACAGTGGCCAGGCCCAGAATTCAAGCCCCAGAACCAGCAAAAAAAAAAGAATATCAGCTAAATAAACCTTTATTCTTTATAAATGACTCAGTGGTATTCAGTTACAGAAATGGGAAACAGACCGAGAAAGTGTGTAATTACATATAACACGAGGTAGATGTGACAAACAACTGTGAAGCACAGATGCGGTCTCGGATCCTGTGCTTAGGCTGGGTAGACATGTTTACCTAATCCTCAAACTTACAAAGGCAGTCTTTTTCACTTGACTTTATGGATAAGGAGAGAGCAAGTGAGAGCGAATGGGCAAGAGAGAGAGAAAGAGAGAAAGAGACAGGCAGATAGAGAGAGAGACAGAGAGAAAGACAGAGAGAAAAAGAGAGAATTTTAAAAGATACTGCTCAAGAAGCTAAGATTTGAGAATCATAGTTTGAAGCCAGTCCGGCAGAAAAAGTCCATGAGACTCTTATCTCCAATTAATTACAAAGTGCTGGAAGTGGCGCTGTGGCTCAAATAGTAGAGCACTAGCCTTGAGCAAGAGCAGCTCAAGGACAGTGCCCAGGCCCCAAGTTCAAACCCCAGGACTGGCATGCATGCACACACGCGTGTGCAGGCACGCACACACACACACACACACACACACACAAGAAGGTCATGAATGCTTTAGAAATGAAGTGGGAAGAGGTGACTCTAGGCATATGTGACTGGCTATTCTGCAAGGAAGGTGCTTTGCCTCTTGGCTAGGTGGTGCTGTGATGGGAACAGAGTACCTCTGGACACAGAGTGCGGGTAAGGCCAAGGACAGCGACACTGGGCCTCTCTTCCCTCATTACCTCGCCCTGGACAAGGTCAGAGCCAAGGATCCTTTTCCAGGGCTTTCCATGTGAAATCTCTGCACTGTCCCCGATTTCTCTCTTTCTTTTCCAAGTTGAGCTCGTCAGTCAAGGAGAGAAATTAGTGGGAGATTAACAAGAGAAAAGATGAAAATGAATTTAAAAAATAGATGCTCTTGATTTAGAAAACATATAAATTCCATTTCCAAAATAAGGCTCTAAAAATTCAGTGCCCTTCAAGGCTGAAATGTGCTTTCTTTTTTTTTTTTCTGACAAGTCAGAAAATGCTACATTGATCTAACGAAAGACTTCCACAATTTTTTTTGAGTTTTTTTTTTTTTTTTTTTTTTGCAGGTGATATTAAAGCCTGGAGAATCTAAACCAATGATTCCTTAAATTTTTCCACAAAAGAAAACCAGTAAAGGTGCTGGGCATGACGGTGAGCCATGCCTGAACTTCTACCACTTGGGAGGCAGAGTTTAAGGCCAGAAAGACCCTCTCTCAAAAAAACGAGAGTAAGAATGATTATTACAGGCTGAGCGCTGGTGGCTCACGCCTGTCATCCTAGCTGCTCAGGAGGCTGAGATCCAAGGATGGCGGTTCAAAGCCAGCCCGGGCAGGAAAGTTTGTGAGACTCTTATCTCTAAGGAACCACCAAAATGCCAGAAGTGAAGTGTGGCTCAAATCCTGGGGCTCAAGTGCCCAGGCCCTGAGTTCAAGCCCCAGTATTGGTGCGCGCACGCACACACACACACACACACACACACACACACACACACACACACACACACACACACACACACACACATACACACACACACACACACACAAATGATTATTACAAAAAAATAAAGGAAGTTGGGAAGGAGGAAAGGA
This sequence comes from Dipodomys merriami, assembly GCF_024711535.1. Classification (NCBI taxonomy): domain Eukaryota; kingdom Metazoa; phylum Chordata; class Mammalia; order Rodentia; family Heteromyidae; genus Dipodomys; species Dipodomys merriami. Next base: position 1,895,306 of record NW_027206268.1, on the reverse strand, counting down.
AAGAATGAAGACAGGAAGGCAGGCAGGTAGGCAGGCAGGAAGGAGGGAAGGAAGAAGGAAGGAAGGAAGGAAGGAAGGAAGGAAGGAAGGAAGGAAGGAAGGAAGGAAAGAAGGAAAGAACTCTAACAAGAAAGTACAATGTGACATCTCATGAACACTTTTTGTGTATGAGCAGTTAGTTATGGAGATTGAACTCAAGGTTTACTTGCCAGTCAAGCACTCTTGAACCATACCTACAGTCCTTTGCACATTAATTATTTTTCAGATCGCACCTTGGACCTTGATCCTACTACCTATACTTCCCTAGCTGGTATTATAGGTAGGAATCAGAATGCCCAGCTTGTTCTTTGATATAAGGTCTTCACTAACCTTTTCCCAGGCTGGCTTTGAACTGTGATCCTCCTATCTCTACCTCCTTCACAGTATGGACTGCAAATGTACAACATCAAGCCACCTTCTTGTATGACACAGTCTTGCTTTCTTTTTGGTCCAGGCTGGCCTCAAAACATGATCCTTCAATCTCAGTCTCTCTCATAGAGCTGGGATTAAAGATATGAGCCACAGTGCCCAGCTTACTGAGTCATCTTACTATCATGAAAGTAAGAAAGTGCTCAAAGATTTATGGGGCTATGTGAGAAGGATGTTAAGAATCAGACTGAAGAGGCTCCCAGTCGCCAAATGCGAATCAAATGATGAGTACAACTGATGATAACAAATTGAGTGAGCAGAAGCCCATGAGTATATAGTGGCATGCAATAAAAATAACAATAAAAGGAGAAAAGAGCAATACTTCTAACTCAATCTTATTCCCATCTCTGGACCTCTGGTTAAGAATCAGCAATCTCCTTCATGTTCCTTTCTCAGTGAATTCTGGCTTTGTAAAGAGCTCCCGCCCCCTCCATTATAAGAGTAAAAGAAGAAAATGAGGAAGGCCCACAGTGGGCAATGCCTTTGATGGCAGAGAAAGAAATTACCCTTCGGCATCAATCGCGTTGGAAAGAGACAGGTTGTATGGACAAAGAATGAACACAAACTCATTTTGTACTCAGAATTTCAGATAGGGAGGCAGAGGGACTCTTTCCTCTAATTTTGCCCTGTCCACCTCAGGCTTTGAACAGGCCACATTCTTTAAATGTTTGCAGAACTCAAGAGATTGTAGAGTTAGATGAGGAAGAAAATAAAGCAGGATGCTTTCCTGAAGGGTACAGATGGTACCAGAAGACTCATGAGTATAAGCAACTGTATGGTTTGATGGAAACACAGCTGGGAGCTGGTGGCTCACGCCTGTCATCCTAGCTACTCAGGAGGCTGAGATCTGAGGATCGCGGTTCAAAGCGACTCTTATCTCCAATAAACCACCAGAAAACTGGACGTTGTAGAGCGCTTGCCTTGAGCTGAAGAGCTGGATAGCGCCCAGGCCCAGAGTTCAAGCCCCACACCCGTCAAAAACAAACTAACAAAACCCCACAGAAACACACCAGGCCCAGCAGGCCCTGGAGGGGCCTTACCACCTACTAGCAGTGGGTCCTGTGCCCCTGGCACTACGGCTTCTCTCTTTTTTTTTTTTTTTTTTTTTTTGGTCGGTCGTGGGGCTTGAACTCTGGGCCTGGGCGCTATCCCTCAGCTCTTCAGCTCAAGGCGAGCGCTCTACCACTTGAGCTACAGCACCACTTCCGGTTTTCTGGTGGTTTATTGGAGATAGGAGTCTCACAGTCTTTCCTGCCCGGGCTGGCTTTGAACCGCGATCCTCAGATCTCAGCCTCCTGAGTAGCTAGGATTACAGGCGTGAGCCACCAGCGCCCGGCTACGGCTTCTCTCTTAAAGGAGTTTGGTCTTAATACCATTTACCCCACACTGTGGATCTGTGGACATCTGATACTCCTTTCTACTTTTGTGCCCCAGGCCCTGCATCTGTAAAAAGGGGCTGCTTAAAGCTGTTACATCGCAATGGGTTGTAGCTGTTGAGAATTAATGAGATAATAAAGTTCTTAAAACAGTGCGTGGTACAGAGTACATAAGCTGGTTACTTCCATTGCTTGTCCAAAATGTCTACAAAAGCTCCGACTTTCTCAAGGATGAATTCTGGGGCCTATAGCATCCAGCAGAAATCACCCCCATCTGACTTCTTTGTGTTCTTGTATCACTAGGTCGTCTCTTTCACGGCTCCTGGACCTGCAGACAGCACCAGATCCCCAACCCCAATGGAATGCCATTCCTTCTCTGTGCTCAGAAGAGAAGGGAGATAGGCTGGAACAAGTCTAATGGACTGGATTCACTGTTGTTGTTCAGTGAGACCCAAGAGGAATTCGTCCAAAAGTAAAACCAAGCATTAAAAGAAAATCCCATGGGCCAGAATACCTAGCCTTCACACACAGGTAGAGGAAGTGTGGTTGTACAACTGATGGCTTGTTGCTAAGGCTGAAGCTTGCTACCTGTGCTTTGGGATGCTGATGGTTCTGGGATTTATCTAATCACTTAAAAAAAATTATGACAAAAGAAAGGAGTTTATGACAAAGGATAGGAAGAAACTCTTCTCCTCTATGACACTGGGGGTGAGCATTGTGTGGATGGTGAGAGTAACACGGAGGGCTTTTCAGCTTTTCTTTGTTGCCTTGAGCCGTGTCAGGAAGTTCATCTGTGGTATCTCGAGAAGTTTGATCTGGAAGGCCTCAGCTTGGGTCACGGGGTGGGGGGGGGGGAGGGGACAGGCAGCTTTTAGAACTGATTCCCTCAGGACTGTGGGAGGAGAGAGAGAGCAATGCCATCAATACAGGGGGACCTCCTCCCCCACCAACCTCATCTCCTAGTCACCCAACTGTCCTGTCCCTTTAGCAAAATGTGCTTCTAAAAAAAAAATTGCATAGTCCTTTATAAGAAACCCAGAAATACTGTCTTTCAAATGCCCTCTGGGTTAGAACTCTCCCCAAAATAAACCATTACTTCAGGGACATGAAAAGAAAGACATTCCAATGAACGTGATGCCACAAAGAGAATTAAAACAAAACAAAGAATCACGGGACGCACGTTGTTCAAAGAAGTCCATTTTTAGCACAGAGCCTTCAAGTTCTGGGGACAGTTGTGTGGTCAGTGGGGGAAGTAAGTGCCTTCTGGAAGGTTGAGAAAAGGGCAAAAATAGCTGGAAAGGAGCACCATGACCCACCAAAGGACATCTTCCATTTTAATAGAAAGAGAGATTTCACACTTAATAAATGAGTCAATCAGTCTTATTCGACTTGGCCTTTGACTGAACAACACTGCAGTTTGGTTGTCATAATAAAAGCAAAGACGAGGAATACAGGACGACGCGATTAAATGGTGACTTCTCTGTAAGGTTAATTTTTTGATCTGATGATTTAGAGCCATCAGTAGCATCCTGATTGTTCTCCTGGCCAGGCATCCACTCGCCTATTTCTCTTTTTGAATCAAGAGGGAACAACACATCCGTTTGCAGAGTCCCTGAGCTGAGGGACAAAGCAGATGAGGTAGCCTTGTCACCCCCCATAGGCGTCGGGATGGTGTGGATGCTGGAGTGGCCATGGAGTCACTGACGTGGCATTATGAACCACAGATACTCTGGCCTGTTTCTCTGCTGGTTCTGAACTTCTCATCATCTTTGACCTCTTGGTCCATTCTTTCGTATATCGGATCCTCAGCGCAACCCTCTCCTCCTTCAGCCCTTCTTCCTTCGTTTTTGTAATCGCCAGCCAGGAGTGCAGCCGAACCACTGAAGGATCTGAGTACCAACATGACTTCAGCACATGTTGTACACATGCCCATCAGTCTCGTCTTTAACTCACAATTTCTAAAACAATGAAGAGCTTTGTGACCAGGCAACTAATGACTTGGGCATTGATCTCGTAACTTTCAGATTTATAGAGTAAACTTTATATAAAATGTCAAATACACACATTGTAAGGATGAACCTATTATTTTGCTAGATACATGTAGACCCTGCTCTCCCCCCTAACACTCTCCTGCCAGTCCTGGGCCTTTGGTTCTGGGCACTGTCTCTGAGATCTTTTGCTCAAAACTATCACTCTACCACTTGAGCCACAGCTCCACTTCCAGTTTGTTTGTTTTGGGTTTTTGTTGTTGTTGTTTTGGTGGTTAATTGGAGATAAGAGTCTCACAGACTTTTTCTGCCATGGGCTGGCTTCGAATCTCATTCTCAACTTCCTGAGTAGCTGAGATTACAGGCAAAAGCCTGTACTTTTCTTTCTAACCTCCTCCCTGCTCACATCTTCTTCGATATGTTTCACATTGCCCTCATGAGCCATCCTTCCCCCTGCTTTGGACTTTGGGAAGGTCCATTTGAACTTTTTCCAAGGTACCTGTTTCAGATTCCTTCACTCTAACCCATTCACTTACTCTGCTCCCCCCATCAATTGCTTTTTTTTTTTTTTAAAGGAACATCACCCGTCAAACCATCTGTTACTTCCTCTGTGACTCACTGCTGGTACAAAGCTGTTTCCCACAGCAACGAAACCCAAGAGGGTGTGCTCAATGACTGTCCATCATCGTACCATCTCATGAAGAAGACACAAAAGTGGTGAGAGGGAGATGGTGGCCAGAGGAGGAGACGCTGAGGGATGTGACAAAGTGACAAAGGAAAGGACAAAAGGAAACAAAAATAGCAATGAGGCAGAAATTGTGAGGGTTAGAATGACAATGACATCGTGCTGCAAGAAATCACAGCAAAAGAACAAGATAAGTCTGTGATCAGAACAAACCAAGCAAACAAAACCTGACTTTACACACAGCAGCCAAACAAACATTTGAAAGTGAGGCAATGCCAAACCCTGGTGGTGATTTGGGGGGAAACTGTAACCTTCCACGAGTGGCTACTGGAGGAGGCATACTGGCTAAGTTATGGGATGAGAACGTCAGTAGTGACTAGCCTAATTAAATGGAGCTTGGGAATTTCATTCCCAATGTCAGTTCCTAGAACTCTCAGACTCCAGCCAAGATTAGAAGCCTGTTGCTGGGTTGGGAGCCTTTGCTTGTGGAAAGGGAGCTGGAGGGAATTTGAATGAGGGGTTGGGGGGGGCATAGCTCTGGTCACGGAGTGCCAACCAATGAATGACAACCAGCAGCAGATACCGAGTTTGAGAATCTGAGCATAGATAGATGGGTAAAACATGGTGGGTGGCCTCCATAAGGAAGCAGACTAAGTAGATCCGGGTTTCTATGGACTATACTCTCTCCCCACCATCCCTAATTCATGTGATGAACTCCTAACTCCAGTACGTCAGAAATGGGATTCCACTGGGGAGACAGAGGTAACTAGATGAACATGAAGTCATCAGAGTAGGCCCAAAGCCAATACGGCCAGTACCTTGGTAAGAAAAGGAAATTTAGACGTAGACTTACATAGACGGAATAAGGACAAAAGGAAATAGGCCATTTCACATGCCAAGGAAGAAAGCCTCAGAGGAAGCTAACTCTGTCCAATCAATACCTTGATCTCAGAGTTTTCATCTTTAGAAATTGTAAAGAGATTTTTTTTTAAGGAATAGAATCATTTTTATTCTTCTTTTTAAAAATTTAAATTGTTATGATAAGAGTGATGGACAGAGTAAAGCAGATTATTTTATTCTTGATGCTACCTAGCCCATGGTGCTTTGTTATAGTCACCCTAGTGATGTAGTACACTAAGATTATAGAATGCCGGGCACCAGTGGCTCACACCTGTCACCCTAACTACTCAGGAGCCTGAGATCTGAGGATCACGGCTCAAGGCCAGCCCGGGCAGGAAAGTCTGTGAGACTCTTATTTCTAATTAACCACCAGGAAACCGGAAGTGGCGCTGTGGCTCAAAGTGGTAGAGTGCTCATCTTGAGCTGAAGAGCTCAGTGATAGTGCCCAGGCTCAAGGTTCAAGCCCTACAACCAACCGAAGAAGAAGAAGAAGGAGAAGGAGAAGGAGAAGGAGAAGGAGAAGGAGATTAGATTCTATGGGTGTTTTCTATACTGTACTGCAACTTAATTTAAATTTTTGAAATTATTTACAAATAAGAAAAAAGAGAATGTCTACTGCACAACTCCTGGCCATTGGGTACCATAGAAAGTATTGCTTAATGAAGAGGAAGAAAGAAAAAAAAAAACCCACAAGAATTCCCAAGTTGCTGCCTTCAAAGAGATCAGATCTTAGCTAGCTGGCTGGTGTTCCCGACCGCCATCTCAATGTGAATTTCTTGTGGGTAGTAAATGTGGAGTTTCAAAAGAGAGACCACCAATGGACGCTGAAAGTTGCTGCTGCTGTAGCCTGGGCCCTGCATCTTCCCCAATGTAGGACACAATTCATTTCAGATGACATGAAGTTGTTGAATGAACAAGCTGCAGAGAAAGCATTCGCCGCAGGGAGTTTATTGTACTCAGATCCATCCAAATGCTTTTACTGTAGCTGGCCTGCCAGGATGTGGACAATGCTTTGTTAAAGAGTCAATCCGTGTGATAAACATTAGCATGAGATTTAAATCGTGCCCTCCTCTTAATCTTATTCTTCAGAGTTCATTATGTGTTTCCTTTGCATCTGTATTTCAGATACTGTGAGTTGCAACAGCGTTCAGAGCCTTTTCCAGTGGAGAATTCACCTTTCATTTCTTTAGCTTTTTCAGTGCTCACCGCTGAGGGGAGAGGGGGCAGTGCTGTCAGATTCACTACAGCTCTGCTCCTGCCCAGGATGAGGTGCTCAATGCCAGAGGTGACCTGGGGAAGCCAGCTGTGGCCTTCAGCCTGGGCCTATCTGCTCACCTGGGCTGTCTGCTCACCTGGGCAAGCCTTTTCAACCAGGCAGGCTAAATGGAGGACAGGGACAAAGCACTTCCATCAGGACTCAATGAGTGAAGACTTTGAGGGTCCTATTGTTGCCTAGCGAATCTCCCCAAAGCAGTTACACTAGATGATCTTCTGGATATGACTCTAAAACAATCTACCTTAACACTTCTCCAGAGGGGACACCATGAGAAAAAAAAAAATGTATTGTGTTACTGGAGGCTGGTGGCTCTAGCTACTGAGGAGACTGAGATCCATAGGGTGGTGGTTCGAAACCAGCCAGGCAGAAAAGACCATGAGACACCATTTTGAAAAGAACCAGCAAAAAGCTGGGCTGGAGGTGTGGGTCAAGTGGTAGGATATCAGCTGGGCAAGGAGCAAACCAAGCCAGTGTAAGGCCCTGAGTTCAAACTCTGGTACTGTCAAAAGAGAAAAAAAAAAGCATTTTGAGCCAGATGTTTTTATACCTCAATATTCATGTGGCTTCTTATACAGTTGGCCCAAAATTCTAAGGTGAAAACCACACAATTTAGATATTCAGGACGGGCTGAGTTAGCAACGTACGTGAATAGTCAAAGAATACTGAAGATTCTAGTTGCATGGATTTCTTCCCACCAACAAACTCGTGAGAAAAAAGGAGACTAAGTCAAGTCAATGCAAATCACACTCGAGTACGAAATTGCTAGCCCAGATTAATAGCTAAATATAAAAGATCAAAATACAAAATCATTACGAACACTTAAGTTATTCTTAGAGTATTAAAAAAAATTAAAAGTCTTAGTGTTGTAGACCAGAGTATATGGAAAGCAGACCAAAACAAAACAAAAACAAAGGATTAAGAAAGAGAAGGTGAAGAGGAGAAGAGGAGGAGAATGCAGTCAGAGAAGGTGAAGAGGAGGAGAGGAGGAGAATGCAGTCAAGCTAGGGGCATACCACACAAGCAAGCCAGGTCACCCTTTTCAACATTCCCTTTCCCTCACTCTTCCTAATCTTTATATACATTGTTAACAGAGCAGCCGGGTGCTGGTGGCTCACTCCTGTCATCCAAGCTGCTCACGAGGCTGAGATCTGAGGATCTCAGTTCCAAGTCAGCCTAGGCAGGATTATCTCCAGTGAGCTACTCAGAAAAAGCTGGAAGTAGCATTGTGGCTCAAGAGGTAGAGCACTAGCCTTGGACATAAAGAGACTCAGGGACAGTGTCCAGGCCCAAAGGACCAGTTCCTCGCCTGCCCCCCCCCCAAAAAAAGCATAAAGCTCAAGTGTGGCTTATATCACATGAGTAAAAGGTTGAAGATGATTTTGTAAATCGAATGAACAAAAGAAACTCCAAGATGCTTCCAGCTTGATAGCCAGGGGAGCGTTGCCATTGTTTGAGAACATGGGCAGGTGTATTCATGCTAAGTGTGTTGTAATTGAGAATCGATAGGAAGCACACTCGGCTTCAATCAATGCCCAGGGCTTGCCCTCACAACCCTATTTACGTCACATTGTGTTTTGTTAAACAGCACTTGGGAATTAAAAGCCTGTTTGTTGGTTGAGCACTTGGAAAACTGAGCTCTTGGGAAGTATTTCTTGGGATGACAGTTAGGACCTTGGCATTTACTCTTCCTGACAAACCTCATCTTGCATGGAAGGAAATAAACGCTGAGAAAAGGAATCAGTGCTCAAGGTTGTACAGAAAAGTCCGTTTCTGATGGAAGCAGACAGACTTGGTTACTATGAAAGTCTAGGAACATCGTTTTCACCATCATAAGTATAGGGAGGAGGAAGCAGCTGTAGAAACTTATTGACGGAATTAGGTTACTGAGGTCCCACCAATGGAAATCTATGATCCAGATCAACTCTGACATTCGGATGCTCAATTAGCTCATCAATAAACACACTTTGGGGCTGGGAAGGTGGCTCAGTGGTAGCGTGCTTGCTTTGCATCCATGAGGCCCTGGGTTCGATTCCTCAGCACCACATAGGCAGAAAAAGCCAGAAGTGGCGCTATGGCTCAAACGGTAGAGAGCCACCCTTGAGCTGAAGAGCTCAGGGACAGTGCCCAGGCCCAGAGTTCAGGCCCCATGACCAACAAAAATAAATAAATAAATAAATAAACACACTTTGCAGAGCTCTGTGATGGACAGGCAGAGAAGAGGACTTGGGCAGGTGAGCATGCCCTGTGCCAGACCTACCACATACCATAAGGTAGATCATGTGATTTCCTTTCTAAAACCAGGGAAATTGAGACTCAGAGACATGAAATATTTTCCCAAACACCATATTTGTAAAATCTATTAAAGACCGGATAGAAATACAGAGCTCTTTGGCTAGTATGTCCATGCAGTACTACAGATGGTCTCTGGAAAGGTGGGGGGAAGAGAGGATACTGTATGGGGGGAAAAAGAAAGGAATGAAGGAGCAGTTTAAATAAAGAGTAGGAAGAACTCAGAAAGGGGAAGTAGACTGGGCCTGTGGACTGTCTTCAAGCCTGCTCAGGAAATATCCGCCTGCAGCCAGCTGGGAGCCACAGAACTCCAGAAATAAAAAAATAAAAAAGACTAAGAAAGGACACACACCTCCATGGTAAATAAAATGACAGGGTTAAGGGAAGAAAGGAAAAGATGTAAGGGGCCTGAGGACAAACCCCAGAAGAAACAAAAAGTAAAATTCCAGGACTGTACTAATACGTGCTTTGATACGTGCTTTGCGTCTCTCCCAGACATGATTTTTCTAAATGGAGGGTTCCTAAATAACATTCTGTCATCTGAAGCTCAGCTCAAAGTGTGCTCGTGTCAATAATCAGATATCTCAGAAGTGAGCTTGACAAGTTCTTTGCCACGGAGAAGGGGCCATTTTGATGGCACAGGGGATGTATGCCTCCTTGTCCACCAGGGACCCTCTCTGAGGGGGTGGGGGGATGCTGACGGGAACTGTTCACCTTCCAAGATATTACATAAATCACGGTCTTGCCTCTTTGAAAAGGGAAGGCTTCATGGGCTTCAATGGTGGGGCTGGGAGAGGAAGGGCTGAGGAGGCACCTTCCCGCTGTGGTTCCTGGGAAGGCAGTTCTGGGTGGGGGGTTTTAGCCCTAGGCCTTCAAGCATCTGTACCTAAAGCCCCTTTCCTCTCAGTGTGAATTTATCGCCTTACAAACTCCACGGGGAGTTGCCTGTGACAGGACTGGATTCAAAGCTTTTGGATGCGTGGTACCCAGCCATCTTTCAGAATCTCTCTACACCCCAGAGAGAGCAAATTCCCTTTACTATTGGTACAGAATCTTCACGGGGCGGGGGGGGGGGGGGGCGCGTGCTGCAAATTAATTCTTGATTTGATGAGAGTGAACATCATTTTGTTTTCTTTTTGTAAACAAAACAAAACAAAACGACATATACATGAATTTGAGTTACTTTAGCTTATACTGTAAGATGAGTGTTTCCTTAAATCTAAATGGAAGAGTTTAATCTTCTGACAATATGTTGTTAGCTGTATGTGAATCTTCCTGTTCAGAAGAAGCATGAGTATATGTTAAGATCAACTGGATACAATTTTTCCCTCTGTATTAAAAAAAAGAGTTCCAGAGAGGGGACAGAGAGCCTCACAGAATCAGAACAGGAAACCTGAGCAAATGATTCATCTCTGCTCGCCACACCCCACCAGTTTGCAGCTGGAAGACAAGAGCGCATCCCTACCCACCCTTCGCTAACAAAGGACATTCTCCCTTCAGCCAGCGGATGAAGAAACCGTGCTGGACTCCTTTGCTTTCAGCTCTCTTTCAGCAGAAGCTGTGCAGCTTTAAGAAAAATACTGATGCTCTGTATGTGCCGCACCTCCCCCCCAACCCCCCAGCTCATGATCCAACTACTCAAGAGGTGTTAGGGTCTTAAGTGAATCTGATGAAATGGTGGCTGTTGGTACTGGCTCGGGGGCACTCCTCACACAGCTGCGTAGGTCCAATCGCAGCTGGGCCCAGGCATCTTTCTCTGACGTAGAACCAGAAGTAAAGACCAGGCCTTCTGCAAGATCAGAATGCATTCTTTTGTAAAGTCACTCCATCACTGGTGCCACTGAATCCCACGCTCCAAGGTCTGGGGTGAAGAAATGAACAAGAGATGCTACTGTGGAAGAAATCATTTAAACCCAACTTTAGCAAGGCAGTAATCTCCAAATGCAACACTTCCATGCAGGCTATTTTTAGAGTCATAAGCCACGTTATTTTCCTTTTTATCAGGTCTGGAATCATTACAAACCCAGCTGTTGAATAACACTCGTCAAAGATGTCAAAACGTCTTTCAACATTGAGACAGCCACCTAGCCATTATTCCTGTGGGACAGACACACGGGTTGGCTGAGAGAACCACATCTGACACATGCAAAAAGAAAAAAAAATAAGGTGTGTATGTGTGTGTGTGTGTGTGTGATTGTGCAATCACCCACTCTGGCAATTTCTCTACCATTCTACATTTGGGAGACAGCCAGCGTTTTCAGAGAAAAGAACAGACTGGAGCTTTCTCACAATTGCTACTAGATACATAGGTTCTATAGATGATCTTCCAATTTTGTCATGCCCATCACCCCCAAACACTGTTTCTATTGATCCCAGGAGTTACGTACTCAGGGTCTATAAAACTGGAGAAGAGTGTGATGTTCTGTCAGTCTACTCTGCTCTTGCTTCCATCTTGGGAAACTCTAAGAGTGGTAGCCCCCACATCTGGTTGGACAGAGACCGAGCCTCAGTAACTCTCAGTTTGCCTGGAATGAGATCTTGGACAAGTAGAGACGAGAGGTAGGAGAGTGCTACTGTGCTCCTTTTTCTCTAGAGCTGGACCATATGCAGATCCTCAGTTAGGGTCATGGTGACAGGGAGGGAGAACAGGATTGGGAGGAGCCAAGAGAAGAAACCAATGTGAGGATGCTGAGCCACGTGAGTGGCTGAGAAGCAAAATGGGGACCAACCAACTACAGTGAGTGCAGACACGGCCCTGGGGGTAACGATGGCCTAGAGAACCAACAGGCTCCTGAGAAAAGTCTTGTGTCCATGAGTGGCTACATCAACTCTGGTAGAGTCAGGTAGTGGAATATATTATTCTTCAGTACTAAGAGGAAATGATCAAACCATGGACAGGCAAGAAGAACACTTAAAATGCATATTGCTAAGTGGAAGATTTACCCATCTGAGAAGGCTCTATACTGTATGACTGCAACTATAAGATGCTCTAGAAAGAGCAAAACTACAGAGATAGAGAAACATCAATGCTTTCCAGAGATCTGGTGCAGAACATAGGAGGAAAGGAGATATAAATAAGCAGAATATGGAGGATTTTTAGGACAGCCAGAATATCCTGGATAATGCTCTAATGGCAAACAGACGTCATACATTAGTCCAACACCGAGAGTGAACTCTAACATAAACTATGATCTTTGGTTGATCGTGATGTCTACATAGCTCATCAGTGGTAATGAATGTGCCATTTGGGTGAGAGATTTGATCACGGGAGAGACTATATACCTGTCGGAGCAAGGGTATAAAAGAGGTCTCTGTACTTTCCCCTCTCAATTTTACTCAAGGCTAAAACCACTTTTTAAAAAAAATGAAGCCTTTTTAAAAGACACAGAAAGAAATGCACCCCATCAGAAGTGAATAAGTGGAAGGCTGTGCAAGGCTTGATTCAACCTCTCCTCCCTCCCTTCACCTCCAGCAAGAATATCAAAGGCAAGCCGGGCGCTGGTGGCTCACGCCTGTAATCCTAGCTACTCAGGAGGCTGAGATCTGAGGATCGCGGTTCAAAGCCAGCCCGGGCAGGAGAGACCGTGAGACTCCTATCTCCAATAAAACCACCAGAAAACCGGAAGTGGCGCTGTAGCTCAAGTGGTAGAGCGCTCGCCTTGAGCTGAAGAGCTAAGGGACAACGCCCAGGCCCAGAGTTCAAGCCCCACGACCGACAAAAAAAAAAAAAAAAAAAAGAATATCAAAGGCAGATTAAGCCTCCTTCTTATTCTCTCTGTCATCTAAAACAATCTTGGGCTCAGTTTATCTTTCAATTACATCTTTTAAAAGCACATCTTTATTCCCCCCCTTTTCATTTGTGCTAATGATCATTTCTGAGCAATTAATACTGGTAATATTAATAGATAGTATCAACAGAAAATTCTTCTGTAATACTGTGGGGCAGAATCACTCAATCGGTGCTGTAATATGTCTGTGCTGGAAATTTTGCTTGAAGACACGTTCCTCAGAGGGGAAGCTCATCAGCTAATACCCTCTTATGAAACACATTATTTTTTTGGAGCCAAAGTTGGGACTTGCAAGAAGAGAGGTGAAAATTCTCTTGTCACCTCTCCCAGACTCTTTGTAGAGCTCTAGGCAGTATCGAACAAGACATGCTGTACAAACAAGCCTGGCCACAGAGGTTCAGGGCAGGGAGAAGACAAATGGGAAGAGACAGCTCAGCAGTCTTGGATGAAAGGGCAAATATTTCAGAGACAGCGCATTCGAGTATGTCAGAGGACATGGCCATGGCCCTTTGGGTAGCAGACAGCTGCTGCAGCAAGTTAAAAAGTTTAGCAAGTTCAAAGTCGCCCCAGGACAGAGACTGTTTTTTTTTTTTTAAGGATTTTTGTTTTCAAAGAATCAGGGTCTTGGTACAAAAAGAGCATGCACGGTGTGACTACAAACTTGTATTTCTAAGAGAGAGGGACCTCTGAAGATTAAAGCCAGACTCTGCAATAGAATATTCTCAGTGGATGGGCAGGCTCCCTATCTGCCCTATACAAGTTGGTAGCCATGGGCTGGGAAGGTGGCTCAGTGGTAGAGTGCTTGCCTAGCATGCATGAAGCCCTGGGTTCGATTCCTCAGTACCACATACACAGTAAAAGCCAGAAGTGGCACTGTGGCTCAAGTGGTAGAGTGCTAGCCTTAAGCAAAAGAAGTGCAGGGAACAGTGTCTAGGCCGAGTTCAAACCCTAGGACTGGCAAAAACAAAAAAACAAAAAACAAGATGGTAAGCCACTAATGTCAATGTGACTGGCTATGGGGGCACTTGAAATATGGCTCAGGCAAAGGAAGAACTGAGTTATAATTAATTTAAATAAAAGTAGTAAAAGGTAGTTAGTAGCTACCTTAGTGGATAATATAGAAAAAAGCTTAGATCATGTGTTGATAAAAAAAAACAAAAAACAAAAAGTTATCACAAGAAAACCTTAAATTGAAGCTGGGCACTGGTGCTTACGCCTGTAATCCTAGCTACTCAGGAGGCTAAGCTCTGAGGATCATGGTTCAAAGCCAGCCTGGGCAGGAAAGTCCCCGTGAGACTCATCTCCAATGAATCACCAGAAAGCCAGAAGTGGCGCTATGGCTTAAGTGGAAGAGCGCTCGCCTTTAACTGAAGAGCTCAAGGACAGCACCCAGGCCCAGAGTTTAAGCCCCACTACGGAACCTTAAATTGAACAACTGGAAAAACACTTTCTCAGTGTCTTTGGCAATAGCAGACACAATTTATAAGACATTGTTATATCACAAACCACTAGATACAATGATATCTCTGGAGTTTCCATGTCCATCAGAAGTTCTTTGGAGTCTTGTCAGACACAAACTGCTAGGCTCACCCTGACAGACCGTGACTCAGTAGGTCTGTATATTTCTAAGGAATACACAGGCAATTCTTGATATTATTGGTGCAGGGATCGCACTTTGAGTAGCACTAGGTATAGAAAAATTCATTATCGAACACCAGCCTCCTCCTACCACAGTAAAGTTTCACTTGCTGCCAGTCTTCTGAAGAAAATACCTCTTTAGCAAGGAAGCTACAACCTTTCTCAGGCATTATTGCAAGTTTTCCTTAACTTGTTCATACGCTCTCCCTCCCTCCCTCTCCCTCTCCGTCTCCCTCTCCGTCTCCCTCTCTCTCTCTTACACACACACACACACACACACACACACACACACACACACACACACAGAACAGCAAGACTAATAACAGTAGCTCACCATACCCAGAGAGAAAAACAGCTGTCTTGTGAGCCACTCCTCCAAAATCAACAGGCACCAGGAATACCACAGTAACAGCTGACATCTAACCCCAGCACCGGGTCCTGTCCTAGAGTTGACCTGAACTACTCTACTTGAATAGATTACTTCTTGATGTAGGTCAGTGAACAGCGTCTTTCACTACTCCAACATAAAGTACTGAAGAACATCAAAAGAAAACCTAAACATATTTTATGTATCACTCCAAGGGCATACTGAGAACAATCCCTTTCCATAGCTCCCTCAAAACAGAAGAATTAGAAATGTAAAACCTCTATTAAAAAAAAAAAGATTTTCTCCAAATAGTCTCAGATTCTTATTATATTACTTGCGAAAATTAGTGGGGGTCAGTAAGTCATTGGGAAAGAGATTTTTCTTTTGGAGGTTATTTCCTTATGTCCTTTGGTCTAATTACCCATGCGTCATTTCAGCATTAAGAGATCACCCTGTCAGATGCAATTTCCATGACCGCTCTTCCAATCCACCTCCTTTCCACCCTGTTCCTTCTTCCTTGTTCTCAACATTGCCAAGGAAAATCTCTATCTGGAAGAGATTGTGGCCCTGAGCTAGAATGTGACAGAAACACACTCAGAATTTAATACTAGCCATTATTTCCCACACAACTAACTTCATCCCACGCCAGATTCCTATGCTACCCCAAGGGATCACCATCAGAAATAACAGGAGAGATGCATGGGTCCTGAAATTTGGGGGAGACAATTATTATTATCATCCTAAAGGTGTCCCCAGGTACTATGTATCTTGGTTTTTTGTTTTGTTTTGTTTTTATGCTGAGCTATTTTACAGGTAGGGAAATTGAAGGAACATGAAGAGAAATAATTAAAATATACTTCAGGAGAAACTTGGGAGTGAAATAAAATCTTTACACCCATCCAGCTGTGGTTCTTACCCAGGAGACTTTATCCACTGGGAAACGTACAACCGCCTTTGGAGACTTCAGCTCTCAGCCTCCTGAGTTAGCTAGGAATACAGGCGTGAGCCACCGGCGGCCGGCTTATGTAACTTTCTCTGGTTCCTAATCGAAAGTCAGAATGATTCCCTCTATAATTTGATTCTTGTACAATATTTACCCAGAAATGTGTCAGTCAAGTGCTATTCCTGACATGTTATCCTTTCTTCTTTTATTTATTTTTTTAGCTCATTCTTAAAATAGAGGAGGCTACCAGAACCACTGAGAAAAAGGAAGGCTGTTTAGCAAAGCGAAGCTCCTTCCTGGCTATGGGAAAAGCTAGCAAGGACCAGAACCTTGACCCCCGAATACTGTGGTCTGCAGCCGGCTGCTCACCTGAGCTCTTCCGCTGACAGCGCAGCTCTGCGGCCGCCTGGCCCTGCTTTTCTTATCTCTAAGCACGTGTGTCCCTCCGGAGCAGCAATGATGTACACTTACCGGACTCTCCAGAGATCTGCGGCCCTTAATTGTCTGTTTCGTTCAGTAAGTGGTACTCATTACTGAGCCACACATGGCACCTGCCTACGGCAGCCTTTCTGGTGCCCTCTGGCTCAGCCTGAGTGAAGGCACCATTATCAAGAGATGGCTCCCCCGTATTAAATGCAGGTGTTTCAACAACCAGGCTTTCAGCTGATTACTTGCTTTTTTTTTTTTAACCTCCTTGTCCCTCTATTCATCATCCTAAGCTCTGCTTACGTTAGTATTGATCATTAATTTCCTCTTCCAGGAGTCTGGTTTTAGTCAAAGCTTGGGAAGTTGGGAGAGTGCAGGAAGGAATCGATGTCCTTTCTACCCTTTCTTCCTACACTTGGGCCCTGAAAAGTTCACACGGAACAGTGAGTTTGTCCTGCTGTTTCCTGGCACAAACAAAACCTCAAAGGCACTGAACTAGGGGCTGCAAACACGAGGTGGGGGGGGCAGGGGGGAATGGACTTGTCCAGGGGTGCTGGATGAAGAAGACAGAATGGGCAGAACTGGGGGCTTTGCTAATGCTATGTCCACTTTCCCAAGAACTTTCACCTTCAAGCCATTACCCTCAGGGAAAATGCACTGAGGGAGGGGGAAGTTTAGCAGAGTGACCCACAAAGGAGGTGAAGGGTAGGTGAGCGAACAAGGAGTCAGCAGAGCTAGCAACATGATACGACATCAAGGAATAGACAACCAGCCCCCTTTCCCTCCCTGCAGCACAGCTCAGGAAGTCCTCAGGACCACTCCTACATAAATCACACTCTATACACACACGCCACAAATTCCCGGGCTGAGATAGTTCCCAACTCATCTCATTGGCCCAAGTTTTCTCTGTGTAGCTGCTGATTTGCACCGCTGTCTATGAGTTGTATCAGTAAAGCTTCAGGTGTCTTTCAGCCAGGAGGCCTTCGAGCGCAATGATGCCAGGAACTCTGAGAACAATGGCAAGGAACGAGTGGGCCTTACCCTGGAGTGGAGGGTGTGGAAGCCTTCAGACGCACTTACATCCTCATGACCCATCGGCTAGGCTGCTTTTCACCACTGCTCAGTCACTTCTGCATGCTGGAAGGAACGATCGCCAGCTGCTACAGACAAAAATGAATGCATGCGTTAGGCCCAAGAACCAGAACGTCAAGTCCCAAGCCTCTGTTCAAGTGAATTGTTTAGAGGAGACTTAAGTGCCCGACACACAGGTCCAACCCTCTCTTAATGGTTCAAATTCAATAAAAGTGCTTTTCTGTTTCCTATATATGTCCTTCAGAGATGGAAGGTCAGCTACTCAAGCCATCCTAATGCAGCAATCCAAGCACTCACATTCTTGCCTGGTTTTCTGCAGCTTTTGTGCTCACCGTTAGTACCCAACCAACTGAGCCATGCCTCCAGTCCAGCTTTTTGTGGGTTAATCGGAAAATGAAGTCTCTTGGACTTTACTGCTTGGGTTGGCTTTAAAGTACAATCCTCCAGGTCTCAGTCTCCTGAGTAGCTAGGATTACAGGTGGGAGCTAATGGTACTCGACTCAACTCCTGTGTCTTTAGAACATAATCCCCAGTTTTCCTAGCGAGAGTCTTCTCCATTCTAGCTAACTGGGAATAGAAAATAACATGAAAGAATTTGCATGGGTAGTATGCGCGTGTGCACGTGTGTTTCCTAAAAGTAGTTCACAATATTTTTCTTAAGGTATGTGTATGTGTTGGTTCTAGGGGTTAAACTCAAGGCCTGGGCACTGTCCCTGAGTTGTTTTTTTTTTTATTGTGAAAATACCATACAGAGGGGTTACAATTACATGGGTAAGATAATGAGTACATTTCTTATCAAGCATTGTTGCCTCCTCCTTTGTTTCCCCTTCCCACCCTTCCCATTTCCCCCCTCCCCCCCCCGTCCCCCTTCCCCCCTCCCAGAGCTTCTTTTGCTCAAAGCTAGCATTCTGCCACTTGAACCACAGCTCTACTTCTGTTTTGTTGGTGGTTTATTGGAAGTAAGAGTCTCATGGACTTTCCTGCCTGGGCGGGCTGTGAACCAGGATCTTTAGACCTCAGCCTCCTGAGCAGCTAGGATGACAGATGTCAGCCACCAGTTTCAAATTTTTCTACCTCCACTTAACGTTCTTTGGCTGGCTTAGACTCAACCATACTCAACCACACTTAACCCTATGGGTTATGAACAGCCAACAGTATCGTATGAGGCTAAACCAGGCTCAGCCAAGGCAGCAGTATTCGGTTTAGAGTAGGAAGCTCTGGGTGAGATTCTAGCACAATAACCTTGACCTAGTTACTTAACAGCTCTGAGTCTCAGTTTCCTCTTCTGTAATATATCCTTGCCTCCGCAACGGGTCAATGGAAGACTCAAAATTAACTGAAGCAGCATGTCTGGCTTTGACGTGCATGGACATCATCTCGGTATTTTGATGAGGTGGAGCTACTTAGTTTGATCGCTGACGGAAGAGGCCTGATACTCTGCATTTCTAACAAGCACCCGGGGGACAGCCATGCTGCTGTCCTCCAGTTGCACTTTATGTGGAAAACAGATAGGGAATTAAGAGAGTATTTCTGCACAAAAGCAATTTGCAGACATAAAGGAATCTTATATTGGCATTGAGTTTAATGGACTATAAATGAGATCCTTCCTTAGTGGTCATCATTTTAAAGGTATGTGTAGTGTGGGTACCAGGTCGAATTTCATAAAGTCAGGGGATTCTGGGACAGGTGAAGACGTTAAAGGGTCACCACTTTCTTTTATTTTTCAGACAAAACAAATTCAGAAAAAGTCAATGTGCTTCCTTTCTGCCCACCAAATTTTTTTTAACAATAATTCAGCAGCATGTTAGGATTCAAATGTACAAATCTGTTTGTTACATGAATTCAGTCAATAGTCTCTGGAAGAGGCAAAGGTAATTGTTATTCCTTTGCTAAAGCAAGAACAAATATTACTCTGGTTATAACCCGCCCCCGCCCCCCAAAAAAAGGACCCAGAAGGAAGAATTCACAAGCATGGGTCATCATAGTAGCAAGTTTTGCCTTTGCAAGGTGTCACGGGACAGAAATCAAGAGATCTTCAAGTGAATGTCCTTCACAAGGTAGTAATTCTCTTCCAAAGTGGTTTTCATGTGTCTAAATTAGGAATGGAACACAAAATAACTTCTGTGTGCCTTCTGGCAAAAACAAGATTCTTCTCTTCCAATATATACGAGCTCTGAGTCACTCCTATCTGGGGACACATAGAAAAAGTTCTAGGGGTTACAGATAGTATAAAGGATGAAAGGAAACAACAAAGTGGAGCAGGAGTTTGTGTGGTGCTCCTTGGATATAAACAAAGGTAGCTAAACTGGGCACTGGTTGCTCATGTCTATAATCCTAGTAACTAGGAGGCTGAAGTCCAGAGGATCATGGTTCAAGGACAATAAGGGCAGAAAATTCTGTGACACTCCCACCTTGAACCTAAACAGCAAAAAGCCAACGGTGCAGGCTCAAGTGGTAGAGTACCAGGCTATCAAGTACCAGGCCCTGAGTTCAAACTCCAGTAGTGCCAATAACAACAACAACAAAAAACCAGCAGCAGTAACAGTAATAATTTCCCAAATCTAGTGAAAGAAACACACATGCCTGCATATGAAGAATTTTGAATGCCAAATAGAAACGACCATAAAAGAATAACCATATCCATATTATAGTTAAAATGCCAAGAATTCACAACCAAGAAAGAATATGGAATACTGCAAAAGGGTCTTTGGCAGCTTACTTACAAAAGCATACTTCTCAGAGCAACAGCAGAAACATGGACCGATATATTTCAAGCCCCAACATAAAATTATCTACCAATCAATACTTCTATAGCTAGCAGCTGTCCTTTCAAATTCAAGGAACAATACTTTCCGTGGTAAGCATAAAATAAATCAATTCATACCAAATAAATCAGTATTTTCACACAAGATACTGAAAGGAATAGCACACACAAGAGAGGGGAAAAAGATATACATAGTCATGTGAACTAGGGAAAGAATAAATCTTACTGAGAGAATAAACATAGGAGAAGTAGGAAATAAACATTACTCTAAGGTGAAAAAGGAAGAAGTTAGTGTAAACTTTTCATTAATAACTCCAAATGTAAATGGTCTTAACTCTCCCACGAAAAGATACAGGCTTCCTGCCCTGTTTAAACAAACAAGATCCAGTTATTGAAGAAACTCACCTCTGTGACAAAGACACAGACTAAAAGATGGCCAAGATGATACTCAAAGCAAATGAAACCCAAAAGTTAGTAGGAGTCGCCGTACTGCCTTTTAACGAAGCCAAAATGAGTCAAAAGTGCTCAAGGAAGACACGACACATCAAGAAAAGGGACAATATTACAAGAAGATACATAAGCACTGAACACTAGTGTATCTAATACCATAAAGCAAACACTGTTGGACATAAAGGGGACAGACAGGCCACAGTACAGTAAGAGTGGGTAATTTCAATACCCTCTTCTTACTGATAGATAGGTCATTCAGATGGGGGGGGGAAAGAATTCATGAATAAACCTTAGCATTAAAGGGTACCACAGACCAAATGGACTCAACAGAGATATACAGAAAGCCCATCCAAGATCTTCAGATTACACATTCTTTCTTAGCAGCCCATGGAACCTTTCCCAGAATAGATCACATTTTAGGCCATAATGCAAGTCTTAACAAATACCCCGCCCCCCCCCCAAAAAAAGAAAAAAACAGAATAATTTCTTATATCAGATCCTAATGGAATAAAATTAGAAACTGGTAACAAAAGAAAGTAAAAGAAAGCCTATTAGGTAGAAGAGGAAGCGATATGGGTGGGAGACTGGGGGGAAAGGAAAAGTAATAGAGGGGGTGAATATGATCACACTATTTTATGTGTATGAAAATACCATGACAAGGTCTGGGAAGGTGGCTCAGTGGTAGAGCGCTTGCCTTGCATGCATAAGGCCCTGGGTTCGATTCCTCAGCACCACATAAGCACAAAGAAAAAAGCCGGAAGTGGCGCTGTGGCTCAAGTGGTAGAGCGCTAGCCTTGAGCTGAAGAGCTGAGGGACAGCACCCAGACCCAGAGTTCAGGCCCCATGACTGGACGCAAAAAAAAAAAAAAAAAAAAAAAGAAAGAAAGAAGAAAATACCATGACAAAACTCCCTACCATGAAAAAGATAATATTCATCATTAAAAAACAAAACAAAACCAAGAGAAACTACAGAAACTATAGAAACTGAACAATATACTTTCTGGGTGTGTGGGCCAGCATTGGGGTTGACCTCAGGACTAGGGTGTTCTCCCTTAGATTTTTTTTTTTTTTTGGTCAGTTGTGGGACTTGAACTCTGGGCCTGGGCGCTGTCCCTCAGCTCTTCAGCTCAAGGCAAGCACTCTACCACCTGAGCCACAGCGCCACTTCTGTTTTTTTGGTGGTACATTGGAGATAAGAGTCTCACGGACTTTCCTGTCTGGGCTGGTTTTGAACCACAAACCTTGTACCCAAGCCTCCTGACTAACTAAGATTACAGGCATGAGCCACCAGCACCCAGTTTAGGAGTTTTTATTTTATTTTTTTATTGTATTGTTATTGTAAGGTGATGTTACAGAGGGGTTACAGTCACATCAGCTAGGTAACGAGTTCATGTCTTTTGAAACTGTAACTTCTTCCCTTGTTTTCTCAGTTGTTGGGTCCTGACCGCCTCTTCCCCTTCAAGTTGTATAGTTCATTGTCAACATAGTGTCTAGTGAGCATCACTGCTACATTTATTCACCCTTCATCCTTCCATTTCTGTGCCCCCTCTTGCCCTTCCCAAAACAGATCAACTTACATGCAAGACTAAAGGTACAGAAGTTTTAAACAAAATATGGAATGCTTCATGCGTTTGTGTGTCCTCCTTGCTTAGGGGCCATGCCGATCTTCTCTGTATCGTTCCCATTTCAGTATTTGTGCTGCCGAAGCAAGCACCAGCTTAGGAGTTTCGAGAGTCACCAACCCACCAAACTCAGGAACGAAAGGTGAGATAAATCACAGCCAGCAACACAAAGAGATCTGTGTTTGGACAAAACGCTGGGCAACATTAATGAGCTACTATGGTGACTACCTTGTGTCAGTGGGACTTTATGACATGGTTATGGGTAGTAAAAACTGGCTCAGCAGTTTATTGAAGAGAGGCGGGACTCGCGCTCACACGGCTGAGTCATGAGATGAAATTGTACACTGTGGCAGATGGTTGGGGTAATGGCACCCAAGGACATGGTGCTGTACCTCAGATAGGGTTAGAGCCAAACCCCTCTTTCTAGACTGTAAACTTGTCTGCCACCGGCCCAAAGCACCCACCTCCCCCAAATATCATGTCTAAGGCTGAGAAGGTGGCTTGTGGTACAGTGTCTGCCTAGCACGTATGAGGCCCTGGCTTTGATTCCTCAGTACCACATACACAGAAAAAGCTGGAAATGGTGCTGTGGCTAGTTGGTAGAGTGCTAGCCTTGAGCAAAAGAAGCTCAGGGACAGTGCCCAGGCCCTGAGTTCAAGCCCCAGGACTGGCAAAAATAAATAAATAAAATTCATGTCTACAAAAGCCATCTCAGGGGCTGGGAAGGTGGCTCAGTGGTAGAGTGCTTGCCTTGCATGCATGAGGCTCTGGATTCGATTGCTCAGCACCACATAAGCAAAAAAAGCTGGAAGTGGCGCTGTGGCTCAAGTGGTACAGTACTCACCTTGAGCTGAAGAGCTGAGGGACAGTGCCCAGGCCCAGAGTTCAGACCACAACCCACCCACCCCCACTCTCCCTTCCCCCCCAAGCCATCTCAGAAAACAACCCCCCCCCAAAAAAAAAGGAAAGGAAAGAAAACAACCCAGAACAACTGTTTCATAATGGGAGGATGGATGAATGAACCTCGGCTAACAAGGTCAGTAAGTCTGCAGTCTGAGTCTTATCTTGAAAGATGAGAGATCAGGAAGATCATAGTTTGAGGTCAGCCCAGGCATATAAAGTTCATGAGAGCCCCATCTCAGCCAAAAAGCTGGCATGATAGTACAGATCTATAAACCCAGCTACCATGAAGCACAGGAAGGAAGCTCACAGTTCAACGCTAGTCCAGGCACAAACATAAGAACAGATCTTAAAATCACTAAAAAGGCTGCCAGTGTGTGGCTCAAGTGGTAGAGCACATTCTTAGCAAGTACAAGGTTCTGAGTCCAAATGCCAGTACTGCAAAGCAAACAAATAAAACATTGTTTTAGAAGAAACTAATTTAGGGCTGGAGAGGTGGCTCAGTGGTAGAGTGCTTGCCTTGCATGCATGAGGCCCTGGGTTCGATTCCTCAGCACCACATAAGCAAAAAGAAAAAAAGCCGGAAGTGGTGCTGTGGCTCAAGTGGTAGAGCGCTAGCCTTGAGCTGAAGAGCTGAGGGACAGCGCCCAGGCCCAGAGTTCAGGCCCCACAACCGGACCCCCCCAAAAAAATTTTAAAAAAAGAAGAAACTAATTTAAAATAACTTTGACTTAATTTATATGGACAGACTTGAAGGATAGACGTTTTTTAAAAAAAAATTCTGGTTCTGGGGCTTGAACTCAGAGCCTGGGCACTGTCCTTAAGCTTTTTTGCTCAAGGCTAGTGCTCTACTATTTAAGCCACAGATCTACTTCCAGACCTTTGGGGGTGTTTAATTGGAGATAAGTTTCATGGACTTTCCTGCCTGGGCTGGCTTCTAGTAACAATCCTCAGATCTTAACCTGCTGAGTAGCTAGGATTAGAGGTCTGAGCTACAGTGCCAAGACAATCAGAATTATTTCTACTAATATTTTCACTGTTAGTGTCAGAACGTGTAGTTACGGACTGTTCACTAGGTTTTGACATCACAAGCATACTTGGTGTGTGGCGTGCCAGCTTTTCATGTAAATAATCAGAAATGAGAAGTTGCTGGGAATTTTTGGGTGAATCATGATCTCAAGATCCTGTTTAGTTAACCAACAACAGGTACACCAAATAATTAAAAAACTTATGCTACTTGTTGTCATTTTAACCTCTGCCTTCACACACACACACACACACACAGCCATTCCCTACAACACCCTTAAACAATTCCTTTCAGAACTAGTTTCGCTGAGAGTCTCTGTGACTCGGAACTTACATGACCTTTGACAAATCTAGACCAGAGACTTCACACCTGACTGTGCTGATAGCCCCAGGGCTCCCTCCACGAGTTCCCAGAGGCAACAGCGCCATCTACTGGCAGGGAGGGGTACAGCTTGTTTTCTGGAAGTCGGGGGGCAACTTAAAAGCAGCAGTTGGTGTCTCCGTGAAGCTTGCTTTTCCACAGCATCTGCGGTTTTTGCAGGCATAACTGGTGGGCTTCAGTCTCAGACCTGTAACCTCCACAGGGGCATTCCCTGATGAGCCTCCGGTGCTCTGAAATCATGAGATGGAGCCAGCAAATGCTTGCTCACCAGGCTCCTGTGACAAGGAGCAAAGTCTGGCTCAAATGGAAGCATTTGCAAGGCTATCCCTTCTCCCCAATGGTTCCCTAATGGGGTGACCCCTCCCCAATAACGCCTCCACCTGTGGCTGAATGCCCCATCTTTATCCTATGGCGTGCACCCAAAGGATTGTGCCCTGCAGCCGTCGGGCATGAAGGCTCTTACACAGTGTGACACAGATCCTTAAATGATGCCACTGCTTAGACATGCAGGTTGGAATCTAATCTCATTCCTTTCTTCTTCATCCTCCCTGTCCCTGGTGGGGGGAGGGGAGGGACACAGAAATGACAGAAAGGGAAATGATCTAGTTGTTGCCTTAAAAGCAATGCGAGTGGGCTTTGACTGAGACAGAGGATAAAACTTTGTCCCATAGGTGGTAACACTGTCTTGTTTCTCTCGAGCTGAAGGAAACACGTTCATCTTGCTGTTGGATCTTTCCAGAAACAAATCAGTGTTTCTCACTCTTTTCCAAAAACCCCTGCGTCCTTTCCACAGGCTAAGCAAACGCTGTGTGCCCTTTGTGTGGTTTACTTTTTTGTTTACGAAAATGACACCTTGTCTCTCTAAAACTAAAAGGGCCTGCCTTATTCTGACCATGCCGCCAACCTCACCCTGAAATTTCTTGCTTCCTTTCCCCACCAGTGCACAACAGCTTAAAAGTTTTACTCCGCCCGCCCCAAGTCATCTGTTTTCTGTTTCAATCTATCAAATGACAAACCTACATTTTTTTTTTCTTTACGGGGTCATTTGTGTCATTCCGGCAAGGTTCATATTCACAGTTAACTTCTTTTACCATCATTAATCTCAGAAGTCCAGCAGAAACTGACTTGCTGCTGCTAAACCCGTTTGATCCCCCCAACATATTTAAGTTCTTTCTCTCTCTCTCTCTCTCTCTCTCTCCTTAACTCCACTAATTAACTGATTTCTTAGCAATTGTAGACATTTCCAGGGCACGGGCTATGATTTAGATGTCTGAATATTAGAGTGTTTCCTAAAACACACAGGGCTTCCTGGTCCGCAGAATCGAGTGCTGAGATGAATTTGATGTTTCTGAACTATGAGACAGAGTTGTTCCCCTCATCCCAGAATCAATTCTCAGCGAATTTCACCGACCCTGCAGAATTACAGTAAAAATCCTCATGGCAGTGAGGGGAACCGGTTCTTAAGAGCATAGGGACACCCAACAAAATTTAACCATGGCAAAACTGAAGGGACCCTGTATCTCTGTATGGCTCCATGCTTAGAGAGAGAGAGAGAGAGAGAGAGAGAGAGAGAGAGAGAGAGAGAGAGAGAGAGAGAGAGAGAGAGAGAGAGAATGTGTGTGTACTCTTGCTAGTCAGTGAGGGGAACCGGTTCTTAAGAGCATAGGGACACCCAACAAAATTAACTTAACCATGGCAAAACTGAAGGGACTCTGTATGGCTCCATGCTTAGAGTGTGTGTGTGTGTGTGTGTGTGTGTGTGTACTCTTGCTAGTGCCGAATTGGTGAAATGAGACCTTGACCAGCCTTTAAGTTCCTGGCTACTCCCTACCCCCTTTTTAAAGTGGGATTTAAGAAGGACATAGTCCTGTACCCCACTTCTTGGCAACCAATTGGTCTTTTCTTTTTAAAACTCACACTTGGAGGAGCATGAAGGAAATCTGAATGGATTCCATCTAGAACCCTTTGCTTCAAAGCCAGTGATCATTGCCTGACAGTAAGAAATATCACTTGGAACAGCTCTTGGAAATGTGCAGAAATCTCTCTCTCTCTCTCTCTCTCTCTCTCTGTCTCTCTGTCTCTCTTACACACACACACACACACACACACACACACACACACACACACAAAACCATCCTGCCCCCCCCCCCCACTTCTTTAAAAAAAGCAATCTTGGATGGGTCTGGTCTGCAGTTCACTGCAGGCATTTCCCCGGGCTGGCGAAGTCCACCCGTCCTCAATCACATCCCCCAATTCTCCTTCCTGAGTCTGTCTGTCTGTCTGTCTCTTGAGATCTGCTCTGCCAGTCCCCAACTGTTATACATACATATACATAGATACATCTACATAGATATATAACATAGATCTGTATACATACATATAATTTACTCTTCGTTTTTATTCTTTTTAAAGCACCTAACCCAACCCTACATGTTCCTCCCAGCAGGCTCAACGTGGGGTGGGAAGCTAGTGACCCCCCCACCCCACCCCACCCCACCCCACCGACTCCCCAGGGGCCTTTGGGGCGCACCTGGGCCGCAGTGGGGCGGGGGTCATGGAAGTGGGGGTCATGGAAGTGGGGCGGGGGTCATGGAAGTATGTGGGGGGGTCATGGGGAGGGGTCATGGAAATGTGGGGTCATGGGGAGGGGTCATGGGGGGTCATGGAAGGGTGGGGGGTGGGGTCATGGAAGGGGTCACGGGTGGAGGTGTGGGGGGGCATTCGCCGCCTCTGGACGAGTTCGAGTCCCACCCCCCCTTCACCCCAGCCCGGGCCCGGGTCCCCCCGTTACCTGAGGAGCCCCCCACGCCCTCCCCCCTCTCCCTCCCTCCGGGCGGGAAACAAAAGGCCGAGGAGGAGGAGGAGGAGGAGGGGAGGCCGCCGCCGCCGCCGCGGTGGGGTGAGGTGAGGGGGGGAGGCGTTCCTTCCGGGCTGGGAGAAGGGAAACTGAGGCAGCGAGGGGTCCGGGCGGGCGGCTCCGCGCGGGGCTGCCCTCGTCCCCCGCGCCCCGCGCCCTCCCGGCCGGCGGCGGCTGGTGGGGGGCCCCGGGGGCCGGGGGGGGGGGGCCGGGCCCGGCCGGCGCGGGCTCCGCTCACCTCAGGAGAAGCGCTCCGGCTCCCTCCGACGGGCTCTGGAGAAAGCCGCGCCGCCCGCGCACGCGCGCTCGCGCCCTCGCCGCTCCGCGCTCCCCCCCCCACCCCCGCCCCGCCGCCCCGCGTGCGCGCGCACACACACACACGCTCGCGCGCGCGCACGCGAACACCCACACACACCCACACGCCCGTCTCTCGGGGCTCTGGCCCCGCCCCCGGCTCCCCTTGTCCATCAAATATCACCAACAGCCCAATCAGAGGAGCGGGGAAGGCTCGAGCGCCGGTCACGTGGGGGAGACAGCCAATCATCACGTCCGCCCTCGGCGGCGCCCGCCTCCGATGTCCCTGGGGGGCGATGGGGGGGGGCCTGGTGGCTGCTGAGCTGAGCAGGTGCCTGAGGAGGCCGCAGAGGGCTGAGTCTAGTTTGTTTGTTTGTTTTTCCTGCTTGTCCGATGCCCAGTGCCTTGCAGTGAATCGATAGATGACAGATAGATAGATAGATAGATAGATAGATAGATAGATAGATAGATAGATAGATAGATAGATAGATAGATAGATACATACATACATACATAGATAGATAGATAGATACATAGATACATAGATAGATAGATAGATAGATAGATACATAGATAGATAGATAGATAGATAGATAGATAGATAGATAGATATGAAAGATAGATGGTAGAAAGAAATATAGAAAGATGATAGATGACAGAAAGTTAGAAAGATGGAAAAACAGATGATAGAGATGATAGAAAGATTGAAAGATAGATGATAGATAAATGATTGATAGATGATAGAAAGGTGGATGAAAGTTAGAAAGATAGATGATAGATGATAGATAGATGAAAGAAAGAAATAGAGAAAGAAGATAGAAAGATGACAGAAAGTTAGAAAGATGGAAAGACAGATGATAGAAAGATAGAAGATAGATGATAGATAAATTAGATAAATGATTGATAGATGATAGAAAGTTAGATAAATGATAGAAAGATAGATGGTAGAAAGATAGATGGTAGAAAGGTAGATGAGGGCTGGGAAGGTAGCTCAGTGGTAGAGCGCTTGCTTTGCATGCATGAGGCCCTGGGTTCGATTCTTCAGCACCACATAAGCAGAAAAAGCCGGAAGTGGTGCTGTGGCTCAAGTGGTAGAGCGCTAGCCTTGAGCTGAAGAGCTGAGGGACAGCGCCCAGGCCCAGAGTTCAGGCGCCACGACCGGACCCAAAAAAAAAATAAAAAAGATAGATGATAGATAAATGATTGATAGATGATAGAAAGATAGATGATAGAAAGATAGAAAGATGATAGAAAGAAAGAAATATAGAAAGACAGAAAGGTAGAAAGATGATAGAAAGATAGATGACCGAAAGTTAGAAAGATAGATGATAGAAAGATATCCAGAAAGATAGGTGATAGATGATAGATAAATGATTGATATATGATAGAAAGTTAGATGATAGAAAGACGGTAGAAAGATAGAAGATAGATAAGTGATTGATAGATGATAGAAAGAAAGAAAGATAGAAAGATGATAGAAAGACAGAAGGATAGATAGACAGACAGACAGACAGACAGATAGATAGATAGATAGATAGATAGATAGATAGATAGATAGATAGATAGATAGATAGATAGATATACACACACAATGGAATTCTATACACCTATCAGAATAACATCACTTCATTCGTAAGGAAAAGGAAAGACTTAGGGGGGAGGGAGGAATCGTATTAAGTGAAGTAAGACAGACCCAAAGAAACATAGTAGTTTTCCTCATTTGTAATAATTAGTATTAGTCCTAGCATGTAATAATTAGCCTATGTCTAGGGTAATCCTAACAGAGGATCACAATAGCCCGATAGCTA
The DNA here is from genome assembly GCF_024711535.1 of Dipodomys merriami. NCBI lineage: Eukaryota > Metazoa > Chordata > Mammalia > Rodentia > Heteromyidae > Dipodomys > Dipodomys merriami. The sequence continues at coordinate 1,865,967 of NW_027206268.1, read as the reverse complement.
GGTGCATATGACCAAATAAAATGATGCTAAATTAAATGAACTCCAAGATATGGAAACAAGAGGATGTGTTTGTTTGCTTCTTTGCTGGAAATTAACTTTACAACCTGAGGGTGGAGGGTGTGGAGGGGGATTGAAATGGGGAGAAAACGGGGGTGGGGGGTGGGTGGGTAACAATGATCGACAAGAAACAGACTCCTTACCTTATGTATGTAATTGTAACTCCACCTTTAACAATAAAATAAAATAAAATCACCCAGAGCATTTGTTAAAATGTAAGCGCCCAGAGCTCCAACCAAGTAAATCCTTTTAGCATCTCTTCTGTAAAAAATCAGAAGCTAGGACTGGTTAAATTAGAGCCCAAGCCGTTCCTCCTGACAGAAATCATCTACGCACATGTCAATCCTGCAGCAAAACAGCTGGCTATTCATTCAGTTTGTCATAGTAGTAGCTAAATAAAGGAATTGGGTTTATTTTTAAAGGATTCCAGAGAATTCTGGATTCGCTTTTTACCAGAGGGTTTTTTTTTAATCCAAAGTCATTTTATCTGTGAAATAAGGCGATTCGAGCTGGATTTTTAGAATACGATTCTTGCAGAGTTGTCGTGATAGTTGCTGTAGTGGGGTTGTGGCTTGAGATTCTAACTGAATTATCAAGGTCCGCTTGGAAGCCTCCAACAGCAACTGTCATCTTGTTGGAAAGGAACTCCATCTGCACCACCAGAAACATGGAAGCCCTCCCTACACGTAGTCTCTAAACTGGCTTCCTTCCTCCGACACTTTTAAAAATACATTTCTCGGCAACCAAATGAGAACTTTTCTCACCTTGTAAACTTGTTAGCTGCATCTATTAGGGATAAAATGAGGGCAGCTTTTTTTCCCCTGATATTTAACTAGCATGCTTTAACGTAATTTTTTTTTTAACTAGAGGAAAAGATAGATGTCATCATCACTACAGAAAGAGCTTTATGACCGAGGATGTGAATTTGAAAAGAAAACATCCAGAACATCGGTTGTTGGTGGCTCACACCTATAATCCTTGCTGCTCAGAGGGCTGACACCTGATGATCACAGTTCAAAGTCAGCCAAGGCAAGAAAGTCCACAAAACAGACATCCCCAAATTAACCAGGAAAAAAAAAACCCAATGTAGAGCCTGTGGCTCAAGTGGTAGAGCGCCAGCTTTGAGAACAAAAAGAAAAAGAAAAAAAAGCTAAGGGACAGTGCCCAGGCCCTGAGTTCAAGCCCCAGGCCCAACACAAAGGAAGGAAAAGGAAAGAGGGAAGAGAAGAGAAAAGGGAAAGGGGCAAGGGGAAAGGGGAAAGGAAGGGGAAAAGAAAAGGAAGAACTCAGAACATCCACCTGTCATTAATTTTCTGCTTCCCAGTCTGCTTGATACATATGCATAACCCGACTTTTCTATCTCAGGATGCGGAGATGCAGACATGTTCCCTACCACATAACTTGTTCAGCCAGAGACTTAGGTATATTAGAAAAGAAAGATGGAATATAAACCACCCACCAGCTTGCCAACTTTTAGAAATGGCGCTGTTACTCTCTTATCATCAGAACCTGCATAAATTGCTTCTCATTGCTCATAGCATTTTATCTCTCCAACAATAAACATTTTTTTCTCAATTTAATTGATTTCATCCATGAAGACCCACAGGATACTTGTGATTCTCCACTCCATCTGTCACATGAATCCAGCCAAGAGAACATTTTTTTATATATGTATCTGTGTTTTAATAACGATACAGTTTTTTTCCCTCCTCTGGTCTGTGACCTTGTACAGATGGAACCTCACACACCAGCAAAGCCGTGAATTTTCTTTATAGAAAATAGGAAGAAGAGAAATATTCTCTTTAATATTTTAATGCAAAACTTGTAAATAATATCAGCCGCCTCTCTGTACTCACCCCGACTTAAGAAATAAAACATTGTAGATACACTCGCATCTCTATGTACACCTTTCCACCCCACAAGTTGATTTTCAAGATGGAGATGTTGGTTTTCAAACAGGCTTAGCCAAAAAAAAAAACAAAAGAGAGAGAATGATTTAAGCAAAGCAACAGCGTAATATATGCATGTGACAAACATCAACAGGTGTGTATGGACGAAACTCTTACAGAATAAAAGGATTAGAAGTTGCAAATTTATATAAAAAAAAACAGAACAAATAAGAGAGCTGAAAGCCCCTGTGATCAATGCTTTTGTTTTACAATTATTTGAACAAGGGAAGTAGGTGACTTAAAAACACCGCAGATAGTTTGGAATAGATATGAGTTAAAGAATCAACTCTATTCATTCAATAAAAACACATAACATGAGCCTTGTCTTTTAGCTGTTTAAGACAAGTAAGCAGCTGGGCACTGGTGGCTCATGCCTGTCATCCTAGCTACTCAGGAGGCTGAGATCTAGGGATCACAGTTCAAAGCCAGCCAGGGCAGGAAAGTCTTGAGACTCTTATCTCCAATGAACCACCAGAAAACCAGAAGTGGCGCTGTGGCTCAAGTGGTAGAGCACTCACCTTAAGCTAAAGAGCTGAGGGACAGCGCCCAGGCCCAGAGTTCAAGCCTCAAGACCGACAAAATTTTTAGAAAAGGGAGAGATAGGCTGGGAAGGTGGCTCAGTGGTAGAGCACTTGCCTTGCATGCATGAGGCTCTGGGTTCGATTCCTCAGCACCACATAAGCAGAAAAAGCTGGAAGTGGTGCTGTGGCTCAAGGGGTAAAGCATTAGCCTTGAGCTGAAGAGCATACGGACAGCACCCAGGCCAAGAGGTCAGGCCCCACAACTGACAAAAAAAAAAAAAAAAAAAAAAAAAAAAAAGGGAGAGAGATAAGTAAGCTATGTATATTCACTTGAAAGAAAGTTATATGTTACAGGTAAGACATAGGCTGTTCGTTTGTTTGTTTGTTTTTGTAGGTCATGGGACTTGAACTCTGGGCCTGGCCACTGTCCCTGCGCTCTTCAGCTCAAGGCAAGTGCTCTACTACTTAAGCCACAGCACCACTTCGGGCTTTCTGGTGGTTTATTGGAGATAAGAGTCTGTGGGACTTTCCTGCCCAGGGCTTTGAACTTTGATCCTCAGATCTCAGCCTCCTGAGCAGTTAGGATGACAGGCGGAAGCCACCGGTGTATTTCTTAAAGATATGACAAATCATTGCTTTGTTGTCTCCGTGCCCGACTCTCTGTGGATCATAAGCACCTCAAGTTCGATACTTGTCCTGCGTACCTGTACATTCTAGCTAGTTGCCAAAATACTGGCTGAATGAACTAACTGAACACACTCATTTGTGATATGACTTCCACAACTCTTCAGTTGTTGGAACAATTCATGTTTAAGACTTCTCCATCCAAGGGGGGGGGGGGGGAAAGTGTGTATTATGTCTGATTTGCCAGGAATGGTGACAACCTGGAAGTAAGCCATCTGGGAAAATGGGATCCAGAACCAGCAAAGGGCTTCAATGATCCCAACACAAAATGAGCCCAGGGATAGATTAGGAGGGGCTGTGGGGGGAGGGGGAGGAGGGAGCTGCGGGGGGGGGGGGGAGGGGAGGGGGGGGAGGATATTCATAAATTGCAAACCACTTTCCAAATCCCACAAGGCAGGAAAATAGAGGGCGCTTTTTATCTTGAACAGGGTTGGAAACAGACCCTAGAGAATTCTGTGGGTAAACCACTAAGTGAAAAAAACTAAGAACATAATTGTATTCTACAGCTTTACGGGACAGGGTTAAAACCAAAGGTGGGGGTGGGGGGTGGAGCAATAATGTATACACTCATTTTATTTTTAAAGGGAAATTTGATCAATGTAGTCACCATTTCAGAGACAGTTAAAAATGGAGGATTAAAAAAAAATCAATAACCCACAAAAGAACCCTATTTAGTATTTGTTTTCTGTTTCACCATAAATAAAGCCTAGACCAGCTGGGTGCCAATGGCTCATGCCTGTCATCCTAGCTACTCAGGAGGCTGAGAACTGAGGATCACGGTTCAAAGCCAGCCTGGGCAGGAAAAGTTGGGGAGACTCTGATCTCCAATGAACCACCAGAAAACCGGAAGTGGCGCTGTGGCTCAAGTGGTAGAGCGCTCGCCTCCAGCTGAAGAGCTCAGGGACAGTGCCCAGGCCCTGAGTTCAAGCCCCAGAACTGACAATAAATTAATAAATAAAAAGGAGAAAGTTACTCAAAGAATGACCAGGATACTTGGATGAGGTGGGGATCAAGGGTTTGATTATGAATGGGAAGAGGGCAAATGATTTGCCCCACATGTAAAAACAAAACACAATAGGCAGGCTTCCTCTCTCGTGATATCCCCACAATGGGTCAGCTAGAGTTACTTGACCCTCGTGAGTCCTGTGTCTCAGGGAACCTTACAAAGAGGGATGAGACCCCTGTGAACCGCCGAGCAGTGTGGCACACATCTGTAGTCTCAGCACTCAGGAGACAGAACAATCTTGAGTTTGCCATCGGCCTGGGATCCGTACTGAGGTCCTGCCTCAAAAAAATCAGATGACACCACCAACTGTCCAAACCCCAGAAGGCAACATGAAATGATCCAAAAAATCAAATTCCTACAGTCAAACCACAGACGCAGAGAAGGATCAAAGGCTCACATTTAGCTCTGATTGATCTTAGAAACGTCTAATTTTAACCTCAATTAAAGGCATTATGACGTTATGACGTTGCCCCAGTGGAAATAACTTAATGGCTGATTTGATGAGAGTTAGAAAAAAAAATCGAGGGCTGGGAAGGTGGCTTCGTGGTAGAGCGCCCGCCTAGCATTCAGGAAGCTCTAGGTTCGATTCCCCAGTACCACATGAACAGAAAAAGCCAGAAGTGGCGCTGTGGCTCAAGTGGTAGAGTGCTAGCCTTGAGCTGAAGAGCTAAGGGACAGCACCCGGGTCCTGAGTTCAAGGCCCAGGACTGGTAAAAAGAAAACAAAACAACAACAACAAATAGAATCTCTCCTCCTTAGACTCTTCCCTTTATTTCTGTGTGTATCTCTGCTGATTCTCTTCTGAGCTGAAGAAGGGCGTGTCATTAGCCGGCGGTAGGGTCTATCAATAATATTCCTTTGCATTTCCTTCTCCCTTGGGGCATTCTCTGTGAATATGTGCGGGTATAAATATTTAAATTTCCTCTTAGGTTAAATCCACTTTTCCATTATCCTAGATCTTCCTTGCTCCTTGCTAATTTTAGTGAAATGATCAGACTAAATATTTCAGATATGAACTTCTCATCCCTGTAACCTGTGACAGTGATTGTATCAGTAGTGACGTATCCTCACAAGCAAAAACAAACAAAACAATATATGCTTTTATATATGAGAAATATTATATATATATGTACGTAAAACAGGATATTCTTGGCATTGCATTTCAATTTTTCTAAGTAGAAATTGCCATTTCTATGAACATTTTCCCTCATCATTTCTTATTTATTTGTCAGTAATGAGGCTTGAACTCTGGGCCTGGGCGCTGTCCCTCAGCTCTTCAGCTCAAGGTGAGCGCTCTACCACTTGAGCCACAGCGCCACTTCTGGTTTTCTGGTAGTTTATTGGAGATAAGAGTCTTATGGACTTTCCTGCCTGAGCTGGCTTTGAACCGCAATCCTCAAATCTCAGCCTCCTGAGTAGCTAGGATGACAGGCATGAGCCACCAGTGCCCAGCTCTCATTTATTATTTAAAAAAAAAACTACATTAGTGGGTGGAGATTTGAGGTCATTTCAGAATCACTTGAAGGATTTACAGGGAAAAATTAATGGATCCTACCCCTTGAGTTCTGAATCAGCGTTATATAAAATGTAATATTATTTTATATGTACAATATTAATATTACATCCCATATAATAACATTGGATTGCTAATTATAATCCCATTTGTTCACTTATTTATGCTCCATCTTTGGGAAAATCCTCCCTGAGTATGGTCCTTTTGGCAGTTGTTGTTGCTGTTTTTGTCAGTCTTGGGACTTGAACTCCTGGCCTGGGGAATGAATGACCCTGAGCTCTTTTTGCTCAAGGCTAGCGCTGTACCACTTGAGCCACAGTACCAATTCTGGCTTTTTCTGGGATTCATTGGAGATAAGAGTCTCACAGACTTTTCGTTGCCTGCGCTGACCTTGATTGAAACTCAATCCTCAGATCTCAGCCTCCAGAGTAGCTAAGATGACAGGCATGAGCCACCGGCACCAGGTAGAAGATATTCAATTTTAAAAATGAAATGTTTGTGGACTAAACCAAACAACATCTGCAAATCAAACATGGTTCCTAATACTAAAAATCTCCCAGTCTCCTCCTCAGAAGAAATGTGGCCCGTGAATTACCTGGATCTGCCGGAGAAGCTGGGAAGATAGTTTTGTGTTGTTTTGTTTTTCCACGAAGTCTGCTGTTACCATGCATAGACTCTGAATTCTTCTGTGAAGCAAGGAAGGGGGGGGGGAGGGAAGATGTCAAGAGACTTCCACAGACATCACCAGTGCAGCAATCCGCTTTCTTCCTGCTCTTGAAATGACCCCAAGAGGTCTTCTAGATCAAGCTAGTAGCCTGCGTGTGTGATTTGTCCTGTTATTTATGTAAGTCTGCTAAGCAAAAGGACTGTAGTCTTCATGCCAAGTTGAGTATAACACAGATCTGTAGGGAACCCCATGCTACCTATTCCAGGTAGACCAGTTCCAACTTGAGCTCCTAACGTTTGCTGGGACTTGCATGATGTGACACGTGCACATCTTTGTGTCCTTGCCTTTGGTCTCAAGACAAAGCAAATGTTTGGGGAGTCATTAGACTGGAATTACTTTGGGAAATATCCTTGAAGTCAAAAGCTGTATAGACCCCAGTATACATTTTCTCAATTTCCCTGTCACTGGCTTGTCTTATATGAAGAGTCAATTACACTCATTTTAAACCCCAGAAAAAGAAGGCAATAATCTACCAGCAATGAGGTGATGGTCATGGATGGAGATTGATGAAGCCTTCAGGACTATCTATTTTTTTTTCTTCCCTCCCTGATTTTAGCTTTGAAGGCTTTACCTCTTAAATGCTATCGGAGATACAAGGTATAACAAGTATGGGGTTTTGTGTGGCCAAGGGCCATCATAAAAATTGCAATTATAAGCCGGGCGCTGGTGGCTCACGCCTGTCATCCTAGCTACTCAGGAGGCTGAGATCTGAGGATCGCCGTTCAAAGCCAGCCCTGGAAGGAAAGACCGTGAGACTCCTATCTCCAATAAACCACCAGAAAACCGGAAGTGGCGCTGTAGCTCAAGTGGTAGAGTGCTTGCCTTGAGCTGAAGAGCTGAGGGACAGCGCCCAGGCCCAGAGTTCAAGCCCCACGGCCGACCCCCCCAAAAAAAAGTTGCAATTATAATTTTCAAGACATATCCTGTGAATGTAGGAAAATTGATGGCAGGGGCTGGGTTAGGATGGGGGAGAATGATGAATGGGGTGACACTTATAAACTAATTTGCACAACGGTGACCCCCTTTGTACCACTACTTAAAGATAACAAAAATAGCTGGGTGCCGGTGGCTCACGACTGTCATCCTAGCTACTCAGGAGGCAGAGATCTGAGGATCATGGTTCAAAGCCAGCCCGGACAGGAAAAGTCGGGGAGACTCTGATCTCCAATGAACCACCAGAAAACCAGAAGTGATGCTGTGGTTCAAGCGGTAGAGCGCTCACCTTGAGCTGAGGAGCTGAGGGACAGCGCTTAGGCCCAGAGTTCAAGCCCTACAACTGACAAAAAAACAAACAAACAAAAAAGATAACAAATATATAATTAAAAATAAAACAGGATGTTTTGATATTCTAAGGAAAATAATAAGGCAGTAATTAATCTTATTAATGATTAAACAACTAGTGTTGATTTAGAAAGGGGGCGTGGCACCCTTCACCTTTGTACTCATTGGCAAGAAAGGGAACCCATTTGCTTCCAGGTTTGTATTTTTTTAATTTAATTTATGTTGAAAATGATCTATAACAACTTGTGGGTTGGGAGGTGGAAGGGAAATACTGGGAGACAGCAGGAGAAAGGGTGACATTGATTGTCCAAAAATAATATGTACTCTTTACCTGGCTTATGGAACTGTCACCGCTCTGTACATCACCTTTATAGTAACAATTGAAAAATTGAAAAAATGAATTTACTTTTTTGGTGCTGGTCCTGGCACCACCCCTGAGCTCCTTTTGTTCAAGATTAGCATTCTACCACACAGCTCCACTTCCAGCTTTTTTTCTGGGGGGGGAGGGAGGAGGGAGGGGAGAGAAGGGTATTTTATTGGAGATAAGAGTCTCACGGATTTTCCTACCTGGGCTGGCTTTGAACCACGATCCTCAGATCTCAGCCTCCTGAGTCGCTAGGATGACAAGTGGGAGCCAACAGCACCTAGTCCAGTGTTTAATTTTTGATTAATTTTTTGGTATCTATTAGTGTGAGGACTCTCAGAAGAGGGACACACACACACACACACACACACACACACACACACACACACACACACACACACACACACACACACACACACACACAGCCTTGAGCACTAAGTCACCACAGCCAGCCTTGTTTGCCCTGAATGCTCAGATCGGCTGTGTGCACGAGATAAAGATTTCCTCTGAGCCCCACCAGCGTGTGTCTAGAAGAGCCAGCGCTGGTGCTCCAGTCTAGGGCATCTCACTGGAAGTTCACCCTGCATCTTTCTAGAAGTGAGAAATGTCAAAGTCCCAGGGATCCTCGGATCCTCATCCTCATATTCCAAAGCAAGACTTGGGTGCCAAACATTTCCTTCCCTGTGAATCCAGACGTTTCATTTCTCCTGCATTTGCTCTCAGCCGTACATGGATAGGTTTGCAAATGAAATCTTAAGCCACAAGATCTAACAATAACCCTCTGGATACTTGGATGGCCATGGCTTTAGAGCAGACAGATGAGGAAACAGAGACCTACTGCTTGTCTGAAGGAATACTACGCTCCTTCCACCAAAAAAAAAAAAATGTGAGTTTCACATAGCCAATTATCACCTAAAAAGGATTTTCTAAATCCATGCTTGGGGAGAGTCAAATCTATGGGCTGTAGTGTGTCTTCACACCAGACTTCAATCGTTTTGTCAGCTACCAGTGGAAGAAATGACTTGCCCGCTGGTTCTCATCACTAGGAAAGTTCTTCGTGCCTCTTTTTTTTTTTTTTTGGCAGCAAAACAAGTATAAGGAATCCATAGAATGCTCTTGACTATTTTCAATGCGTTATGCGCATGGAGATTAGATTGTCTCTATCTATATATCTCTCTATCTATATACACACACATATGCCACTAAAGCCTGCTTGGCACACAGTTATCAGTACGTCTTTGTAAATTAAATGAAGGAAGGTATTATTCATTCTAGTTTTTTTTTTCCTCCACTTAAACTATGAGGGAGGAGGTAGAGCACTAGCCTTGAGTATAAAAGCTCAAGGACAGCACCCAGGCCCTGAGTTCAAGTTCCATGACCAACCAAAACAAACAAATAAATGAAAACCACAAAAAAATATTGGGACTTGAACTCAGACTGGGCTCTGTCCTTTTTTTTTTTCCTTAAGGCTGATGCTCTACCACTTGAGTCACACCTCCACATCTGGATTTTGGTGACTAATTGGAGATAAGAATCTCACAAACTTTCTTGCCTGGGCTGGCTTTGAATCTGGAGCTTCAGTTTTCATCCTCCTGAGTAGCTAGGGTTACAGGCTTAAGCCACCAGCGACTGGCTAAATTTTGTATATTCGTGTCACCATCAGATAGCATGGATCTTTTATATCTTGGCCAAAGGGGTGGTGTAGAAGAGTATTTCACTCCCGACTTTTACTTACTGAATTACAATTTTCAGGGTTTTGGGGAATCATTTCCAAGCCTTTTTGAATTAATGCAGGCGATAAAACTTCTCTATCTATTGCATTTACTTAAAGCACTTTTGAGCGTGGCTCTTCTGCTTCAGAATCAGGAGCTCCGCATCCTAGCTGCACACTTGAGCCACCTGGAGTGCTTTTTAAAAATACCTTTGTCTGGGGCTCATCCCAGTCCAAGTTAACTCAGAAGCTCTAAGGGCGAGACTGGTCCTTGATGACTTTTTTTTTTTTTTTTTTAAAGCTCATCAGGTGATTCACAAATGCAACCAACACTGACAGCCACTGTTCTAAATGTGTCGTAATGGATTCCACAAATAATACCTGTAAAGTGGCCCTGGATGGAACCGGCTGTGTGCATGAAAACACACCATTTTCTAAGATGCCTCCCCCCCCACCCCTCCACCACCCTCCTCCTCCTCCTCCTCCTCCTCCTCCTCCTCCTCCTCCTCCTCCTCCTCCTCCTCCTCCTCCTCCTCCTCTTCTTCTTCTTCTTCTTCTTCTTGTCTAACATATTCATGGCTGCTGAGGATTGTGACTCCCGTCTACCCTCATCTTCCTCCTTTCCTGTCCTCCGCCTCACCTCTGTAGCAAGCTCTGTAGCCAGCATGTCAGGAAGAAATGACCAACAGACACGTTCCTGGGGGGGGTTTCTTCCTTGTTATGAAGAAGCCAGAAAGAGTCACTAGCAAAACAGTGATTAATCCTTTTATGATCAAAGGTGGAAGAGCTCATCCTACCTGGCTTGCCACTGTTAATTGGCTCCTCCTCCCCTGGAGAGAAGAAAAAGACTGTCATCTTCACACTGAAGCCATGGCCCCCCCCTGCACAGGAAGGGGGACCCTTTCAAGTCCCCCTGTCATTCCCCAGCTTCCCTGGCTCCCCTGACAAATGTGTCACGAGCTGTCATTTCCTCCCTTGCAGTTAAACCGGGGTGGCTTCCTCCTGCCAACCCAGCAGAGACTTGAAACTCACTGGGATTCAGCTTAGTGATTCAGCTTAGTGATTTGAGTTTGTTTCTATCATGGTTATTAGAAAAAGATCAAACTAACAGATTGGATCTACACTGCTTTACAACTTTTCCATATTGTTTTTTTAGGTTAAATTAGCAAATGAAGGTGGGGCCTTCATGGACCAATCACCTCTCATAACCTCATTAGCCCTGCCCATGAAGATGGGGCCTTCATGGACCCATCACCAATTCTCTTATCATTAGCCCCACCCCCAGAAGGGTGGAGCCTTTCTGGGCCAATCACCTCTTAGAACATCACTAGCCCCACCCATGAGGGCGGGGCCTTCATGGGCCCATCACCTCTTATGGGTGGGTTCCATCTCTTGACCTTGTTACAATGGCCATGAAATTCCCCCATGGGTTTTGGGGGAGGCATTCAAAGGACATTAATGACCTATTCCCTCCCCCCCCCCAAAAAAATACATTGGTGCTTACGTATTCCCTTCAGCCTCTAATGTCATGTGGTTTGTCACAACATTAGCTGGGCAGCCCATCATCTTTAACTTGATTTTTGAACACTGCAAGTAGCTGATCCCCAAATCTCCTTATTGATCAGGGTTTTTGGTTAAGCTAAAAAATGAGACATTCCAAATTCTGAATGCTCAGTGATTCTGTCCTTGGATGAAATAAATAAATAATAATAATAATAATAATAATAATAATAATAATAATGTTGACCACTAGAGTTGTGCAGGAGAAAAAGCCAGCCATGGTTCAAGACCTTTGATGGGCCTGTGTCAAACCCAGGTGCTGATATCAACAATTTCTTCTAGCCGTGTCTCCAGCCTGAATAGACACTGAGGGCTATTTTGTTTTTCCTTTAAAAAGCTCTTCATTTTGTGCCTGCTCTCTACAGCAGTCACTAAAAATATTAATAAGTGGAAATGGTGCTGAGCCACGAATATGATGAGCTTTCAGTTTCTGGAGGCACAAGGTGACAGACAGCCACGGAGTCGCTTTCCTTCTCTTTATATCCTGCGGGGATCCAGTGCGGAGAAGAAAACGTTGGTATTTTAAATCCCAGCTTGGCATTTAAGTGTTAAGTCGTTCTGTTACTTTGGCATCTTTTTAAATAGCCTTAAAAGTAAAGATTTTTTTTTTTAATTCCCAGATTGTAATACACATCACAGAAGCTTTAGCAGAGAAGCCTCCAAAGCCTGAGGGAAATGATACCCGTTGCAAATTTTTTGCCTGATAGGGCTGTCCTTCTGAGACCCCTGGCTGTGACTTTGGTGCCGTGGTATGGATAACAGGTCAGAGGTTAATCATAACTTCATTATCGGGGCCAGACGAGGAACGCCTCACTGAGGGGAGGAATTTAATCAAGGAAGGTGAGAGTTGGCTAACAGGAGTTGTGTTCCCAAACCAAATTTACCAACCTATTCTTGCAAGGAAAACCAGCTGCAGCCCTTAACCACCTGACTCGGGTACACCATTATGATAATTAAAAATAGACAACCAGAGCATGATATAACTACTTTGGAAAGTCGAAAAGGCACACAACTTCCTGACCCAGCAGTTCATGCTCATGCCCTTCAAAAGACTTGTACGAGAATGCTCTGTGGGGGCTGGGAAGGTGGCTCAGTGGTAGAGTGCTTACCTTGCATGCATGAGGCCCTGGGTTCAATTCCCCAGTATTACATACACAGAAAAAGCCAGAAGTGGCGCTGTGGCTCAAGTGGTAGAGCGCTAGCCTTGAGCACAAAGAAGCTCAAGGACAGTGCCCAGACCCTGAGTTCAAGCCCCAGGAATGGCAACAACAACAACAAAATTCTCAGTATTAGTCTCTAACTGGAAACAACTCAATGTCCAGGACCAGGGGAAATGAATGTGAGATAAATTGTGAGATAAATATTATAGAGTAGAATACTACACAGCAACAGAAATGAACAATGTGCCACAATATGGTACGTTCCTAAACGTACAGTATTGAGGGGAAATGTTAACTCAGGCAACCCTGAGGACACATTTCACGGTTCAAAAATAGCAGGAATTGGACTATGAGGTAGAGCAATACATTCTTAGGGAGTGAAACTCTCAGGCACCGGTGGCTCACACCTGTCATCCTAGCTATTCAGGAGGCTGAGAACTGAGGATCACAATGGGAAAAAAAGCCCAGGCAGGAAAATTCAAGAGACTCCTATTTCCAATGAACCAGCACAAAGCTGGAAGTGGTGCTGTGGCTCAAGTGGTTGAGTACCAGCCAAAAAAAAAAAAAAGCTAAAATAGAGCATCCCAGCCCTGAGTTCAAGCCCTGGTACTGGCACAAACAAATAAACAAACATCTATGAAGAACAGCAGAGAAGGACAAAATGGAATGGAATGGTGCTGATCTTCAGGGAAACAGGAGTGATGTTTAGGAAAGATTGTATAAGATGGCTTGCTTAGGCTAAGTAAGGCAAACATGAATATATTCTCCTATCATCTGTGATGTCTGACTGGGGATGCTGTGTGTTCATTGTAGGATGGTTGCCACCTTACAGTATTTTCAAGCCCCCCCCAAAAAAAAAATTGGTAGGAGAGCTGGGTGTCGGTGGCTCACACCTGTCATCCTAGCTACTCAGGAGACTGAGATCTGAGGATCACAGTTCAAAGCCAGCCCAGGCAGGAAAGATCGTGAGGCTCTCATCTCCAATAAACCACCAGGAAACTGGAAGTGGTGCTGTAGCTCAAGTGGTAGAACACTTGCCTTGAGTTGAAGAGCTCAGGGACAGCGCCCAGGCCCAGAGTTCAAGCCCCACAACCGACAAAAAAAAAAAAAAAAAAGTTTTCCTTGTTACTGATTCGTGGAGGGACTGGAGTTACATAAGTCAGGTAAAGAATACTCTTCTTTCTTTCTTTTGGGAGGGGACACCTGTCACCCTGATACAATAGGGTGACAGGCAAGAATTAAAACACGGAAATCTGGCAGAGAGAGAACGAGATAGAAAGGGAGGGAAGGAGGGAGGGAGAGGGAGAAAGAGAGGGAAAGAGAGATCACTGTCCTTCATTCAAAAGGAAAGAAAATAGAAATCAGGGCTGTACGTTGTAGTTTGAAAGGCACCCACAGCTGCCCATTTCCAGCTAATCGCATGAACCCCCACGTGCTCCTCTGAGTTCGTGGCCTCAAATTATCCCCTTCATCAACCTCTGACCCCACTGGAAGAGTACAGAGGCCACCATCTAAGCGCAGGCAGAGCGGCCATCTTTCAGATTTACCCGCGGCCAGCACCGGCTCCTGTTTTTCTTTCTTTGGCGCCAAATGGAGGTCACAGCTTTCTAAAACCTGCTCTGCTATCCTGACACATCCATTCACCCTCTTAAAGCCATTCAAGGGAAAGAAATTCTTGCCTTTAGAAAAAAATGGCCGGGTGCTGGTGGCTCACGCCTGTCATCCTTGCTATTCAGGAGGCTGAGATCTGAGGATCAAGGTTCGAAGCCAGGCAGAGCAGGGAAGGAAAAAAAAAATCCACAAGATTCCATCTCCAATGAACCAGCAAAATACTAGACTGGAGTCACAACCCAAGTGGCAAAGCTTAACAGCTGTGCATACAGTAAAAGCCAAGCGTCTGAAGCCTGGGTGCTGGCATAAAAGAGAACAGAAAATGTCTACTCTTCTGGGGTCCATTTCAACACATCTGGCAGAGAGTATATTTTATCTTTCTGCTTATGTAACCGCGGCAGCCTCAAGGGTTTTGCATGGTTGTATTTTATTTTGTCAGTCATGGGTCTTGAACTCTGTGCCTGAGCGCTGTCCCTCAGCTCTTCAGCTCAAGGTGAACGCTCTACTGCTTGAGCCACAGCGCCACTTCTGGGGTTTTCTGAGTGGTTTCTTGGAGAAAAGAGTCTCACAGCCTTTCCTGCTCAGGCTGGCTTTGAACCGAGATCCTCAGATTGGCGTGAGCCACCGGCGCCTGGCTGCACGATTGTATTTTAGAAAAGCAAATTCCCTAGTTCTTTCCAGGTGGATTTTGAATGCAATCATAGGAAAGTTTAATTTTGCTGAGCCACTGCTGGATTTGGGGCATTCATTTTCCTTTTCGGGGAGTATATTATTAAAATGACACTACCAAGCTCTCTCCTCTTTCTTCTTCCTCCATACCCTGGAATTCGGAGCTCCGCTCTGCGGGTGAGGTGAGCCAGAGGAGATGGAGAGAGGGGACAAGTAGAGGTGTGGGTGGATGAAGAGAGCGGCTGTACTTTCAACATGAAAGCTCTCCCCGACCCACACGACAAGAGTCAGAGCAAAGATGTCACTTTTCTGACTTGAAATGAGATGCGGATGCTAAACACTTTTTTTTTTCCTGCCGCTGCTGTTTATTTATGCATCAAATAGAGACAGAGACGTTCGTGCTCCACTTCTTTTAAGATAAAAGTCATGTCAAGCTGGGAGACATTCAAGAAGGGGGGCGGGGGAGGGGGAGCCGTTAGGTACATGGAATAGATTCGGAGAAATTCCAAAAAGAAAGAAAGAAAGAAAAAAAATCCTAATCTTTTAATATAACGCCTTTGATCTATAGGGGAAAAAAAACCCTCACAGATCAAAACCAAATGGGCCTAGATTTTTTGCTCTTGAGTCAGCCCCCGACATCTCAGAGGGTCTAGAAAAGGGATGAATGGCATTTCACCCCCCCCAGAAAAATGTACATAGGAGAATAGTTTATTACACTATCAGAAGAGTCATACATCTGGGGGACCTGATTATAAATCAATTCCACAATTCCACTATGATACTCCCACACATACACATAATATATATGTGTTTTGAATTCACCCACTGGAATACTGCTCCTCTCTCTCTCTCTCTCTCTCTCTCTCTGCCAGTCCTAGTTCTTGAACTCAGGGCCTGGGCACTGTCCCTGAGCTTCTTTCTCTCAAGGCTAGTGCTCTACCACTTGAGCCACAGCGCCACTTCTGGCTTTTTCTGTATATGTGGTACTGAGGAATAGAACCTGGGGCTCCATGCATGTTAGGTGAGCACTCTACCACTAAGCCATCTTCCCAGCCCTATAATGCTTCTCATCCTCTCAACAGTTTTTTAGTGAGCTTCCTTATGCTATTTCTATATATACACATGCATAATATATAAATAATGTATTCTATTTCTATATATATGCATGCATTATATAAATAATGTATCACATATGTGATATATTTCTATATGTCAATACTATGTATTAATAATGAGTAGTATAAATTATATTACACAATAATTCCAGTCCTGGGACTGGGACAGGGCCTGGGTATTGTCTTTTAGCTTTTTTTTTTTTTCACTCAAGGTTGGTGCTCTACCATTTGAGCCCCACCTCTACTTCTGGCTTTTCGGTGGCAAATCTCAGAGTAGTGTCTCACAGATTTTCCTGCTCAGGGCTGACCATCCCAAGTAGCTAGGATTACAGGTGTGAGCCCCTGGCGCCGACTAAGCCAGTACCTCTTAAAGGTGGCAGAGTTTAGCAGAGGATGAGAGTTAAAGAATTGTCTGATGCAAGCATTTCTGAGATTTTTTTTACCCCCCTCAACGAAGGACTCAGTTCCTTTCAGACTTGGCCATGAGTCCAAGGAGTGAAATTTCCACTAGCCAAGACACCATTGAATAATACAAAGGCTGAGATCCAGACAGGAGAAATGAGTGTTCTCACACACAAAAGACAAGCAAAGGAGAGCAAAACATCTACAGACCATCTGGCAACTGTGGGCTGGGCCACCGATTTTAACTGATGTTTCTGAGTTGTGTCCCTCACACACCGACGCCGGTCCTTTCCTTGGTCATTCCCTAAGATCTAGAACCCAAACTTTGTCTCCCTTCACATAACTCAACAGTGAAGAATGACTTGTCTACCCTTAAAAAGTTGAAAACCAAAGCCGGGTATCGGTGGCTCACGCCTGTCATCCTAGCTACTCAGGAGGATGAGATCTGAGAATCACAGTTCAAAGCCAGCACAGGCAGGAAAATCTGTGAGACTCTAATCTCCAAATAAATACCAAAAAGCCGGAAGTAGAGCTGTGGCTCAAAGTGGTACAACACTTCCCTTGAGCAAAAGAGCTCAGGGACAGCACCCAGGCCCTGACTTCAAACCCCAGGACTCACCCCCTACATACACACATTGAAAAACTGATCAAAAGTAGGATCCTAGTTCATGATGTGAAAATTACAGTCACATGCCCACTAACAACAGGGATATACTTAGAGAGATGCACTTAAATGGTGGGTGGTTTTGTTCTTACGGAGACCTCATGAATTATACTTAGACAAACTAAGATGATTACTACTTCTTGGGAACTATCATCTTATGGGACCACCCTGGTGTGCGTGGTCCTTCATTGACCAAAACATGGCCCATGACTATCCATGAAACTCAAATTCCCGTATCCCTAAATATACCTGGAATACAACTGCTCCCATTTTTTATTTTATTTTATTGTCCGAGACCAGGACCTGACCTTGGTATCTGATGCTCGTTGACTGGTGCTCTACCACCTGAGCCGTGCCTCCAACGGCTCTCATTTTAAAACGTGTCTCCTCTAGTCTTCTTTCACACTACAATGTCAGGGTTGGCTAGGTGTAATAGTGATCAGGTGAAATGTATTTCATAGAACTTTATAAACTCTGGGCTGGGAAGGTGGCTCAGTGGTAGAGCGCTTGCCTTGCATGCCCGAGGCCCTGGATTCTATTCCTCAGCACCACATAAGCAAAAAGAAAAAAGCCGGAAGTGGTTCTGTGGCTCAAGTGGTAGAGCGCTAGCCTTGAGCTGAAGAGCTGAGGGACAGCACCCAGGCCCAGAGTTCAGGCCCCATGACCGGACCCAAAAAATAAAAAATAAAAAATAAAAGAACTTTATAAACTCTGTGATTTGCCACAGAAGACAGCCTCATGTGGAAAACCAGTACAAGAGATTCTTCATATTGCACGTCTTGCTTGGAGATAGTTAATACAGATTCATATATCAAATCTCTGGCATTCTTATTTTAAAAATAAGAACCAACCAGGTGCTGGTGGCTCACGCCTGTCATCCTAGCTACTCAGGAGGCTGAGATCTGAGGATCACAGTTCAAAGCCAGCCTGGGCAGGAAAGCCTGTGAGACTCTTATCTTCCATGAACCACCAGAAAACCAGAAGTGGTGCTGTGGCTCAAGTGATAGAGCACTCACCTTGAGCTGAAGAGCTGAGGGACAGCACCCAGGTCCAGAGTTCAAGCCCCATGGCCAACAAAAAAAAAACAAAACACCAAAACACAGTGTTTTCCATAATCCCCATATGTGTGCTTGAGCTAGTATAAGAAAACCAGGCACCGGTGGCTCATAACTATACTCCTAGGTATTCAGGAGCCTGAGATCTGAGGAGCAGTTTGAGGCCAGCCCTGGCAGGAAAATCTACGAGACTCTTAATGTCCAGTACACTACCAAAAATGAAAGCTGGAAGCGGTGCATGTGGCTCAAGTGGTAGAGCGCTAACCTTGAGGAAAAGAAGCTCAGGGACAGCACCTAGGCCCTGAGTTCAAACCTCAGGCCTGCCCTCCCCCGGAGGTGGGAGGGTACACCTTAGGAAACTATTCTGAATCAATTTGTCTCCCAGTTGAAAGATGCTAACCTCAAGGTGAAGGATGAGGAAAAAAACCTCCGTATGACTCCCTGGTATCCTGAGGAGAGGAAGAGCATCGGGGAATCCCGAAGGAGGTGACAGGACAGCTGGAAGTCACGGAGAAACAGAAGGTGACAGAAGAGGAGAGGAGAGCTGTCTGCAGCTCCCAGGAAGCCAAAGAAGGTAGACCAGATGGAGGATTGTGGGGACAGACAGGTAAATCCTAGATATAGAATAGGTCCATGTTTCCTGCAAGCCTTCAATCCAGAGTTTGAGGGGAGAGGATGGATGAGCCTTATGACAGGCTGGCTACAGAGAAGAAAGTCACTTTGCCGCTCCCCTTGCATCATCTTGGAGCAGACTCTATTTGTTGAGATGGAGCTACTCTAGGAAGTTGGTGACAAGGGACAGGTAGGACCTGTGTGGGCTGGAAACAAGTATCAACCAATCAGAGCGTGGCTTGCATACGGAGAAGAGGTTGTTACACCCACCCTGGATGGCTGTGCTTGCAGTTCAGGGCAACTCTTGAAGAAAAGCAGTTAAGAGAAGATAAGATGTTGCCCTGAATGGTTTTCCTTTATAAACAATCCATGGCATCGTTGACTTCCACTGACGTTTCAGTTGGCCTAAAGTATGAGTTACAACTCTCTTTTTAAAAAAAATTAGTATTTAGGGCTGGGAATGAGGCTTAGTGGTAGAGCCGTGGGTCTGATTCCTTGGTACCCCATACACAGAAAAAGCCAGAAGTGGCACTGTGATTCAAGTGAGGTAGAGTACTAGCCTTCAGCACCAAGAGGCTCAGGGACAGCGCCCAGGCCTTGAGTTCAAGTCCCAGGACTGGCAAAAAGAAAAAGAAAAATAGCTTAAAGAATGCTATCATATCGGGTATGATCCTAGCTAATCAGGAGGCTGAGATCTGGAAATCATGGTTCAAAGCCAATCCAGGCAGATAAGCCCATGAGACTCTTGTCTCCAATTAACCAGCAAATAAAAAAAGCCAGAAGAGAAGGTGTGACTCAAGCGGTAGAGCACCAACCTTTAAAAAAAAGAGCCTGAGGCCTTGAGTTCAAGATATCAAATGCAGCCGGGTGCCAGTGGCTCGCCCCTGTCATCCTAGCTACTCAGGAGGCTGAGATCTGAGGGTGGTGGTTCAAAGCCAGCCCAGACAGGAAAGTCCAGGAGACTCGTATCTCCAATGAACCACTCAGAAAACCAGAAGTGGAGCTGTGGCTCAAGTGGTAGCGCTCTCACCTTGAGTGAAAAAGTTCAGGGACAGCGCCCAGGCCCTGTATTCAAGCTCCAAGATCAGCATGCACACGTATACGTACACACACACACACACACACACACACACACACACACACACACACACACACACACACACACACACACACACACACACACACACACACACACACACACACACACACACACACACACACACTCTTCTTCCCCAAGAATCTCAGGCTGCCAAAAGGGCCAAAGACATTTCATGCAGACCCAGCAGATCTCCTCCAGTTTGGTCTAACGTCATCTTATCCGCCCTCAAAAGCTTTTGAAAAGAGCTATGTGAAGGAGAAAGGCATCTCAGCCATTTCCACAGCCCACCCCTTAAGCCAGCGCCTGTATATAAGCTGCTTTTCCTCTTAGGAACCTTAAATGGGTCAAACAGCAAAACAGTGGTCCTGTCTTCTCATCAGGAGACAGAAAGGCCCGGAACACAAGGTTGCCTGAGAGGCTGAGCAGCCCCAAATGGCCTAAGTACCCCAGTTCTGCTTTGCTTTTTTTTTTTTTTTTGTCAGTCATGGGGCTTGAACTTTGGGCCTGGGCGCTGTCCCTCAGCTCTTCAGCTCAAGGCTGGTGCTCTACCACTTGAACCATGGCACCACTTCTGGCTTTCTGAGTGGTTCATGGGAGATAAGAATCTCATGGACTTTCCTGCCTGGGTTGGCTTTGAACTGCCATCCTCAGATCTCAGCCTCCTGAGTAGCTAGGAGGACAAGATAGGCATCAGCCACTGGTGCCCAGCTGTGCTTGCTTTTAAATCTGCTCAGTGCTAGGGTGCAAAGATTGTCTCATTTTACTGCTGAGAGGGACATCTGCAAAATACTAAGTCATCCACCACCCCATGAGAACTGAGTGAGTGAATGAATGAATGAATGAATGAATGGTGACATGAATCATGGCACCTCTGTTTTATGGGGAAGGTGGAAAAAATAAAGTTGGGCAAAACAGAGTAATTCTTTCAAACTCTCCACAGAGAATTCAGTAGTAATTTCAGAATTTAAACTCTTTTCTTCTCCCTCCTCTCCTCCCCCCACTTTTTTTTTTTATGATTCAAGAATTCCTGATCTCTCTGGTGAGAGAGTTAGTTAGGGAGAGAGGCGCTGGCTGGTATGGAAGAAGTTATAGGGTACCGTGCGACCCTTGAAGAGACTGTGTCTCTGTGGGATGACATCCAAGTCACAGTAGACAGATGGGGGGCCCCTCTGTTCTCATTACAGATACGCTGGAAGACAGACAACCCAATCACTCTCCTCCCCCCAACTCACCCCGAGAAGAATTTACATTTCTTGGCGTGATCAGAGACAGATAAATCAGTCTTCAAGTTGGCTCGCAAGGAACTGTGGAGAAAAACACTTCCTCGGCCTCTCTTTACAGTGAATTATTGAAGACAAGGCTGCTGACTATATATACCCGCACGTAGATGCATCTCGTGTTAGACTTTTCATTCACATCAGACATATAACATGGATGGCAAGCGCATGAAACCATAGTTGGGAGGCTGAAATTTCTTTAAACAAGAAAAATAGTTCAGAGCTGGGTGGCTCACGCCTGTCAGCCTAGCTACTCTGGAGCTGAGATCTGAGGATGACGGTTCAAAGCCAGCCTGGGCAGGAAAGTCCGTGAGACTCTGATCTCCAATGAACCACCAGAAAACTGGAAGTGGCGCTGTGGCTCAAGTGGTAGAGCGCTTGTCTTGAGCTGAAGAGCTGAGGGACAGCGCCCAGGCCCAGAGTTCAAGCCCCACGACTGACAGAAACACACACGAGTTGTTTTAAGACCTTGAGCTGGAAGATGCTGAATGTTAAGTATTAAAAAAAAAAAAAAAAAAAAGGAAAGAAAAAATAGCACTTGGATGTCAGCAACTGTTACTGGCTGCCACCTGAGAGGGTTCAGGAACATTCTCAAGCAATCCCTGCTGGTGTCAGGAGCCAAGTGCCACTCTCCTTCCTGGTTTGAGCTCAGGGCCTGGGCCTGTCCCTGAGCTTTTGTATTCAAGGCTGGCACTCTACCATGTGAGCCACACCGCCACTTCTGGATTTCTAAGTGATTTATTGGAGATAAGACTCTCGTGGACCTTTCTGCCCGGGGCTGGCTTTGAACCGCAATCCTCAGATCTCAGCCTCCTGAGTAGCTAGGATGACAGGCGGGAGCCACCGGCACCCGGCTTTGGCTTTTCTTGATGTACAATGAGGTACTAAAAATAATAAGCACAATGCTGTGGCTGGCAGCAAGACTCAAGATACAGGCTAGAAGCTGACAATGAAGGGAGTGGTGTACCGCGGAGAACTCTGGGTACTGTACACTGTCAGGGAGATGATTTCTATTTCCTCGCCTATGCACAGCTTTCTCCTGGTGGTCAGGGTCATTAACTCAGTAAGAGCATCCACTATTTTCCTTGGGTGCCAGTCTAGGTGCCCAAGAGCCACTTGCCTGCTTTGAGGCTGGCTCTATTAATAGAACGATACCAGGCTTAAGATGCAGGCTAGACATTTTTGCCAGCCAGAGAGGATGATGAGTTAGTACAGGCTGCTAGCAATTTTCTCTAGACCCGGCCCTGGAGGACATAATGTGATTATACTTCCAAGAGTTATTGTCAGAAAAGCATTGCGATCATGAACAACAACAATGAAAAGAAAGGCAGAGGGGAAAAAAAAGCAGAGAAATAAAGGGCTGGGAGAGCTCAGAGCGGCCTTGTACAGGCAGAAACTTGATGTGTGTTGGCTTCTCCATCACAAGTGAATATCGGAGACTACAATGTAGGGAGATTGTTTAGGCAGAGGGTGTGGGGGACATGTTGAACTCATCATGGAAAGCAACATAATCTCACGTGACATGAAGACGAAAATAAAGCCGGGCGCCCAGTGGCTCACACCTGTCATCCTAGCTTCTCAGGAGGCTGAGATCTGAGGATCACGGTTCAAAGCCAGCCCTGGGCAGACAAGTCCGTGAAACTCTTCTCTCCAATGAACTACCAGAAAACCGGAAGTGGCGCTGTGGCTCAAGTGGTAGCGTGTTCTCCTTGAGCTGAAGAGCTGAGGGACAGCGCCCAGGCCCAGAGTTCAAGCCCCACAACTGACCAAAAATTTAAAAAGTCTTCGTTTAAGGAAAATTGAAATCTAGTCTTTCTTCTTTCAGCAACAACAACAACAAAACAAACCTCTTGTTTCCATTTTGATAAATATTATTTTAGATGCACCTTTGTGTTCCTGTCCTAAGAGTTTCCTCCTTAATCTATTCTTCATATATATATATATATATATATATATATATATATATTTCATCATCAAATATATATATATATATGATTTTTTTAACCAGTCCTGGGGCTTGAACTCAGGCCCTGGGCACTGTCCCTGAGCTTCTTTTTGCTCAAGGCTAGTATTCTACCACTTGAGCCACAGCATCACTTTGGGCTTTTTCTGTGTATGTGGTGCTGAGGAATCGAACCCAGGGCCTCATGCATGCAAGGCAAGCACTCTACCACTGAGTCACCTTCCCAGCCAATCCACATATACATATATATATATATATATATGTATATACATATGTGTGTGTGTGTGTGTGTGTATATATATATATATATATATGTATGTATATATATATATATATGAGATCTTGGAGCACATAAAATATTCTAAATGGTCGCCATGTGGCTCCAGTGAAGAACTGCATGCGCTGGCCGAGGAGCAGGTGGAGGTCACCTGCAGGGCCGAATGCCATTAGTGTCTTGGAGATGGATCTCAGATGGGTGCTCCGAAGCCCGCAGAGACACGAATGGATTCAGAAGACGTTCTACCCGCAGTTTCGGCCTCACGCGGGAGACAGAGAAGGTTGAGAGGCGAAAGAAAGAGCCAGAAATAAATAAATTAGTATAAGTGATACACATGAATCAAAATAAAGTGTTTCGCGACCTCCACCATACTCATCCACGAAGTCCCCTAATTGCGGCTGAGAGATGGGACCGACCAAGACAGAACATGAGAACCCCAAATGTCTAAGTTTCCTGAGACTCATAGGGGGCTCGACTCCCGCACTTCTGGGCTCATTAGCCAACTCTCTTCCACACCTTCACATGCTGCTTGCTCTGACCGCATGAATAATAAATGTCACATCATCTCCTCCGCCCGCTAGGACTTTTGGAGCTCAGACATGCCTTTGAAGTTTGTCAGGATGAGATGTAGTTCAAATCTTATTCCTTCCACTCCCCCCACCCCACCCCGCTCTGTGCCAGTGTGCCAGTCCTGGGGCTTGAACTCAGGGCCTGGGCACGGCTGTCCCTGAGCTTATCTGCTTATTTGTTTGTTTTGTCAGTCATGGGGCTTGAACTCTGGGCCTGGGCGCTGTCCCTCAGCTCTTCAGCACAAGGCAATCGCTCTACCACCTGAGCCACAGTACTATTTCCAGTTTTCTAGTGGTTTATTGGAGATCAGAGTCTCACCGACTTTCCTGCCTGGGGCTGGCTTTGAACCGTGATCCTCAGATCTCAGCCTCCTGAGTAGATAGGATAAAAGGCGTGAGCCACCAGTGCCCAACTTCTGCTTCACTTCGGGGTTTCTGTCTGCTATGAAGTTTAGCCAGACGCTGGAATCTGGCTTCTGACAAATGCGTTGGTGGTTTTATTATTTTTTATTTTCATTTTTTTCTCTACTAGTAAGTTCTCCCCCCCCCCCCGCGTTTTTTTTTTTATGGTCTCTAGGAACTTTTCCTTTTTCAGATTCATTGAACTCCTTTTGATTTATCCAAAAGAGAACAGTGTTTCTCTCCGTCACTCCTCAAAATGGCCCCAAAGCTCTTGCCCGAGATGATCTCCCATTTCTAACATCATCTCGCCATGTTTTATAGCCATACCAAGATGGCACCAAACAGACCACGGGCCGGGTGACATTCATTTTCCTTGCTCTGCTTGCTAATTTTCCTTTCCTTTTTAAAATATTTATATCCACAGAAAACTCACGTGTCATTGATTTCAGTACATGTGCTCAGAGCATACATACTGCTAGTTAGATGCGGTATTTTATTTATTTATTTATTTTCCAGTCCTGGGGCTTGAACTCGGGGCCTGGGCGCTGTCCCTGAGCTTCTTTGGCTCAAGGTCAGTGCTTTGCCCACTTGAGCCACAGCGCCACTTTGGGCTTTTTCTGCTTACGTGGTGCTGAGGAATTGAACCCAGGGCCTCATGCATGCGAGGCAAGCACTCTACCACTGAGCCACCTTCCCAGCCTTCCTTCTGTCTTTCCCATGGACTCTTCAAGGTGACTCTTCTGCCACAGGGCACACAGGACAACCTCATGAGCTTGAGATATGTGTGTTTTAGGACACCAGCCACACTGGGGATACGATGAAAAATAAAAATGACAGCGCCTCATGCTTGCTAGGCGGGCATTCTACCACCAAGTCGCCTTTCTAGCCTATTTTCTTCTGTTGCCTTGGTTCTCTTTGACCTAAGGTCTTACTTTCCATCTGAGCTATTGTTGGGACTGTGATCCACCTGTTTCAGGTCTCCTGTCGTGGCTGGGATGGCAGGTACACACCACAGCTCCCGGCTTCTAACCACAGAGAGGGAGTCTCATGGATTTTACTGTAACCCTGTCACAAACCTGCATGTCGTTGGGGGCTTGACTATACCACGGCCTGTCCCCCCACCCCGCCCAACTTTGAGTCTCTGGTTGGTGGTAGATCTCAATCTCAACCCCCCCCAATAATATGACTGAATTATTACTTACGATCAGTGTCAGAGACAGAGGGGCTATCACACAGTTCTGTTTTCCAGGAGGATCTTGATTATACGAGTGTTACTGTCCCTATTTGACAAATAAGAGAAAGCGAAAAGGAAAGAAAAAAAGAAGAAGAAGAGTACTTCAGGGAGTATTTGAAATAGTAATGTACCTTTGCTGTCAGAATCTCTATTTCTCACCTGGTTTTCATGAAGGTCGGTTTATATATTCAAGTCTATCCAGCCAGTGTCTGCTTTTGATGTAAGGTTTCTTATCATTACGGTTATCCTTTAAAAAGAAAAAAAATAGCCATGAGCTTTAACCAGACTGTTTTCCCCTGGCATCAAATCAATGACATGGACCTCGGAATATCTGATTCATCACCTTCATGACTAATGGATGGTGGAGGGCATAAAGATATTTTGAGAAGAAAACCACTTAAGATCAATTACTATGAGCAAAGACCAGATCCCAATGACTCCAAAAGGGAAGGCAGACCAAGTCTGGCCGTTCATTCTGCCGTCTGGGCTACTCAGAGATCTAGTGGATCATAGTTCAAAGCCAGCCGAGACAGAAAAGTTCCTGAGACTCCCATCTCCAAAGATAACTGACGAACTCCAAGCCACTTAGAGATGTGGTTCAAGTGGTAGAGTGGTCAGCACAGCAAGTTCGAAGCCCGTTGGTTACTGGCAATACAATAATAATAACAACTAAACAACAACATAGAGTTTGGACTCCCTTCTCTCAGATCATGCACAAACACCCGCCACTGAGATCCTATCCAAAATGGAGCACATGCCGGCGGTGTGGCCTCGAACCCTGGCCTCCAACGGCAATCCTCCCCAACCTCAGCCTCCCAAGGAGTTACGATTACAGGTGCAGAAGCAAAGGAAACTTCCTCCCCTTTGCCAGACATGGCGGTCTGCCTCTGAACAGACCACAGTGACAGGTCTTTAGACTTTGTCGCGTCCTGATTGCGAAGAAACCGTCCTGTCCAGTTCTCCAGACACGGCCTGCTGTAATCCACCACGGTGTATACAGCCACAAACGTGAGCCGATAGAGCAGCCAGTTGGTGGAGGTATACAGAGAGGAGACGCAGAACTGATCTAGGAGGGTCCATCTTGCAGCTAGTGAACAACTTCCTTGGACCCCCAGTGGTTTTACTTATTTAGTTAGTTGGTCCTGAGGCTTGAACTCTGGGCCTGGGCGCTGTCCCTTCAGCTCCAGGCAAGAGCTTGAGCCACACTGCCATTTCCGGTTTTCTGGTGGTTTTATTGGAGATAAGAACCTCACAGACTTTCCTGCCCAGGCTGGCTTTGAACCACGATCCTCAGATCTCAGCCTCCTGAGTAGCTAGGATGACAGGTGTGAGCCACCGGTGCCTGGTAAGGCCTCATTTTTAATCTCTGTAAATCAGTATTCACTGACTGGAGCAATCGGCTGATATATAATGCAAGTTCCAGTCCTAGTTCACCGTCCAGGGAGCTGGATGCATTGGATGGGCGGGTCAGTGCCGCCCAACGCACCTTTAGGCAAACAACGTGGAGCTTCATTTGCCAGGAAGAGTTAGAACCAAGGGTAATACGAGAGAGCATTTCACTGAGCAGGCAGTGGGTAGATCTCTCCGCTACGGAGATACCAGGAGCAATATCTCTCCACTAAAGACATCGGTTGGTTGTAGGGTGGATTCATAGCAAGGCCAAAGAACCACAGATGAAACCCACCCACAGTCACAATGGCAGCCATGCCCATGTTTCCAGAAGCGTGGTGGATGATAATGGTAAGGCTGTCAGTGTGATGAATATGGTTATCTTCACATCTCTATAAAATCGACCGTAAAAGCCCAAGTGAAAGTTGACAGGTCATTACTTGGTGAAGCCATTCTGGGAATTTCCACCCCCTCCAGCCTCCCTCCTCCATGATACATAGCCCCTGTTATTCATGGATGACAAAGGGAAAGGAAGAAATAGTTCAATTGCATTCAGAAATCAAATTACAAGCTTTATAATATACACATTCAGGTGCACTCGAGACAACATGCAGCTTGAAGCTGATTAACAAATTCACTTCAGTCTGGCTTGATTCAACCTCACTCACTGGAGATGCCAACAAGCATTTCTGTCTTTTTTTTGTCGGTTGTGGGGCTTGAACTCTGGGCCTGGGCGCTGTCCCTCAGCCCTTCAGCTCAAGGCTAGTGCTCTACTACTTGAGCCATAGAGCTACTTCTGGTTTTCTGAGTGGTTCATTGGAGATCAGAGTCTCACGGACTTTCCTTCCCCGGGGCTGGCTTTGAACCGTGATCCTCAGAGCTCAGCCTCCTGAGTAGCTAGGATGACACCGGAATTATCATTTCCCCCTATGCTCACCATCACTGAGGATATTTATCCAACATTAACTCTATGTCTAGACACATTTTTTTTTCTTTTCCTGCCTTTCCAAGACATAACCCCCCACTCCTGCCCCAGGTTGCTTTCCATTTCTTCTGTAATTATCTCCCTTATGAAAAAAAACCTGTTATACCTAGGAGCTAAACGTTCTCCACACTGGAAACTGTTGCTTGCCAACTGGCAATCCAATCTTCTAGCGTCAAAGAACAGAAGGATGACTGTGGCTCAATAAGCAAATGCTTAATGATTTAATCAGGTTTAGGGCCCGTAAAACCCCCAAACACATGCGTATTTAATTTTTCCTTTACATAGCACCTCATAAACCCTCCATAAACATTCCATAGAAGGCCCATTTGAATAACAGATTGGGGGCATGGGTTCGGGTCCTGGTGTGGCCACTTCCTTTCTTTTGTTTTAGTAGATTCAGTTCTAGGGATTTGAAGAGCACCGATGTCAAAATGTGTTGGCCTGCTCCAATGGATGCCAGCTGGATAGGTGGATGGGATGGTGTTTGAACCCTGTGAAATCTGGACCCCATTCTGTTGACCTACATAGCAAGGACAATGGATATAAAATTGGTCTGGGTCTTTGGACCCCTCCAGCCCCCCAACTTTTGCCATGCATACAATGGAGTCGAAGCCGCTGCTCCAAATGCATTCCTTTTATGGTTTTCTTTTCTTTCCTTCTTTTTTTTTTTGTCAGTTGTGGGGCTTGAATTATGGGCCTGGGTGATGTCCTCAGCTCTTCAGCTCAAGGTGAGTGCTCTACCACTTAAGCCACAGCGCCACTTCTTTTTCAGTTTATATGGTGCTGAGGAATGGAACCCAGGGCCTCATGCCTGTGAGGCAAGCACTCTACCACTGAGCCATCTTCCCAGCCCTTCTTCCTTAAAGTCCCAAATCCAAGTATTTCCTTAACATGCTACAGCTCGTAATATGGCTTCCTCTTTCTTGAACAGCAGGTCTTCCATTCTGTTGACTTCGATCTCACGAGAGATCATTTGGAGAGGCAATGGAACTCATCCAGATATAGATGATAATGGTATTGGTTATCTATGCGTCAATGTTTGAGGTGACCTGTCGGGCAGGCTGTCCAGCAATCACAGCAATCTGGAGTAAATATTATGATGTCCCCAAAGGAGAGGCTGGGCTGCGGTGTTGATAGTTACCACAGCAACAAAGAAACCCACAAAACCCTCTTGTTTCCATATCGTGGAGTTCATTTCGCTTAGCATCATTTTGGGTAGTCATATGTATATCACTATTGAGCTACTTTGATCCTCTTCTAGGACTAGCCCAGACATATACTAATTGTGACAAATGAGGGAGACCATGGAGCCTATGTTGCTTTGGGTCTGGCTTACTTCACTTAATATGACTTTTTTCTTTGTCTTTCCATTTCCTTATGAATGGGGTGGTGTCATTCTTTCTGATGGAAGCATAGAATTCATAGAATTCACATCTTCTTGCTCCATTCATCTACTGAGGAACATCTGGGTTGGTTCCATTATCTTAGCAACCAGTCCGACTTATTTAACATTAGAAGACTTAAGATCTCTTGCTCTGAAATCTCTAGATAGCCACGTTGGAAAACAAGTATTCAAAGGCTGAGCTATAGGTATTCAATTTAAAATGGTTATCTGTCATGGAAAAGGCCTGCTCATTTTATGACACTTCAGATGTGCTGTCTTTTTTTTTTTTTTAATGAGGAAGACACTTCTGAAATTCATATGCCCTTATAATTGAGTGAACAGGGCTAGAATATATAAACACATTTTGAATTATACACCAATCATCAAGCTGTTTTTTTTTTTAGGTGCTCACGAGGTACAGAAAATGTCAGAGGACATGCTAAAAGGTCACATAAATTTATACTTTAAATTCACCCTTCGATGAAACTAATTTGTATGATGAGTAAAGGCTTGGAGCATTTTCCTGAAGCAAAGATTTTCTTCAAGAATTGGAAGTTCTGGGGGCTACTAAAAAAAAAAAAAAAGAAAGTATATGTTGAAGTAATTCATCATGAATTCATTCCAATGTTCTCATGATTATTAAAAAACAACAAGCACAAAAACAAAACAGCTGGGCGCTAGTGGCTCTTTCCTGTCATCCTAGCTACTCAGGAGGCTGAGATCTGAGGCTCGTGGTTCAAAGCCAGCCCGAGGGAAGGAAAGTCTGTGAGACTCTGATCTCCAAAGAACCACTAAAAAGCTAGAAGTAGAGCTGTGGCTCAAGTGGTGGAGCACCACGGTTGAGCTAAAAAAAAAAATTCTAAGGAACAGCACCCAGGCCCTGAGATTAAGCCCTACTACTGGCATATATATAAATACACACACACGAGGTACTCTGACCCAACAAATTTATTTATACTTACACCACCAGAAATAAGGTGCAAGTTGAACAGTCCTAGCTGTGTATCTGCTCATCTGCGTGTGCCACCAACAAGATGCTGTTTGAAACCAGGAACGTCTGTAATTGTTATTCTCACCACGTACAGAACACCTGTAATTTGCTCAATGTGGGCTGAAAGGCTGAGCACAAACTCCGGGGTCTTCACGTTTACGAATACCTGCATATATCATCAGGATGAAGATAGACCGTCATGAAACGGAAGGCTAAGCCTTTAAAACCTGTCAGGTGAAGCTACCTGCTCATCAGAGAACACTGCCAACGACCCGTTATTTGAAGGGAATCTTTGCTTTCAAGTCAGAGGGTGTTTCCTTGGGTTGAGAGGTATAGGGACAGACAGGGAGGCTATGATTTGGGCATGCTATAATCTGACTTTGATCATATTTTTTCTTTTTTGGTTGGTCCTGGGGCTTGAACTCGGGGCCTGGGCGCTGTCCCTCAGCTCTTCAGCTCAAGGAGACCGCTCTGCCACTTGAGCCACAGCGCCACTTCTGGATTTTTCTGCTTATGAGGTGCTGAGGAATGGAACCCAGGGTCTCATGCTTGCGAGGCAAGCGCTCTACCACTGAGCCGCCTTCCCAGCCCCTGACTTTGATCACTTCTGTCTCCTTCTGTTCCTTAGTATTCCCGACTGACCAGCCTGAAGCTGTTTGGGACACAGCTCTAATAGCAGTTTGTTCCAACACATTTTTATTGTTTTTTTTTTTTTTTAATTTTAGGTGAGATCACATTGACCTATTTATATTTATGGGGCAATCTGTCACTCCAGAAATCCTGGAGAAGAAAGAATTAATCAGACCCTGGGAGACCAGGCCAAGACTGAACTAATTTGTTTGCTGTTGTTGTTTGCTTCGCCCATGATCTTTGCCTTTTGAGAGGAATTAAGAATTTCCTTAAAGAGAATGGCCGATGTCTCTGTCAACCCTGGGACTTCGCAAAGCTCCAGGGAGGAAACTCAACAGTCCTGGAAAAGCGGGGCAAAGAAGGAATTCCTCTTCTCTCTAGCCTTGACCAGAGCCCTGCTGTCTACCAAAGCAGTTACGGCACAAAGAGTGAGACCAGGAGCTAGGGGAGCTCAGGTAGAATCTACGGCAGCCTGGTCCCTATGCTGGAAAGGGCCAGCACGTGGAAACACACACACACACACACACACACACACACACACACACACACACACACACACACACACACACACACACACACACACACACACACACACACACACACACCATATGGAGCTAAGGAGAGACTTCTCAGAAGAGGTGAAAGAAAGAAGGAAGAAAAAAAAAGCAAGCAAAGAAGCAAGAAAGAAAGGCAAAATTATCCCTGCCCAGAAAGGAAATGCAAATCAAAACAACCCTGAGATTCCATCTCACCACAGTTAGATGGGCCAACATCGTGAATTCAAACAACAAGCATTGTAGGGGCTGTGGGGAGAAAGGAACGCTACTGCAAGGCTGGTGGGGTTGTAAACTAGTGCAACCACTCTGGAAAGCAGTCTAGGGGTTCCTCAAAAAAAAAAAAATTAAAAATAGGCCTTCCTATGACCCGGCCATACCACTCCTGGGCATCTACCTAGAACTTCATGAGCCAGGATAGGATAAAGACACCTGTACAACCACGTTCATTGCTGTATTATTCACAACAGCCAAGCTGTGGAAACAGCCCAGATGCCCCACCATAGATAAGTGGATCTAAAAAACTGTGGAATTTTACACTGCCATGAGAAAGAATAAAATCACGTTGTGTGCAGGGAAATGGATGGAACCAGAACAGATCATGTTAAGGATAAATTTCAGGTTCTATAACTCCTTTATTTCCTTCTTTCCTCCCTCCCTCCTCCCCTTCCTTCCGTCCTTCCTATCTTCCATTCTCCCTCCCTCCCTCCCTCTTTCTTTCTTTCCTTCCTACCACCCTCCCTCCCTCCTTTTCCTTCCATCATCCCTCCCTCCCTCTCTCCTTTCCTTCTTTCCTTCCTTCCTACCACCCACCCTCCTTCCCTCCCTCCCTTTTTTCCTTCCTTCCTTCCTTCCCCATCCTTTCTGCTACTCTTCTCTCTGTGATGAGTTATCTAACACTGCATTAAATATTCCTATCGAATCTAATGGCTTAAAAAGATAATACATGAGCTGGGCTCAAGCCTGTCATCCTAGCTACTCGGGAGGCTGAGATCTGAGGATCAAGGTTCAAAACCAGCCCGGACAGGAAAGTCTGTGAGACTCTTATCTTCAAGTGGCGCTGTGGCTCAAGTGGTAGAGCGCTCATCTTGAGGTAAAGAGCCAAGGGCAGTGCCCAGGCCCAGAGTTCAAGCCCCACAACCCCACCCTGGGGCTGGGATGGCCAGACACACACCATCACACATTAACCACATTTTACCCATCTACTGAGCCACCCCTGGAACCATCCTGCTATTTCTCCACCATGTGTCTTTAAACAAAAACCCATGTCAGCAATGGGACGTATGGAAAGTCACTCTCAGTTTTTTCCATAAGTTGAAGAAAAAGTATTTTGGGGCTGTCTTCCGGATCAGCAAATTCTCTCGCTGACCAATGTTCCCAACCCCAGATGGCCACCGATGGGAGAATGGAGACTCCTGACTGCACAGAAAGCCGCCCTTCTGCCTCAGTGGCCTTGGGTGGAGGAGCCCAGCGGTGCCCTTGGCGTGGGCGGCTGAAGGCCTCTGTGCGTCACGGGAGTAACATGGCTGGTCACGCTCTAGGCTCGTTTCTTTTCATCTGGGCTCCCCCCACTTGAGGGAACTGTCCCACGAGAAGGCAGACAGGGGGGCCGGGAAGGTGGCTCAGTGGTAGAGCGCTTGCCTTGCCTGCATGAGGCCCTGGGTTCCATTCCTCAGCACCACATGAGCAGAAAAAGCCAGAGTGGTGCTGTGGCTCAAGTGGTAGAGTGCTCGCCTTGAGCTGAAGAGCTGAGGGACAGCACCCAGGTCCAGAGTTCAAGCCCCACGAACGACAAAAAATAAAAATAAAAAGGCAGACCGGGTGAGCCAACCTCACCCCGAATTCTACTCCAAATGAACACAGAAGGCTGGGGAAACAGAGAAGACCGGCGAGTGTGGATAGGACATGTGCCACACAGTGTATTTATTTCTTAAAAGTAGATATGGATGGAAAGGCGGGCGCCAGTGGCTCACACCTGTCATCCTAGCTACTCAGGAGGCTGAGATCTGAGGATCGGGGTTCCAAGCCAGCCCGGACAGGAAAATCCATGAAACTCTTATCTCCCACGAACCACCAGAAAACCCGAAGTGGCGCTGTGGCTCAAGTGGTAGAGCGCTCTCCTTGAGCTGAAGGACTGAGGGATGGCATCCAGGCCCAGAGTTCAAGCCCCATGACTGACAGTATATACATATACACATCCTCCTGCCGGTCCACCAGCGCCCCGCTGGACCACCATGTGTGGTGTCCGGGCTGCGGGTGCCGAAGCGGGGACCATCACTCGTGTACCCCGGGAACGGCAGACACGGTCCAGGACAGTTCCCGGCTCAGGCCTCTGTGAGCACTGTTGTGAGAGTCAGTGAGCACGATGCAATGACATTCCACCTGAGGTGCGTGGGGAAGGCAGGATTCCCCTTGAAGCTTCCAACTCCAAGGATTTGTTTTTCTTTCTTTTTGGCCAGTCCTGGGACTTGAACTCAGGGCCTGGGTGCTTCATCCCCAAGCTTTTTATTTTTATTTTTTTGCTCAAGGCGGGCGTTCTACCACTTGAACCACAACGCACTTGTGGCTTTTTCTGCGGAGGTGGCAGACGGAGGAATCGAACCCAGGGCCTCATGCGTGCAAGGTGAGCACTGTACTGTCAGCTACCTGCCCAGTCCGAGGAGTCTTCATCTGCTTCCTGAGGGATGGGCATTGTGGACAGGATGGAGGGGAAAAATCACCCAGGGCCTAGGCACAAGGTGGGGTGGGCACCGGCCATCAGAGGGTATTCAGACCTCAGAGGGTGTTCAGACCCCGGGGCCCTTGTGCCCTCGGTGTGAGAAAAGCTCCCAGGACCGCAGGACCCCTGGGGAAGGCCAGGTCACCATGCAGGAGAATAAAACACCCAGGCGGAGCATGCCACCAGGGAATGTATTTGGTACGTGCAAATGACCGAGTTCACGGTTGCCAAGTCGCACACCGCCACCTGGTGGTGGAAGCGCTCATTCACACGTGGCGCCTGGTGTCCTGCCTGTTTGCCTGGCCACCTTCCCGGGTGCCACCCATCTGCCATGACCCCCCCCCCCCCCCGCCATATCCATGATCCAGGGGCCAGGAGATGTGCAAGGCCTTTTGCCACTGCAAGCCGGCCCCATTCTGACTGATTATTATTATTATTATTATATTTATATTTATTATTATTATCTGTTGTGGGGCTTGAACTCTGGGCCTGGGCGCTGTCCCTCAGCTCTTCAGCTCAAGGCTAGCGCTCTACCTCTTGAGTCACAGCGCCACTTCTGGTTTTCTGGTGGTTTATTGGAGATCAGAGTCTCACTGACTTCCTGCCCTGGCTGGCTTTGAACCATGATACTCAGATCTCAGCTTCCTGAGTAGCTAGGATGACAGGTGAGAGCTGCCGGCACTCGGCTGACCCAGACAACATTGAACATTTAAGGTTCCATTTCCAGGCCAGGGCTGGTGGCTCAT
The DNA here is from genome assembly GCF_024711535.1 of Dipodomys merriami. Taxonomy (NCBI): domain Eukaryota; kingdom Metazoa; phylum Chordata; class Mammalia; order Rodentia; family Heteromyidae; genus Dipodomys; species Dipodomys merriami. The sequence goes on along the minus strand of NW_027206268.1, from coordinate 1,831,087 downwards.
GCTTGGAATCCCAGCGACTCAGGAGGCTGAAATCTGAGGGCCATGGCTCAAATCCAGCCTGGACAGATGGATCGATAAGACTCACGCAAAAAGCCAGAAGCAGAAGCATGGCTCAGGGGGTTAAGCATCATCAGGGAGCGAGAGCCTGAGGCCCCGAGTTGATGATTTGTTGTTGTTGAATGTGCACAGACGCAGGTCACGATCTCTGGGTTGGGGTGCTGGCAGGAGGCCCAGGCATCACCCCAGGCTCCTCCCATTGAGGGGACCCCATAGTCATCCCCGCTGGACCGTGGGGAAACCATCTGGCTGGATATTTTCCTGCAGCACACGTCATGTATTAATCTATCCTTCACTCAGAAAACTGGAAGTGGCACTGTGACTCAAGTGGTAGAGTGCTCACGTTAAGCTGAGGACAGTGTCCAGGCCCAGAGTTCAAGTCCCGACCAAAAAAAAAAAAAAGTTAAAAAAAATTCCAGTGATTATCACTCCAATGTCATCCATGCCAAAAACCTAACAAGAAACACATGGCATTTTAATACATTTTAACTCAACATTTCAAAAATAGAACTTTAATAGGTAATCAGTCTTAAAACATATGTAGTACTGGTGAGAGATTTTTGTGGGTGTTTATATCAAGTTTTTTTTTTTTTAATCTCCTGTGAACTTCACCTTCACTCTATTTGGATGCCAGATTTTGATTCAAAATAGTTTCTTTGTGTTTAGATTTCACAAAATTTACAGTTGGGAAAAAAAAACAAACCAGATTCATCTACCCAAGTCATTCCAGCCATTCTTGGAATTAAGTGCTTCCTGTTGAAGCACTAAGAGATTGATCATTACAGAGCTTACATACAGTCAGTCGCGTGGCTTTATCCAGTACAAACATTCATCTTACTGCTAGAAGAATGTTTAAAAAAAAGGAATACAATTAAGTGTTTGTCAAAGTAACACGAAATATTCCTGTTGGTACTGGCTTGATTTTAACCCTAGAAATCATAATGTGAAAATACACCCGTGCCAGTGATTTAGAAATAGCTCTCTGAGGTGGACTCTAGGCCATGTCAAGATGAAAGTCCCTCGTAAAACTAATTGTTTAAAAAAAAAAAAAAGAAAGAAAAGAAAGAAAAACGTAGCCGGGGTGCTGGTGGTTCACCGCCTGTCATCCTAGCTACTCAGGAGGCTGAGATCTGAGGATAGAGGTTCAAAGCCAGCCTGGGCCAGGAAAGTCCATGAGACTCTTATCTCCAAATAACCATCAAGAAAAGCTGAAAGTAGAGCCGTGGCTCGAGTGGTAGAGCTCTAGCCTTGAGCAGAGGCTCAAGGGCAGCGGCCAGACCCTGAGCCTAAGCCCTGGACTGGCAAAAAAAAAAAAATTAAATAAAAAACATTGGCTGTCAGATTTACTTCATGATCTGGTTACAAGTTTCAGTTCCAAAATTAAATAGTATCTGGGCACCGCGGTTCACTCCCGTAATTGTGACTACTCCAGAGGCAGAGGTGGGGAGGATCACAGTTCGAGGCCAGCACCAGGCAGAAGAGTCCATGAGAGCCCCCTCCCCCTCCATGTTGATTTAAGAAAAAGCTGGCCGGGTGCTGGTGGCTCACGCCTGTCATCCTAGCTACTCAGGAGGCTGAGAGCTGAGGATCATGGTTCAAAGCCAGCCTGGGCTGGAAACTCCGTGAGACTCTCATCTCTAATAAACCACTAGCAAACTGGAAGTAGCGCTGTGGCTCAAGGGGTAGAGTGTTCACCTTGAGCTGAGGGACAGCGCCTAGGCCCAGAGTTCAAGCCCCAGACCAAGACAGAAAAGAAAAAAAAAAAAAAGAAAAGAAAAAGAAAAAGCTGGCATGCAGATATTCCAGCTGTGTGGGAGGCAGAAAACAGGAGGATGGTGAGCCAGGCAGAAAGCCAGAACCCCACCCCCCATCTCAGCAATAACCCAGGCAGAAAGGTCAGAGGACATGGTTCAAGTGGTAGAACACCTGCCTAGTGAGTGTCGGCTCTGAGTCCAAACCCTGGTACAAGGTAAAAACCGAGAGAGCGTAGATGGTGAGGTAGCTGGGGGGAGACCTACTGGTAACTGCGGGTGTCTTCTCTGTTTACCCCACGTCCACGCCATCGTTTCAGCATCTGGGATCAGAGGAGGGAGGAGGCAGCCCTGTGCCGATGGCTGGTGGGAAGCCCGGGCGCCGGCTCTTCCTCCTTACATCTTGGCTGCCAACCTCTTGAATTGTTCCTGTAGCTCCATCTTGGCGACTGCGGACAGGTGGACTTCATCGGGGCCGTCCGCTAAGCGCAGGGTTCGAGACAGGGCATACCTGAAGAGAGAGAAGCAGCAGCAGCAGCAGCTGGCGGGCGGCTCACGCCTGCTCATCCAAGCTGCTCTGGAGGCTGAGGGCTGAGGGTGGCTGTTCAAAGCCAGCCTGGGGGCCGGGACGTGTGTGAGGCTGATTTCTACTGAATCACCAAAAAGGCTGCAGGTGGCGCTGTGGCTCAAGTGTTAGAGTGGCCACCTTGAACAACAAAGCTAAGGGATGGCGCCTCTAGCTCCAAGTATGAGGAGAGAGAGAGAGAGACGGGGGGGGGGGGGGGGGGGGAGGGGGAGGGAGGAAGGGGAAATATCACAGGGGAACATACTTCAATGTCTTGGTAATGCTAACCCAAGACAGTACTGAGCCTGCCAAGGCAGGAATAGAAAAAGCTCAAAAGCACGAATTCCAGATGTGTATATTTTATTTCCAAGCCTGTCAGACAGAGAGTTTGGCAGTGCTGGAATTGAAATTGCAGGCACTGCACTTGCTAGGCGGGGGTCCTACCGGAGCCACACACCTCAACTTCCACCCTTTTCATTTATTTTATTTATGGCTGGTCGTGGGGCTTGAACTCTGGGCCTGGGCGCTGTCCCTCAGCTTTTCAGCTCAAGGCGAGCCCTCTACTGCTTGAGCCACAGTACCACTTCTGGTTTTCTGGTGGTTCACTGGAGATCAGAGTCCCATGGACTTTCCTGCCCCAGGCTGGCTTTGAACCATGATCTTAATATCTCAGCCTCCTGAGTAACTTGGATGGCAGGCGTGAGCCATGGGTGCCTGGCCATTTATTTATTTATTTTGAGACAAGGTCTCACTGAAGAGCCCGGGCTGGCATGAAACTTGAAATCCTTCTTGAGAACTGGGATCATAGGTATGTACCGCTATCCCCGGCGAGAGAAAGACTACTTAGCAGTTAAAATGCCTGTTGTGCCAGGCGCCGGTGACTCACGCCTGTCATCCTTGCTACTCAGGAGGCTGAGATCTGAGGATCGCGGTTCAGGAAAAGTCCATGAGACTCTTCTCTCCAATGAACCACTCAGAAAACTGGAAGTGGCGCTGTTGCTTACGTGGTAGAGTGCTCTCCTTGAGCTGAAGAGCTCAGGGACGGTGTCCAGGCCCCAAGTTCAAGGCCCGTGACCGACTAAAGAGAAGAGCCTGTTGTTTTCGATGCTCATCGGCTGGCAGGCAAGGCTCCAGCCCGGAGCTTACAACCCAGCCAGGAGCGGAGACGCCCTGGGGTGAGGGGGTACTCACATGTTGGCTAGAGGGAAGTCCTGGGAGACGCCCGCGCCCCCGCACACCTGGATGGCCCGGTCGATGATCTTGCACACGGCCCGCGGGGCGGCCACTTTGATCATGGCGATCTACACGGGGCGAGAGGCACAGAGAGGGTTGGTGGGCATCTTCTCTGTGAAAGGAGGGGGTCTCCAGCGCTCTGCCCCAACCTCAGTCACCAAGGCCTCTGGGCAGGGGCCACGCGGCCGGACCATGCCTGTGTTCGCTTCTGCGCTGCTGCTGCCTCCTGGGAGGACCACAGGGGACCTCTGAGTGCCCCCCTAAACTTCGCTGAGGAAAGTGGGTGATCGCGCCTCACTGCGTTTCCTCTTAGGGGCTTTTTAGAACCAAGTGGTTTCTGTCCTTAGTCCAGGGGAGCCGCAAGGGACTGTGTGACACCGCCATCCCACGAAGCGCTGTGTCACCACTGCTGTCCCCACGATCGGAGCCAAAGGTGCGGGGGGGCGGGGGGGGGGCTGGACACCCAGCCTGGGCTCACAAGGCTAAAGAACAAAGCCTGGGCTTTGCCTGCTCTCAAGGATGCTAAGGAAGAATCACTCCACCCCCTGGTGCAGCCCCAGGGCCAGAGACCCGACAGTCTGCGAACCAGGGACTCGAATCTTGTGTGAACCAGGGACACGATCATCTGTGAACCAGGGACTTGATCGTCTGTAAACCAGGGACATGATCGTCTGTGAACCAGGGACTGGACCATCTGTAAACCAAGGACAGGACCATTTGTAAACCAGGGACATGATCGTCTGTGAACCAGGGACACGGATCTCATGTGAAGCAGGCCCATGATTGTCTGTGAACCAGGGACTTGATCGTCTGTGAACCAGGGACACGGATCATCTGTGAGCCGGAGACTCGTGTGAGGCATGGATCTCGTGTGAGGCAGGCCCACACGGGGCTCACCTCCTTCCTGGCCTCGGCGCTGCCCCGCGTGTCGATGCTGTGGGCGGCGCTCAGCGTCAGCAGGCGGATCTCCTCGATGGCGATGCGGCTCTCGGCGATCCAGTGCGCCACCACCTCCTGCGGGCAAGGCCAGGCTGCTGTGAACGCCAGTGACCTCCGGCGCCCCGCAGACACAGTGCTGCCCTGAGGACAGGCACCCCGACGGTGAGGAATGAAGCCTGCCGAGACGGGTCGGACTGGTGGACAGCTGTGGGGCCCGGCTCAAACCACGGCCACGACCAGTGGCCCAGCCATGAAAGGCCGGCATGCCTTCAGCAAGCTCAGTGTGAGCATCGCTAACCACGTGTGGTGGCGGCACAGCTGCCAGTCGAGAGTCTGGACTGACGTGACATAAACTGAACACTCAGATCTCTTTTCTTTTTTTTTTTGCCAGTCCTGGGGTTTGAACTCTGGGCCTGGGCACTGTCCCTGAGATGCTTTTTGCTCAAGGCTAGCACTCTACCAGTTGAGCCACGGCTCCACTTCTGGCTTTTTCTGTGTATGTGGTACTGAGGAATCGAACCCAGGGCTTCATGCATGCTAGGCAAGCACTCTACCACTAAGCCACATTCCCAGTCCAACACTCAGATTTAAACGTTGGCTTTGTGTTTTCTTTTTTCTCCCTAAATCAATGTAAAGTCCTCTCACTGATAATATTGTTATAGACATTCCATGTGGACCATATTTGGGATACAGTAGCGGAATTAAAAACTTTTTTTTTCAAAGTTTTCTTTTTACGTGTTTTTGAACATGTGGCTATAAAGCCAGTGTGGTGGTGTGTGCCTGTGGTCCTGGCACTGAAGAGGCTGAGACAGCATAAGGAGAAACTATCCCTGCAAAATAAAATAAGCTGGGTGCCGGTGGCTCAAGCCCGTCATCCTAGCTACTTAGGAGGCTGAGATCTGAAGACTGGTGTTCAAAGCCAGCCTAGGCAGGAAAAATCTGTGAGACTCTTACTTCCAATTAACTACCAAAAAAAAAAAAAAAAAAAAAAAAAAAAAAAAAAAAAAGCTAGAAGTGGATCTGTGGCTCAAGTGGTAGAACGCTAACTTTTGAATACAAAAGCTTGGGGTCAGTGCCCAGATCCTGAGTTCAAGCCCCAGGGCCAGCAAAGACAATAAATAAATAAAATGTAGTTTATGACTACAAGACTTAAAATGTCATCTGTGCTCACACACTGTTTCTTATTGTGTGACTCAGAAACCAGGCTCCGAATTAACCACTTCAAATGGGCATCGGTCCATGCCTAGGAGCTTGCTTGGCTGAGGATCTTGGAAATTACAGCTTCAAGAACAGGACTAGAAAGGCCTGTACCTCTCAGCTTTCCCAGACACAGCCTGCTCTGGGGTGAATCTTCACAGACAGTAGATTTACCGAAGAACGTAACATGGGTGGTGGCTGAGGGCTTTAGGAAGCCATCAAGTGTCTTTAACAAAGCTGGAACTTTGCTGGACAGCCTGGAATAATCAAGAAGCCAGCTGGAAGGAGTCTCCAAGTTGAGGGAAATTAAATGCTACTTTTGCAAATCAGGAGGGGTGTGGTGGAGGGGGGGAGGAAAAAAAAGAAAAGAGCTGGCCCAGGTTTCCTGTTTATGACATGCACACACATGTCTTTTTGTTTCTGCCAGCTCGTTTATTTATGCCAGATGCATGAAGTTTCCGATGAAGATGCGTGTGTTGTTTTAAAAAGCCCAGGCGCCAGTGGCTCACGCCTGTCGTTCTGAGATCTGAGGATCCGAGATTCAAAGGCAACCCTGGGCAGGAAAGTCCATGAGATTATCTCCCATGAACCACCTGAAAACTGGAAGTGGTGCTGTGGCTCAAATGGTAGAGTGCCCGCCTTGAGGTAAGAGACAGTGCCCAGGCCGAGTTCAAGCCTTATGACCGACCCCCCCCCCCAAAAAAAAAATTACCTAGTGAGCACAGACACTTCACACAATTAGCTTCAGTAACCATCACTATTTTTCCTGGCCCTCTCCCTTCACTCTCCACCCTCTGCGCTATTGCTATTAGGAATTTTAGCATTAGTAACTGTTGCTATTATGAGTAACACTGAGCACTGGAATACATTGTTCCTGCAGGATTGTATAAAGTAGTCCTAAATGTACTTTATATTGGGATCAATGTACTAAAATATACTTGGTCAGCAAATGCAAATACAATACTACCAACACAAATCTGATCTAATACTGACAGGTTACCAATAGGAACTAATAAAGAATAAGGGACTGGGAGTGTGGCTCAGTGGTAGAGTGCTCGCCTAGCACGCATGAAGCCCTGGGTTCGATTCCTCAGCACCACATACACAGAAAAAGCTGAAGTGGCGCTGTGGCTCAAGTGGGAGAATGCTAGCCTTGAGCAAAAAGCAGCTCAGGGACAGTTCCTGGGCCCTGAGTTCAAGCCCCAGGACTGGCAAAGAAAAAAGAAGGAACTCCTTACGTGCTCATACAGTTTCTTGTTAAAGGCGCTCCTTTGTGCCGACCGCTCACACATGATCTGCAGCGCGCGCTCTGCCACGCCGACGGCTCTCATGCAGTGGTGGATTCTGCCCGGCCCGAGGCGGCCTTGGGATATCTCAAAGCCCCTGCCTTCCCCTGTCAGCAGGGAGAGAGAACGTGAGAAGGCGCCCAGCCGATCCCGCCATCCGTACACATCCTCAGACAACTCATCAAAAGTGGCCCTGTGGTGTGGAAGCCAATTCTAGCATGAGGTTTCGTGGTACATGGAGGCGAATGTTGCTTTCTATGTTTGTAAGAGTCATCGATCGTTCAATGCGACTTTCCCTGTGCTGTAACAGTCACAAAGGTACGTAGGGGCAGGAGCAGGGGAATTCGGAATCCAGGACCAGGGGCAAGGAAAGGCTGAAGGAGGGAGAGAGTGGATGGGTGACCAAAATCACATTAGGACCAGCTTGGCAAAGGGGGTTGGGGCTGGGTAGGTGGCATTCTTTACAGGGTTTGAGGAATTCTGTGAGGTCTGGCTGAGATTCCTGCTGAGAGGCAGGATGGAGTCCATCCAGGCTTGAGTGTTAACTGCCATTCAGCCACCAGCCTCAACTACCATTGACAAGAGACTGAGATTCTCTTAAGTAGAGAAAAAGCCTCCAGATGATGTTGCTCTGAATTGTACAATTTTCGGATACAGCTGTGTTTGACACTGATGGAAAGTACCGAACCATCTCTAAGATTTAAAGAAGACCTACTATTCCCTGTGAGAAAAAAAAAAATATCCACAGAATGGAAAAATCTGCCCTTGATTAAAATGGTGGGTTTGAGACAGGAGCGCCACTGAGGGCGGACCGTCCATTCATCCATCTCTTGCGGATACAGACGTGAAAATAGTCACCGGCTGTGCTGGAGAGGAACCACCCCCACCTTGTCTCACCTAGTATTAAATTGCTGGCAGGAACGCGCACTTGGTTAAAATGGATCTCCATGTGGCCTCCGTGGGACTGATCTGGGAAACAGAAAACACAAGTTCCCAGAGAAAAGATGAGCTCACAGAGTCACAGACAAACGTTCTGCTGGGATAGATGGGCAAGGACTTTTTTTTTCCCCCAAGTTGCGGGTCTTGAACTCTGGGCCTGGGCGCTGTCCCTCAGCTCTTCAGCTCAAGGCGAGGCTCTACCACTTGAGCCACAGCGCCACTTCCGGTTTTCTGGTGGTTTATTGGAGATAAAGAGTCTCATGGACTTTCCTGCCCGGGCTGGCTTTGAACCACGATCCTCAGATCTCAGCCTCCTGAGTAGCTAGGATTACAGGCGTGAGCCACCAGCGCCCGTCTCAAGGACCTTTCTAAGTCGACCTCTGCCCTGAACTGCCAGTACCTTCCTCTTCTGAAAATTCAACAACTGGCTAAGGTTGAGGGGGTTTTAAAACTCATTCATTCCAGAGGTTTTTCTCGTTTTTATAAAGCTTCAGGGTTATGGAAAAACAAAACTGGGCTTTATAGGTTTTGTTGAACTATTTAATGTTGCTTTTTCTCTGGAGATATGTGCACCTACGTGTGCACACACACACAATATTCAGATAAATTTCAGAGGAAAAAAAAAAAAGTTTTCCTGTCCCTGGCATGGCCAGAAGACAGATTCTTGTCTTGGCACCGCCCATGCCTCTGGCTCAGAAGGTTCTGGAAATGATCTCCTGCCAACAGCACACCCTTTTCCTGTCCACATGGAGTTAGCAGACAGCCCTTTTAACAGGAGGTTCTTCTTGGAAACCAGGACTTGGAGAGAGGTGCGTGCGTGCGTGTGTGCGTGCATGCGTGCGTGCGTGCGTGTTTCAGGCTGAAAACTGAGGGATGGCCATACGTTCACTGTTCTTGTTTTGCAGGCTGTCTCCTTAACTGCAGTTCACTCAGCACCCCTAGCTTGGCCCCTCCCCATAGAGGAGCCGAGGATGCCACACATTCTATAAAACTCAAACATCTAGCCGAGCGCCGGTGGCTCATGCCTGTCATGCTAGCTACTGAGGAGGCTGAGATCTGAGGATCATGGTTCAAAGCCAGCCCAACCAGGAAAGTTCATGAGACTCTTATCTCCAATGAACCACTCAGAAAACTGGAAGTGGTGCCATGGCTCAAGTGGTAGAGCGCTGGCCTTGAGCTGAAGAGCTGAGGGGACAGAGCCCCGGCCCATAGTTCAAGCCCCACGACCAACCAAAAACAAAAACCTCAAACATCTATCTAGCTGCAAATCTAGTACTTGTTACTCAGTCATACCCATCAGTCCCAGTCAAGGCTACAGAGAAAGTTGGGCAGACCAGTTGTTGCCTGTTTTTCCATTTTTCCCTTCCACCAGTGTGTAGTTCCACAGAGTCAAGGATCTTAAGTGTACTATGTGCTTGGGCCTTGAGCAGGTCCTGCTCTATGGGTCATGGAGAAGCCAGGGCTCTGCGTGTGTCCACACTGAATGGCAGACAATGGATTCTGGGGAGTTCTACAACAGCCAGAGAAGGAAAATGTTTTGCACTCAAACAAGTCAAACTCAACCCGGTTCTTGTCGGTTGGTAAAGATCTGCACCTGGAGCTTAAAAAACAATGTGTTGCGGGGCTGAGAAGGTGGCTCAGTGGTAGAGCGCTTGCCTTGCATGCCTGAGGCGCTGGGTTCAATTCCTCAGCACCACATAAGCAAAAAGAAAAAAGCCGGAAGTGGCGCTGTGGCTCAAGTGGTAGAGTGCTAGCCTTGAGCTGAAGAGCTGAGGGACAGTGCCCAGGCCCAGAGTTCAGGCCCCACGACTGGACCCCCCCCAAAAAAAAAGAAGAAAAAAAAATATGTTGCTGGGCACCGGTGGCTCACACCTATCATCCTAGCTACTCAGGAGGCTGAGATTGGAGGATTGCGGTTCAAAGCCAGCCTGAGCAGGAAAGTCCCTGTGAGACTCTGATCTCCAATGAACCACCAGAAAACCAGATGTGGCACTGTGGCTCAAGTGATAGAGGAGGTCACCTTGAGCTGAAGCGCTGAGGGACAGCGCCCAGAGTTCAAGTCCCACAAGCAACCAAAAAAAAAAAGTGTGTGTGTGTGTGTGTACAAACTGTTGATTTAATTTATCTCTTCCATCACTCTCATGTAGGCAGCAGTCTCTGCTTTCCTCCTGGACTATGGCTTGCCCTTTCCAAACAGCAGACGGCCAGGACAGAAGGCTGCAGGGCCTCCACTATCTGGACATTTGGGCAGCTGTCAGGACACGCCTTGCACGTGCAGACATGGGCTCTTCCTTCAGGGTTACAAGCCCTGAGCCATGCTTCCTGTTTTCCTTCTTGCTAAGGTCAGAGGGTATCATGGATCACTTACCCAGGTAGCCAAACACCGACAAGGGCCTTATGACCTCCACTCCAGGGGTGTCCATTGGAACGAGAATCATGCTGTGCTGTTTGTGCCTGGACAGAAGGAAAGCAGTGTTAGGAAAAGCTCGCCCAGCTGAGCACTGTAGCTCACACCTGTCATCCTAGCTACTCAGGAGGCTGAGAGCTGAGGATCATGGTTCAAAGCTGGCCTGGGCAGGAAAGTCTGTGAGACGCTTGTCTCCAATGAACCACTAGAAAACCAGAAGTGGCGCTGTGGCTCAAGTGGTAAGAGTGCTGGCCTTGAGCTGAAGAGCTGAGGGATGGTGCCCAGGCCCTGAGTTCAAGCCCCACAACCCACAAAACAGAACCATGCTTGTAAAATACAAAGCCAGGCACCAGTGGCTCAGGCCTGTCACCCTAGCTACTGAGGAGGCTGAGAGCTGAAGACGAGGGTTTGAAGTCAGCCTAGGCAGGAAAGTCCATGAGACGATCTAACCACCAAAAAGCTGGAAGTGGAGCTGTGGCTCAAGTGGTAGGGTGCCAATCTTGAGCGAAAAAGCTGAGACAGCACCCAGGCCCCACGTTCAAGCCCTAGACCAGCACAAAAATAAAATTAAAAATGAAGACACTTGTAAAATACAAATATTTAACATTTCCCCTCAGACATCACAAATGACTCGTGAGCCCAAGTGGTGTGTTTCCCATAAAAACTAAAGTGATAGGGGCTGGGAAGGTGGCTCAGTGGTAGAGCGCTTGCCTTGCATGCATGAGGCCCTGGGTTCGATTCCTCAGCACCACATAAGCAAAAAGAAAAAAGCCGGAAGTGGCGCTGTGGCTCAAGTGGTAGAGCGCTAGCCTTGAGCTGAAGAGCTGTGGGACAGCGCCCAGGCCCAGAGTTCAGGCCCCATGACCGGACCCAAAAAAACAAACAAAAAACCAAAAAAAAAAAAAAAAACTAAACTGATAGAAAAATGAACTGTAAATGCTGAAGTGATTCCTCCATCGTACTCATCTTGTTACCTGGAGACGGATGGAGTTTCAGTTCTTCCCAAAACAATGGCGATTTTGCAGTTAGGATTTCCCCCTCCTAAACTCGGGGAGGAAAGGAGCAGAAATAGTTATCAATGGAAATTTCTTCCTTGACATTTCTCCCCTGAAGGTTCTGAGCCTTCCAAGTTTATCTCTGGTGAAAGAAAGAAAGAGAGAGAGAGAGAGAGAGAGAGAGAGAGAGAGAGAGAGAGAGAGAGAGAGAGAGAGAGAGAGAGAGAGAGAGAGAGAAAAGGAAGGAAGGAAGGCAGATTAGGAAGAAAGAACAACAACTCTGATTTGTTAAAGTAATAATGTGTTGGATGAAGCTGTACATCACGGAGGAAATGGCTGGTGGAGGACCAGAGTGCATTGCCTGGACAGAAGCTGTCCTGCCCCAGTAACTGGGAGCTGGGAAGAGGAGGCCTCTGTGACCCCATAGACAACGGGGCATGTCTGATGTCCCCCATGTCTCTTACTTTACACACACGATGAGGCTTGGACCCTGCCTTCAAACACTGTTCATCTACGAAGGATGCAGGAAAGGATTTTAAAAATAATAATAATAATAATAATAAATTAGCCAGGTGCTGTTGGCTTATGTCCATCATCTTAGCTAGAGACTTGCAGAGGCTGAAATCTGAGGATCGAGGTTCAAGCCCTGGCCCACAAACCTCTGATCTCAACCAGCAAAAATCCAGAAGTGAGGTATGGCTCAAGTGGCAGAGCGCCAGCTGTAAGCGGACAAAGTGGAGAACAACATCCATACCCACACAGATTTAATTTAAAATGTTTCAAAAATTAAAATGAATGCATTCCAACTGGCCAATCTAGTGGTGGCATGTACCGAGAATGGCTGGTTGGAGTGGGGGGGGAGGCAGTGTGTGGCTAGGATGGGGGAGAGCAGGAAACACCGGGTGCTGCAGGTGGAGACGCGGGACGGGACGGGACGTGGGGCTCTGGAGGGTTTTCTTGTTGGTTTTCGTTTCTAATTGGGCACCAATAATAAGGGATGGCTAACCAGCTGGCTTGTGAACACATGTCTACACCCCAATGAGGGAATGCACCCTGATTTCTCTGAAGTCATAATCTGGGCCCAATCCTAGAGGAAATTTTTTATCTAAGTCCATAAAGGCCCTTTCCCAACTGGAACAGGACATCTGAAAAGAAAAGGCTGCCCGTTGGACGGGGCTGCTGATCATCAGACACCAAATATGTGAAGCATGATCGATGGCCTCTCCCATTCCCCCACCCTCCCGCATCCCCCCAAAAAAACAGGTAAATTACTGCTGTGTTACATATGAGATAATATGAGATAAAGATGGGAATTATCTTCTCCACCCAGTCTGGGTATTTGCAATACCATCTGATCACTAGATAAAGGGGACCAGGAAGCAGTTAGATTGGAAAGAGGAAATGTTTCCCTATTCCTTTAAATGTCATGTTTTTTTTTTTTAAACAAAATATATTTCTGTTTAACCTTGACCTTTCAGAGAAAGCCTCGCAAATGTATCATCTCCCAGCCGCGAGCAGAAAGAACCTGGCAGACGCAGCAGCCAAGCAGCCCATTTACTAAAAGTGTTTTTTGCTTTCTTCTTTCTTTTTTGTGGCATTTTTAAGGAACAGGATACAAATGGTCAGCAATGAGATAGAGGAGAGGAAACAGAAGCCGCCCGGAGAACATTTCCACGTTATCGGCTGTGTAATGGAGCTCCGTGAATGGAAACAGATGGTACGGATCAAGTTTTTCTGTTTTTAAGCCAGATTCTGTGGTATCCTGAGACAGTTCCGAGCACCAGGATTGAGTCAGGAGGAAAAAATGCCATCTTCCTGAATATTTGCACGGTATTTGTAAGTTCTGGGGCTCTTAAAACCACATAGTTAGTAAACAAAATTATTCTTCTAAGGGGTAGGGAGGAAATCATGACCATTGCATGTAGACACACAACAGTCAAGAGATATTTAAAAAAAAAAATCACGTAAGTGGTGCACTGGTGGCTCACGCCTGTCATCCTAGCTACAGGAGGCTGAGATCTGAGATTGTGGTTCAAAGCCAGCCTGGGCAAGGAAGTCCATGAGACTCTTCACCCCAATTAAGAACCAAAAAAGCCAGAAGTGAAGCTGTGGCTAGAGTGGCAGGGCACCAGCTTTGAGGAAAAAAAAAAAAAAAAAAAAAAAAGCTCAAGGATAGCATCCAGGCCCTGAGTTCAGATCCCAGGACCAGCACCAAAAAGAAAAAAAAATTAAAAATCACCGAATGTGACTCATCTGAGCATCCACAAAGCCTTGCCGGTGTTTCCCCTACCAACGTTGAACTCCGCGTGAAATGCTCAGCTTTCACTTCGCTTCTGTTCTAACTGTCACAGTTCAAAGTACAATACAATAGCATTATGAGGTGGGTCTTCTTTCACAACCAAATTCCCACTGGCAAACTTTGTTTGCAGGAAAAATGGACAGAACTGGGGACCTCCACATTAAATTCAACAACTGAGCAAGACAGACGTCCCATGTTCTCTCTCCTAGGGGGGAAGCTAGTTCAAAGCAAAGAGACATAATGATCAGGTGTTAAGGCAGGGGGACAGGTTTTTTTTTTTGGGAGGGGTGTGTGAAATCAGTTCATACAGGAAAGAAAAGGGTAAAAGGGGTAAATCTGAACCAAAAAAAAAAAAAAAGTGATAAGAAAGAGTAACGGAACTGGCGGTTCAAAGCTAGCCCGCACAGGAAAGTCCATGAGACTCTGATCTCCAAGGACTAACCACCAGAAAACCAGAAGTGGTGCCATAGCTCAAAGTGTACAGCCTTGAGCAAGAGTTCAGGGGCAGCACCCAGGCCATGAGTTCAAGTCCTACAACTCACCGCCCCCCCCCCCCAGCAAAAAACAGAGTAATGGGGTGAGTTTGCTCAAAACACATTAAATCTATGTACGGAATTACCACAATGAAATCCTCTGTACAATGAATGAATACTAATAAAAAAGAGGGAAGAGGTTTTCTGGTTGTTGTTGTTGTTGTTTTTTTTAAATCACACTGACCCCTAGTTAAGGAAGAAATATCCCCCGTGTTTATTTTTCCTAGGGATCTACCTTTGAAAAGTAGACATTTAGACACTAGTCTAAATGACTAGTGTCAGTAGTACAAGGTTGCTGAAGTATATACAAACCCTGGCTGGGTCCCAAGATATCATCTTAAGCTGGGTGCTGGTCAAGCCTTTGCTTAGTGCTTCCGTGTACACGGAGAACACAAGTTCCTGTTCTGATGTTCGAAGTGGTGGCCACATTGCAGGAAGCCTCTTATTTATGTATGCTATGTTGGTTGTAGGATTTGAACTCAGGGCCTGAGTGCTATCCCTGAAGCTCTTTCGATCAAGGTGAGTGGCTCTACCAGTTTGAGTCACAGTGCCACTTCCTGTTTCTGCGTGGTTCATTGGAGATAAGGGGCTCTCGCAGGGACTTGTCTGCCCAGGCTGGCTTTGACCCCTAATCTTTAGATCTCAGCCTCCTAAGCAGCTAGGATGACAAGCGTGAGCCACTGGTGCTTGGTGGAAGCCTCTTTTCTTTGTGCATGGACCAGAAGGCTCAGTCCACTCTGCCGTAGAAGAGAACGGCATGCATGGCATGTGTGTAAAATCACTTGTTCAGGTGGGCGTGGAGGCCAGCCTTGCATGAGAAAGGCAGTTGGGCTGCTGCATGCAAATGTGAGGAGAGTCAGATGCACACAGAGGGCCAGGGCTGGCTGTCTCTTACCCCAGCAGCCGCCCAGAAAGAGAGGTTTTGGAGGCCTGTGTCCTGTCATGCCAGGAAGGAGGGGACATGAGGAGGAGGGCTTCCGTCCCGTGGCGAAAACCTGCCAAGCTCTGCAGTTCGGGAGATGGAAATCCTCTGTGCCCATTTGGATCCCAGGATGCTTGAAGAGTTTGGATTGATGCCCGGGACTGCTCTTCTATGAGATCAAAGATCAAGCGCTCAAGTGGTTAAATTTCAGGAAAGCTCTCTTGGATCCCAGATAAAGGCGGGGTGTTAAAAACAAAACTAGTAGGAGAGAGAGAGAGACAGAGAGAGAGAGAGAGAGAGAGAGAGAGAGACAGAGAGGGGGAGAGACAGAGACAGAGACAGAGGGGGAGACAGAGAAAGAGAGAGACAGAGAGACAGAGAGAGCGAAGTCTTTTCATTTTTTTTTCCATCTGCACTCCAGCCTGCGGCTCTAGGATAAATTAAACAGGTGGGTTCCTTCTTTTTATTTTTTGTTTCTCATTCTGACTGCAATGTGATTTTGTATTTCTACCTCTACACAGAGAGGCTTGAGGAGTGAAAGTTTTATAGGTGTCTAAAAATGGTGGTGTCAAAACAGAAGTATACCTTAAACTTGAAGTGAAAATGTGAACGTAGCAACAAGAAAATAATTTTCTGTACTACTGCTTATTATACTATGGCTTATCTGCAGCGCTTTGTCAAGTTAAAAATAAGTTTTGGTGTGCCATTTTTTCCCTGTTTTCTTTCAGAAGTACTATTGTTTCTCCTTATGATAATCACAGAAAGCATTCAACTGTCTTTTGTCTATATTTTCCAGGAAGGATAGTTTCTGCAAAATAATTTCTCTTCCTATTTATAATTACTCACACTGTTAGTAAGGTGAATGGTTACAATTTTACAATGCCTTCCCTTAGTATTATGTATTATCAGTCTCTGGATTTCTATGGTGACAGACAGAGAACTAAGTTCATATTGTGTAAATAAGTAATAGATTAAAAAAGGAAGACTGTAATCCTTTCCCAGATTGGAAATTTTCAAATGACCTTAATGATAAGAAAATAGTCATTCTGCAGTAAGAGAGGCGACTGGGGGGGGGGGGGTGGGAGGAGAGAAGGGTAGGAAGTGGTGGGGGAGTTTGACCAAAGTATGTGCATGTGGTGGAAATATCACATTGCAACTCCTTTGTACAATAGACATGAGCAAATAACAATAAATTTAAACTGCTGGATTGTGGGTTTTGCCTAATAAAAGCTTGTATTTTGCTCTTCTCATGCA
Organism: Dipodomys merriami; assembly: GCF_024711535.1. Taxonomy (NCBI): domain Eukaryota; kingdom Metazoa; phylum Chordata; class Mammalia; order Rodentia; family Heteromyidae; genus Dipodomys; species Dipodomys merriami. Next base: position 1,814,710 of record NW_027206268.1, on the reverse strand, counting down.
CCCAGAGCGATTTAGCAGGATTAAGTCTCTTGAAAGTAAGTGAGCAGGCTTTTTTTGTTTGTTTTTTTCGTTATTGTTGTTTTGGATGGTCATGGGCCTGAACTCTGGGCCTGGGCGCTGTCCCTCAGCTCTTCAGCTCAAGGCGAGCACTCTCCCACTAGAGCCACAGCACCACTTCTGGCTTTTTTTCTGCTTAGATGGTGCTAAGGAATCGAACCCAGGGCTTCATGCATGCTAGGCAAGCCCTCTACCACTGAGCCACCTTCCCAGCCAAGCAGGTGGTTTTGAAGAGAGTTTTTTTCAGAATTGATTCTGCTTAAGGCTGTCTTCCTCCTATGGGGTGCTGTGACTTCCACATGGCTCAGCCATGTAACCCGGAGACGGACGCTTCCTGCCCCCCCATTCTAGAACAGCAGCAGCTTTGCACCTGCTGGCAATCCGTGGCTTCACGTGTGTTTTCTGAGCAGTTTGTCAATCTGTGGCAACAGTCACCAATGAAACAGCTTCTGCCCTGGGGGACAGGGTGGTCCGGAAAACACATCATCTTCTCCGTGGGAAGGGGCGGGGGATCAGTTCTCTGGCAGGTCTGTGTTGGGTTGGAAAGGTTCTTTGGAGAGGGGACACGCGGGTTCATTAAGAAGGGGCGCTCCACAGGAAAAAGGGTGCAGATGCTTCTCATGCTGCTGCCACCTGCTGGCGGGTTGGGGTAGGGCCGCCTAGGATGAGGGATCATGGGGTGCACCAAGTTACCACCCAAGGAGCCTGGAGTGTCCTGCTACGGGGCTTTTTGTTCTTTGTAGTTTTTTGGTTGTTGGTGGTGGTTGTGGGGCTTGAACTCTGGGCCTGGGCGCTGTCCTTCAGCTTTTCAGCTCAAGGCTAGCACTTGAGCCACAGCGCCGCTTCTGGTTTTCTGAGTGGTTCATTGGAGAGAAGAGTCTGACAGACTTTCCTGCCCAAGCTGGCTTTGAATCTCGATCCTCAGGTCTCAGCCTCCTGGGCAGCTAGGATGACAGGCGTGCGCCATGGGCACCTAGTTCTAAGGGGCTTAAAAAAAATTTTTTTTTTAATTAAATGGGGCTGGGAAGGTAGGGCTCAGTGGTAGAGTGCTTGCCTCATATGCATGAGGCCCTGGATTCAATTCCTCAGTACCACATGCATAGAAAAAGCCTGAAGTGGCTCTGTGGCTCAGGTGGTAGAGCGCTCGCTTTGAGCTCTTGTTATGAGCTGAAGAGCTAAGGGACAGCGCCCAGGCCCAGAGTTCAGGCCCCACGACCAACAAAACAAAATTTAAATTGACTTATTAATTGTAGTATCTTTGGAGGGGTTTCCATTTGAGGCTTGAGTTTGGTCCTGGGGAAAGTGAACCTCTGAAGACACATGCTGAGGGTCTAATCTCAGGCCTACTGCCCAATATGGCTCCCGTGCGCACCGATCGGAGCTCACAGAGGTGTGTGCAGGAGTGGAGTCTCGGGGAAATGGGGGGGTGGGTAGAGAGGGGGGCGTCGCTGAGCCAAAAACTGTTCCACAGTATGTGTGACTCAAGTGTCCTGGCTTCTTTCCGCCCTCTAGATGGGAGCCCAGGGTCTGGATGGAAACCAGTCGGCCGACGATTATTACTACGAGGACGGGGAGCTGAACGGCACCCATGACTACAGCCAGTACGAGGCGATCTGTGTGAAGGAGGAGGTCCGGCGCTTCGCCGGCGTCTTCCTTCCGGCCTTCTTCGCCGTGGCCTTCGTGGTGGGGCTGGCTGGCAACTCGGTCGTGGTGGCCGTGTACGCCTTCTGCAAGAAGCGGAGGACCAAGACGGACGTGTTCCTCCTGCACCTGGCCGTGGCCGATCTGCTGCTCCTGGGCACGCTGCCCTTCTGGGCAGTGAACGCGGTGCATGGGTGGGTGCTGGGGGAGGCGGCCTGCCGGGTCACGTCGGCCCTGTACACGCTCAACTTCGTGTCGGGCATGCACTTCCTGGCGTGCATCAGCGTGGACAGGTACCGGGCGGTGAGCAGGGGTCCCCGCCAGCCGGGGGCAGCAGGGCGGCCATGCTGGCTTGTGTGCTGCGGCGTGTGGACAGCCGCGCTCTTGCTCAGTCTCCCCAAGCTGGTGTTTTATACGGTCAACGCCGGGGGCAGGTGCGTTCCCGCCTTCCCCTACCTGCTGGGGGCGCCAGTGAGGGCAGCCATCCAGATGCTGGAGGTCTGTGTGGGGTTTGCGGTGCCCTTCCTGGTGATGGGGGTGTGCTACTGGCTCACGGCGCGGGCGCTCATCAGGATGCCTGATGGGAAGAGGTCTGGGCCGCTGCGGGTGCTGCTGGCCGTGGTGCTGGTTTTCGTCGCCACCCAGCTGCCTTACAACGTCGTCAAGCTCTGCCAGGCTATGGGCAGCATCTACTCGCTGGTCACCACCTGCGAGGCCAGTAAGCGCCTGGACGTGGCCAGGCAGGTCACGGAGAGCGTCGCGCTGGCCCACAGCTGCCTCAACCCTCTCCTCTACACCTTTCTGGGCGCCTCCTTTAAGACCCATGTGATGAAGGTGGCCAAGAGATACGGGCCGTGGAGGAGGCGCAGACAGGCCGTGGAGGAGATCGCCTTTGACTCGGATGCGGCCACGGAGCCCACCAGCTCCTTTAGCATTTAAAAGGCCAAAGTGTGCTGCCTTTCCTTCCGGTCATGCGCATGATGTGCCTTCCTCAGGCCAAACAAACAAACAAACAAACACCAAAGACCCATCTGTGTGGCTTTGAAACTCTGGTTTCAAGTTGATATCAAAGAGGGTGACTTGGGGTGCAGACAGCAGCCCAGAAGACCGGGCAATGTCAGAATGTGAAAGTTAACATCATAGGGAAATACTAGCTGCAGGCACAAAGGGAAGCATTAGGTGAAAAGAAGACCTTGGAGGTGATGAGAGTCGTTTTATAGCTTGATGACAGTAGTGGTTACACAAAGCCATGCCTTACACGATGATTTGGAAAACTCCATATGCTGGGATCGGATACTCTAATTATGTGAGATCAACCCACAGGCTTCTCTACGGGGGAGGGGGGGCCGGGGGAGGGGAGGAAGGGACCCTGAGTCACTCTTTACCTTGTAACTGCCTTGAGAATTTGTAATAATTGCAAAATAAAACTTATTTTTTAATAAAAACCCACCGTGTTGTAAGTTAGGCAATCTAAAACTGAGTAACACAGAGACTTCTGGTGAGAGGCATTTCATAATTAATCACCTAAGTGTTAATATAAGGACAAGTTCCCTGCATAATTGGAATAGATGAACATCTGGGCGGCAAAACTGTTTCGTAATTTGTCAAGGATTTCGTAAGATCGCAGAAAGGATAACAACGAACCAGCCTCTCCTACTGCACCCCTCAAAAAAAGAGAATGAAAAAGCCCTCAGAAGCCTCTCTGGCTCTTCCATACATTCTTGGTCAGTTTCCAAACACAAAATTGGCTTCCAGGCTGTCAATGTTCTTTACATAATAACTAATTTCCTGACACTTGTTGGCTTTATCGTGTGTATTCTGGAAGCAATCCTCAGGTTATCATAGTTATCTAGGCTCCAAATTTTTTGGTCTGTGTTTATGTGAGTACATGCACATGTGTGTATGCACACATGTACACACACACATACACACCCAGTCCTGGGGCGTGAGCTCAGGTTCTGGGCGCTGTCTCTGAGCTTTTTCTGCTCAAGACTAGCACGCTACCACTTGAGCCACAGTTCTCTTCTGGCTTCTTGGTGGTGGACTGGACAGAAAAGAGTCTCAAGGAGACTGCCCTGGCTGGCTTTGAATCTTGAGTCTCAGATCTCAGCCTCCTGAGTAGACAGGATTACAGGCGTGAGCCACCAGTGCCGGGCTGACATGTATACTTTTAAGCAATAGAAATAGGGGGCATAACAAATTATATTATGATTACTACCCTCATCATGATTGGTGCTTGGGATGGAATCCATGGCCTGCTGTATGTGCTCAGCATGCACTCAGACCTTATCCTAAGTTATTTTTTTAGAAACCTGATAGCTTACTTTTTCGTGTGTGTGCTGGTACAGGGCAAAGGTGTCTCATTTGGCTTTTATGCTCAAAGCTGGCACTATACCACCTGAGCCCAGCTTCTTGTTTGTAAACTAAATGTAAGAGTCTCTCAGCTTTGTCTGCCTGAGCTGGCTTCAACCTGTGAAATTCAGATCTCAGCTTCTGTGTAGCTTTCTTTTGAAAAATACGCTTTCCTCTTATCAACTATCTGCCGACTTGAAAAGGTGGAATTTGGAGGGTTCTGATCATCATGACCACGGTCATCTACAAGCCTCATCTACAAGCCCCGTGGCCCGGTGTTATGCGGCACACAGGACAGCTCTGCTGTGGTTGGGGAGGGGGGAGGGGACACTCACCGCTGCTCCACCACTTCCTGCCGTTCACCACATAGCTGTCCCCATTGCGCCGGATGCTGCATTTGATATTTGTGGCGTCACTCGAAGCCACGTCAGGCTCTATGAAGAAATGAAGGCTGGACTTAGGCCAGAAGATTCCCACTGGTTCACTGCCCATGGACAGCGGTTTCAGCAAAGCCAGTTATAAGTCAGCAAGTCTTATTGGCTGCTGCAATTTCCGCAGACACCAGAATGTCACGTGGTGTCCTGGAAGGGGAGGGCAAGTTTATTCTGCACATTTAAGAATCCAACATCGGAGGCCGGGTGCTGGTGGCTCATGCCTGCCATCCTGGGTACTCAGGAGGCTGAGATCTGAGGATCGCAGTTCAAAGCCAGCCCGGGCAGTAAAGTCTGTGAGACTCTTATCTCCAATGAACCACCAGAAAACTGGTATCACCAGTGGTGATCATGAAAAGTTTCCCCTCAGTATCTAGAGTGAGCTGGGAAGGTGGCTCAGTGGTAGAGTGCTCGCCTGGCATGCATAAAGCCCTGGATTCAATTCCTCAGTACCACAGACACAGAAAAAGCCAGAAGTGGCGCTGTGGCTCAAGTGGTAGAGAGCTTGCCTTGAACTGAAGAGCTGAGGGACAGCGCCCAGGCCTAGAGTTCAAGTCCCACAGCCGACAAAACAAAAAACAAAAAGCTGGAATCCGACATTGACCACGAGGATCATGAGCAAAGGTGACTGGTACACAGTCACATCCCGCACAGCGTCCACTGACCGCAGAGGGGCCCAGGAAGAACTTACCCGTCATGCAGAAGGCAGAGGCGATGCTCCCCTGAAGAAGAGGCTCCAGCCAGCGCCGCTTCTGCTCCTCACTTCCATACAAGTGCAATACCTCCATGTTCCCCGTGTCTGCACAGCAGAAGCAAAAACACTTGCTGCCGGGCACTGGTGGCTCACACCTGTCATCCTAGCTACTCAGGAAGCTGAGATCGGAGGATCATGGCTTGAAGCCAGCCTGGGCAGGAAAGTCCCTGTGAGACTCTTATCTCCAATGAACCACCAGAAAACCGGAAGTAGCACTGTGGCTCAAGTGGTAGAGCGCTGGCCTTGAGCTGAAGAGCTGAGGGACAGTGCCCAGCCCCCCCCCACTCTTGCTTTCTATTTCAAACTTGGTTCAACGTCCAGAATCTTGTATGGGTGATATGGATGTGCACCCTTTAAAAAAAAAATTGGTTGTGGGGCCTGGGTGCTGTCCCTGAGCTGCTTCTGCTCAAGGCTAGGGCTCTATCACTTGAGCCACAGCGCCACTTCTGGCTTTTTCTATGTATGTGGTACTGAGGAATTGAACCCAGGGCTTTATGCATGCTAGGCGAGCACTCTACCACTGAGCCACCTTCCCAGCTCACCCTAGATACTGAGGGGAAACTTTTCATGATCACCACTGGTGATGACTTTAAGATGACTTTAAGAACAGAGAGGGAAGGCCTGGGAAGGTGGCTCGGTGGTAGAGTGCTTGCCTCACAGGCATGAGGCCCTGGGTTCAATTCCTTGGTACCACATAAACAGAAAAAGCTGGAAGTGGAGCTGTGGCTCAAGTAGTAGAGTGCTAACCTTGAGCTTAAGAACATCGCCCAGGCCCAGAGTTCAAGCCCCATGACCGACAAAAAAAAAAAAAAAGAACAGAGAGGGAAATGCCTGTGAAGTCGGAGTTAAGTATGATTTCAGTCTTCCCAGAGGAGTCTGCACTGTGTCTGGAAACTCCTTACACAACTAGCGTTCCACAAAGCTGCCTAAGTTGCCAGGAGACTAATGTTTCTTTTTCAAGTGAGGGAGAAAAGAAGCCTTCAGTTACCATCAATGAAGTTCATTGTTTGCTTTCTTTGCTTGCTTCAAAGTCGGTGTTACTTGTTATAGATCCAATAATATAAATACTGAATAAAACATTTTCCAATGGTTGGGAAGGTGGCTCCGTGGTAGAGTGCTCGCCTAGCATACATGAAGCCCTGGGTCTGATTCCTCAGTACCACATACACAGAAAAAGCTGGAAGTGGAGCTGTGGCTCAAAGCAGTAGCCTTAAGTAAAAATAAGTAGTAGCTTTAAGCAAAAAGAAGCTCAGGGGACAAGCCCCAAGACTGACCAAAAAAAAAAAAAAATCCCAAATTATCAGTTTCTTACGAGAAGCTGGAGAAATGATTTCTTATGTGTTGAAAAATAGGCCCAGTTACTTCTATGAAAAGTTTTTGCCTCTATGAAAGTGCTTATGTCAAGTTGGGAGCTGGTGGCTCATGCCTGTAATCCTAGCTACTCAGGAGGCTGAGATCTGAGGATCACACTTGGAAGTCAGCCAGGCAGACAAAACCATAAGACACTTACTCTCCAAGTAACCACCAAAAATCTGGAAGTGGAGCTGCAGCTCAAATGGTGGAGCACCAGCCTTGAGCAAAAACAGCGAAGGGAAGGCAGCCAAAGCCCTGAGTTCAAGCCCTAGTAACTGGCACAAAAGAGAGAGACAGAGAGAGGCCAAACTCCATCTTGTTTTGCATTTCAAAGTTACTGAAAAGCAGAACTGTAACAAAATCTATACATGGATGGTTCGTGCAGAAACCTGTCATGTAAGAAGACAAAAGAGCCGAGAAAATGGTGTGCAGCATAGTAACCTGGTGCCTGGCAGTTGAAGACGTTGGGGGCGAAGTGGCACTTCCCCGTTTCTTCCGCAATCAGGGCGTAGTCGACTTGGCTGAGCCCACTCACGGCTGGGAGAAACAGGTTCCACAGCCCCTCGGCCTTGGCCATTTCCTGTCAAAGGGAGGGAACGTGCCGGCACCGTCAGAGTTTGCCATGACCCTAAAGCAACTGAATGATACAAGACACCTTTTTTTTTTTTTTTTTGTCGGTCATGGGGCCTGGACACTGTCCCTCAGCTCTTCAGCTCAAGGTGAGTGCTCTACCACTTGAGCCACAGTGCCACCTCCAGGCCCCACGACCGGACACACACCCCCCCCAAAAAAAGATATTACTGATACTCTTTTTTTTTTTTTTTTTGGTCATGGGGCTTGAACTCTGGGCCTGGGCGCTGTCCCTCAGCTCTTCAGCTTAAGGTAAGTGCTCTACCACTTGAGCCACAGCGCCACTTCCGGTTTTCTGGTGGTTTACTGGAGAGAAGAGTCTCATGGACTTTTCCTGACAGGGCTGGCTTTGAAGCACGATCCTTAGATCTCAGCCTCCTGAGAAGCTAGGATTACAGGCATGAGCCACCAGTGCCCAACTACTGGTATATTCACATATCGAAAGCAACAAAACCTAAGGTCACCAGAAACGCCTACACTGGAATTTTCCAATGATCACTTTTTTTCCCCCTTCTTACCTTGAGTTTATCTATTACAGAAGGCTGTCTCCATATGTCTGCTGAATTTTCATTTCGCGCATAGTACTCATGGACCTCCTTAAAGCAACAAAAAGGGGGAAAAGTGAGCTTGATTTAACACAGAGAAAACTATATTGGAAACTGATTAATATGTAAAATATACATTTTTAAGTGAAGTGAATTTTCTCAGCTGTTAATCAGTAGTATCCCAGTGTGTGCATGTGTGGTTAAGGTGAAATATTCAAAACAATTGAAATGTGTATTTAGTATTGTATAGCTGTGCTGGAAGGGACCTGATAAATTCCTTGGGCCATGAACAACTATTTGGCAAAAAGTCAGGAAGGAGAGGAGGATCCATGCATTCCTGGACACCAGGTTGCACTGCTCCTGTCGTTTCTGTCAGGAAGTCAGCTGAATTGGAAGATTTCCTGTTTAGGGTCGTTTGTTATTTCCACCTCTCATGGTGCCATAAAAACAGTCGATGCTATTGTGTTCGGTAATAGATACAATGTGTAGCACATTTAGGATGTCCTGGTCTCTGGTTACCTCTGGGGGAGAGACTACAGTGCTAAGCAATTATGCCAGTGTTGATGCAATTGTTTGAAAACGTGGTTTAATGTTTTGAGCCCCTAAAATGTAGCTGTGGTAGAGTAGGACTCAAAATTCAATAACATACCTTCCTACAGAAAGAACCCTTAAAATGGGAAACATAATTTATTATACCAGGTGTGGTGGTGTGTACCTCTAGTCCCAGCTGCCTGGAGGCTGAGGCTAGATGAATAATTAAGATAAGAGTTCTAGCCTGGTGGGGGGGGGGGAGGGGGACCTCATGCCCGTCATCCTAGCTACTCAGGAGGCTGAAATCTGAGGATTGCGGTTCAAAGCCAGCCCAGGCAGAAAAGTCGATGAGACTCTTATCTCCAATAAACTACCAGAAAACCAGAAGTGGCACTGTGGCTCAAGTGGTAGAGTGCTTGCCTTGAGCTGAAGAGCTGACGGACAGCACCCAGGCCCAGAGTTCAAGCCCCATGACCGAAAAAAAAAAAAGAAAAGAAAATGGAAAGTGCCACTGTGGCTCAAGTGGTAGAGCACTTGCCTTGAGTGGAAGAGTGCAGGGACAGCACCCAAGCCCCAAATTCAAGCCCCACAACTGACAAAAAAAAAAGAAGATAAGGGTTCTTGGCCAGCCTGGGAAACACAGAACTTGGCTCAAAAGAAAGTTATAATATGGATTTATATACTACGACATATATTGTATGATACATTAATAGATGTATATAATATATAACAATATATCTATATACAATATCCATTTATATAACTTGTATAGTTATTTATATAAATATAACGCATATATTTATAGGTATAGTTTATAACACATTTATGTAAATTAATGAAAATCAAACGAGAAGATGGCTAGATAGAACTATACTTGGCATGACTGTCCAAGAGAAGAGACAGGACAGCAGAGGAGATATTCCAGGTAGCGATAGAGAGAGGAAGACAGTGCCACTGGAGAAATGGGGAGAGCCCTGAACAGCACAGGGAGTCAGGGACAGCAGAAATTACATCTGGTGCCTGGCTTCTCATACACCACCTTCAATATGCTGCCTCTTTATTCACTGAGATATGACTTGGGGGAGTGTTGGTTCACAATCCTATACTGGAGCTTCCAAGAAAGCATGTTCACTTCCAACTTAAGTCGTCCAAAAGAAATCAACACTTCTCTCCCTGCCCCGGTCCATTCCTATTCAGAGGAGAGGAGGTGCCACGTTATGTTTGTGTTAAAAGTGTACTCTGGAGGCGGGCACCGGTAGCTTGCACCTGTCATCCTAGCTACTCAGGAGGCTGAGATCTGAGGCTTGTGGTTCAAAGCCAGCCTGGACCAGGAAAGTCTATAGGAGTCTTATTTCCAATTAGTCACCCCCCCAAAAAAAAACAGAAGTAGAGCTGAAGTTCAAAGTGGCAGAGCACTAATCTTGAGCACAAAAGCTTGGGGACAGTGCCCAGGTGCTGAGTTCAAGGCTACAACCAATTAAAAAAAAAAAGACAAAAGAAAAGGAGTGTACCCTGCATCCTATGTTATGTTCCTTGTTCCTGTATGACATGCTGGTTTTAGGATTTCCTATAGATTTTAAATAGGGAGAACAGGTTTGAAACATTTTCACAGACAACGGGTTATGCTCTACTTCATGCTTTTCTAGGAGTTTCCAAAAGTCATTGGGATGGCTCTGTGAAAAGGGGACTAGAGAGAGGTGGTGGGGACAAGAGGGGACAATGGGAAGGTTAATAGGATCACAGTGCAGAGAGAGAGAGAGAGCGAGAGAGAGAGAGAGAGAGAGAGAGAGAGAGAGAGTGTGTGTGTGTGTGTGTGTGTGTGTGTGTGTGTGTGTGTGAAATGTCACGATGAATCCCATTAAATGTTATTTGGAAAAAAGACTGACTCCATGAAGCTTACATTCTTTTGCTTATAGGGAATTTACAATTATGTAAAACTATCAAGAAACTCAGATCAAGAATCTTAGTAGCTGACAACGTATGACATTAGAAACTGAGATCAAGAATCAGTAGCTGGCAACGTCTGACGTTAGGATGTTGGTGTACTATGCTGGGAGTACAGATCACTGGTAGAGCACTGCTTCACACGCGTGAAGCCCTGGGTTCCATCCCCAGTGCTGGAAACAAAACAAAACAAAGCCGTGTTGGTGTGAGACCCAGCAAGTCTGTGTGAGGACTGTGTGTGGAGAGTAGCCCTGTGGCTCTGCCTCGCACAGCTCACGGTGCTCTAGTGCACGAGGCCAGGGTGTATACGATACCTTTTCGGCAGGGAGGATGTGGCGTTTCATAAAGTGTTTCACCTTCGCGAGGACTTCCTGGCCTTTCGTAGTCTGCATGAACAACTGTCTGGTATTATCCACTGGGGGCAGCTCGGTATTAAAAGATCTTTGGCCAAAAGAAGAAGAAGAAGAAAATGAACAAACAGAGGTTACAAAGATGTCCAAAATCGTTACTAGATGCTTCTCCAGGAAATGTGAAGGACATCCAGCTAAGCCAAAGTATTGTGCAGAAGGGGATGAGGCTTGGGCCGACTTTCTCAGGGACAGGACCACGCATGCACCAAGTGGGCGGTGGGGGTGTGGCCGACCAAGCATAGGGTGTGCCTCAAAGAATGCTCCCCACAGGGCTGGAAAGGTGGCTCAGTGGTAGAGTGCTTGCCTTGCATGCATGAGGCCCTGGGTTTCATTCCTTAGCACCACATAAGCAGGAAAAGCCAGAAGTGGCGCTGTGGCTCAAGTGGTAGAGCGCTCGCCTTGAGCTGAAGAGCTGAGGGACAGCGTCCAGGCCCAGAGTTCAAGACCCAGGACTGACAAAACCAAAATAAAACAGAGTGCTCCCCTGACAGAGACCAGAGTGCCAATGCCACTCAGCAAATGTCCACACAAACTTTCATGCAGTTTCGCTGCTGTGAGAGAAAGCCATATTTCTAAATTAAGAAACCTGCTTATATCATATGTACTTTTACATAGGTATATGTGCCTTCAATATTAGAAGGCAACATAAGAGTGCTATCTATGTTTAAACAGCTATTACATTCAAGCTGGCAAAAATATTTTTGATCATAAATATGGGAATTCAAAAAGTATTTTGGACCCAGGTGCCGGTGGCTCACGCCTGTCATCCTAGGTACTCAGAAGGCTGAGATCTGAGGATCGTGGTTTGAAGCCAGCCTGGGCAGGAAAGTCCTGTGAGACTCTTTATCTCCAATTAACTTAAAAACCTTGATAGGGCCCTGTAACTCAAAGTGGTAGCGTACTAAGTCTTGAACAAAAGAACTTAGGGACAGTGCCCACAGCCTGAATTCAAGCCCCATGACCAGCAACAACAACAAAAAGTATTTTAGGTTAACTTATGTCTAGAACTATAACATATTTCTTTATTTAAAAAAAATGTTATGGCCAGGCAGCAGTGGCTTTTGCCTGTAATCCTAGCTACTCAGGAGGTTGAGATCTGAGGGCTACAGTTCAAAGCCAGCCCACTGCAGGTAAGGAGGTCCATGAGACTTTTTTGTTGTTGTTGGTTGTGGGGCTTGAACTCTGGGCCTGGGCACTGTTCCTCAGCTCTTCAGCTCAAGGAAGCCTTCTACCACTTGAGCCACAGTGCCACTTCTGGTTTTCTGGTGGTTCACTGAAGAGTCTCATGAACTTTCCTGCCCTTGCTGGCTTTGAAGCGTGATCCTCAGATCTCAGCCTCCTGTGAACTAGGATGACAGGCATGAGCCACCGGTGCCTGGCTTCCGTGAGGCTCTTATCTCCAACTAACCAACAGAAAGCTGAAAGTGGATGTGTGGCTCAAGTGGTTAAGTGCCAACCTTAAATGAATAAAGTCAAGGGATAGCATCCAGGTCCTGAGTTCAAGCTCTAGTACCAGCATAAGAAAACAACAACAACAAAATTGCTATGGTTAGTAAGAGCAATCCTGACATTAAAAACAAAAAAAACAGGAGCTGGGAAGGTGGCTCAGTGGTAGAGCGCTTGCCTGGCATGCATGAGGCCCTGGGTTCAATTCCTCAGCACCACATAAGCAGAAAAACCAGAAGTGGCGCTGTGGCTAAAGTGTTAGAGCACTAGCTTTGAGCTGAAGAGCCCAGGGACAGCGCCCAGGCCCAGAGTTCAGGCTCCATGACCGGCAAAACAAAACAAAAAAAACAAAACAAAAAACGCTTCCTATTCCATTACAGTTTAGGGCTCCCATTTATGTAACGATGATTTGTGAACTGTGTAAACGAAGACTGCCAAGGCTTTGTGGAACACGCTTCGACAGCTCTCATCTGAGTTAGGCAAAGAATCTATTTTCCTCACCTTCTTGCGAGTTGTAATCCAGTTTCTGCCAGTGGCTGCACAGTATTGGCAACCAGAAAGCTATCCTCAGATGAATTATTTCCCATGAGGTATCTGCTGTACACTCCCTGTGAGCAAATCAGCACAGAACAATTAAAATTCACCAGCAAATGTCCTTCAACTGTCTTTTCCTTCTAATTTCTAATCTTGATGAAGCATCTCAATTTTTTTTCTTCTAGTCCTGGGGCTTGAACTCAGGTCCTGGGCACTGTCCTTGAGCTTTTTTTTACTCAAGGCTAGCACTCTATCACATGAGCCACAGCGCCACTTCTGCCTTTTTCTGTGTATGTGGTACTGAGGAATCGAACTCAGGGCTTCATGCATGCTAGGTGAGCACTCGACCACTGAGCTACCTTCTCAGTCCCAAGCATCTCAAATTTTTAAACCCCTTAAGACTCAAAGCATCTGGAATCTGGATTAATGTAATGATGATTTCCAATTAACTACCAAAAATAGCTGGGAAGTGGAGGGAGCTGCGGCTCAAGTGGTAGAGTGCCAGCCTTGAACAAAGGAAGCTCAGGGACAGAGCCTGGGCCCCGAGTACACACACACACACACACACACACACACACACACACACACACACACACACACACACACACACACACACACACACACACACACACACACACACACACACACACACACACACACACACACACACACACACACACACACCCTTGGAGATCAGAAAATACTTTCAACAGAACACGAGGAAATAACGGTGAAACAACATGTTTCAAATGCTTACTTACCTGTGATATTCCAGCGAATTTAAAATAGGAGAGGGCCAGGAAGAAGTTCCAGTTGGGAAGATTAGAAGGAATCCCTCTGCAGTGGCAGTACACGGAGATCAGCTCCTCCATTGATGGCAACCCTATACACGCAGCACAAAACAGGAAGGTCATCTGGCTTGTCAAAGACAATGTACAAATATCACATGATAGCATGTGAACAGCAGATGGTATGCAAAACCAGACGGAATAACCGTTCCTCCACTCGTGTCGACGACTACATGGGATGCAAAATTCAGAAAGACATCATTGGGGCTTGAACTCTGGCCCTCAGCAATTCAGCTCAAGGCGAGCGCTCTACCATTTGAGCCACAGCGCCACCTCTGGTTTTCTGGTGTTGTTTTATTGGAAATAAGAGTCTCACGGACTTTCCTGCCTGGGCTGGCTTTGAACCATGATCCTCAGATCTCGGCCTCCTGAGTAGCTAGGATGACAGGCGTGAGCCACTGGTGCCTGGCTAGAAACATTAAGAGACAAAAAAAAAAAAAAAATCTAAAACTGCAAGACGCATATTTAGCGGTGACAATAATGAAGACGGGTTTTTATCATAGCAATGTACATATGATGATTTTGTACCTGTGCTTGTGTGAAAATGAGAACCTCGGTTTATCATTGGAATTGTCCGTGGCCAAAAGTAGAACATGGATAGATGAGCGACATCGGACAAGGGGTGACCAATGGTGGACAGCTCCCAGTCCAGGACGGCTATCACACGACACTGAAATTCAAAGTGAAAAGGGGGTGGGAAGGGGGCTCAGTGGTAGAGTGCTTGTCTGGCATGCATGAAGCCCTGGGTTCGATTCCTCGGTACCCCATCAACAGATTAAAAAGCTGCAAGTGGTATTGTGGCTCAAGTGGCAGAGCGCTAGCCTTGAGCAAAAACAGCTCAGGGATAGCGCCCAGACCCTGAGTTCAAGCCCCAGAACTGGCAAAACAACAACAACAACAACAACAACAAACGGTATCTCTTATTACTGAGACAGACAGCACACAGCCACTCATATTTTCTGAAGCGTACAAATCTTTGGATGTTTGAGAAGGGATTTATGGCCAGGACTATGTTAAGATCTCTACTCCTGGGCAGGTGCTGAGTTTGCATGTATAGTTAAGCATTTGCTCTGGTGATGAATTTTAAGTATGTGACAAACATGATAGCCAAAACCTGTAACTGCTATATAATATACCATTTGGGGGGTGGGAGGGCTTGAACTCAGTGCCTCTTGCTATCAGTTGGCTTTCTGGATTAATCGCAACTGCCACGCTATCACTTGAGCCACACATATCCAGTCTGGTGTTAATTGGAGGTAAGAGTTTCTTGGCGTTTTCTGTCCAGGGTTGGCTTTGAACCAAGATTCAGCCTCCTGAGTAGCAAGAACTACAGGTGTGAGCCACATTATGCAACAACGTGATCAACTAGGGGAGAGAACACAAACATGGACAAGCCTCATATTTTGACTAAGAGTTGGAAAATGTCTTTGGAAATAGTGATAGATACCAGCGGCTCACACCTGTAATACTAGCTAACTCAAGAGGTTGAGATCTGAGGACCAAACTGCAAAGCCAGTCCTGGGCTGAAAACTTTGAGAGCCTCTATCTCCAGTTAACCAGGACAAAGCTTGACTGGGGGTGTGGTCCAAGTGGTAGGATGCTCGCTAAGCAGGTCAAATGAACTGGAGGCTCTTGAGTTCAAGCTGTGGTATTGGTGGGGGTGGGAAGGAGGGAGAGAATGAAAGAGAGTAGAACTATACATGTAAAAAATTACAGGTCCAGGGCTGGGAAGGTGGCTCAGTGGTAGAGCGCTTGCCTTGCATGCCTGAGGCCCTGGGTTCGATTCCTCAGCACCACATAAGCAAAAAGCCGGAAGTGGCGCTGTGGCTCAAGTGGTAGAGTGCTGGCCTTGAGCTGAAGAACTGAGGGACAGCGCCCAGGCCCAGAGTTCAGGCCCCACGACCGGACCCAAAAAAAAAAAAATTACAGGTCCTTCTTCAGTGGTCAATCGGCTTCCATTTGTGATTAGAGCCTACATGAAAGCAAACCACATCTACCCAGGCAAGAACATCGGCATGGCTCATGTCTAAAAGCCCTGAATGAGCAGACAATTCTGAACCATAGGATGAGAGGAGGGATGTACGGGGGTCTTTGGATACTCTGGGGAGACCACTATGGGGTACCTGTGTCTCAGATCAGGCCTATCCAATGAGATTGATCATTAAACCTGGTCTGCAGTACCTCTTTGTGGTGAAAAACGATATTATCTAATTTAAAATCCCCATGGATCAAACTCTCCTCGTTGTCATTGTCCGGCAAGTTCTTCATGAGCCACTCAGACAGCTGTCTCATGGCGGGGATATCCTGGTGGGCGGCAGCCTCGTACTGTTTCGTCCAGGTCGAGACCTGAAAACAGAGGTGAGGAAAACGGTAGAGCCGAGGGTGGAAGGAAAAGATACAGGGATTCGGAAGTTAAATTGAATGGCGTCGAGTTTCGTGTGGCTCCTAAGTGCTCAAAATGAAAGCCTGTAAGTGAAACTCACACCTGCCTAAGACTTAAAACCTCTAAGCCTCCCTTCCAGCCAGTTTTGTTTTAGTTATCTAGCTTTTTTTTTTTTGGCCAGTCCTGGGACTTGAACTCAGGACCTGGGTGCTGTCCCTGAGCTGCTTTCGTTCAAGGCTAGCGCTCTACCACTTGAGCCACAGCACCACTTCCGGCTTTTTTCTATGTATGTGGTGCTGAGGAATCGAACGCAGGGCTTCATGCATGCTAGGTGAGCGCTCTACCATTGAGCCACCTTCCCAGCCTGGTTATCTAGCTTTCTGTTGGGGCAGAGGAGGGCAGGGGGTGGTAGCCTTTGCACTGCGAGATGTGTATTCTAGTCTTTATCAGTAATGACTATCAGAGAAAAACAAAATGCCATCAAATACACACATCCAAATAAAGAAGTATTCTGGGTGCTCAAAGGAAACAAATCACTCCTGAAAAGAGAGTAAAAGCAAACACATTCGAGGTTCTCCAACAAGTAGAGTTATTACATTATTTATCTTCTTAGGAACTCTGTATTGCCCAGTGCATCTCTGTACAACTTAGTGCCACAGGGTAAACATGTATTTATCTTCGGAGCCTTACTGACCTAGTCTTAAAATTGTGTCTCCGCCACTTCCTCAGGCATCACCTGATTCAGTGTAGGCCAAGGAAGTGAAGTGGGAGTAATGGCACCGATGGCTCACGCCTGTAATCCTAGCTACTCAACAGGCTGATCTTGGTAAAGCTAAGTCATTGACTGTTAGCACAACTCAGAGAGGAAAAACTGGGCAGGAGATATCTTGGTAAATGAAGTGAAGAAGAATCTGCAACAGATGGCTTCGCTGAACAAAACAGTAAGTCAGAGAGAGTGAAAGATGTGAAAATTGCAAGGTTTTATAAACTCTACAACAATAGGGTTTTATTTTGACTAACCACAGACAGCCAATTATTATTAAGAACTTTTGGAACTGATGGTTATATGTGTGTATGCATTATATATTACGTATATATAACATTATAACATGCAACATTATAATATACGACACCACAATATATGGCATGTACTGCTTAATGTTATAATATATAACATTATGTAATATATAAATATATTGTGTGTGTGCGCGCGCGCGTGATGCACGCATTACCTGCCGCCTGCAGTACCCGGCACCTGTGCCGTACCCTTGCAGCTGCAATGAGCTTACGCTCAAGGAATGGAGCCGGGCCAGTGTCTCTACCATGGCGACATAGATGGCTGAGCGTTCCGCTTGACTCAATCCGGGAAGTGAGAAGTCACGAAAGATCCGACCCTATGGGAGGGATTACCCCAGGAAGTCAGTTTGACAGGCCAAACCTGGACTATGTTGAGTATGTTAGAAACACATGACAAAAGGAAAACACTAGAGTCTATCAAGGTGAACCTAAAGGATAAAACTAAACCCAACTAGAATTTCACCCCCCCTACACACACACACACACACACACACACACACACACACACGCACACGCACGCACAATTAAAAAACAATTTCGATTTATTCTTAGTGATCTGGTCCTTGTATAATGGGGTAGGTTCCCTGAGCCCAACATCTCTGGGACTTTTGGGATTTTAGTATAGGTAGCTCATTACTGACACCTAGGGGGAAGTGTAAGAAATAAACCAATGTGCCTTAATTATTAAATTGGTTCCTAACCCATTCCAGCCTTCCCTTCTCACATATGCTCAAATTAAAAGAAAAATTAAAGCCCTGACAATGTTTTAGGTTATTCAACATTTTAGTTGAATAAACTATACCACGTAAGAATATTATAGTAAAATTTCTTTCCTTTTTTTTTTTTTTTTTGGTCGGTAATGGGGCTTGAACTCTGGACCTGGGCGCTATCCTTGAGCTCTTTTTGCCCAAGGCTAGCCCTCTACCATTTTGAGCCACAGTTCTGCTTCTGGTTTTCTGGCTGTTAATTGGAGATAAGAGTCTCACACACTTTCCTGCCCTGGCTGGCTTTGAACCACAATCCTCAGATCTCCGCCTCCTGAGTAGCTAGGATAACAGGTGTGAGCCACCAGAGCTGGCTGTAAAATTTCATCCAATGAAAGCAACATCATGAAAAATTAGAGTAGCAGACAGACAAAGATCATTCACTCACCTGCACGTATTCCATCAGGTAAAATTCAGTCCCGATGATGGACACATCACTGCAGTATAGCAATGGCCGGGGAACGGGAAATCCCGCGGAAAACAAAGCTTGCTGGACTCTAAATTCTCTATCAATCTGCATAGGATGAGGAAAAATTAAAAAAGAAGAAGTGGAAATTATGCAATAACTTTCGTGTTAAACCTTCACTAGAAATCAACTGCCAGATAATGCCAACAAATAACCCCGAGCATCATCATTTTCTAAAAAGGAGTCAGTGCAGTCATTACAATGATAAGTTAGATGAGCACTAAAAATGATGGGTTAGTCAGGATTATAGGCTGGGGTTCTGTGCGGTTATAGTTTCTGACCTCAGTATTCCACATGGTTTTTTATTGTGAAACATTGCTTT
The DNA here is from genome assembly GCF_024711535.1 of Dipodomys merriami. Taxonomy (NCBI): domain Eukaryota; kingdom Metazoa; phylum Chordata; class Mammalia; order Rodentia; family Heteromyidae; genus Dipodomys; species Dipodomys merriami. The sequence goes on along the minus strand of NW_027206268.1, from coordinate 1,796,222 downwards.
CTGCCTAGCAGTTTTCTGCTCATGGGCTTACTCTCCTTTCCCATCTTCTCAAGGGGGCTCAGAAAGGGTCCCCCAGGGCTGTACCACAGCCAGCAAGAGATGATTAGCACTGAAGATAGCCACTGGCTGGTTATATATGTGTAGTCAACTGCACAGGGGAGAACAGAACCCACGAGATAACTGGGTTTGCTCAATAGCTGTGGGCTGGGGATGTAGCTCATTGGTAGAAAACTTACCTAACAGGCAGAGTGTCCTGGGTTTGAGTCCCAGCACCATTAACGAAGTTAGGAAGGAAGGGGAAAGGGAAAGGGAAGAGAGGAAGAGGGAAGGGGAGCTAGCTTTAGATTTTAACCCCAAACCTCTTTTTTAAAAACAAAAGGAATACAATTCAATATTTTTTTGGTCGGTCGTGGGGCTTGAACTCTGGGCCTGGGTGCTGTCCCTCAGCTCTTCAGCTCAAGGCGAGCGCTCTACCACTTGAACCACAGCGCCACTTCCGGTTTTTTGGTGGTTCATGGGAGATAAGAGTCTCACAGCCTTTCCTGCCTGGGCTGGCTCTGAACTGTGATCCTCAGATCTCAGCCTCTTGAATAGCTAGGATGTCAGGTGTGAGCCACCGGCGCCCAGCTTCAAGTGGATTTTTGACCAGAAATAAAATGCATTCGTACTAGTTGGCAAACACAAGATGGCTTTTTTTTTAACATATATATTTTTTTTATTTTTATTTATTTTTATTTATTTTTATTTATTTTTATTTTTTTGTTGGTCGTGGGGCTTGAACTCTGGGCCTGGGCGCTGTCCCTCAGCTCTTCAGCTCAAGGCCAGCGCTCTACCACTTGAGCTACAGCGCCACTTCCGGTTTTCTGGTGGTTTATTGGAGATAGGAGTCTCACAGTCTTTCCTGCCCGGGCTGGCTTTGAACCATGATCCTCAGATCTCAGCCTTCTGAGTAGCTAGGATTACAGGCGTGAGCCACCAGCGCCCGGCAATGATGACTTTTTTTTTTTTTTTTACAAGTGGCTGGAACCGCTCTGTGTTGAGACTGTATTTCTATGCATACCTTGTGTGCTTTGGGAAGAAGTAAACCTGGAGGCTTTTTCCTGAGCACGTATCCTTGCGTGCCCTTTTGGAGGTAAAAGGTAGGATTGGACTGTCCTGACCTAGACAAAAACAAAACAGAAAGGCCAGCCATAAAGATGTGTTTTGCTTCTTCCCCCGCATCTGCCTGAAATGTCAGAAGAAACAGGAAATTGAATGAATGATTGAAGGAAATCAAACCTGTGACAAAGCAGCAGGTAGAAAGGCAGGTTCCCAGGCCAGCCAGTATCAGCGACTCCATCTCAAGAGAAGAAGCTAGGGGTCTGAGAAGGTGGCTCAGTGGTAGAGCGCTTGCCTTGCATGCATGAGGCCCTGGGTTCGATTCCTCAGCACCACATAAGCAGAAAAAGCCGGAAGTGGGACTGAGGCTCAAGTGGTAGAGCGCTAGCCTTGAGCTGAAGAGCTGAGGGACAGCGCCCAGGCCCAGAGTTCAGGTCCCACGACCAGGAAAAAAAAAAAAAAAAAAAAAAAAAAAGATAAGCTAGCGTGGTAGTACGTACCTACTATCCCATCTATTTTGGGAAGCCCAAAATAGGAGGACCTTGTTCCAGGTGTATGGATCTAGACAAAAAGCAAGACTGTATTTCAAAATAACCAGTGCAAAAAAGAACTGGAAGTATGGTCCAGTGGTCCAATGCCTTATCCTGCATAGCTTAGCTTCCTGAGTAGCTAGGATTACAAATATAAGCCATTCATACCAGGTATGCTATTATTATTATTACTATTGTTGTTGGTTTTGAGCTCTTTTTGCCCAAGGTGAAGCCACTGCCAGCTTTCTAGTGGTTCATTGGAGATAAGAGTCTCAGACTTTCCTACCCAGGCTGGCTTTGAACCATGATCCTCAGATCTCAGCCTCCCAATAGCTAGGATGACAGGCGTGAGCCACCAGTGCCTGGCTCAGGTATACTGTGATTTAAAACAGACATCTCTTCTTAAGCCACTTCTCAATCCCCTTGAAAATTCTATTCACAGCCAGGCACTGGTGGCTTATGCTGTCATCCTAGCTACTTAGGAGGCTGAGATCTGAGGATCACAATTTGAAGCCAGCCTGGGCACACAAATCGATGATATTCTCATTAAGCACCAAAATCCAGAAGTGGAGTGGAGCTGTGGCTCAAGCGGTTGAGTGCCAGTTTTGATAGAACAGGCTCAGGGACAGTGCCTAGGTTCTGAGTTCAAGCCCCAGGACTGGCACAAAATAAAAATTCTATTCACCTTTGTGGAAATGCTCCCTATTCCAATTCATCTTCTGTTCCAAGACCCATTTTGCTCAAACTTGCATTTCCATCTTTCCACTAAAGTTACTTTTTAAGGTCACTGACACAAATCATGATTCTCCCCCACAGCTCTGTGGCCACTCAAGTTCCTTAGTGCCTTCCTTTTGTTTTTGTTTTTTGTTGGTTGTGGGGCTTGAGCTCTTCAACTCAAGGCAAGCTCTCTACCATTTGAGCCACAGCCTCACTTCTGGCTTTTGAGTGGTTAATTGGAGATAAGAGTCTCACAGGGACTTTGCTGCCTTGACTGGCTTTGAACAGTGATCCTCAGATATCAGCCTCCTGAGATGCTAGGATCACAGGCATTAGCTCTTCTTAAGTCTCCAACATCTTAAGATCTTAATATTCAATGTCTTAAGGACTGGGCTCTAAATCTCCACTTTATGCAGATGTATTTTCTAGGTCAGTACGTCCATCTCAAAGCTGTAAACGTTCTACTTGCCAATGACTCTTAAATTGATCTGTATTCCAGATCTCTGCCACGACCTGCAGAGTCATACATCCAACTGCACCCTGAATTACATACACATTGGAACATCTAAAAGGCCCCTGCAAGTTCATATTCCAAAGTTGATGGATAATTCTCCCTCTAAACTTGCTTTTCTTCTGCTATCTCTATTTCAGTTCAAGATAACACTGTATTTCCCGTTACCATGGCAAAAATGGAATGATCTTTGTTGTGTTTTCTTCAACTTTCTCTTCTTACCTACCTGACATCTTATGGGCACGTGACTAATCATAGCTATTTGGTATATTATAGATGACACTGTCTCCAATTTCAATAGTTTTTCATGCTGTGGAATCTACATTTTCATAAAAATATTCAATCAGGCTAATGTGACATTTCTGAAATGAGATCAAGCTGGCCTGGAAGTCACTACCATAGTCCGGGCTGTGTCTTGAAATAGTGATTCTCCTGCTTCTGCTTCTGGAGTGCCAAGATTACAGGTATGCACCACCATGCTTAGCTGTGTAAATGCTGATGAATACTAAACGGAGCATGATTTGGGTTTTAACATCAACTTGAGAACTAATTAGCTTTTGGCTGGACAACTCTCCCAAAGCAGTAGAAGATCAACACGATCAACTTTTGGTTGGAGCAGGAGGAGCTGATGTCCAAAGGACAAGCTGGCCGAACTCCAATGGGTGAATTTTGAACTTTGTTCTACTTGGTTTACAACACAAGGATTCCAGGCTGGAGACTTGAACTAATTTTTAATTCTACCTCTCATTTGCTCTCCTCCCCCACATGAATTGGGAACTGGGGGCTTTCCTAGTTTTCCTTTCCAGTGATTTGTTGTACGACATGACGGGTTTCATCACTGTGTGTCGGCACATGTATATCATGTACTTGGATCTAATTCACCATCCCTATCACCTCCCATTGCACCCCCCCTTTATCCTCCCCCCAAGCAATCCTCCTGTTATGTTCAGGGCTTCTTGTGTTTTATTTGGATTTATGGAGCTAGGTTCTGGACATGAGAGAAAAACATGTAGCATGTGTTTTTCTGAATCCAGTTGATTTTGCTTAACGTGACGGTCGCTCGTTCCATCCACTTTCCTGCAGATGCCATCTCATTCTACTCTATGGCTGAATAACGCTCCATTTCCCCCCTCCCCCTTGTTGTATTTGTACCGTATTTTCTTTAACCATTCATCTTTGAGGAGTACTTAGGCTGATTCCACAACCTGGAGCCCGTGAATTGTGCCACAATAAACACAACTTGTTCACCAGTCATTTTATAATTGCATGATAGCTGAACTTTGAAGTTTGGTCTGTTTTGTTTACAACACAGCTTTCTAGGTTAGAAGTCTTGCTAATCTTTGTTCCACACCTCACTGTCCCTCCCATATCTCTTCTTGGGAGTTGTTGCGGGGTGGGAGGGCTAATGTGTATTTGTGTGTATGTGTGTGTATATACCAGCCAGTGCTGGGGCTTGAACTAACTATGGGCTTTTAGTTCTTTTTTTTTATCTAAAACTGGTACTCTATCACTTGAGCCATGCCTCCAGTTCTAGCTTTTTGATGGTCGATAGGAGATAAAGAGTCTCTTTGGACTTTTCTGCCAAACCTGAAATTGAACCTCCATCCTCAGATCGCAGCCTCCTAAGGTACTAGGATTAATTTTTAACCCTCTCTTCCCTCTGACCCATTTCCTTTTCTACTATTTGCACGGTCACGGACACCAACAGTTAAAACATCAATGTGGTAGAAGACTACTATTACCGCACTGTTATTGCAAAGTTTGAGTCCTTCCTTCCACATGACTTCAGACTATTTTAAGACAAATCAAAAAGGAAAAAAAAAAAAAACGGGCAAGGATTACAAATCAGGAGAAAGGTTCTCCAAGTTTATGTAACATAAAACTCCAGAGAATGAGGCAGATATAATTTCCTGGAAGCAGGGACTCCCATAATCCTCCTTCGTTTAATTAAAAAAATCCACTATTGTAAATAAAGTATAAAATTAGTTTGTGTCAATTATCAAACATCAGACTGAAAACTAGATGGGTGGTAGTGGTGGGGGGGCAGGGAGAGGTACCTTCGTAGAAACTCAATTTTATTCCTTAGGATCTGAATACATACACACTCCAGGGAAACAAAGCCAATTAAGGGGGAGGGGGAGCAGGAGGAGTGGGGAAGAAGGGGGGAGGAGGAAGAAGAAAAAAGCCCTTTTGTGTTAAAGTTAAGGGTACAAAAGGTCAGGAAGAGCATTCCTTAGGATCTGAATACATACACACTTCAGGGAAATAAAGCCAATTGGGGGGGGGGAGGAGGAGAAGAGGAGGAGGAGGCAGAAGGAGGAGGAGGAGGAGGAGGAAGAGGAGGAAGAGAAGGAGGAGGAAGTGGTGGAGGAGGAGGAGGAAGAGAAGAGGAGGAAGGAGGAGGAGGAGGCAGAAGGAGGAGGAGGAGGGGGAGGAGGAAGAGGAGGGAGAGGAGGAGGAGGAGGAGGAAGAGGAGGAGGAAGGAGGAAGAGGAAGGAGGAGAAGGAAGGAGGAAGGAGGAGGAGTAAGGGGGAGGAAGGAGGAGGAAGGAGGAGGAGGAGGAGAGAGGAGGAGGAGGAAGATGAAGGAGGAGGAAGAGGAGGAGGAGCAGGAAGGAGGAGGAGGACGGGGAGGAGGAGGGAGGAAGAAGAGGAAGAGGAGGAGGAGAAGGAAGGAGGAAGGAGGAGGAAGGAGAAGGAGGAGGAGTAAGGGGGAGGAAGGAGGAGGAGGAGGAGGAGGAAGAGGAGGAGGAGGAGGCAGAAGGAGGAGGAGGAGGAGGAGGAGGCAGAAGGAGGAGGAGGAGGAGGAAGAGAAGGAGGAGGAAGTGGTGGAGGAGCAGGAGGAAGAGAAGAGGAGGAAGGAGGAGGCAGAAGGAGGAGGAGGAGGGGGAGGAGGAAGAGGAGGAAGAGAGGAGGAGGAGGAGGAAGAGGAGGAGGAGGAAGGAGGAAGAGGAAGGAGAAGGAAGGAGGAAGGAGGAGGAGTAAGGGGGAGGAAGGAGGAGGAGGAGAGAGGAGGAAGAGGGAGGAGGAGGAGGAGGAAGATGAAGGAGGAGGAAGAGGAGGAGGAGGAGCAGGAAGGAGGAGGAGGACGGAGAGGAGGAGGGAGGAAGAAGAGGAAGAGGAGGAGGAGAAGGAGGAAGGAGGAGGAGGAGGAGGAAGATGAAGGAGAAGGAGGAAGAGGAGAAGCAGGAAGGAGGAGGAGGAAGAGGAGGAAGATGAAGAAGATGGAGGAAGAGGAAGGATGAGGAGGAGGAGGAGAGGAAGGATTTGAATTTCACTCTTCCCACAAGATTCCCTGGCACAGAGGAGTTGGCTTCCCTTCCGGCCCGCAAGCTGGGGCTCGCCGCAGAGGGGACCCCGCGCGGCCCGAGCTGGGGGGCGCGGGGCCTGCAGAGGCCTTCAGGCCCGGGACGCCCCGTCCGGGACGGATAGATACCTGAACTGAGTGACACGGAGAGCAGCCCGGGGGTCGGCCCCGAAGCCAGGCACGTGCTGGCTTAAGTAGGCCTCCAGAGAATGGCGGTCGAAACGGTGCTGAGGCCGCACCTCGGTGGTGTCGGGCTGGCCGGGGACTCTGGGCTCCATGGCGGTCCGCCGCCGCCTCTGACAGACCGGCCGCCCGCGCACCCAGGTCCGCTATTTAGGGAGACATCCGGGGGAGGGGCGGGGCCTGATTCTAGCCAATCACGCGCGCCCTGAGCGCCGTTGCTAAGCAACCCCGGTGGGCGGGGCTCCGCCTGACGGGCAGAAGGAAGACTCAACCGTGTGTGTGTGCAAGAGGAAAGAGTCCGGCGGGATCGAGAGCTCTGGAATAAAAAGGTCCGGCACGTTTCTCGCCGCGGTCTTTAGTAAATTAGAAACGTCGTCATCTATCTACTCGTGATGGGCACCTACGATCCTCCCGAGGCTATTGCCGCTGCCTGTTCTAGAAGAGTTTGCGGAGGGGGAAGCGAAGCGATGACGGAGGCTCACCGGAAGTGGGCTGAGGGGGAGCGATGATGGCGACGCACCGGAAGTGGGGCGGTGGGCGTGACGGAGACGTGTCCGTCCCGGCGGCTCTGGAGGGAGGAGGCCCTGGCCCGGGAGTCGGCGGCCGGTGAGGGAGGCGGCGTCCGAGCGGCCGTGGTGTCGGGCGCACCCCGGCGGCGGGCAGCGTGGGGCGGCGGCGGCGGCGGCGGAGGCCCAGGCCGGGGACGGTGGCCGCCATGGACAGCCCGGCCGTGGCCGAGACGGTGGAGCGGCTGCGGCGGCGGATCCAGGAGCTGGAGCGGGAACTGGCTGTGGAGAGGAGTCGGCGGGGCCCCGGGGGAGGCGGCGGCTGCGGCGATGGAGCGGCAGGCCGGGCCCGCATCGAGAAGATGAGCGCGGAGGTGGTGGATTCGAACCCCTACAGGTGAGGGGTGGCGGGAGGGTGGACGGGAGGGAGGGAGGGAGGAGGCCACGGACCATTCCCCTCCCCACCCCAGCCCCTCACCTGACCCTCCCGCCGCCTTCCCCTGGGTCTGGGCAGTTTTATTTTTAATATTGAGTTGGTAAGGCCACGTCTTAGGGCTAGTCAGAAGAGACTCTTGTCTAAGAAGGGGAAAAAAAGCAACATCCCAGCTAAGCGTCCATATGGTCTGGTTCCTGTCCACGCGTGTCGCCCCGGCCTGGGCCGCCTCGCTTCGCCTCTCTCCCCCCAGAAGTCACATCCAATGTCACCTGTATGAGCAGCCTGCCAAGCCCCACCCACCCCTCTGGTGAAGTGGTCTTCTGTGTGTGTGTGGGGGGGGGCACAGAAGGCCTCAGTGGCAGAGCCAGGCAGGGTGTGATTTTTTTTTTTAATTTTTTATCACTCGTGGGGCTTGAACTCTGGGCCTGGGCGCTGTCCCTCAGCTCTTCAGCTCAAGGCGAGCGCACTACCACTTGAGCCCCAGCACCAACTCTGGTTTTCTGGTGGTTCAATGGAGATAAGAGTTTCACCAACGTTCGTGCCCGGGCTGGCTTTGAACCACAATCCTCAGATCTCAGCCTCCTGAGTAGCTAGGAGGTTTAGATATTTTTAAAAATATTTACAAATGAAAACTCCCAAGTGAAATGTGAAGGAATATGAGTCGTATTTAAGGTCATCTTTCAGAAATTATGTTAATAAAAGATGATCTGTTGATACTGTAATAATCACAGAACTTTCAGAACTCCTCTAAACATTTGTGTCATTTTCCTTTCTTAAAATTGCTACTCAGGAGATGAGGTGTTAGTTGATAGCCAAGACTTCAGTTGTATATGTAAATGTGATCATATACCAGAACAGAGGCTTTCTATGTAGCTGACAGTTACGCTAAGAAGAATAACAGAACAGGTTAGCAGTAATGCTTAAGGTATCTCTTAGAGTCCTTGGCATGCAGTAGGTGCTTACTAAAAGTATAGATGTCATCCATTATGGGCAGAGGCCACAAGTGAGTGGGATTCTACCCCTGAGTTGATTCTGATGACGGAGCATCAGTGTTCCACACGAACAGGAAAGTGTTAACAATCCACTCAGCATGGAAGCCATTGGATGCCCATATGAGCCACCCATCAGAAGGAGCTTTAGAACAATGCTTTTCCCCAGACTACCTAGGAGGTATCTGCTTCCAGTCCCCTCCCTAAGTTAGCTTCATCTAGTAAGAGCCGACCAAACGATTCCTCCTTTAAGAGCAACAGTAATGATTGAATTTTGCTGTTCATCTTCTGCTAGCAAACACCTATTTATATCATTAGTGGCTAAGCAATTTCAAGCCTTAAAGCTCTTTTTTCCTTTTCTTTTTATTTTAAAGCCGCCTGATGGCATTGAAGCGAATGGGAATTGTAAGAGACTATGAGGTATGCTAAACCAAAGTTTCCGAAGACCTTCTCAGAAAATGAAGATAATTTTTGGTGGCGGATTAAATGAAGAGCTAACACACACACACAATTCTGCTTTTCCCTAGAAAATACGCACCTTTGCTGTAGCAATAGTAGGTGTCGGTGGCGTCGGTAGTGTGACTGCTGAAATGCTGACGAGGTGTGGCATTGGTAAGGTAAAAATATTGCTTTTTTTTCCTCCCCTCTCATCTAGGGTATGTCTCCCTCCAGGAGCAAATCAGGTACAAATTAGGACTCCCTCCCCGCAACTCTCCAATTAGTAGTCTGTTGATTTGTGATGTATTTATTCATAGGGTTCTTTTTAACCCAAAGGGTTGAGGTAGATCCCTGTCCAAATACAAGCTGATATACTTGCTCATAACCCAAAGACCATTCAAATTGTATTTGAGAATTTCTGTTCATTTGGCGTACAAGAGGTCTAGAACCTAGGAGAGAAGGCTGTGGAATCTGATAGGGGGAGTGAAACACTAAAGCACCTAATGTTTCATTGAACATGTAAACATGCTAGAAAACGTACTTTCCTTGTTGTTGAACTTGAGCTAGAGAAAGCTCTAGATTTGGGGGATAGGGGTGATGGGGGTGGAACCCCAGGGCCTGTGCGTGGTAGGAAGGTGCTCTACCACAGAGTTATACCCTCATTTCCACAATATATACATATATAAGTTTTTTCTTTTTGAACTTTTAAGACTTGATTTGTATTTTCAGTAGGAAGAAGTAACCTGATATTGGAGTTCAGTGCAATGTTAGATTTATAAAGATGAGGCTCATGACCTTAGATAGACAATTATATGCCTTTATCATCTTGATAGAGCAAATATTCTTACACACACAGGCGCAGGTCCTGGGGCTTGAACTCAGGGCCTGGGTATTATTGTCTCTAAGCTTTTTTGCTCAGGGTTAGTGCTTTACCACTTGAGCCAAAAATCCACTTTTGGCTTGGTGCTTAATTGTAGATAAGTCTCACAGACTTTACTGCCCAGGGTGGCCTTGAATTGTGAACTTCAGATCTCAGCCTCCTGAGTAGCTAAGATTACAGGTGTGGGTCACTTGCATCTGGCTCTCGAATAATTTTTGGCTTCAAGCCACAGTCCTTAGATCTCAGCTTCCTGGGTAGAATTACAGGTGTGAGCCTCCTCACCTGTCTATCATACCTTTTTTTGTTGTTGTTGTTGTTTTATTTGATTTTTTGTTTATTTAGGTTGGTTCTGGGGCTTGAACTCAGGGCCTGCATGCTGAGAATGACATTGCAGATTTATAGAATTTCAGACAAGGAAGGGAGCTTGTTGGTTCTAAACCATTCTTTAAGAAATGTGACCTAGTCAGGTGCTGGTCACTTAGGCCCGTCATCCTAGCTTCTCAGGAGGCTGAAATCTGAGGATCGACGTTCCAAGCCCCAATGAACCACCAGAAAACCAGAAGTGGCGCTGTGGCTCAAGTGGTAGACTGCTCGCCTTGAGCTGAAGAGCTGAGGGACAGCACTCAGGCCCAGAGTTCAAGCCCCACGACAGACAGGCAGACACACACACAGAGAGAGAGAGAGAGAGAGAGAGAGAGAGAGAGAGAGAGAGAGAGAGAGAGAGAGAGAGAGAGAGAGAGAGAAATGTGACCTGGCCATTTTAAATAGTTTGTATCTGAAACACAAGCTGTTTGAAAGAGGCCTAAGAAGCAGGAGACAGCAATTCAGCAGTCTGTAATTCTCTTTGGAATGTTTTATCCCGCACGTGGGATATACATTGTTTCACATAGAGGAAGTCAAGTGATGCCAGTTTTAAGTTTAAAGGTAAGATTTCAGTTATCCCTTCATTCTTTCCTTTTAACCAAAAAAAAAAAAAAAAAGGTACATTTGGATTTTGGCACAATTCTTTTTTTTTGGGTCCGATTGTGGGGCCTGAACTCTGGGCCTGGGCGCTGTCCCTCAGCTCTTCAGCTCAAGGCTAGCACTCTACCACTTGAGCCACAGCGCCACTTCCGGCTTTTTTCTTTTTGCTTATGTGGTGCTGAGGAATCGAACCCAGGGCCTCGAGCATGCAAGGCAAATGCTCTACCACTGAGCCACCTTCCCAGCCCACAATTCTTTTTTTTAATGAGGTGAACCTTATTTTCTCAGTGAAGTAATTTAGAGAAGCCGGGCAGCATTGTGAAGACGTTTCACTTTAAATTCCAATTTCACTACACTTTAACACAGCAGCCTTTACCAGGGACCCTAAGTGGATAACGAAAGCTGCTTAGGTACTGTAGAACATCTTGAGTCTTAGCATACGCTCAGACTGTCATCAAACCGCATTTGCCGTTCCTTCTCGCCCACCGGTATTTCTCTCATTGGAACGCCGTCTTCTTTGCAGCTGCTACTCTTTGACTACGACAAGGTGGAGCTGGCCAACATGAACCGCCTCTTCTTCCAGCCTCACCAGGCGGGGCTGAGCAAAGTGCAGGCAGCGGAGCATACCTTGAGGTAGGCAGACCTGCGGGGCAATCCATGGCGTGTGCGTGTGGTCCGAGTCAGCCTCCTGTGTTACCACTCTCGCGAGTCTTCTTTCTGCTATAAAAATGGCAGATATCGCTTGCGCCAGGAGTCCTCTTGGCTCTTAGGGCTCGGGCTGGCAGCGCTTGTGTACACCGAGCTGGGTCATGCGCATTTCAGTGTTGGAGGCTCACAGGGTCTCTCTGGGGAGAGCCACAGGTGCATATCACCAGACAGCAGCCACGGGCAGCCCACAGAGGAATTAGCATATCTCTGCGCCAGTGAAGCTTGATTTTGGACCCTGAAATTTGAGTTTCCTGCCATTTTAATGGAATATTATTGTTCTGATTCTTCTTTTTTTTTTTTTTTTTTGGTCGCTTGTGGGGCTTGAACTCTGGGCCTGGGCGCTGTCCCTTAGCTCTTCAGCTCAAGGCAAGCGCTCTACCACTTGAGCCACAGTGCCACTTCTGTTTTCAGGTGGTTCATTGGAGATAAGAGTCTCACAGACTTTCCTGCTCAGGCTGGCTTGGGACTGTGATCCTCAGACCTCAGCCTCCTGAGTAGCTAGGATGACAGGTATGAGCCATCGGTGCCCAGTTAGAAGTACAAATTTTTTAACCTGAAGTGGAACAGAAAAAGATAAGGACTTTGGATATCCTTCAAATAACTTGAATTCTACTTTTTTAACAGAGATTACATAATCTTTAGCGCTTAAAACTATGTCCTGTTACTTTTTATTTATTTTGTCCTGGTCCTTGGGCGAACTCAGAACTTAGGTGCTGTCCCTGAGCAGCTTTTGCTTCAGGTTAGTGTTCTACCACTTAAGCCACACATCTGCTTTTGGCTTCTTAGTCTCACAGACTTTCCTGCCCTGGCTGGCTTCAAACAAGATTCTCAGCTCTCAGCCTCCTAAGTGACTAGGGTGACAGGCGTGACCCACCGGCGCCCGGTTCTGTTTTTTTTTTTTTTTTTTTTTTTTATTGTGAAAATACCGTACAGAGGGGTTACGAGTACATTTTTTATTATCAAGCATTGTTGCCTCCTCCTTTGTTTCCCCTTCCCATCCCTTCCCATCTCCCACCCACCTTCCCCCATCCCCCTCTATTTGGCATTATTTCTTGCTAATTCTATAGGTAGACATTATAATCATCTCCCTTTTCTCTCTTAGGAACATTAATCCTGATGTTCTTTTTGAAGTCCATAACTACAATATTACCACAGTGGAAAACTTTCAACATTTCATGGACAGAATAAGGTAAAGATTTTACTTTTTTTTGTTGGTTGTGGGGCTTGAACTCTGGGCCTGGGCGCTGTCCCTCAGCTCTTCAGCTCAAGGCAACAGCTCTACCACTTGAGCCACAGCGCCACTTCCGGTTAGCTGATGGTTCATTGGAGTTAAGAGTCTCATGGGGACTTTCCTGCCCAGGCTGGCTTTGAACCACAATCCTCAGATCTCAGCCTCCTGAGTAGCTAGGATGACAGGCGTGAGCCACCAGCACCCAGCCTCGTGATATGTTTTTCAAATGAAGTTTGTTCTCTGTGAGCAGTGGTGGCGGCATGGAGGAAGGGAGGCCCGTGGACCTGGTGCTCAGCTGTGTGGACAACTTTGAAGCTCGGATGGCAATCAACACGGTGAGTGTTGCTGCAGAGCTCGCCCTGCCCCGCGCCACCTGGACCCCTTACAGGTCATCAGTGCGCGACCCCACACTGGACACAGTGCTCAGCACAAACCCTGTTTGCTTTTCTAAAAAACGTTTGCCCAGCTGGGTGCTGGTGGTTCACGCCTGTCATCCTAGCTTCTCAGGAGGCTGAGATCTGAGGATCGTGATTCAAAGCCAGCCTGGGCAGGAAAGTCCATGAGACTCTTACCTCCAATGAACCACCAGAAAACTGGAAGTGGTGCTGTGGCTGAAGTGGTAGAGCGCTCGCCTTGAGCTGAAGGGCTGAGGGATGGTGCCCAGGCCCAGAGTTCACACCCCAGACCAACAAAAAATAAAAACATTTGCCCGACCTGGGGCTTGAACTCACTTGGGCACTGTCCCTTTAGCTCAAGGATAGTGCTCTGTCATTTGAGCCACAGCTCTACTCTGGCAGCAGTGGTGGCGGCTGTTGCTGCTGCTGCTTCTTTTTCTTCTTTGTCCTTTCTTGTTTCTCTTAGTGGCTTATTTGATATGAGTCTCACAGACTTATCTGCCCGGGCTGGCTTTGAACCACAATCCTCAGATCTCAGCCTCCTGAGTAACTAGGATGACAGGCATGAGTCCCCGCTTGGCCCTATTTGTTTTTTTTTTTTTTTTTTTTTTGGGTCCGGTCATGGGGCCTGAACTCCGGGCCTGGGCGCTGTCCCTCAGCTCTTCAGCTCAAGGCTAGAGCTCTACCACTTGAGCCACGGTGCCACTTCCAGCTTTTTTCTTTTTGCTTATGTGGTGCTGAGGAATCGAACCCAGGGCCTCAGGCATGCAAGGCAAGCGCTCTACCACTGAGCCAACTTCCCAGCCCCCCCTATTTGTTTTTAATGTTCTGTTAGCCTACTTTCAAAACTGTGGCAACAGCTGCGGGTCCCACTTCCCCTGCCGAGCTGTATTGCCATAGCCGGGACTTTTATGCCAAGGGAAAGCAGCAGGTACTTCTGGCCTCATGGCTATGAAGTGAACATGCGCTTTATCATACTTAACCCCTGCTCAGCTTTGGTTTTAACTTTTTATTGTGAGCGAATGAATAACATAAATATCGAGAAAAACCTTGTTTGTCTTAAAATATTTATAAAATTTTCTTTCACACTTTTTTTTTGCTTTTCACTTCTTATGTGACATTCACCATTGTTGTCGCTGCTGAAGTTCTAGAGAAACATTGGTTTTTGCATTAACCTGACAGGGAATGTCACACAGCTGGTGCTGATCCTTATCGCCAATTGCTGTGCATTGTGAATCTTCCTTCCTCTGTGCTCCTCTCCCTGCAGGCGTGCAATGAACTCGGACAGACCTGGATGGAGTCCGGGGTCAGCGAGAACGCAGTGTCGGGCCACATCCAGCTCATGGTTCCCGGGCAGTCCGCCTGCTTTGCGGTATGCGGCAGTGCTTGGGCGTGGAGGGGAATTGAACAATGAACTTGAGCTGTGGGTGGTGGTTCACCTCTGTAGTCCCAGCTGCTCAGTTCACTGGGGATGGGGAGCATTGTCACCTGCAAGACACAGTGCCAACCATACAGCCGGGCGGGAGTCACGCCTATCATCCTGGTCATGATGGGAAACCACATATGGGAGAGGCAAAAAAAGGGAGTCCCCAGCTCAAAACAGGGCCGGGGGGGCCTAACTCAAGTCTAGGGCACCTGCCTAGCACGCATAAATCCCTGGGTTCAAATCCTGGTAATGTAAAAAGAAAAAGAAAAATACATGTGGGTCTGGTGGGATAGGACTTAGCACACATGCTATATTTCCCCGCTTTTGAAATTCTCGTGCTCTCATGCAGTGCGCTCCGCCACTTGTAGTTGCAGCGAACATGGACGAGAAGACGCTGAAGCGCGATGGCGTGTGCGCTGCCAGCCTCCCGACCACCATGGGGGTGGTAGCAGGTGTCCTGGTGCAGAACGTGCTCAAGTAAGTGTGGCCCGGCCCACACGTGGCCGTGTTTGTGTCTGGCAAACACGGAGTTAACCTCAGGACATATTACAACCGCCCGCGCTTAACTCAATTGGCATTGCCGTTAAAACTTCATGTTACACGAGTTTTTGACAGATGTGTATGGTAGTGTGTGTTTTTATTATAAATAGGTGTGTGTAGTTTTTATTTGCCTGTCATGGGTCTTGAACTCTGGGCCTGGCTGCTGTCCCTCAGCTCTTCAGCTCAAGGTGAGAGTTCTACCACTTGAGCCACAGCGCCACTTCTGGTTTTCTGGTGGTTTATTGGAGATAAAGAGTTTTGGACTTTCCTGCCTGGGCTGGCTTTGAACTGTGATCCTCAGATCTCAGCCTCCTAAGTAGTTAGGATGACAGGCGTGAGACACCAGCTCATACTTGTTATTTATGCATATACATCTGTTTATGCAGAAATGTTGAATGCGTTCATATTGCACGTGTAAACACGTGTGGCATGGGCACGGGTACAAGGTCGTTTGGCACTGGTATTTTTGCATCACACATCGCTGGGCAGCCGGAGCAACTGTGCAGTGTTCATTTCTGTCACCTGTGTGGTTTGTTTCTCTAGGTTTCTGTTAAACTTTGGTACCATCAGCTTCTACCTGGGCTACAATGCGATGCAGGATTTCTTCCCCACCATGTCCATGAAGCCAAACCCCCAGTGCAACGACCGCAACTGCAGGAGGCGGCAGGAGGAGCATGAGGTACGCACGCCCCGCCCCGCCCCCCGCACGCCCCGCCCCCCGCACGCCCCGCCCCCCCCCCCCCCCCGCACGCCCCCCCGCATGCCCCGCCCCCACCCCGGGCTTGTTCTGCCTCCATCAGCGATGGGAAAGAAAAGCACACACGCCTGCCATCCTAGCTACTCAGGAGGCTGAGATCTGAGGATCACGGTTCAAAGCCAGCCCAGGCAGGAACATCCCTGAGACTGTGGTCTCCAATAAACCAGAAGTGGCACTGTGACTCAAGTGGTAGAGTGCTTGCCTTGAACAAAAGAGCTCAGGGACAGTGCCCAGGCCCAGAGTTCAAGCCCCATGACTGACAAAAACACAAAAAAGCATACTTGGGATCAAGATAAATGGGCTCAGGTTTTTTAAAATGAGTATTAGTTGAACAAGGAGTTTCATTGTGACAATTCCACACATGAATACAACATATCCTGATCAACTTCACCCTCTGTAACTCTTTCCATCTTGCCCTCCCCGCTTTTTTTTTTTTTTCTGTGAACTCTGGGCGGGTGCTGTCTCTCAGCTCTACCACTTGAGCCACAGTGCTACTTCCGGTTTTCTGCTGGTTCATTGGGGGTAAGAGTCTCATGGGGACTTTCCTGCCCAGGCTGGCTTTGAACTGCCATCCTCAGATCTCAGCCTCTTAAATAGCTAGGATGACAGGCGTGAGCCACCAGTGCTTGGCTATTTAGTATATTTTTAAAGTCCTTTCTGGGTGTTGCTAAGATAAAGGACCTGGGTGAATCTCTCATGGTTCAGAGAAGTGAGAAAGTGGAAACTGGCTCTGTTTGATTTTGCAGAGAAAGGCGGCTGAGCAGCACACACCGGAGGCTGGCCAGGGGGAAGAGGAGGAGGAAGAGGTCGTGCACGAGGACAATGAGTGGGGTGGGTGTTCTTTGACGTTGTAGCTTCATGTCACATTTCCTGTGCTGTGAATAGAAGACCAATTGGGTGGTGACAGTGCCCGCCTTGATGAAGGAGTTTCTTCCTGATCGTCCTTGCACAGGTATAGAGCTGGTGTCTGAGGTGTCGGAAGAGGAGCTGAGGAGGTCTTCAGGTCCAGTGCCCGACTTGCCCAAAGGCATCACAGTGGCGTACACTCTCCCCACACAGGTGCTTGTCAAACCCGGGTTGCTCGTAAGTCAGTGGTGGGCAGGGAAAATGCGGGCTTCCCTTTTGCGGCTACCTGTGATGTTGAAGAGTCAGTGTGGTGGGTATCTTACAGCATCGGCTTTGAGAGAAAGGGGTGTTCAGTGTTAATGTGGGGGTTTTTGTTTGGCTCACTTGAAGTTCTTTGAAGATATAGAATGCTTCTGTTTACTCAATGTCTAATTTTTTTGTTTTATCAGTCATGGGACTTGAACTCAGGGCCTGGGCGCTATCCCTGAACCTTTTTGTGCTCAAGGTGAGCACTCTACCACTTGAGCCACAGTGCCACTTCCGGTTTTCTGGTTGGTGCCTTGGAGATCAGAGTCTCCTGGACTTTCCTGCCCAGGCTTGCTTTGAACAGCAGTCCTCAGATCTCAGCCTCTTGAGTGGCTAGGGTGACAGGCGTGAGCCATAGTGCCCAACTGTATAATAAGTTTTTTGACAGGATTTTTCTTTTTTACATTGGTTATTTTAACTATGTTTTAAAACTATGCTGGTGGAAATACCTTTGTGAAGGCATGGGCATGGGCCTTAGAGAAACCTCTGTTTCTGCTAACAATTGCTGTGCATGGCTATGAGGGAAAAGCTGGCCTCCATCTCCCTGGATGTGGCTAGGGTTGTTCTGCGCAGGCCCTGAGCTCACACGTTCCCCTCTTCTGCGAACAGCATCAAGACCCTGCGCCTGGAGTAGCAGTGGAAGATTCTGGCGAGAGCTTGGAAGACCTCATGGCCAAGATGAAGAACCTATAGCTGGTGGGCTGGCATGTAGTTCATTTTGTGCTTAAACTATTCCCTTGAAATGCAAAGAAAAAAAAAAGCTAATAAAACGTAGGGCATACATCTGCACCGCACTGTTGTACTTGGTGAGGCTCCAGCGGCTGTTACTGTTTCCCTTGTGCGCAGCGGGCCGCCTTCTGCCACGCATGACTTTGAGCTCTGTCTCTGGCGGGAGGAAAGGAGGAAACAGTCCACTACTATGACCTGGACCCACTGTGGCTTTTAAACAAGCCAACCAGTAAAATAGAAACTTCCCCTGTTTCCTGATGACAAAGCAGCCACATGGCGTCAGTGGGAAGGTTTCCAGACCCCTGAGCTCCATGTTTGCAAGGCAGGTGAAAGCTGGGGTTTCCCACAGGGAGGCACGCGTGGATCCCGCCCCACAGCGCGTGTGAATGCTGCTCATCCCATCCAGTGACCACCAGACGTGTTCATTCCCCAGAAGGATGTTTCCCTACTAAGTTGCAAACTCACATAAATGGGTTTTCTCCGGAGTCGCGTGTGAATGACGACGGCTGAGGGAGCTTTGCATGGATGGATGCAGAGCCAGCGGCTTCAAGAAAAACAAGAAATAACACGCAGTCGTAGCCGCTGCTGGGCCTTGAACCCAAGGCCTTGCGCTTGCTTTGCTGCCCCAGCCCTGCGAGCCATGCCTCCAGCCTCACTTTTGCATTAGTTTTGGAGCTGGAGTCTCAGACTTTTCTGCTTACCCTGGCTTAGAACCAAGATCCCTCCAGTTCTCAGCCTGCTGAGTAGATGGGTTTTCTGTGTAGTAGGAAAATACGTCCTACAGATTTCTTCTCATAAGGAGCTCGTAGGTATCATCCCGTGACAGCTGTAAATGCGAGCCCATGCTGACGAGCAGTAACTTCATACTTACCAACAAAGCTGGGATTCCTCCCGTTACACTTTCAATTTCCTCTTTCCTTTCCGGAAGGCATTGACAGGGATTTGTTCGTTGTAACTCCAGTTGAGTTTAGGGTTGAGGTGGCTGAGCCCCGCCTTTCTCCGTGTGAAGGGGTATTTTAATGAGAACCAAGTTTTCCTGTTGGAGGACCTGACACACAGGCACACATGGTGTCTGTTACGGCTATTTCCATCAAGTATTCTAACTTGTATTCTAACAGTGCCTATCGCTAGCACAATAAACAAAACAATAATGTGACCAAATTATATACTGTACGTTTAATTCTTTTGAAATATATAGTAATCATCCCCCTCCAACTAAAATTAAATTTTGCTATAGAGTCACTTTGAAGAACTATTAGCACCTTCTTCAAAGTTTTCTTAAGGTCAAGGTTTGGAGGAACAAAATATATACATACAATATGTGTATATATATATATACTACATATATATACTATACATACCATATATAGTATGTATATATTATATATAATTATATATACATATATAATACTGCATATACTAGATGATATATTAAACATATATATGCATAATACATACAGTATACATAATATCTACACAATATATAATATGTATATAACACACATTACATAGGTCACTTGGTCCAGAGGAGATAGGGGATTTAGGATACTTTTGTACCCCACAGACAGGGTACTGTCAGACTGAAGGAACTGGTTTAGTTATAATGTGTACTGTTATACTATGTATAATATATACTATATATTAATGCACAATGTATAATACATTGTATATATATTATACATAATATGCATTTATTATAATAGAGATATTATTCTTAGGCTTTTCCCCAGGTTCTTCTTGAGTGTGCAGATTGAACTGTTTTTCTTTTAACGTGATACACTTGTTAATTTATAGCATTAAATGATGCCACTAAGACCTATGGTAAACCATCACAACAGCCACAAAACCAGTGTCTCCTGTACGTGGGGACCCAGTTATCTGCACCTTTGGTAGGTAGCAGACCCCGAGATGTTACGTTTCTATTTGATCTTCTTTGCTCTCTAAGCCTTTTTTTTTTTTTGTCTGTTGTGGGGCTTGAACTCTGAGCCTGGGTGCTGTCCCGCAGCTCTTCAGCTCAAGGCGAGTGCTCTACCACTTGAGCCACAGCACCACTTCCAGTTTCCTGAGTGGTTCATTGGAGATAAGAGTCTCATGGACTTTCCTGCCTGGGCTGGCTTTGAACCGTGATCCTCAGATCTCAGCCTCCTGAGTGGCTAGGATGACAGGCGTGAGCCATGGGCACCCAGCACCCCGTTTCTTGTAACATGTCAGTGACTGAAGCATGGGCCCATGAGTGCTCCCTAGCGGCCTGGCTGAAGCGCAGATTCTAACCTGGGATGTCCCAGGCCTGAGAACTTGCTACATGTGTTCCTAGCCCAGTCGGAGGAGCGGGGCCTCGTGGCCAAGCACCGAGAGACACACAGTCCACGAGCACCCACGGCGTTCCAGTCTTCGAGAAAAACGCTCAGCAACGTCTTCCTCCGGTCATTATGCAGAAGGTAATGCTCTTGTTTATAGGGAAAGGAAAGAGAACTTGAATCAGTTTGCACTTTGGTGTTCTAGCTGTGAAGTATGGGGTGGTGGTTTTTGCTTTTTACACCTTTCATACCTTTAGTAGACTCAGTATTAAAATGGATGACTTTGTATAGATGCACAAATGATGGCAAAGCCAGCAATACCCCCAAACGTTATTCATCAAGTCTATAAAGATACTGAGTGTTTGGCATCAAAAGGGCAGACTGCTTTGAGTTGGTGGTGAGTGGTGACACCGCTGGGTGAAGGCCACTTGGGAGGATGGTGAACATGGAGCCTGGCGCGTGGCTGCTGTCACTTCCCACGGAGCACAGAGACACGTGCACAAAGCCCGGTGCCCCGACTTGCTGAGGGAAAAGCTCGAGTAATAATAAAAGCACAGTGTCGCAGTGAGGACTTCCTGTTCCACTGGAGATCAATCCCAACCACTTCTGGACAGCATGCCTTTAGTCCCGGACACTTTCACATGATGAGGTAGAGAGCTAGTGTACAACAGCCATGAGGACGCAAAGGTGGGGCATGGCTGGAGAGGCTGCACTGGTCCTGAGAAGAAAAGACAAGTCCTTGAGCCCTGTGCGCTCTCGCTGTGCCTGCTCTTCCCAGACAGACAGACAACACTCCCCGGCTTGGCTCACACTAACGCGCCGGCAGACTCCGGTAACGCCGTTAGTGCACCCCATCTGACACAGTGTAGTCTGGTACCAACTCCGTCTGAGTGGCCTTTAAATCATACTTGGTAAAAATCAAAACAGGAAGGCTTAAAATCCAAATGCTTATTTTGCCCAGCTGCACAGCGTTGTAGTTTCTACTATTCCCTTTGTCCTTGAGGAGGGAAAGCAGGAAAATGAAGTTTTTTGTGTTTTTTTTGAAGTGGGGTGGGCAGCAGTGGGGTCTGAACTCAGGGCCTGGCCCCGACCACAGTCCCGTGCTCCAGCACTTTCTGCTTTCATTGTTTTTCAAGTAGGGTCTCACTTTTTATCTGAACTCCTATTTATGGTTCCTTTGGAGACATAGCACCACAGTGCCTGGCTTTTCTTTGGTTGTGATGAGCTCACTGGGACTTCTTTGTTCACACGCCTTGAGTCTTGATCCTCTCCACCTCAGCCTCCAGGGTGGCTGGGATTACAGGCTGGGATTACAGGTGTGAGCCACCTTGCCCAGCCGAGTGCGTGGTTTTTAGACTGGCTGTGTCTCCACTTGATGAGTGTCTCGAAGGAGCCTTTCCACCCAACAGTGATGTTTCTGACTCTTTGATTTCCATTGCTCTTTTGTACAGTTCTGCAGCTTTTTCAAAATCTCCTTCCTCGTAACTTTTGAGATAAACACGAGAACACTTTTAAACACTTTTAAATGAGTTTATGGGATAATAAAAAGTTGTGAATACCTACGCGCACCGCCCCCCCTTTTCTTTTTCTAGTATATTCACTCAGATCACGTCTAGCACACCGTCCTTCGGCAGGTACTGACCAGTGAGCCGGCCCTATGGGCACCAAATGGCCACTGTGGGTGGCAAGTAGACCCGCCTGCTGGCTGCTGCCTGCCAGGATACCCTCCCTTCTTGCAACCTGCGTCTCCTTCTGGGTGTCTTAAATGGAGACCACTGCCAACCAGCCTCCCCCTCTATGGAAGAAGCCACTCGTAGGAACGTGCTGTGCTGTCCTACGGTGAGCCGGGGAGTGTGTGTGTGTGGGGGGGGGGGGGGAGAGAAGGTGCGTGACCTCACCTGAGCACAGCTAGGTTTTTTAGAGTTTCTCCAACTCGAGGATGCATCCGCCCCAGGCTGGCTTCATAGATCTTCAAGGCTTGTTCATATAAGGGCAAGGCCTCTGTGTGCTTTTTCTTATTTAAAGTAATTTTAAAAAACAAAGTGATAGTGCAATCACTATTTTGGTAAGCATTTTAAAGACGTGAATATTCTAAAGAGATAGGAAAGAACGGCATGACTTGGGAAGAGTCGCCAGGAGAGCGGCAGTATGATGGAAGCTGGCATGTGACCCCTGGCCCGTCCCCTGTGACTTTCACGCAACAGTATTCATTAGAAATCTGCGTCTTTATTGCTGGGTGGGCGCCACAGGCAGAAGCCGCCAGCTCCTTCCACACGAGGACGCAGCAATCTCCAGAACTGAAAAAACACGAAGCCTGTCTCTGAACTGAACACTCCGTTGGTGTTTTCAACGTTCAGAAAGGGGTGATCTTACAAATACCATTTCGCTCATGGCTTAAGTGTTATAAAAAGAAGTATCAGTAGATAAACAGTAGTCCTAAATTGTCTTTATTTTTACTCAGTCATTGTCCGATTTTTATGTTGTTGTTTTGGTGGTGGGGCTTGAACTCTGGGCCTGGGCGCTGTCCCTCAGCTCTTGAGCTCAAGGCGAGCACTCTACCACTTGAGCCACAGCACCACTTCTGGCTTTTTTTGCTTATGTGGTGCTGAGGAATCGAACCCAGGGCCTCATGCATGCAAGGCAAGCGCTCTACCACTGAGCCACCTTCCCAGCCGCTGGTTTTTTTTTTTAATTATTATTAATATGTTAAAATCTTTCATTTATAAAGAGCCGAGATGTAGAAAGTTGATCGGACATGGTTGTTCACGACCCCAGCCCCTGGAGAGGAGGATTGAAGTCTGAGGCCAGTGTGGGTAAAAAGTGTGAGCCCTCTCTGAAAACAATACAATATGAAAAGGGTAAGAGATTTAAGAAAAGTAGTGTGTGGCAGGGAGTGGGGAGATGGTGGCAGGGGGTCTGAAGGTTTGGCTCAAGTGTTAAAGAGTGCTGTCTCCTAAGCTCAAGGCCCTGGTACCACTGAGAACAAAGTAGTTAAACTTACCATCTGGCTATAAAGCACTGCTAAGTTCACCAAGGCAGTGGCTACGCTAGGATGCTTTGAGCCAAAGGATTTCTGACGAATTTCGACGGCCAGTTCATACAGAGGGACGGCTTTGTTAAGTTTTCCCTAAAAAAAAAAAAATGTATATTGAAAACAGTTAAGACAATAAATACTAGTCAATCAGAACAGCCAAATACATAGAATCGGTCATCGGGGGTTGAGGCAGAAGGATTGTGATCCTGGGGACCAGGCTACATAGAAGACCTTGTCTTAAAAAAGAAAACCGTTTGCTGTAGTATCATGTGGACTAACGTCGGAACAATGCAGAGAAGTTTAGTATGGCCCCTGTGTGGGAATGACCTGCACATTTGTGAAGTGTTCTAGATTGTGAAAAACTAGGAGAGAGCAAGGGAAGGGGTGACGCTGTCCAAAGAGAAATGTACTTTTTTGTGGGGCTTGAACTCTGGGCCTGGGCGCTATCCCTGAGACTATTTGTGCTGTAGGCGAGCACTCTACCACTTGAGCCACAGAGCCGCTTCCAGTTTTCTGGTGGTTCACTGGAGATAAAGAGTCTCACAGACTTTCCTTGCTCGGGCTGGCTTTGAACCGCGATCCTCAGATCTCAGCCTCCTGAGTAATTAGGATGACAGGCGTGAGCTGCGGTGCCGGGCTTACCATTTTCTTATACAAGATTGCTAGATGCTTTGCTGTGTAGGCCAGAGACGGGTGGTCAGGAGCGAGCGCCCGCCGCCGCAGCTCCAGTGCCCTCTCGTACAGCTCTGCTGCCTTGTCGTACTGCTTCTTTTCATTGCAGATCGCCGCCAGGTTGTTGAGCGACTGGGCACAGTCGGGGTGCTCGGGCCCTAGGACCCGCTCCCTCATTTCTAAGGAGCGCCTCAGAAACTGCTCAGCTGTGCTAGGAGCAAAACCCAAAAGAGCTTCAGCAACTTATTCTCTAGCGATCGGAGACCTCTAGCGCCTTACCTATGTACAAAATGGAATCAGTTTCATTTGTTGATTTTGTTTTTGGAGGGGGGGAGGTAGGGGGAAGTAGTAGAGATTTGAACCCAGAGTCTCAGGCTTGTTCACTAAGTGCTGCTTCTACTTGATCCATGGCTCCAGCCAAGGATTTGTGCACCCTGCTGCACTTGTAAAGACAAACCCACAGGCTGCTTGTGAAACAACCCTCATGGCAACCGGACCTCAGTTACTCACAGACTGACAACGCACTGCATTTTTGGGAAGTTCTTTGCTTGTTTGTTCTTTGACATCCAAAGAAGCCTAAATAAATACCTATTATGTGTTCAGACAACATCCATACTTTTTTCTTTCTTTTGTCAGTCATGGGGCTTGAACCCAGGGCCTGGGTGCTGTCCCTCAGCTCTTCAGCTCAAGGCGAGCGCTCTACCACTTGAGCCACAGCGCCACTTCCAGCTTTTTCTGCTTATGTGGTGCTGAGGAATCAAACCCAGGGCTTCATGCATGCGAGGCAAGCGCTGTACCACTGAGCCACCTTCCCAGCCCCAACATCCATATTTTTAATACGGAAATCTAAATAAAGCCAGATTGCCTGCTTTATATCCTAGGTAAACTGTGGCTCACAGCTGCAGCTACCTCCATTGATAGTTTGCTCTCATCACTAAGGTATGGATGAGTGACCCAGTATACTTCTGGCTCTGGACTCCTCAGTCCAAAGAGTACTTAGTTTGACTGGAGGCGTTGGTTGTGAGCAGCGAGGTACTCACCCCAGGTTGTTCTGCAGGTAGTAGAGGACGCCCAGCTCATTGAGGGTGCGGGCACTGTCGGGCGTGTCCTTGCCCAGAGTGAGCTCTTCTAACTGCAAAGCCCGTCGCCGCAAGAGGGCAAATGCACGCTGCAGCCAACAGAGGAAACATGGAAGCGCTAGGCGCCGCACCTGACTCACGAGCCACAGACCAGCAGCGACCTAAGAGCTCTCCCGCTGCTTGCTTCTGTCTAGAGGACAGCTAACTTTAAGTAGCATAGCAAGTCTACTAAGAATATATCAGAGGGGGGTGCTGGGAAGCTGGCTCAGTGGTAGAGTGCTTGTCTCTCATGCGTTGAGGCCCTGGGTTCGATTCCTCAGCATCCCATAAACAGAAAAAACTGGAAGTGGCACTGGGGCTCAAGTGGTAGAATGCTCGCCTTGAGCTGAAGAGCTTGAGGGACAGCGCCAAGGCCCAGAGTTCAAGACCCATGACCAACCAAAACAAAACAAAACATAGTCTCAAATGTATCTATTCCATTTATCTATTCTATTTGTCAGTACACAGCACAATGTACTTCAAAAGAGATGAGGAGAACATGTCATCCTAGCCACTCAGGAGGCTGAGATTTGAAGATCACAGTTCAAACAAAGCCAGCCCAGGCAGGAAAGTCTGTGAGACTCTCATCTCCAATGAACCAGCAGAAAACTGGAAGTGGCGCTGTGGCTCAAACGGTACAGTGGTCGTCTTGAGCTGAAGAGCTGAGGGACAGCGTCCAGGCCCAGAGTTCAGGCCCCATGACCGACCAAAAAAAAAAAAAAAAAAGACAGACTCTGGAAGTCGCTTTAAAAGAGGAAGCTCTTCAAACACAGCCTCTCTGCAGTTATGATACTCTAAAGTCCAACCCAAAAGAAATACTTACCAAGTTGCTTTTCCTCCTTGTAGCTTTCTGGCGAATTTTAGAGGACTTTTTCCTGAAATGCTCGGCTTGTTCGTATCTTAAGAGAGAAGAAGCAGCTCAGATCAAACACACGCAAGTTCAAGGTGTCTTACTTCAGTGACATGAAAATCACTCCTTACACAAAGCCCAGATCCTTTCTTGCTGGTGATCTGGCGGTATTCTAGTGACAGTCTACACAGCTCAATAGCCCCAAGAAAAAAGAGCTGAGTCCTTTGGTGGGGGGGAAGCGGGGGAGATCCATTTTGTTTTAGCTGGTTTACCCCGTGCTGAGGGTCTAAGGCCCAGCCCAACTCAACGCAACGCATGCCCAGACGGCGCAGCTGCGGGCCATACTTGTTCTGTTTCTGGCACAGGGCTGCAAGCGCGTCCAGCTCCCGGGCGGTGTGTGGGTGGCCGGCACCATAGGCGTTCTCGGAGATCTCCAGCGCCTGTGTGTACAGCTGCTCCGCGTTCCCGAACTTCTTCCACTGCACATACACGCTCGCCAGCTGGCGCAGAGACTGGGCTACTCTCGGGTGGTCTGGATCCAAAGCCGTCTCTCTGATTTCTAGGGACCGCTGCAGAGGTACCACGGCCTGGCAGAGGGGAAAAAAGGATCAGAGAGGGCTGACCCGAGAGGAGTAAGTGGGGGGAGCCGCCCCCACCTTGGGTCCCCCCAGCCCCCACCTGGACTCACCTGGCTGAGGAGGCCCAGATCCTTGAGAAAGCGGCCCAGCGTCTCATAGAGATCAGCCAGGCAGATCAGGCCGTCGCCGCCGGCGCAGGTCTTCTCATACTGCTTCAGCGCGTCGAAGTACTCTGCAGCCATGGAGCTTTTGTCTTTGCCCACACACTGCCAGTAGCTGAGTAGCTCGGCCAGGTGTCCTCTGCGGTAAACCAACGACAGCCACCAGGTGAGCCACCAACTTGGAAGAAGTTACTGGCAGTTCCTTTGTGGATCAGCAGAGTGGGGTGAGGTCAGAGGTCAGGCTGACTGACCAACCCCCCCCCCTTTGCCCCCCTTCCTCCGGCTCACTATCTCAGCACCACGGTGAGTACTGGGAGGTGTTACCTGTTGCTGTTATGGCCTGGACAAGGAACTCCTCCCACACATGGCCACCACCTGGTGGCGCTGTTTGGGGAGGTTGAAGGCACTTGGGGGTGGGGGTGAGCCTGGCTGGAGGAAGCGGGCTTCCAGTCCACCATGAGGGGAAAATTGTCCACCTTCTCCCACCATGATGTTCTGTCCCCACCTAGAGCACTGGTTCCAGCCACCACAGACTGCATCCTCTGAAGCCATGTGCAAAATAAGTCTTCCTCCCTCAAGTTGTTTCTGTCAAGAATTCTAGACAGGGGCTGGGAAGGTGGCTCAGTGGTAGAGTGCTTGCCTTGCATGAATGAGGCCCTGGGTTTGATTCCTCAGCACCACATAAGCAGAAAAAGCTGGAAGTGGCGCTGTGGCTCAAGTGGTAGAGTGTTAGCCTTGAGCTGAAGAGCTGAGGGACAGTGCACAGGCCCAGAATTCAAGCCCCATGACCAACCAAGAAAAAAAAAAAGTGGGGACCACAGTAATTTCCAGGGTGAAAAAAAGAACTTTTTTTAGGACCAAAACAAATTATGTAACTTTTTTAAAGACAAATGTCTAGATTTCCAAGGGACAGAAAAATCCCTTCCTGAAGTTTGGCAGGTGAGACTCTTGGTTAGTGACCAGATGCCACTGGAGAACTCCTGCTAGCAGCAGAGACATGCAGGGCAAGAACGTATGTGTGAATGGGGGCGATTCCTTCTTTAATCCACTGCCTTTGGGATCCGGAGTCTGGTTTGAAGGCTCGGTGTCTGAGTTTCCTGCAGGCCTCCGTGGGGGGAGGGGGAGATGTTCTAGAATGGGCTGCTTACCGTCTGTAAAGGCTCTGAGCCAAGGGGAGGTTCCGCAGGCAATCCTGCAGCTCATGGCCGCTTCCTTGCTGCTGGAGAAGCCAGGGCAGCTCATCTGCACCCCGCCAGGTCACCCGGTCCTGACTGGAGAGAGGACGGAGCATGCTCAGTGACCGCTTCCTACACAACTCCCTCCACCCTCGCCCGTCTTCAGAGGGACAGTGGAGGAGGAACCCACCCATCACCCCACGTGCCTGACTAAGGAGGGCCAAAGCAGAAACTCAGCCAGCACCGATGCCTGTCATTCTAGTGACAGGAAGATGAGCTCTGGGAGACTGAAGTTCAATGCCAGTGTAGACAGAAAAGTCTGTGAGCCGTTCATCACCAATGAACCAGGAAAAAGGAAAGAAAGCCAGACTGAAGCTGGGCGCCAGTGGCTCACGCCTGTCATTCTAGCTACTCAGGAGGCTGAGATCTGAGGATCGCGGTTCAAAGCCAGCCCGGGCAGGAAAGTCTGTGAGACTCTTATCTCCAGTGAACCACCAGAAAACCAGAATGGTGCTGTGGGTCAAGTGATAGAGCCTTGAGCTGAAGAGCTGAGGGACAGCGCCCAGGACACGAGTTCAAGTCCCGCAATTGACCAAAAAATGCCAGACTAGAGATCTGGTTCAAGGGGTAGAGTGCCAGCCATGAGGAAGAAAACTGAGAGAATGAGACCCCAAGTTCAAATCTCAGTCCTGCCTCTTCCACGAAGATATCACAAACTTTACTAATCTTCATATAAAATACAAAGTCAATGATCATCTCAACTACTGGACATTGATGGGGAAGAAGATACAAGACTGGAACACACTAAAAGAAGCTAAAACCCCAGGGCGCTAAAACATGATACTTAAAAGGTATTTTTATCAAATTGAGCTTTTTTTTTCTTTTTAAACCTTCAATAACTCCAAATACACAGAGATAGATGCACACATTTAAAAGAATAAAATAAATAAAATGGTTCTGCAAAGATTTCACCTTAACCTTTAACATAACACGAGAAGACTTGCATACAGGGTCATTTTTCACTCTTTTGGCACTAATCGGGAAAGGATCTTACTTTTGGTGGTGGTGTTTTTTCCCTTTGGGTAAGAAGTTTTTCTGCATAGAGAGGTGAGGACACACAGCGAGAGCAGGCAGAAGTTACAAGCCCTCACAGAGGTTTCCTCACCTTAGCTGCAGGGTGAAGTAGCTAATCAGCTTTTGCCGATAGGAAGAGATGGCCTGGGGCCCATCCATGTACTCCAGCCGCACTGTTTCCCAGGCCTGAGAATGAGAAAACAACAACGCTGGACTCTACTGAACCCAAAACAGAGTTCCTACCACAAAGTACCACTGGTCGAGAAGATATTTGACATTTGACAAGTGGATGCTGAGGAATTTATAAATGATTTCACCTCCGTAGTTTTATACTAGAAATGGCCTCACAGTATTTTTAAATCCAGGCTACAGTCATGTGATATATTTGAGTAAAATTTCCTAAATGATTGTTTTAAGAACTCAAGGCACAATTTTATTTTATTTATTTATTTTTTGCCGATCATGGGGCCTGAACTCTGGGTCTGGGCGCTGTCCCTCAGCTCTTCAGCTCAAGGCTAGCGCTCTACCACTGGAGCCACAGTGCCACTTCCGGCTTTTTCTGTTTATGTGGTGCTGAGGAATCGAACCCAGGGCCTCATGCTTGCAAGGCAAGCACTCTACCGCTGAGCCACCTTCCCAGCCCCATCAAGGCACAATTTTAATGCAAGCTTTTTGTTAATCCATTTTTCCTCGTGTTCTACCACGTGAGCCACACCTCCAGCCCTGTTTAAATATGTATATATATTTATGTATGTTATGTAAATTTCTTACATATCTTATATATACATTTATGCATATTACACAAATATATATAAGTCTAATATATAGAGATAATATATAGACATAGTATATCTAATATATATAGATAAGAATCTCACAGCTGGGTGCTAGTGGCTCAAGTATGTCATCCTAGTTACTCAGGAGGCTGAGATCTGAGGATCACAGTTCAAAGCCAGCCCAGGCAGAAAAATCCCTGAGACTCTTATTTTCAATAAACTACTCAGATAAAGCCAGAAGTGGTGCTGTGGCTCAAGTGGTAGAGTGCTAGCCATGAGCAAAAAGAAGCTCAGGGACAGAGCCCAGGCCCTGAGTTCAAGTCCCAGGACTGGCAAAAAATGACAAGAAATAGGGTCTCATCCTGCCTGGGCTGGCTTCAAACCACCCTCCTCAGATCTCATACACTATAATGTGGAATGATACATTGCCACCTATCAATTATAGATCTTAGTCAAAGATGCTTGAGGGGTTGGAGGCATGGCTCAGGTGATAGAACACGAGCCAGAGAGCAAAAGTGTCAGGTAACCAAGTTCAAGTCCCAGTGTTGGACCAAAAAAACAAAAAAGCTTGAAGTATCACTCACCTGCAGATGCTGAAATCTGAGTAACCCACAGCCGTATGTCAACAGACACAGCTGGTGGAGGCTGTGGATGAGGGAGGTCAGCCCAGCCCAGGTCATCTCGGGATAGAGCTCCATTAGCTCCGACTCGCTCAGGCCATTGTGGCTAATACTGACCAGGCAGAGGATCTAGGCAGAGAACGCACAAATGATGGTCGCCAAGCACCTCTGCAAGTATCCAGCCACCAGGAAGATTGCCAACAGTCTTTTAAACTGATTACTTTTTTTTTTTACCCCAACTTGTTATTCTAACGATCAGTACATTAAAACAAAAAGAAAAATACCCCACCAAAAGCCCCCCCCCAAACAAAAGCAGGTTTCCTGCAACAAAGCACATTGGTACAACAGACACCCAAGATTGATGACACAGAGAAAATAACTTGGTAAAAATTAAAATTGCATGACATGTGTTCTTAAAAGTAATGACAGAAGCTGGGCGCCAGTGGCTCACGCCTGTCATCCGAGCTACTCAGGACACTGAGATCTGAGGATGATGATTCAAAGGCAGCTCAGGCAAGAAAGTCCCCGTGAGACTCTTATCTCCAATGGACCAGCAGAAAATCGTAGAAGTGGCACTGTGGCTCAAGTGGCAGAGTGCTCGCCTTGAGCTGAAGAGCTGAGGGACAGCGCCCAGGCCCAGAGTTCAAGCCCCACGACCGACAAAAAAAAAAAAAAAGTAATAACATTTCAATTCTGGGACTGCAGTGGAAGTGATAAGGCCTTCTGTGGCTGCTTGTGGTGATCAGGGATGAGAGTGGCTGGTGCTGGAGCTGACGTGAGTGGGGCAAGTCGGGATCACTCCAGGCCTCGGGTTTCATGCCCACAGTGGGAGGGAAGAGGAGAGTTCAGTCGGGGCCAGGGATTCCGGCCGGAACGCCTGCCCTGTCAGGGCTGCCGGGATCCCCTCTTCTGTGAGCAGACCTCATCTGCCATGGGCACTGGGGACAGGAAGAAGCACGCCTGCCCCGGATTCATCAAAGCTGAGAAATCAACCCACAAATGGATCCTGCTTCAAATTCTGAGTTCAGCAAGGTGCTTAGATACTAATTTCCAAAAATAAAAATCAAAGTTGAATGTATTGAGCTGGACATGTGACTCAAACATTTAGAACATCAGCTATGAGCAAGCAGGGTGGAATATATATTAACAAACAACTGCAGAGTCAACAACAGCAACAAAAAAAATGGGTGGTGTTGGACCTTGAACTTGGAGCCTTGTGCTTGCTAGGAAGGCGCTCGACTCCCAGAGCCAGGCCCTAGTCTTCAGAAACAGATGTTAAATGAGGTGCGCAGCACCGTGGAAGATGATATGACTGAGAGGAGTGATAGAAAATAGAGGCTCGGCACTGGAGGCTCAGCACTGGAGGCTGACTTAGCTACTTTCTATGAAGGCTCGGCTCATTCTCCCTAAACGAATCTTTTAAGGTCAAGTACCATTTGCAGATTCTGAAATGAGTTCCGGTGGCACTTGCAGAGCACGTTTTGTTTATAAAACTGGATAAGTATGTTTGTCTTCTGCCTCAACTTCCCCTGACCCGCTCATGTCCAGGTATATTCTAAAACTACAGAAAATTAATCCAAGCTATGAAGAGTAATAAGACAAGGAGTTATCAAACCATCTGTGAATGAATGCTTACAGCTCTAGTAACTTTTAGTGATATTGGCAAATAGGCAAAGCTGGAGACAAGGGGCCCAGAAACAAACTCAGTGTCATGTGAGAGTTAGACCTTTGATGGGCAGTATCCACACCAGTGCAGAAGATACACTTGGTTAATAAAAGGAACGATCCGTTAGTTACACGACACACACTAAGAAGACAACCAGTCAGAAGACAACCCAATTAAAAATGAGGTGAAGGACCTGAACCAGCCATCCACATGAGAAGGAAGAACAGTTAATGAAGACAAAATGACCAGAACTCTCAACACTCAATAAGAGGAAGGCATTTCAGTGAGCACCCCAGAACTCGTGTATATGCGTGATGTCTGTTTAATGACACAATAAGAGAACTGGTTTACTTCAATCCATGTAACTGGGACAGGGTGAACATCCTTCCTTCCTGATGTGGGGTGCAGCTTACCTGTCTCATCAGCTCTCTGTGGCCCTCTTCTGGTAAGGAGTCGTGGACGGAGCGCAGGATGAGCCTGTATAAGGACACGGTGTCTTCACACTGCAGACACTGGCAGAGCACTGCGTCCAGGCTGCCCTCTCTCCCCGCACTGTTGGAATTGAGAATGCATTTTGTTTTCTTACAGACTGGCGACAAGGGGGAAAATTTGCAGAATATGAACACAAGGCGATGTTGGGAATTTGCGTGGCAACTGTGTAACAGGTGCTAATCAAGAAGAGAGGGCCAGATGACCTTTTTGGGGGACTTGGGGTTTTTTTTAGGACACCATCTGATCCAAGACAGTAAACACGGGCAAGATCTATGTTCAGCAATTGCTAAGTACTCTGGTGCATGAACACCACACTACTGCGATTTTCTTTTTTTCTTTTTGGCCAGTCCTGGGGTGTGAACTCAGGGTGTGGGTTCTGTCCCTGAGCTTTTTTTATTTTTTGTCAGTCATGGGGGCTTGAACTCTGGGCCTGGGCGCTGTCCCCCAGCTCTTCAGCTCAAGGTGAGCACTCTACCACTTGAGCCACAGCGCCACTTCTGGTTTTCTGCTGGTTCATTGGAGATAAGAGTCTCATGGGGACTTTCCTGCCCGGGTTGGCTTTGAACTGCGATCCTTAGATCTCAGCATCCTGAGTAGCTAGGATGACAGGCATGAGCCACCAGCGCCCAGCTCCCTTCCCTGCTTTTCAGCCTCTTTCCCTCCCTGATTTATTATTGTTGGCAGTACTGAGGTTTGAACTCAGGACCGCACAGGTGCTGGGCAGCCACTCTGCCACCTGAGGCACACCTGTGGTCACAAAGTAACATCTTTCTTTATAACTCAACTTTCTCCTCATGTTCCCGTGAGCTTAGCTGGCGGGAAGGAGTCTCCC
The DNA here is from genome assembly GCF_024711535.1 of Dipodomys merriami. Classification (NCBI taxonomy): domain Eukaryota; kingdom Metazoa; phylum Chordata; class Mammalia; order Rodentia; family Heteromyidae; genus Dipodomys; species Dipodomys merriami. The sequence goes on along the minus strand of NW_027206268.1, from coordinate 1,763,382 downwards.
GCGTGGCCCCACTTGCGTGGGAAGAGGCCTTTTGCAACCCGGTAGGCAAAAGGGTCAGTGTGTGGAAAATCAGAGCTGTCCATGGACGCTGGGGGGCTGGTGGGGCTCCGGCACGTGGGAAGCTTGGTGGCCGCCTGGGGGAGCAGGGGGGGGGGAAGCCCTTGGCTCACAGCACTAGGCCCGAGGGCGCGGGGATCACAAAACACACAGACGGCCATGAAGGGCCACCAGCACTTACCGAGCCATCATTTTGCCAAGAAGAGTGACGTGCAGGGGATTACAGGTGGTAGCCGAGCGACAGTGCCTCTCCAGCTGCTGCTCCTGCCCACGCCACCAGAGAGACAAAAAGGAAAAAAATACAGAGACCCAGAATGAAGCAGCCTCCACCCGTGGGCCTCCACCCTTGCCTCACACAAACGTAAGCACAACTCTGGCCTTAGGCCACCTGCTCAGAGACAGCCACCCAGCTGCACACAGCAGATACAGCCAATGGGAAAATGCGCTTTTACTTTGATCGGTTGTAGGTCTTGAACTCTGGTCCTGGGCGCTGTCCCTCAGCTCTTCAGCTTGAGGTGAGCGCTCTACCACTTGAGCCACAGCGCCACTTCCGGTTCTGGTGGTTCACTGGAGATAAGAGTCTCAATGGACTTTCCTGCCTGGGCTGGCTTTGAATCGCGATCCTCAGAGCTCAGCTTCCTGAGAAGCTAGGATAATAGCATGAAGTAGCTTGTCTGGCTCCATATCCAGAATCTTTTTCATGGTTTAATATCGTTAAAGAGGGAAGGAATGCATTTACCAAAGTTACTACTACATTCCCATTTCCTTGGAACAACAGGCTTATTCTGAATTTAACTATGACATTAGGTATTTTCTCAGAAAGCCAACGAAGATGGAAGGTGGCATCAAAATGTAAAACCCTCACCTGTTCTTTGCTCAGCATGATATCCACAGATTGACATTCAGCCAGTATTATATGTTTTGCATCTTTTGGATTTAAAGGGTCAAGATGAAGCGTAGGCCACAACCTTTTATTTAAAGAAAAGAAAAATGAAAATTCTATTAGATTGGAATGCCTAGCCCCTTTCCACAATTTTTCTTTTTTTTTTTGGTCCAGTCGTGGGGCCTGAACTCTGGGCCTGGGCGCTGTCCCTCAGCTCTTCAGCTCAAGGCTAGCACTCTACCACTTGAGCCACAGCACCACTTCTGGCTTTTTTCTTTTTTGCTTATGTAGTGCTGAGGAATCGAACCCAGGGCCTCGAGCATGCAAGGCAAGCGCTCTGCCACTGAGCCACCTTCCAAGCCCCTCCCCATTTTTCTTAATCATAGATTCAACACCATTTCCTCCGATCTAACATTGGCAATGCAATTCAATCACATTCAAAAAATATACCCGCTGGGCGCCGGTGGCTCACGCCTATCACCCTAGCTATTCAAGTGGCCTAGATCTGAGGATCGCAGTTCAAAGCTAGCCTGGGCAGGAATGTCTGTGAGACTCTCATTTCCAGTGAACCACCAGAAAACCAAAACGGTGCTGTGGCTCAAGTAGTAGAACGCTCACCTTCAGCTGAAGAACTCAGGGACAGTGCCCAGGCCCAGAGTTCAACACCCACAACCGACAAAAATAAAATAAAAGCACACACAAAAAAGGCTTTTCTTTGTTTGTCCTCCTAGCATTCCACGGAAGGGAAGCGCCCTGAAGTCAGTGTACCTCCAGGCTGCAGGGCATGTTTCCACATTCACAGAAACCACGACTCTGACATTCACCGGCAGCGGATCGATCAGCCAGCTCATGTGCTTGTCTACTTGCTGCAGAATATGAGAATGGAAGGCAGACGACTAATCAGAGTATTTCAACACAATGTAAGAAGAGCCCCCCGATGAACAATCCAATTCTTCTTAGGTGTCCCTTCAATGAGTAGGGATACAAATCTTATTTGGGGGTGGACGCCTGTGATCGTAGCTACTTAGGAGACTATGATCCAGGGGATTCTAGTTCAAAGCCAGGCTGTGCAGAAAAACCCGTGGTACTCTATCTCCTGGCAAAAAGCCAGATTGGAGGTATGTCTCAAGTGGTGGAGTGCCAGCAATGAGCAGGCAAGCAAACTGAGTATGGGGCCCCGAGTTCAAGTGCTGGTATCAGCACACACACACACACACACACACACACACACACACACACACACACACACACACACACACACACACACACACACACACACACACACACACACACACACACACACACACACACACACACACACCCTGTGTGCACGCCCTAAAATATATCAAAAGAAGTAGTTTCTGCTAACAGTGTAAAATGCTTTTGGTCTCTTCTAAGGAGATGGTGCTGGCAGACAGGAACACATTCGGGCTTTTCCACAGGCTTCCTCGTCAGAATGGGCGCAGGTGTCCTAGCGCTCTCCTTCCACTAAGATCCCACAGCTAACCTCATCGTCCTGCAGATCAAGGAACAGCAGCAACCACTTCCCACCAGCATAGACCTTAGATTCCTGCCAGAGCCTCGAGTGGGCAGTGTGTCTGTCTTCCTTTCTGGGGGAGGGGGGCGGGGGGAGCGCTGATGGAAAGGCAGGGGACACCCGTACCTGCACCTGATCGATGGAATCGATGACGATGAGGATGCTGCCCTGATGGCGTGCTGACAGCTTTTCTAGCCAACGTGGGAATTCTTCCAGAAGCTTCACAGGGTCCAGGGTCGGTGCAGATACTGCCCAGGAGTGCTGCATCAGCTACAAGGTAACATGCACAAAGGAGAGTGGTTAGGGTCCACGGCAGCTCCGGGAGGTATGCCTGTCCCCCTGCCTGCCCGCCCCCCCTCCCGCCCCGATTCCCCAGACCAGCACGGAGTCTCTAAGGGAACATGGGCGTAGTCATGGGGGTCATGAGGGGTAGTTCTACATGGCCCAGATGCCTATGAATGGTCATGAAAACGTGTGAGGTATAGACATGTATCTCATATGTGCACCTATAGATATAGATATATATCAGATACAGAGAGATATGTATATCTGTGCAGCCAGATATATATCAATAGCTATTGATCTATAGATATAAATAGGTCTATCAACTGTATTGATATATATTTACATACATATGTATAAATATCTATAAATATAGATATATGTATATATAAATATATATGTAGATATGTGTCAATATCTGTCAACAAATAAATAGATCTATAGATATAGACAGATCTCTCAACTGTATTGATATATATGTATGTATATATCTACAGATTTATATAGCTATATTTATATATATTTACATCTATAGATATTGACATGTACCAATATAAATATAGATACAGCTATAAATATGGACCTATCAATGGTATTGATATATATACATATAGATATATAGTAATAGATACATATAGATATATGTATATCTATATAAATATTGATCTATATCAATAGATCTCTCAATCATATTGATATCTGTCAATATATCTATCAATGGAATTTTACTCATCAGGAAGAATGATAATATGTCACTTGCAGAAGCACGGATGGCTCTGGAAACAAACATCGTACTGAGTGTGAGCCAGGTTCAGGAAGACAGAGGGGCCTGCTTTCCCTGCTCAAACCTAACACGCCCTCCGGGTGAATACATGCAGGATCACACACACACAGACACACGTATTTGCAGATGGTCAGCTGGGCTACAGTGGCTTACAGTGAAAAATTCATGCTATAACAGCCCTTCTGAACAATTAGAAGACAGCTTAAGGAAATGAACGTTGGGAAGCTGACACAAGGGAGGAGGGGAGGTGGTGTGGGATCAGAAAGCTTCGGCTTTTGGATCTGAGGGGTTCTGGGAGACAGCTGAGGAATCGGCTCCCCCGCCCACTTGGGTACCGATGGATGCACCAGTCCGGAAGACCAGCCCCCCCCTCTACCTTGAGCATCAGCCTCTTGATGATGGAGGAGGCCTCCGCGCTGCTGGACTTGGGTCTGCCCACAAAGTGGGAGAGGATCAGGGTGCCGGGGGCGGTGCTCTGCTGCAGCTGAATCCTGAAAGACAAGACACACACGCTCACATGACCCATGCCACTCGCCTGCCATCCACGACACAGGCATCTGTGGAGAGCTGGACGTCAGGGCTGCCGGGCTGTGAGTGGTGTCCCTGGGTTGTTCGTGGGGACATGGGGTTTCTGGTTCACTCTGTGTCACAGGTGTTTGTACATTGTATTCACCACTGCAGGCTCGTTTGAAACCCCAGACTTCAGGTTAGTTCACGCAAGCTAACGTGGTTTGGGGCCAAGACAGACACTAAAAGTAGGCTGCCCCCAGGGGAAGTCTGTTAGGAGGGAAAATATTTACTACGTGTCTTTTTTTGGGGGGGGGGCGTGGGGGGCGTCCGGTCGTGGGGCCTGAACTCTGGGCCTGGGGGCTGTCCCTCAGCTCTTCAGCTAAAGAGCCACAGCGCCACTTCTGGGTTTTTCTTTTTGCTTATGTGGTGCTGAGGAATGGAACCCAGGGCCTCATGCATGCAAGGCAAGCACTCTACCACTGAGCCACCTTCCCAGCCCTGTGTGTCACTTTAAAGGGCAAGTATCAATGACATGAGCTGACTCTATGAAGTGAATAATAATTGTGAATAAAAGCCAAGTATCCTCACTTGAAAAAATACTATAATGAAATATAAATGCTCCTTTTTTTTTTTTTTTTTTTGGTCAGTTGTGGGGCTTGAACTCTGGGTCTGGGCGCTGTCCCTCAGCTCTTCAGCTCAAGGTGAGGGCTCTACCACTTGAGCCACAGCGCCACTTCCAACTTTTTCTGTGGTGCTGAGGACTGGAACCCAGGTACTCAAGCATATGAGGCAAGCACTCTACCACTGAGCCACCTTCCAAGCCCTTACTGTTAATTTTGATGTTCTTTAGAATATATTTTACTGTTCATAGGCTTTTGTCTGTATCTGTCTTGCTTCATATTTTTTAAATCTCTTTTTTCTTTTTTTGTCAGTCGTGGGGCTTGAACCCTGGGCCTAGGCGCTGTCCCTCAGCTCTTTGACGGCTTTACCACTTGAGCCACAGCTCTACTTCTGGTTTTTTGGTGGTTCATTGAAGATAAGAGTCTCATGGACTTTTCTGTTGGGGGCTGGCTTTGAACCACCCCCTGATCTCAGATCTCAGCCTCCTGAGTAGCTAGGATGACAGGGATGAGCCACGGGCGCCCCGGCTCCTATTTTACATCTCAGTGCAACGTTGAAGATGAAGCCAGTAACTGCCAAGAGGAGCTGCTCCCAGTGTGATCCACCTAATTCCATTTTACACCCCGCCTACTCCTTACCCCGTGCTCCTGCATGCCGCTTCCGCACATAAACACGCATGCTCACGTTTCCTATCCCTTCCTCATCCTGCATCTTTTCTCGGACGTCTGAATTTGACAACCCGCTCTCCTCTTCTGCTGAGCTTCGTGTTTGGTATGGGCCCCCATGCAACGGGAACTCAGGCCACGTGTGGGGCTGACAAGAACGATTTGAGCGCGCTGCATCTCGTACCACTTGGATAAAAGAAGGGACTTGCCAGAACCGGGTCCTCCGGACACCAGCAGCGGTGGAATCGGGGCTGGGGCCGCTACCAGATCATTCAGGCGTTGGTAATACTGGAAACGAGAGGAACCTGCATTAGGAGGAGGTGGTGGGTGCCTTGGCACAGCTTCTGATGATTGTCTGGAAACACGGGGATATGCTTCCAGAAAGAAAGAATTCCCCCACCGCTGGCCAGTGCCTGGCCCTGTCTGTCCTTGTGGCTCCCGAAAATACCTGTGACAGTGAACTAAGAATGGGGGAGGAGGATGGGGGTGCACATATCCAGGTGTTCTGTCCCCCAAATCATACAATGTGTGTCCCCAGGTGGGAAAAGGGAGGTGTGACATACTTTTTGCTTGGTCTGGCCTCAAAACCACGATCTTCTGGTATCAGCGCCCTGACTAGCCAGGGCTACAGATATGCGCTACTGTGCTTGGCTCCTGAGTACTTTCTGAATGTAGACATCTATCTTTGTACGTATCAGGATCAATCTGTTTAGCTACTAGGGCTGCTCAGTACACGGACACAGGATTGATCGGCTGAGTACATGATCTTTTTTCTTGGGTTCAGTTTTCAAACACTCGATATTTGGTTTGTTTGTTGTTTTTTTTGGGGGGGGTCCAGTTGTGGGGCCTGAACTCTAGGCCTGGGCGCTGTCCCTCAGCTCTTCAGCTCAAGGCTAGCGCTCTACCACTTGAGCCACAGCGCCACTTCTGGCTTTTTTCTTTTTGCTTATGTGGTGCTGAGGAATCGAACCCAGGGCCTCATGCATGCAAGGCAAGCGCTCTACCACTGAGCCACCTTCCCAGCCCCAAACACTCGATATTTGGAAGACTAGAGCCATGCGATTTTTACCAAGTGTCATAGCTATCTCAAGCCCAGAATTGTAGAAGATAACAAATGAGGAGCCCTGAGCTACAGCACTGCATGTCTGGTACTCACAGCTTTTCTTCTTTTTTCTTGTTTTTTTGTTGGTCATGGGGTTTGAACTCTGGGCCTGGGCTCTGTCCCTCAGCTCTTCAGCTCAAGGCAAGAGCTCTACCACTTTGAGCCACAGAGCCACTTCCAGTTTTCTGGTGGTTTATTGGAGATAAGAGTCTCACGGACTCTTCTGCCCGGGCTGGCTTTGAACCACCATCATCAGATCTCAGCCTCCTGAGTAGCTGGGATTACAGGCGGAAGCCACCAGTGCCTAGCCACAAACATATCTGCACGTCATACATCTCTCATATTGTCTAGACTCAGGCATGTCTCCACATGGACAATCAAACTTCGAAAGAACATGCCCATAAACCGTGTCTGCGCTCCAGGGGGAACATCGTCATAGGACAGCCTTTAAGTGGAATCTGGAGTAGAGTCAGAACGCTTACTTTCTCGAATCCTAGCTCCTGGGCTGAGCTAGAGGCCTGCTGAAACATTTCCATCTGCTCCTGTTCGTCGTGAATGTCCCAGAGGACATCCCCCAGGTCATCTTCGTCCGCCATGGAATCTTCACTGCCCAGCTCGGTGGTTTCCAAGTCTGTGTTTTCAAAGCCCAGTATGTCCTAAACACAGAGAACAAGGGGAGGAGAAAAGTGACTGAGAACCGAAACCCCACAGCAGGAAGTCTGAGCCTTCCATGGGCTCCACCTCGTGAGGAGGGCGAGGCCAAACCTCTGGTCTTTGTATAGTAACCTGCGAGAATAAATGGATGGCTGAGCATGGTGGCGTATGCCTGACGTCCCAGCTTTGTGGGAGGTATAAACAGGAGGATCTTGTTCCAGGCCAGCTCACACAATGACTTAACCAAAACGGTGGCTAACATGGGCCTGAACACCAGCTTCTCTTCATCGGCTGTGCCATGAGAGGTGCACGGCGATTTACCATACTCATGTGTTTACCTGCTTGATGATCTTCTCCACACAGATGTACGCTTTGTATACTCCCTCTGCAGGGTCTCCTGAGTGGCCAATGATCTGGGAGGGTTCAAACAGAAAAGAGGCGCAACAGTAAGAAGACAGCACAGAGGCCAGGGTGGTAAACACTGAACTGGGGTCACAAGTCCAGAAGAACCACCCCCCCTCCCCGCCCCCAGTGCTTCATGCACACAGGCTAATTGCTTCTCATGACAGCCTCATGAGGGAGCTATCGTTACCCCATCTTGACAGAGGGGGAAACTGAGGCAAGGTAAGTAATTTGTCTGAGATCAACAAAGAGTAACAGTGTAACAGGGCAATGAGACACAAAGGCATGCATCCTGCTTCTCCTAGGCAGAATGATCAACCAGCTCTGGAGACAGAGGATAGATACATGATACAAGATGTCATGCATCTCCCAGGACCAGCCTATTGCTTGCAGACTGTATCCCCTTCCCTCCAATCTCTGATCAACTCTACACAGCAACCAAAGAGATCATTGGCCGAGAACCACGCCAAGACCTGCAAAAGCCATGTCCCTCCGGTCCTGTTCTTTTTGTTTTGCCAATCATGGCACTTGAACTCAGGGCCTGGACACTGTCCCTGAACTTCTTTTGCTCAAGGCTAGCACTCTACCACTTGAGCCACAGCGCCACTTCCAGCTTTTTTCTGCTGATGTGGTGCTGAGGAATTGAACCAGGGCCTCATGCATGCTAGACAAGTACTCTACCATTGAGTCACCTTCCCAGTCCACAATCCTGTTCTTGATGTTCTCCAGGATCAAGTGGGGACCACTCTCCTGCCTCTCCTTGTCCTTCACCTGTCCCAGCCACACAGGCTCCCTTTCAACCTCCAAGCATGCCTGGCCCATGCGCCCACCTTCTCTTTGGTGCTTTCCTCTGCCAAGCACATTCTTCAGAAACAAAACAAGGGGCTGGGAAGGTGGCTCAGTGGTGGAGTGCTTGCCTTGCATGCCTGAGGCCCTGGGTTCGAGTCCTCAGCACCACATAAGCAGAAAAAGCTGGAAGTGGCGCTGTGGCTCAAGTGGTAGAGCGCTCGCCTTGAGCTGAAGAGCTGAGGGACAGTGCCCAGACCCAGAGTTCAGGCCCCACTACCCACAGAAGAAAAAAAAATAACAAACAAACAAACAAAAAACTCATATGGATTTTTACCTTGGCTTTGCTGGTGGTGTTTAAGTTAGAAACCTGCTCGATCAACTGCTGGACAGAGTCAGAAGTGACTTTCCCATCTTCCAAGAGATGATAAATCAATCGTGGTTTCCCTTCTGTGTTTTTCAGAAAAGCCTCTTCACAGTCTTCCCATAAAAAGCTGCGTGGAAAATGGGCCTTTCTTGGGTTACAGTGCATTGTGGTGGTGAGCCATTGGCTCCCGTAAACACCCTCAGCAGAGCTGATGCCACAAGAACAAGGAGCCAGGAAAGGCCTGGGGAAGCAGAGCTCTATTTCTGACACAAAATAATCTGCTGAGGTTTTTCTACAGCACAGAAACAATGCAACCAGTTTTCCTTTCTAGGAAATGGTAAATGAAAGTGATCTAGAGAGGCAAGTTGTGTGTGTGTGTGTGTGTGTGTGTGTGTGTGTGTGTGTGTGTGTGTGTGTGTGTGTGTGTGTGTGTGTGTGTGTGTGTGTGTGTGTGTGTGTGTGTGTGTGTGTGTGTGTCTAGGAAAGAACTACCACCGCAAGCCTACCTTATTTGCAGATTTAATATGGGATTATATCAAAATAAAAAGTTTCAGCCAGGCACTGGTGACTCACTCCTGTCATCCTAGCTACTCAGGAGGCTGAGATCTGAGGATCGCAGTTCAAAGCCAGCCCAGACAGGAAAGTCCGTGAGACTCTTATCTTCAATGAACCACCAGAAAACCAGAAGTGGCACTGTGGTTTAAGTGGCAGAGCTGCTATCCTTGAGCTGAAGAGCTGAGGGACAGCGCGCAGGCCCAGAGTTCAAGCCCCACGACCAACAAAAAAAAAACTAAAAATAAAAAAATGAAGTTTCAAAAGCCGGGCGCTGGTGGCTCACGCCTGTAATCCTAGCTACTCAGGAGGCTGAGATCTGAGGATCGCGGTTCAAAGCCAGCCCGGGCAGGAGAGACCGTGAGACTCCTATCTCCAATAAACCACCAGAAAACCGGAAGTGGCGCTGTAGCTCAAGTGGTAGAGCACTCGCCTTGAGCTGAAGAGCTGAGGGACAGTGCCCAGGCCCAGAGTTCAAGCCCCACGACCAACAAAAAAAAAAAAAAAAAAGAAGTTTCTGCATAGCAAAGGACATGGTTACTAGACCAGAAAAACAGCCATCAGACTGGTAGACTTTTACCAGCAATATATCAGACAAAGGCCTAATATCCAAGTTCAAGAAAGTAACCCCTAGCAAAGCTAATAAACCACTCACTAACTGGGCAAAGGAGGTAGGGAGAGATTTCTCAGGAGAAGAGGGAAGAGTGGCAAAGAAACATAGGAGGAAATGTTCAACACCCCTAGCCATAAAGGAAATGTAAATCAAAACAACTCTTTTCTATCTCTCCTCAGAGTTAGATCGGTCAACATCATCGATTCGAATAACAACACATATTGGCAAGGATATGGGGATAAAAGGAAGGTTATTGCGCTGTTGGTGGGAAAGTAAACGAATACGAATACAACCCCTCTGGACAGCAGACTGGAGGTCCCTCAAAACACTAAACCCAGACCTTCCCTACGACCTGGCCATACCACCCCTGGGCATCTACCCTGAGCATCACGAGCCAGGATACTGTAAAGACACCTACACATCCATGTTCACTGCTGCACTAGTCACCATTGCCAAGAATGTGAAGTTGTTATAGGATTGATTTTTTCCCCTAGTTGTTTTGTTATAAGAATGCAATCAAAACTAACATTTAAGATTCACACGACAAGCCGGGCGCTGGTGGCTTACGCCTGTAATCCTAGCTACTCAGGAGGCTAAGATCTGAGGATCGCGGTTCAAAGGCAGCCGGGGCAGGAGAGACCGTGAGACTCCTATCTCCAATAAACCACCAGAAAACCGGAAGTGGCGCTGTAGCTCAAGTGGTAGAGCGCTCGCTTTGAGCTGAAGAGCTGAGGGACAGCGCCCAGGCCCGGAGTTCAAGCCCCACGACCGACAAAAAAAAAAAAAAAAGATTCACACGACAAACTCAATTTCATTCACAGTTCATGTTTCTAGTAAATGACAGATTTTTTTTTTTCCCCCAGCTTACCTTGGCAATGTTGAATGGACAAACAAAATAACTAAAGAACTCTTCTCAAGCTCCAATTTTCTTAGGGTGAGGTACTGATTTTCAACATCAATTGGAAAATAAATCACATGGAAGAAATACCCCAGGGTCTCGCACATTCTTTTGAGTTTAGGGGCATAGTCCTGAAAGTAAGTAAGATACATACGAGCATATTACATCTAATTAAAAAGTAAAGATGAAGTATACTGGGTATTTTCCAATAGTTTCCAAAAGTTTGTTTTGGTAGTTTTTTGGTTAACATTTTGGTCAGGGACACTTAATGTCTTGTTGTCCTAAGAAAATCAAATATAGGGGCTGGGAAGGTGGCTCAGTGGTAGAGTGCTTGCCTTGCATGCCTGAGGCCCTGGGTTCGATTCCCCAGCACCACATAAGAAAAAAGCCGGAAGTGGAGCTATGGCTCAAGTGGTAGAGTGCTAGCCTTGAGCTGAAGAGCTGAGGGACAGCGCCCAGGCCCAGAGTTCAGGCCCCACAACCGGACCCAAAAAAAAAAAAAAAAAAAAAAAAAAAAAAAAAAAAAAAGAAAATCAAATATAGATCCATAGATCTGCATAGCTCAAAACCTTCCCCATGACAAAACACTAACCTTAATAAGGCAGACATATTTACTGTAAAAGGGGTTGGTCCGTAATAAATTAGATGACGAAGTAATGAGTGTCTTCAAGCAATGGATAGAGAGTTGGCAAATCACCCTCACCTGAAGGAAAAGATCCACTTCCGGCTGCGTCTCATCTGTGTAGAGGAGGTAGCACCTGACAGAGTTACTCCACAGACAGTTCAAGAGCAAGGGAGTCACCTGCAACAAACCTGCCACCGCAGCATTCCAGTCATCTGGAAAGAAAGCGACCATCAGTCACGGAGAAGCGACCGAACACCCTGGACCGCATGATTCAAGGAAACAACAGGTGCCTGGTACGGGATCTGAGCTCGCAGTTCAGCAGGAACATCATTTCTAGAAAACTGTCAACTCTCTAACCTCAAACCCTCCCCACACTGGAAGCGGTGAAGGTCACGAGGTCTTCCCCGGGGTGCCCATGGCTCCGGCTCTGTTTTGTGTGAATTGCTGTGATTTTGCTACTTGTGGGAGCCCCGTATTCCCAGGATGACCTAGTGTTCTACCTTCTTGGATTACACTACGCTTGAGAAGGACAATCAAGGGGAAAGTGGTCTTTATGCTATTTGGTGAGAAGGAAAACTCCAGCCCAGCTTAGGCAAATGATTTCGGTTGGCTAATAGAAAAATAGTTTCAGAAAGAGGAATAAAGCTACTTAGGACTCCTTCGGTCTGCACTGATGCTAAACTTCTGTGAGTTTTACAGCGTCTTGAAAAAAAGGTAGATAGAGTATATGAAAATACTAAGACGAGGGCTAGGAAGGTGGTTCAGTGGTAGAGCGCTTGCCTTGCATGCTCGAGGCCCTGGGTTCAATTCCTCAGTACCACGTAAGCAAAAAAAGAAAAAAGCCAGAAGTGGCGCTGTGGCTCAAGTGGTAGAGCTGAAGAGCTGAGGGACAGCGCCCAGGCCCAGAGTTCAGGCCCCACGACCAGACCCCCCCGCCCCAAAAAAATACTAAGACAATTCTTTTAACTGAAACTTTGTGTGTGTGCGTGTGCACGCATGTGCACACTAGTATTGGGGCTTAAACTCAAGACATTGAATTCTCACTTGGCCTTTTCACTCGTGGCTGGCACTCTACCACTTGAGCCACACCTCCATTCCCAGCTTTTGTGGTAGTTGATTGAGAGTCTCATGGATTTCACTGCTTGGGCTGACTTTGAAGTGGGATCCTCAGATCTCAGCCTCCTGAAGAGTGAGGATTACATGTGTGAGATACCAGTGCTTGACAGCTGTTTGTTTTTTTTTTAATTTAAAATTGCTTTGTAACATGTTCTAACCTTTAATATCATAAAGGAGCAGAGGGAAAAGATAAAACCTACTATTCTGCAGTTCATCTACGTCACAGTCTGAGGACTCAGAACAGTGGCACTCACTAGACCTGGTTGGCCAGGGAGGCTGGAGCATTGTTGGCACTGGTGGCTCATGCTTGTCATCCTAGCCACTCAGGAGGCCGAGATCTGAGGATCACAGTTCAAAGCCAGCCGGGGCAAGGAAAATCCATGAGACTCTGATCTCCAATGAACCACCAGAAAACTGGAAGTGGTGCTGTGGCTCAAGTGGTAGAGCGCTTGCCTTGAGCTGAAGAGCTGAGGGATGGTGCCCAGGCCCAGAGTTCAAGCCCAACGACCAACAAAAATAAATAAGAAATCAGGTCACCCCAGCAAACCTGGTGGGTCACACATCAGTGCACAAGGACACACACAGAACACAAATACCACCTGCAGCCTGCTGATGGCACCTCCCGTGGCAGGGATTACACACATCCCCGACCTAACCCCTAAGCCAGGTCACGGGCCCAGCGGCCTGCATTACCTCTGTTGATGTTGGCGAAGGGGCCCTCCACGTCGATGGAACTGTGTGCAAACTCAGGCCCTCGGAAGGACTGCTGGAGCTGGACCATGCTCCCCAGGGAGGGCTCGCTGCCCAGAGCTCCACCTGCCCAGTCTTCACACTGGGTACCAGCAGCTGCAACCCAAACGATTGGCATCTTGTGAAAAGACCAAGTTATTGACACCTTGCCACATGCATTCAACAGCAGTTCTAATTAAACGTTTAAGAAGAAACACTACAAAATTGCCGGGCACCAGTGGCTCACGCCTGTCATCCTAGCTACTCAGGAGGCTGAGATCTGAGGACCACGGTTCAAAACCAGCCCAAACAGCCCAGGCAGGAAAAGTCTGTGAAGCTTTAATCTCTAATGAATCACCAGAAAACCGGAAGTGGCGCTGTGGCTCAAGTGGTAGAGTGCTAGCTTTGAACTGAAGAGCTCAGGGAGACAGAGACAGACAAAGATGCAGAGACAAAGACAGGAAGAGACAGATGGAGAGAGGGGGAGGGGAGAATGGACGTGTCAGTCTATTTGGGTCAGCGGTCCATGCAGTAACTCACTAATACAGGTGAGTCAAAGGAACACAGCGTCACTCAAAGTCTACCATCACCGTGGTGATGTCAAAAGGTCACCATGTCACAAGCAGGGAACACACGTACCAGTGACATCCGTGCAGTTGTCGTCTGAATCAGACTCCCCGGGGTCGAACACTTGGATGCCCTGAGCCTGGAGCCTCTGAAGTTTGCTCTCCAGCTCGCGCTTGGCTCGCAGTAAGTCCTGAATCTCATTCTCTTTCGTCTCCCTGAAAATCTTTTAAAAGGACAGGTTTAATTTTCAAACTTCCCTACCCGCCCCTCAATCAAAAGTTTATACCAGCCACGTACCAGTGGCTCACTCCTGTCATCCTAGCTACTCAGGAGGCTGAGATCTGAGGATTGAGGTTCAAAGCCAGTGGGGGCAAGAAAGTCTTTGAGACTCTTATCTTTAATGAACCACCAGAAAACCGGAAGTGGCTCAAGTGGTAGAGCGCTAGCCTTGAGTGAAAAAGCTAAGGGACAGTATCCAGGCCCTGAGTTCAAGACCCAACACAGGCATAAAAATCAAACACAAAAAGTAAATATCATCTCTATTAAAATGCTCACTTTTGCACCTGTTCTTTGATGCTACCTCCAATTCACCCAGTCAACTGAATCTTCTGCGACTTCTACCACTGACTTGGAGTCCAGCATCCCGTGTGTACTCTGTGGGTCTGGGGGCAGGCGTGTGTACGTCTTTACCTTGAACTGCCTTTTCACTTTATCCCGGTCCTGTTCAAACGTAGCTGCTCTCTCCATTGCTTGGTATTTTGCTTCTAGAGCGCTTTCTTTCTCTCGGAGAATCTTCTGATAGGTTTTCTGAAGTGCCTGGAATGATTTACCTTGTTACTACTCCACAGACACACCTTTTCTCTAGAACTCTGCGTTCTCAAGTCTGTGCTACACATCCTAGCACTGGAATCACCTGTTCGCTCTTACCAGTGACAAGCTGCTGTGTCTTTGCTGCTGTTACTGATACGAATGAGGACAACAGGGGTTGTCCTCACGCGCACGCACACACGTGTGTGTGTGCGCCTGTCACAGGGGTAAAATTAGGGAAACCCCATCTCAAAACACAGCAGGGCACTGGCGGCCCATACCTGTAATTCCCACCTACTCAGCCTGAGGTCTGTGGGGTTGAAGTTCAAAACCAACCCCAGGTGGATAAAGGCTAAGTAAGACCCTGATCTCCAATTAACCTGCAAACAGGCAAACAAAAAGAACTTGGATGTGCCTGCGTGGTTCAAGTGGTAAAGCACCAAGGCCTGGGTTCAAACCCCAGAACACAAGCCACAACATAGTCAGGCCTTAGCGTGGGGCCGCTGCAGGGGAAGGGGGAAGGAGGAGATATGTCCCCCCAACTTTCAGCCATGATTGGTTTTGGGGAGCCTGGGGGCTTGCCTCAGTCTCCCCAACCCCCCCCCTCAGTCTCCCCTAGCCTCCCCGGCCCTCAGTTTCCCTGACCCTGGCCTCAGACTCCCTCAAGGGCCGCAGTTCCCCCCCCCTCCCCAGGTCTCAGTCTCCCCAGGCCTCAGTGTCCTCGCCTGGGCCTCAGTCTCTCCCCCCCCCCCCCCCCCCCCCGTCAGTCTCCCTGTGCCTCAGCCTCCCCGTGCCTCAGTCTTTCTGTGCCTCAGTTTCCCGCCCCGTGCCTCAGTCTCCCCACCCGTGCCTCAGTCTCCCCCCCCCCGTGCCTCAGTCTTCCCGTGCCTCACTCTCCCGGTGTCTCAGTCTCCCCCCCCAACCCCCCACCCCCGGCCCGCCTCAGTCTCTCCCCCCCGTCAATCTCCCCGTGCCTCAGTCTCCCCGTGCCTCAGTCTCCTGCCCCGTGCCTCAGTTTCCCGCCCCGTACCTCAGTCTCCCCAGCCGGGCCTCAGTCTCCCCGCCCTCTCCCCGTGCCTCAGTCTCCCCCGACGTCACCTGCAGCTCGGCACGCAGCCGCCGGTTCTCGGAGTCGAGCTGCGCCTCCCGGCGGCCCAGCGACAGCACCTCCTGGCCCTTGCTGACCCGGAAGATCTCGTACTCCTTCCGAAGCCGCTCGAGCTCGGCCGCCGCGCACTCCAGCTCGGGCACCGACGAGCCGGTGGACCGGAAGCTGGCGCCCGGCAGCCCTGCCGCGCCCGCCGCCGGCCCCGCCGCGCCCCGCCGCAGCGAGCCGCGCAGCAGCCGCGCCTTGGGCTTCACCTCCACGGGGATCTCGCAGGCCTCGCCGCCGCCGGCCCCGTACGTGTCCTCAATCACCTCCCCAGCGGGGCTCACGAGCGACGAGGCCGTGCCCATGGCGGCGGCGGCGCCGCGGGCCTGAGGAGCGCCACAGCACCAGGGCCTGCGGGGAGCGGGGCGGGGCCCAGGCGGAGTGGAGAGGAGCCGGGCTGTGGGATAGGCGGGGCAGCGTGGTGGGCGGGACCTGGGCGGGGCAGAGATGAGCCGGGCGGTGGGATAGGCGGGGCAGCGTGGTGGGCGGGACCTGGGCGGGGCAGCGAGGAGCCGGGCGGTGGGATAGGCGGGGCAGCGTGGTGGGCGGGGCCTGGGCGGGTAGAGGGGAGCCGGGTGGTGGGATGGACGGGGCAGTACGGTGGGCGGGGCCTGGGCGGGGTAGAGTGGAGCGGGCGGTGGGATAGGCGGGGCAGCGCGGTGGGCGCGGCGGGGCATGAACTGAGAGGGGCGGGGCAATGGGAGGGGACGTGGCATGGCAGGGGTGGGCGGGGCATTGAGTACGGAGGGCCGGGGTTGGGCGAGGAAGCCCTGTAGGCGGGGCTGAGGGGACGGAGCCGGGCGAAGGAGGCGGAATGCGCAGGGAAGAACTCAGTGGGGCGTGGCCTCTGGGTGGGCGTGGCCTCTGGTGGGCGTGGCGGAGCCCGGGGCCGGTGCTCTCTGGGACCCTGCGCCCAGGGGCCGCACACGCAGGTGCGTGGCAGCCCGGGTTCAGGAACCCCCACACCCCGTTCCTGACGGATTCTTCTGCCCCCATCCTTAGGCCTGCGCGATGCGTGGACGCCAACGACGCCCGCCCGGTACTGGGCGAACCCAGACCGCGGGGAGGGGGGGGGCCGAGAGGGGGGCGGAGAGCCCATGCCGGAGCTGACCTCTCCCCCCCCCTCCCGCATCCCCGCAGCCTCTCTCCCCACCTGGGTCCTCTTCGCTAGGTATCCCCCCCCCCTCCCGCGGACTCTGGGAAATGTCACCTTCGGAAAGTTGATCAAAGTCACAGCAACCTTGGCTGCGGGGTGGGGGTGGGGGGGAAGAAATTGTTCTGGAGAGCCTGGGAGGAAAACAACAACAATAATAATACAATGTCCTTCTGGACTTTCCCCAGATCCATTCGGATCAGAATCTCCAAAGGCCTGGCCATCCTGATCGTTTTTCTCACCGAACAGGGGATGAACAATAGGGAAAAAAATAGAATTACCAGAGGGCTAGAGGGAGAAACTGGATGACTCCCGGCCAGGTCCTGTCCCTGGAGCTGGAGCACAGTCCTAGGTATACTTGTGACAGACTCACATGTGGCCACTGGCCAGGGGAGAGAGCAAGGTAGACTGGTTCAGAACAAGCAGCCAGGGGCTGGGAATGTGGCTCAGCCCTACACGCAGGAAGCCTGGGGTTTGATTCCTTCAGTATCATGTACACAGGACAAGCCGCAAGTGGCGCTGTGGCTCTGGTCGGGCGCTAGAAGCAGCTCAGGCCCTGAGTTCAAGTCCCAGGACTGGAGGAAAAAGAAGAAAAAAAATTGCAAGTCAGCAAAGGTACTGCAGAAGAGGAAAGAACCATTATTTTTGCCGGCTGAGCCCCACCCAAGCACGCCCCACGAGAGAGTGAGGGGAAGGAAGCCTTCCTCCCCAAGCCCAAATGTTACCTGCACATGCCTCCCAATTACTAGGGACCAAAAAACGTTTCTCTTGGGCGCGGCAAAGGCCCCCTCCTGGGCCTCATCGTCAGGAAAAGCAGCCATCAGCTCTCTACAAGCTAAGTCCCAGACCCATCTCAGTCACTCTGACAGACATCCATAGCAAACCCCAAGATCTGCTCTGAGGATTTGAAGTGAGGCTGTGTGACACGTATCACTCTAAATATCCCCTAAAGATCAGCCGCCATTTGGTATGGGACTATCAGCGCTGATGGAGGAAATGGGACTTGGTCTCTTCTCCCAAGTATTTACAATATGTATGTTCTCTCAGTGTTCAGGAAAACAAAACACTGCGGTGGGGACTGCTATGGCTCTCGGTTTCTCAGTGTTGCCAGGTAAATCTGACGAGTTCTGAGCTAGCGATTTGCAGGTGTGATGGGACAAACCCCAAGCCACGTGGCTGTGCAACAAGTGTTTTGTGTATTTATTTCCCCAGGGTCACATTGGAGGGGCTGTCACTCCACATATGCTCTGCCCCTTTGAATTGTTTGAAAACCTCAGAATGAGGGTTGATGTTTAAATATCACACATTTAAGTACTCATGACCAACCTGGCACCGGAAGAGGAGGGGTGCCACCTGCTTGAGGAAACTCAGATGGGGCTAGGACTAAGGAAAGCATCGACAACAGCTGCCAACCAAGGGAGGAGCTGGTGCGGGAGCCACCCTCGAGTCTGTCTTAGAAGTAACATGGGTAGGTGGGGCTTTCTGTGGGGAGAGGGGGCAAGGGGGGGGAATGAAACGGGAACAAACATATCTCATTAACAAAGCAGTCAATCCCTTTATTTTTAAAATTTTTTATGTACACATAGGAACGATCTGTATAATGTACATTCAATATAGAAAGCTTTATATAGTTGATAATGTATAGAACATTTCACAATTACACTAATCTCTTACATTAACATCTTGACATCCATTTTTACTTTTTTAATTTTTTTTTTTTTGCACAAGTTCCTCTTCATTCAGTTTGGTAAAGCCAGGTATGCATACCGATGTGCGCTCTCGGGAGGTTAATGACAGGGACACCGGTGAACAGGTAACGGGGGACAAAACCTAATGGTGTTCAGTGCCAGGGAGATGGCCGCAGAAACCTGGGCGGGGGGAGGGGGGAGTTTCTGGGGATGGGTGACTTAGCCCAATTTCTGGAGACTGTAGCTTAATCCCACAGTCACACTAATTCAACAAAAATTATAAAAACTAGGAAGTAAGTTTCATCTTTTTGATTCACAGTCTTGTAAACAGGTACAAAGGAACAAAATGTGCTTACGTACGTCAAGGGGGGAAGAAAAAAAAAAACCAACACACTTCTCGGGTAACCTCTTAGGTTGATCCACAGAGTGCTTTTCTCGTCACATGGAGACGATCAGAATCACTGACGTTTTCCTAAATAAAAATATATTCATAGAAAAAGGAGTAACACTGTCGTGAGACCAGGAGAAAGGCAGTTAAGAGAGTTTGCTTCGACGTGGCGGCTGGAGGAATGTGGAGGCGGCACTGGCCTTTGCGCCGGTCACCGCACGTCGAGTGTTTGTTTCAAGTCTGGTAGCCGAGGTCCCCCGCCTCGTGGTCTACAGGAGGCGGCAGGTTGGACATGACGGCTGACGATGTACCCGCGGTAAGGTATCCAGCCACGCCAGGTCCTGCAAGAGAGGAAGGAGCGCGTGCGCCTCTGTACCCAGTGGGGCCCGCGGCCAGAGCTGGACATGATGCCCCGGCCCCGGGGGGGACAGAGTCACCTAGACACACAGCTGCACCTCGGCAGACGGCACCGAGAGCCCCGTCCACGGGCTTTGCTTTTATGACTTGACACACTTGGAAAGCGCTTTGCTATCTGTGCTGGATGGGAAGGGGTTGGGGGGAATACAGAAAACATGTTCCTTTTCGTATCTGGGACATTCAAGCTTTCAAAAATTTCTAGACACTGAAAATTAAAAAAAAGCGAACTCGTGGGTGAGGGGGGGAATGGAAACGAACAGAGAAGCACACGTCACCCAGCACACACGTCTGACACCATCGATGACACCCCCAAACGATTTGCTCACCATTCCAGTTAAACCCAGTCTCATTTGGTTTAGAGAAAGGCTATGCTACCAGGGGACCCAAAGGCACAGGGAGTTCTCTTAATAGCAAGGATTCTGGGAAGAAGAGGAAGGCTCTGGACATCCAGGAGTCAGGTCAGAACAACAATAAAAAAATGCTCTGGAAAAAGGATCAGTATCTCCCTGACACGTGTTCTTCGGCTCGATCGGTATCTGTGGCGTAAAAATGCTGCTCGTGCCAGCTATCTATCAGGATTGGATTGGCCGCACGAGTGTCCTGCCGGCTTTGGCTGTCTAGTTCACTTGGAACAAGGCGGAGGGAAGGCCTGGCATTCCATCTTGGGAACGCTGCACGCACTGGGACCAGGACCGGGCTGTTCGGTCAGTACTGGGACAGCATGGTAATGTGAACTGGGCGGGTCTTGTGAGCCAGAATTGGAGGCGACAGAGGCAAAGGACCACAGGACAGCGGAGGGTTCCCTAGAGAGGCGGTGGGAGCGGCATGCATGTAGCAAAATGTTTCTCTACCTGCTTCAGAGAGCTACACAGAAGTTAGCAAGCTGCCTGGCAGAGCGGATCTAAAGCCCACTCCTGAGGTGAAGGGGGCTGCTGCCAGTTAGAAGGGAAGGAGAGACACCTGAGGGGAGAAAAGAAATGTAAGCAGCGAGGGAAGTCGTGAGGAGGTGCAAACAGCAGAGCGGCGCGATGCGGGCTGTGGACTCAGAGGACTCGGCAGGATGGAGGCCCCCCCCGTTCGGTGAACTGCTTTCTCACCGTTTCGAGCACTGGCACCGAAGATACAGAATGGCCCGGGCAGACACAGCCAGGGTGGTGATAGGACCCCGGGCTGTTCCACCTTCACAAGCTGTGACCACAGCTAGCCAAAGCCCAGGGGCTGGGAGCCCTGTCCTTGGAACACTCAGAAGGACCAAGGGGCCTGCATCCATCAACTCCTCCTTTCTGATTTCTGTGTTTTGTTTTGTCTCACAGCCTTTCCTGCCTGGACTGGCTTCAAACCTCAATCCTCAGATCTCAGCCTCCTGAGCAGCTAGGATCACAGGCGTGAGCCCTGGGTATCCAGCAAACTTCTTTCTGCGAATTGCATCACTAGGCCTTCCAGAGACTTTCAAGGTACCTCCCACCTTGCTGTGTGCGCCCCCCTGCTGTGAGCACCCCCTCTGCCGTGAGGGTCTCCCCACAGTTCATAGCTACAGCAGCGAGGTGCCATCATAGAGCTTTCTGCCCAGCAATTCTGTGGGTACATGTGGGCCTTTTCAGTAACACTTCAAAGCCTTTGGAGTAGTAGTTTCTGAGCAGCTCTGTGAGCTCCACTTAGTTCACATCGAAGCCAGAGTCAGAGAAGGGAGCCAAACACGGGCAGCCGAGACCACTGCGGCCCTCTCGCTGGGCCGGGTGGAGACGGGACCGCCAAGGCCATACAAGCAACGGCTTGCCAGGTGTTCGGATGGTAACTACTTCATATGCTGAACTTGGTGACATTTCTTTTGGCCTACTATGCCAAAATGTTATGAAGATAGAAATAAGGCATTAGGAACTAAGAAAAAAAATGTGGGAACCTCTCGGTTCTAAATTCTAAATTGTGACCTGACAGGACGAGGAAGAAGAAACCTGGTCCCACCCCCGTCACTGGCTTCTCTGCAGGACGGCTGATTCGTGGTACTCTCAGCTCGTCCTTGCCTCCGGCCTCGGGGAGTACAGCTGTGCTCCGGAGAAAAGTGGGAGAAAGGGGAGGAAAGTAGGGTGTGTGGGAACTAAAGTGGGGTTTGAGAGGATTGAGAAAAGAGTAGAAATTAACAAAGAAGCCAACAAATGAGAACTGGCTACTACAATAGAGAGAGAGACAGACAGAAGGGGGGGGGGGGAATGAATGATCGAATGAATGTGTGAAAAGTTTTCTGTGTTTCCTTCCAAAAGCAATTTCCCCTCAGCTCCTTGTTTCCTGTTATCCCTCCTTTTGGCTGCTGATTTTCCTCAGTGAGGTACCCTGGAGTTTTTCATCACTGAAATGATTTTCACGGGGCTCTGAACTTGCTGCCACCTACAGGCCCTGGGTAGTGAGCAACCTTCTGTGTATCTACATCACAGGGAAAGGGAGGATTCCCAGAGGCCTCTTAAACAACTTACCAGGAAACAAAACTCTATGCCCGCCTTGCTGTGGTTCATTGGCCCTGAGGAATCTTACCTAGGACTTTAATCCTGAGGTTAAGTGGTGTCACTTGAATGACATCTCCTCTACAACTCTTAAGTCATGCTTGCATTAAAAAATTTTTTTTGAGTGTATGAAAATGGAATAGAGAACAAAAAGCACTTTAAGAAACCTTCCTTTTGAGATGCTTATAACTGACACTAGAGGGTTCTGGGGCCAGTTTCTGTGTAGATTTTCCCAGTCATTCCTTACACATAAAGCTGGGCATGTAATGCCATGAGCATGGAGACTGAGCTACAAACAGTCTCGAGGCAGTGTTTCATATGTCTGTGAGAACATACCCCTGCACGGAAGCTTTGCTCCCAATGTGAGACTGAGATATGGCAAAGACCAAGTGAAGATTCTGGGTGTTTCTCTCCCTAGAATTCAGGCACAGGGATAGAGAATGGGAAGGAGAACCTGTGACACTTCCTCACACAGGACTGACAGCTAACACCCTACGTGTTTATAAATCTTAGGGCTCAGCCCCAACGAAGGTGGATTAATATGAAAGTGGTCACAGCGAAGGAAATGCAGTACATATGTCAGGACCATGTCAAATGAAAGCCAGGTGAGATCCCAAGGTTCTGTTTCTGAATATTTAGGATTCATTCTTCATGATTTTATTATTCTATACTAGCAATCAGGGTTACTAAGGCAACTGTACTAGACACTGATATTTTTTTTCTCTCTTTTATTTTTTTTTTCCGGGTCCGGTCGTGGGGCCTGAACTCTGGGCCTGGGCGCTGTCCTTCAGCTAAAGGCTAGCGCTGTACCCCTTGAGCCACAGCGCCACTTCTGGCTTTTTTTTTCCTTATGTGGTGCTGAGGAATTGAACCCAGGGCCTCAGGCATGCAAGGCAAGCGCTCTACCACTGAGCCACCTTCCCAGCCCCTTTTTTTTCTCTTAATTACTGATTCATCTCTGGTTAGGAGAGCCAACAGGCTGACGTTTCCTGACAGGCCACTTCCAGCAGATGGCAAAGAACCATCTTATATTCTGAAAGCCAATTAATCAGGCTGAAAGACAACTGTCCACATGCTGTCAGAGGCTCGCTAGGGTGCCCGCAGCACCAGCAAGGAAGGTGAGTGGTAGGCAGCTGAGGGAAACACTCGGAATGCTAGTCCAAGTCTATTTGGGGCCAAAGGAAGGGTTGGGGGCCGCTGCCAGGTATCTCAGGATAAGCAGGGAGGTGTGACTCACCTGTGAGGTATCCTGCTGTCTGTGAGTCAGAAATGAACAGATCGTGTTTCTGATCTTTGAAGGCGCTCCAGACGGAAGAACGAGACAGGATTTCATTCACCTAGGAAAGCAGAACAAGCTCTTACAGCAGAACTCAATGGAAGACTGCATGTTGGGAGACTGAGGCAGCCAGCAAGGCAAGCTATGCTGGGGGGGAGGGAAGGGGCACGCAGGAGAGGGGGGGAGGGTGGAGCGACAGCAGGCACTCCTCCAAAACTTTACCTGGGGCCTGAGCTGGCCTAAGTCACTAGCCAGACCTGACTTCTCAAGCCAGTCTCCGTCACAATGCAGGAACCTACAACATACTAGGGCGCATCTAACTTAGGTAGGAAGATTCCAAGTGCGAGCAATGTGACAGAAACAGAGGCAGACAGCAAGGTATGGCTGATGAATTTCTTGAGGGCTCTGGGACATGGCTGCAAAACTAGGGAAAACACTACAGAGCAGCTGGGCGCCTGTGGCTCACGCCTGTCCTAGCTACTCAAGAAGCTGAGATCTGAGGATCAAGGTTCAAAGCCAGACTGGGCAGGAAAGTCCCTGAGAGACTCTTCTCTCCAAGAAACCACCAGAAAAATGGAAGTGGCGCTATGGCTCAAGTAGTAGAGTGGTTGCCTTGAGCTGAGGAGCTCAGGGACAGTGTCCAGGCCTGGAGTTCAAGTCCTACAACCTACCCCCACCCCCCAAAAAAAGACTATAGAGCAACCTTTCACAGGTATGAAAAATGTGGATGTTTTAAAACTAGAACCGGTGGTTACTTGTGAAACGATACTGAGCTAAATATCAATTAACTATCCACCATAAAATAGCTCTGTCTGTACTATGCCAATTTCAATTCAATAAACAAAGACCACTAGAAGACGAGGCCTAACTAGATGAACTCAGATTCAGATGCGGCAATAAGACTGAGGTGGATGACGTCACCGAGGTCAGTACATGCCTGCCGTTAGAACACGTCAACACACATCTCATTCGCAGAAGAAAAGGAAAACCAGCATTGCACCTCACTAATCAAAGAGATGAAGACCAGTGTGAGGCCCTATCTTCTGAGCAGCCTCTGAGAGGTTATGAATGGAGTTATAACATCCATCAGTACCCTCCTGGAACTAGAGCTGGGTCTAGAGTAAGTAGTACCAAGTCCCCCGATAGCAGGGTACAGAACGGCAGCCGTCACCTGCAGCAGCGCTGATACCCATTGGGCACTACCTGCCCCCGCCCCCCAGCCTGGCCTCTGAGTGGACCTGAACACATGGTTGAGACGCTGCTGGCTTTGAGCACAGCTTGTAAGAAGGACACCGAAGGTGCCTCTTGCACACTCACCTGTTCTCCATACTGCAGGCTTCGGGTCATTGCCTTGAGGGCTTTGACGATCTGAGCCTTCGTAGCAGAGGGGCTGTCCAGATTCTCAAGGCCTATGCCTTCAAGCAACTTCAGGAGGTAAGGGACCAAATCCGCTTTCAGGGCCTGGAAAGAAGAGTAAACATATACACACAAGTGTATATATATATATACATATATATGTATTCTTACATACACATATAACGCCCCCCCCCCACATTCCGAGCCAGCCCAGCCAGAAAAGTCTGTGAGACTCTTATCTCTAATGAACCACCAAATACAAAAGCCAGAAGTGGTGCTGTGGCACAAGTGGTAGAGCGCTAGCCTTGTGCAAAAGAGGCTCAGGGACAGTGCTCAGGCCCTGAGTTCAAGCCCTGAGACATGCACCAAAGAAAAAAAAAGGGCTTGTGGAGAGGTGTAGTGGCAGGATGCCCATATAATAAAAACACAGGACCTTGTCTATGAGGATGACAACCAGCAGGTGATGAGACATCATCATTAAGGTGAACACTTTCTTGTTTTTATGTATATGAGACACAGTGATGCTGCTGCTATATGTATACACTGTCTACTGAGAAAATAAAAGTTAACTAGCAGAAATACAAAATATTTTTTGTCGCAAAAATCATTAGGCGGCAATACATCTCAAAATGTTATTCCTTCTAATGGAAACTTCAATGTCTCCCAGGTAACTGCCATCTCCCTGTGTCAGGAATCTGATTGTGGGTTCTCTTTATAGGTGAGGTTCTGCAGAATGTGTCCTGTTTTAAGAGGACAACTTTTACAACAGTTGCTAAATTTGCTATCTCAGTTCTCCAGTGCCTCTGCATCTGCACGTACCCACCGAGTCCTCCCTCACTAGGCAAACAGTCTCCACCAAAACCTTGGTGTAATTCTAAATGTGACTCAGGGAAGAATAGAATGAGCAAACAGGATGCATCCTTCCAAAGAAGAGAGAAAAAGCAAACTGTTCAGAGTAGGCAAAGGATACTCAGAATATAAGCAAGCTTTTTTGTTTTGCCAGTCCTAGGGCTCAAACTCAGGGCCTGGGCACTGTGCCTGAGCTGCTTTTGCTCAAGGCGAGTGCGCTATCTACCACTTGAGCCACAGTGCTACTTGCGGTTTTTTCTGTATATGTGGCTTCCTGTGTGCTAGGCGAGCACTGTGCTCCAGAGCCACCTTCCCAGCCTGAGCAAACTTTTGAAGTCCATCAGGCTTTTGGTAGCTGGCCTCACTTTCGGTGTGCATATTCAGTATTTGCAAAATGGTGCATGCTCAAATTCTATATAAAAAGTGGCCTCTCGCTAAACCTTGATCAGAACATTGGTGCCTACTGTAGAAGGTCACTTACTTGCGCGACCAGTTCACTCTGCTCCTTCTGGAACATGCGATTGATTGCTTCACAGGCCAGACCGATGGTGTCTGCTCGCTTCCTCATCCCGTTCATCAGGGGGCCAATGGTCTCTAGCGACGCCATGGCGCGAACGCACAGCTGAGAAGCCCGGGAGAGGTTACTTGTGGGGGAGCTGGGTTTGATACATCATGGCTGATACTACAGCCACAAAATGGATTTCTAAAAAAAAAAACTACTCTCATATTGGATAAAGAGCCGATTCAACTCTCCTCTCCTTGATTCCGTCTTTTGAGGACGTGAATACAGTGCCGCACGCACATGCGCAGCAGGGCCTGCCGTGGCGGGAGAGGGCTCAGCCTGGCCATGCGCCCGCCCTTGAGTCTGGGGCGGGGGAGAGAGCACCGGGGAGGAGAGCTCTGGAGCTTATGAGCTGGGGTGGACCTGTCAGTACCTCATTGTCCGACAGGACGTGGATGACCCGAATGGCACTCTTAGGAATGGCGTTGTTTCTGTGGTTCATCGCCTGGATGACTTTGGGAAGATGGCCCAGGGGGGGCACTTGATCTGCCAGCTGGGGCTGGGCACTGAAGAGACATACCGTGGCCATGGTCAAGGTCTCCAGAGTCTCCCCCTGGACAGCAGGAGACAAACCAGCAATGCAAGTCAATCGTAAGGTACTTGGGGTCCCACATAGCCTTGGCAATGTATCTCATGTGCAAAACGAGGGGTTCAAAATGTGCCATGAGATACTAGTACCACCATGTAGACATGAAATACACATTATTAGAAATTTTCAGAACACATGACAGTTAATGTTGGAGGGCACCAAATAGCCCATCAGAATGCAGAACTAGGGAAACGTTTTCCCTACTCTATCACAGCTTCAACTACGGATCAAGTATCCCTTATCCTTGGTCCAGAAGTATTTCATAGCCTTTGCCAGTCGCATAGCCTTTGTCAGTGGACTATCCTAATCCAAAAATCCAGAAACTAAAACGCTCTGAAATTCAAAGCTTTGAGCACATGGACAATACTAAAAAGTTTGCTTTGGGGAGTTGAGCATGGTCATATGCACCTGTAATTCCAGTGCTTGGGAGGCTTAGGTAGGATGAGCAAGAGTTGGAGGCCAGCCTGAAACGGTGAGACTGTCTCAAGATAAAATTTAAAAAGCATTCATAGTGTCTGGTTGCCATGGTGATTTTTGTATTGTAGATAATGGATTGCAAACACTACGGCTTCTATTATCCTACATATACACACACACACCAAAAATGCTGCTTTACTTTCAGCGGGCCTGGGGCCTTTGCCTGGGATCAGTTTAAAAAGCTGTCCTCCTACCTATTATAAGCAAACCACAGATGCAATAAAATGGTTGGGAAAAGGAAACTTGATTATAGTAAGTGACATGGGAAGTATCTGTTCAGCCAGTTCTGCGGTCAAAACCCATCTCGTTCAGCCAAAGAGATAGCAGGTATAGACTGTCAAGCCCGAGGACTGCAGCAGACATTCTGCTCGCCTGGATGTGCGCATGGGCAGCCGTATGCACCAAGGGCTGAGAGGGCCGGGGCAACTGGCAGAGAAACCCTAGATGCTGAGGCTCCTCCTATACAATAAAGCTGAAAACAAAGGGCCCACGTGGAGCTTCTGTGAATACACAGAAGAATGCATCCGCCCACGTGAGCACTTCTAACTTTGTTTCCTACAAGGAGCCATTTTATTAACTTTCACTACTGAAAATGCCACCTCCCTCCCTACCCCTCACATCCCCCCCCCCAAAAATCAATGGGCATCTGTGATTTGAATGATTATTCAGCACAACTTCTGATGTGTTCCGAGGATGAGAGGAGCTTACATGAGGATTGTTCTTCTCCAAGAGCTCGGTGAACTTTTCCAGCAGTGCTATCAGAAACTCCCGGGGCTTTCTTAAAACCCACGCTGGCTGTGCGATGAAGATCCTCAAGAAAACCCCTCCCACGGCAAGTTCGCCCTCAGCCTCTCCAAACACCACAGCGAAATCTTCAGGTAACTGTGGGTAAAGAGCAATTGGCATGGGCCAGTCACTTAAAAATCATTACTTCCTTATGAAGCAAGTTCTAACAGGGGAATTCTTTACAATCAACTAAATCTTTATAATTATCTTTACTATTAACTAAATGTCATCAGATTACTTTTGAGTCTCATTCCTTCTCAGTAAAGTTCAGAAAGCATGCTTTTACTACTTCAAAAAGGAGCATTCCTACTAAAAAAACAAACAAAACAACAACAACAAGAAAAACCTTGTTTCCTTTTCCTGGAGTTCATTTCAATAAATATTATTTTATAGGATCAGATGCACATAGGCACTGGACCTCAGTGTTCCTCTTGAGCATCCCTACTTTTTATGCCTGAAACCTCATCTTCCGAGGGCAAGCACATTGACGGGTCTTAACACCACTAGAGATCTACATTAAGCTGACTTGGCAGGAATTTATGTTTTAAAAAAACACACAAAATTCAGCAACTACCCAGAAATCCCACAAAATAATAGTTTACCTTCCAGTTTATATCAGGGTTGTCCCGCTGATTTTTAAAGTGCCTTTCAGGGGAAAAAAAAGGGGGTGGGGGTGGGGAGAGGATACCAAACTTTAGTCACAAATAACACTTTCACCAGTCTCTAGAGAAAGCCTACAGAGGTGATGGGAGGGGAGGGGAGGGCGCATTTGCCCACTGGGTGGCTCCTCCCCTTGGGCTTTTACTCACTCTAGCATCATTTCTCTCACTGTGGTGGACACTTTGTCTCTGGAACTATCATTCCAAATCAACTCAGGGTTCTCGTGGGTTCCTTCGAAAATATGCACAGCAGCTTCCGGGTTGTCTCTCATAGCATCCATGAAAACGCTAGGCAGAAATTTCATTAATGTAATTCGAACCTACGGGAGGAGGTTTGGGAAAGAAAACAACATCTATTGGAAACATCTGCACATCTGGCCTGCTTTTCGAAGATAGAAAATCGGTACTATTGGTGCAATGGCTTGTGGCGAATGGGATCTGGAATGGGAAGAAAGACAAACCGTGGTCTATGAACCGGCCCTATTTACCTGTCTAGTTTCTCCTTCCCCCTCCCCGCTTCAAATGAGGCAGGTGCTTCCCAAGAATGGCCTGTGCGCAGCTCCCCATAGCCCTCTTGCCCGTCCAACGATTCCCCACACAAACAACTTTTCCTCATGTTACACCTTTGTGTCTTACAGGTGCTTTTGTGGGAATTTCTCTTGCTCTACTCTGTCGGTATTTTTCTTTTGGGTGCTGATCCTGGAGCTTGAGCTCAGAGGCTTAGTGCTGTCCCTGAGCATTTTTTTGCCCAAGTCTAGCACTCTTCTTTGCACTACAGCTCCACTTCCTTTTTTTTTTTTGGTAATTAACTGGCGATAAGAGTCTCACAAACTATCCTGCCCCACCTGGTTTCAAATCAGGAGCCTCAGATCTCAGCCTCCCGAGAAGCTAGGATTACAGGCCTGGCTCTACTTTTGTTTGATGTCACACTGTGGCTTTTTCCAAAAAGAATTAAAAAAGAAGCACTAAAAAGGGGAGTTAGTGCTGTGTGCTGGTGGCTGTCAATCTAGCTTCTCAGGAAACCGAGAAGAAACTGACACAAAAGGGTAGGACTTACTCCCCTGCAAATCTCAGCACTTGGGAGGCTGAGGTAGAAGGCAGGGGACCTGGAGAGTCACGACCACAAAACAAAACAAGGAAAGCAAGGGGCTGGGAATGTAGCTCTGTGATAGATGTGGGGCCCGGCCCGATGTCCAGCACCACAATAACTGGGCATTACTGTGTGAAGAATATTAGTCATGTATACCCAGGTCTTTAAGGAAAACTCAAAACGAAGCTGTCAGCATTCCTTGTGTGTGGACCAGAATTCTGTATGCATCCAAATTTAACCACCTCACCTCATCGAGCCTGCTCAAGGCTGAGTAATTACCTCTAAAGGGCCTATGAGATTCTCAGTGACTTGGTGAGAGATCAGGCTCAAGAGCCAAGAAGTAACGGGAGCCAAACAATTTTCCTATTACAGAAGATACTGTGAGAGGGTTCTGTTCACCATGAACTTGGTGTGGAGGCACCACACGTGCAGGGACCCACTTGGCTTTAGACAGAGGCAGCCATCTGTAGCCTCTTCCTTACCCAAGGAGCTTAGGAGACTTCCCGAACAATGATTCTCAAAGGCTAGTCTGGGCAGGCTCCAAAAGAACAACTGAGGGAATGGATTAAGAATGCAGACTCCTAGGACCCTGCCAGGCTAACAAGACTGAGGCAGGCGGGGGAGTCCAGGAGCCTTTCCATCATGCCCCTCCTGCCGGTGTCTCTGAGGTGCTGATCAACAGACTAGCACAGGGTGTGCATCTGTGAGGACTGCTTCTGGGGAAACTGCTTTAATAGTTAGATGGGAAGGCTTGGATACAACCACAGCTGGATAAATTACATTCAGACATAATTGTTTCAACAGGTTCCTGATATACAAACTAGTCCACTGATCCAAAAGTCGTCCCCAGATTTGGTTTGTTAAATGAGATGTAGAATATAAGATACAAATCATGGGGCTGGGAAGGTGGCTCAGTGGTAGAGCGCTTGCCTTGCATGCATGAGGCGCTGGGTTCAATTCCTCAGCACCACATAAGCAAAAAGAAAAAAAGCCAGAAGTGGTGCTATGGCTCAAGTGGTAGAGCGCTAGCCTTGAGCTGAAGAGCTGAGGGACAGCGCCCAGGCCCAGAGTTCAGGCCCCATGACCGGACCCCACAAAAAAAAAAAAAAAAAAAAAAGATACAAATCATATAATGATCACTAATGCCTTTGGTAGCTACTAACACAGGCCAATCTTTGGATGGGAATGTCTAGCCTATTTTCGGTTGTAACCTGAAATTATTTTCTCCCTACAGAGGAGATGAAGAGTTTACCATTGTACTTTACACACACTCTTACAACTTCTCAATTTGGGCACAGGCTTCCCCGATTCGTTTTCACAAAAACTAATATAGACACATGTAGCAAGTTTCAGTGTGTCGATCTTCTAATCATTTCCTCAGCCTTACTATCGCAGACAAACTTCATGAAACATTTCCAAAGTTAAAAGGTTTAACAAAGTTTCTTCCTAGAACTTATTCTGTGCTCACCTTTGGACCAATCAGTTTATCCGCTGTCATCTTGGCAAAAAGTTCTGCTGTTTGGGCTCGAACCTGCGGATGTGTTGAATTGCAGAACATATCTAATAAATAAATCAAAGCCCCTGTAAAGGACAAAAGAAAAAAAATCAGATCCAACTGCAACTTATTTCAACACAATGCACTGTAATTCATTTTTCTTTTTTTTTTTTTTCGGTCATGGGGCTTGAACTCAGGGCCTGGGCGCTGTCCCTCAGCTCTTCAGCTCAAGGCGAGCGCTCTACCACTTGAGCCACAGCGCCACTTCCAGTTTTCTGGTGGTTCAGTGGAGATCAGAGTCTCATAGACTTTTCCTGCCTGGGCTGACTTTGAACTGTGATCCTCAGATCTCAGCCTCCAGCGTAGCTAGGATGACAGGCGTGAGCCACCGGCACCCAGCTTTTCCTTTTAATTAAAAATGGACACAGGGACTCACTATGTTGCCTATGCTGGCTTGAACTCCCAGGCACAAATGAGCTTACTGCCTCAATCTCTCAAGTAGCTGGGGTTATAGACATGCTACCATATCCAGCTATCAGCAGTTTGATATTTAAAATTTTAAAGTCTTATAAAGCATTCTTCAAACTCATCAGACTGCACAAAGTAGCTCAAAAAGAACCAACAAAAACCCTGATCATATTGCATATGACTGGATGAAAAAGACTATACATTACCCTTTGCCATTGCTTCTTTGATTATTTTTGTACTTGACACCAAAGCATAAAGAGTTTCCAGAACAAGCTGACGACCTGCAGAGTACAAGACATTTCAAGGAATGCATGGACCAGTTAGCTGACATTCACTGAGAATCAGCTCAGCACCAGCTCTGTATGGGGTATCACAGTTAATCTCCACAAGACAGATGTTACTGTGGCTGTGTTACAACGAGAAAGCCCTGGCTTATTTCCCCAGCCCAGGGTTTTAGAGCTCTGCATAGTACCCTCTGAGGGTCGGTCAAGCTACGGTTTTTAAAATTCCTCTTACGAATATACCTACTTGATGGCAATGAATGCAGGAGAGCCAACAAATTGGACAGAACCACCGACTCTGCAATGTTGTTCACACAATCCTGGTTAGACGTCACTATATTCACAACCTAAAAATTAATCGCCACATTAAAACTTTTAGATACGATTTTCTATTTAAATCAGACTAAGTCAGAAAATTTTCAAAAATGAAAAAAGTGAAAAACAAAGTAACGTTTATAAGAGTTTAATTTCATCAGGCTCATCCGGCTCATGCCTATGATTCTAGCTACTCAGAAGATAGGGAGGACTGTGGTTTGCCTGGATAAAAGTGCACTAGACCTCATCTCAACCAATAAAAAGCCAGGTGTTGGTGGGGCACACTACCATCCTAGACATGCGGGAAGCATAAATAGGAGGACTATGATACAGGTTGACCCTTGCATAAAGATGAGACCCTATTGGAAACACAAAAGAGCCAGGTTGAGGCTCCAGTAGTACAGTGTTGCTTAAGCAGGCCAATGCCCCGTACTGACAGAAGGAATTTTAACAGATTGGCTTTGGTAACTTTGATTTTTTTTGACACTAACCCTTTCCTCAATGAATATGCTAATTATACCAAGGAGGCTCACTATAGTATGTCCATACCTGCATATAATGTGCTTTGATCACATTTACCTTATCTATTAATCATTCTTATGCCCTACCAACAATGATCTTTAGACAAAATAAATAAATAAAAATACCAGAACATATTCCAGAACCATGGCTTCTAACCATGGCACTCCAATCACAGATTGGTAGCAGAGGGTAACGAGGAGATAATGATCCTCAATATGGGGACTTTCTTCTACTTTTAGAGAGAGAGAGCAAATGTCTTTAATACCCAGTGCAATAGACAGATGTTTATAATCTCTCAGCTATACAGAAATATGTGTGTTTTTCTTCCACATGGGATGCCCTCTCATCTAACTCTTTTTTTTTTCTCATCTAACTCTTATGTTTATTACTGTTCTATTAATCATTCAGTCTAAATCAAAGTCTTCAGATGCATCATATACATTACTCAAAAACTATGCTTGTATGATTCCTGCAGGGTTGGATTTGGTTTACTTGGTGATAAATTCTGTGTGTTGCAATGGGGAGCATCATGTGAAGAATGACCTTTATTTAGTCCCTTTAGGTCGCCTGGACAAAGAGTCACTTGTTATGGTAGTCTACTTCTGTCAGAGGAAAAATTGAACCCAAACAGCATCCCAGAAGAACAGACACTTTGTTCTTCTACAGTAGGGGTCACCAACTTCTCCTGGACCCTTGAGACCCATAGATTTGGAGCAGCTGGCTTTCCGAGGGAATGCCTGTGAACGGCACACCAAGGGGTCTGCAAACCTCACTGGAAAGCTTATTCCATGCCCAGTCTCTAAGAACGGAAGAGCAGATGAGGGGAAAGGAGCAGTTCTCTGGGTGAAAGCCCCGAGTGCAGCCAGCAGAGGGGACCAGGGAAATCCTGTCTTCCTTCCTTGAGGACCTGTGGCTCTTGACACTTCTCAAAGAAGCCTATACGTGTGGCATCATGCAAAACAATCTGAGCACTGATGCGTGACAGACAGTGACCATAAGCAGATGCACCGCCAGCGAAAGGTGCCAGGTTAGCTCATCAGAGTTAACTCAACTTTTAAAGTTCTATGATTTAACAGGCAAAATGGAAAAAAAAAAAAAAGATGCACACTCTCACATGGGGAGGAGTAAGCAGGAGGGAACACGGCATGCTTCAGTACTGGACACTCACCTCTAATGCCAGCTGCTGCACGTGACCAGCCCCATGGACTCGGAGAAGGGAGAATATCAACTTAAAGTGCCCAATGCATTCGCTTTCAGACCCTAGAGAGCAAGAATAAATGGTTAGTTTGTAATGTCTCGGAGATATCCTAAATTACAAAATTGAACCAATATACTTGGGCTGTGAGGCCCCAAAGTTCAAACTCCAGTATTGAGAGAGAAAAAAAAAAAGAGAAAGAAAGTGGTAAGCACTGCTGCTGTTGATCATGTCTCTGATATCCTCTTCTAAACATTCATTACACAGTGTGAGTGGAGGAGCTTAGGCAGCAGTGTAACTTTAAAGGCAAAGAAAGGGTTGGGAATGTGGCTTCGAGGTAGTGTTTGTCTAGCATGCAGGAAGCCCTGGGTTTGAGTCCTCAGTACCACAGAAACAGAAAAGGCCAGAAGTGGTCCCATGGCTCATGTGGTAGAATGCTGGCCTTGAGCAAAAAGAAGCTCAGGGACAGTGCCTAGGCTTTTCTACTTCATGGGGGGTTGCCGCCCTTGGGTTTGATAACACACCTGGATTGTACTTGATCACATTTCTGAGTGCCTCCAAAGCCATCTCCACTCTCGGCAGGCGGTCTCCGTGCTGCTCTGACTCCACCTTCGCAGCATGTGTGATGGCCATGAACGTGTGCAGGTACTGGGCCTGAGAGCCAATGTAATCCAACAGACTTGCGGCAAATGCTTTAGGCACCTAAGTCAAGCAGATGGACATTTAAGAAGCACACATATCCTCTTTAGTAATCTATAATGAAGCCTTCCCAGCAAAAGAGAAAAACTTCAAGCTACGCCAAGTGAATATGCATGATTAAATCGTATTATGAACACTCTAATGGGTGCAGGGGAGAGAGAACAGACCAGCCGTTTCTTTGCCAAACTCTATAAACAGCATTGTATCTCAAAATATAGAGGGAGTATGAATATAATAGTAGCTTCCGGTAACAAAGGGTCAAAGACATCAGATAAATAAAACAGAGAGCGTACCTCTAGTTGGAAAGTAGGGGTTTCATTGTACACCCTAACAAAAATCTCCCCCACAATAAGTTCTTTGGCATGATCACTGTAGACAAATTCTGACCCGTAAGTCTTGTCACAATCACCCTGTTAAAAAAAAAAAAAAAAAGTAAACAGACTGTTAAAAATATGATTAGGAACCACTGATGTCTAGTTTATAAGCCTATGCCAATTAGGTTTAGTAATGTAACAGGAAAAATGCAGTATCATGCATATATCACAGTACTCAAGACAATGTTAGCATTTATACTCTAGAAGGCAGGGTATTACTGTTGTAATATTATACTCTTAAACTTTAAGTAAAACTATTGTAACTCATTTTTAAAGCTCACAGAAGTGGGTCAGGAATTAGAACTAGAGCAACTCTAACACTGGGCTTTTCTAGCTCCACGGTCAGCCTGCTGGTCTAGCAGGCTTCAGGAGGACAGAGCTGAGAAACACATTGGGACTGTTTCTTGTTGTTGTTGTTGTTGTTGTTGTTAATGCAATGAATCTAAGGGTTTGTAAATAGTCTCTGGACAAAAAAAGAAGATGATATCTTGAAAAATCAAGACCATTCTTTCTGCTAAAGAAAGAACAGGAGAAAACAGTTTACAGGAAGGTTTAGGTTGAAATCACAAGGTATTTAGGTGGTATTAAAATAACATGTAACAGCAGATGATAAATTGTGAAGTCTAAACAAAAAGGCCGCCTCATGAAGTCTACTCTCACAGGTGAGAACTGCTCCCCTTAGCTCTGCAGTCCTCAAAATGTGTCTACCTCCAGAGTCACTCTCATGGAAATCAGATGAAACAAATTCTCAACAATTCAGCATGGGACAGTTATAACTGCTCTAATAAGTTCCAAAGCGCCAAACACGATTTTCTTTAAGTCATCAGTATTTACCCATCTAATAGATGGGCTATCCAGGCTTTCTCCCCTTCCCTCCTTATAAATTCACAATTATGTCTTTCTTTGTTTACACCCTGCCCACCAGAAGGTGGCAGGACAGGAGAAGATTTCCATTCTGGGGCTGGAAAGCAAGTGTGACTTACTATAGAAGCTCAAGTAAAGAACTAAAATAAAGCCAGGCGCTGGTGGCTCACGCCTGTAATCCTAGCTACTCAGGAGGCTGTGATCTGAAGATCACGGTTCAAAGCCAGCCCAGGCAGGAAAGTCTGTGAGACTCTTATCTCTAATAAACCACTAGAAAACCAGAAGTGGCGCTGTGGCTCAGGCAGTAGAGCGCTTGCCTTGAGCTGAAGAGCACAGGGACAGCACCCAAGCCCAGAGTTCAAGCCCCACAACTGACAAAAAAACAAAAAACAAAAAAAAAAACCCTCTGGGCATAAAACTGATTAAAATAAGAAAGCTGTGGCAACAAGACAGAAATCCTGTTGGCTTGATTAGGAAATATTGATAGAGTGCATTTCTGCTTCATCAACACAAGCTGTACTTTCGGGTGACCCATCAGAATAAATTACTCAATAATTTGTCAAATGTGAACATACTTTCTTGATCATGCTTTCTTGTTGTGATTCAAGAAACTCCAGCAGTTCTGCTCTTGTGGAATTGTTCCATATCAAATAGGGGTTGTCTGTGTTGCTGTTCAGCATCTTCAAAATCTAGGAGACAGAATATTACTGTTGTCGCCTTCGGGGACACAGTGAGCCAGGCTTCCCTGTGCATTCAGTGCACAGCACACACTGTAACGGTGCCTCTCAGGCACGATGGACTGTATTAAGGACCTCAATTGTTCTCACAGGGGTGCTGACATCCATTCTGCACCTGCAGAAACCACATCACTTGCCACAGGTCTCATAACTCAGAAAAAGCAAAACTGGCATTCCAATTTGAGTCCGATTTCAACCATCTTGATTCTGTTCTGTCATGGAGAAAACTCAAATGTTCCAAGTACTTAAGAAACACTGTAAATATCCTGCCACAGTGTTTTTATTACACACATATAGCTGAAAACAAAATCTAAGTCTCTGCGAGGCATACCTCCTGACACACACACACACACAAGTTAATGTGAGATTTACAGAGGAAATTCGGTTCCCACTTTCATGGTCACAGGCCAGAGTTCTAGGGGCAGAGATGATGCCCTCCTTCCTTTGGCTGTCCTCAAAGACAGTCTAACACTATGACAGGTGCTTCAATGTCTGAGGAAAAATCTTCCCATGTTCCATAGAGATTTTCAGTTACATTGGGGAGGAAAGCAGAGACAGTACATTGCTACAAAGCCATCTGACCTTGTATCCAAGAGGTTAATGACCAGCAGAGCAAAATAACTTAAAAACTACAAGGTTAGGAAAAATACAACTTGAAGACCTAGTAGTTTAAAAAAATAAATGGCTTATTAAGTTCAGGCAGAACTTGTACAAGATTTGATTTTAAATGACTCAAAACTTTTCAGGAGCTATTTGCTAACTTGCAGGTATTTCAAGAGGGAATGTTCTCAGTCAGCAAAAGTGGTGAGCACAAAGTCCAAGCAGACCAGAGCTAGATTCCTGACTCTAGACCTCTCCTCAGGCTACTGGAAAACCTGGTCTGCACAAGAACACAGACTCAGGTACAGGATTAAAAAAGCAAATAGGTGGCTAAAGTTCTCAAGATCCTGTAAATCTGGAAACCTGAGGCATTTTCCCTTATAAAAGTAAGAGGTGATCATGAGAGGGAAACACGAGAAAGCAGTCTATTATTCTGCCTTTCAAAGGTAACTAAGGCTAACATTTGGTACAGTCCCCTGGGCCCACTCTAATTTCCTTAGTGGGTACATAGTGTCCCGTTTGTAGATTATATAATTTTTAGTGCTATAGTCAAACTGGTTGTTGTCAATGATTCTCATAAAAGAGGACAAAAAGGCTGAAAGATCTGCTAAGGCCATATTTATTTTTTAGAAGACATCTCTGCGTGCATGTGTGTGTGTTTACTTTCAACATTTCAACTTGAACTGGGATAATCTACAGCCTTTAAGAAGAGTGTAGAGGGGCTGGCAAGTTGGCTCAGTGGTAGAGCGCTTGCCTTGCATGCCTGAGGCTCTGGGTTCGATTCCTCAGCACCACATAAGCAAAAGGAAAAAAGCCAGAAGTGGTGCTGTGGCTCAAGTGGTGGAGCACTAGCCCTGAGCTGAAGAGCTGAGGGACAGCGCCCAGGCCCAGAGTTCAGGCCCCACGACCGGACCCAAAAAAAAAAAAAAAAGAAGAGTGTAGATAGACACAGACTTGGTCCACTGCCTTCTGGTACTCTCCCCACTGTGAAACACCATTCCAAGCTCATTCTCCTTGTTCTGTGTCTTGGGACTCAAGGGTGGTAAGAATTATGGGAGGCTCCACCCCCGAGAAACAGGAAGTGCGTTTACAGGGACTAGACTTGAAGAGCTGTCATCACTACCATCTATGCAGAAGAAACAGAATTTCGTGGCTAAGACTTCCAAAGGATCACACAGTGGTGGTCATCAAAAACCAGGCTAATTCTGCAGTACGTACCTCGGTGGCACTGACCACAGCGAGCTTTCTAGCAATGTAGGGTGTCAGCATGCCAGCTAAACTTTTCCTTACAGTTGGGTTTTCTGGGGTTGCTTGGTCTTCAGGCAAGTACCCTCCAAGGCGACTGAGAGCGTGTACACTCAGTTTTGCAAGACTGTTGGCCACTTCCTGTTATTAAAAAAGAATCAGGACATTAGAGATGTATCTTATATAGGTAACAATAAATCAATGGAAGCAAAACTGTATGAAAAGAGTTGTAAGACGAAAGAAAGAAAGAAAGAAAGAAAGAAAGAAAGAAAGAAAGAAAGAAAGAAAGAAAGAAAGAAAGAAAGAAAAAAAGAAAGAAAGAAAGAAAGAAAGAAAGAAAGAAAGAAAGAAATAGGGCACAGGAGTCCCAACACCAGTATTGGCTTATACATTAGAAGTTTATTTCAGGCTGAGAATGTGGTTCAGTGGTAAGAGTGCTCGTGTAGCATGAGTGAAGCCCTGGGTTCGATTCCACAGTACCACATACACAGAAAAAGTCACAAGTGGCACTGTGGGCTCAGGTGGTAGAGTGCTAGCCTTGAGCACAAAGCAGCTCAGGGACAGCACCTAGGCTCCCTTAGTTCAAGCCCTAGGACTGGCAAGAAGTAGGGATGAGGGAGAAGGAGGGGGAGGAGAGAGGGGGAGGAAAGAGAGGGAGGGAGTAAGAGAAGGGAGAGGGGAAGGAGAGGAGGAGGAGGAGAAGATATTTATAGGAAAGATCACCAGAATATAGGGAGTCATACCCAGGCCTTATCTTACAGAATCCCTATAGGAGTAAGGAGAGGAAGGTAGACTTTTGTCTGCTAAGGACACATGCTGACAACATGAGCAACAAGTAAAAACTGATCAGAAAGGAGAGAGAAAGCAGAAAACTACTCAAGTTCTTGCTGGAGCTATTTCTAATACTCTGATGCATTCTTTTTCCTATTATACAAACAATCACAACAAATCATAAAGTTGAGTCTGAGACATGAAGAAAATATTACATTATGTCACCACCATATGCTCTTGCAAATTCTTCTCTCTTGAATCTTTCAAGAACAAGTTGTTAAGATACACTGCTTTAGTCAGGCACTTGGGAGGGTAAGGCAGGAAGATGAAGAGTTTGAGACCAGTCTGAGCTATGCAGGGAGTTCAAGACTAACTTTGGCCTCCATGATGAGTCTAAGACCAGCCTGTAAGTCCCAGTTCTGGGACTTAGAGAGAAAGAGAAGCAGTCATCTTGGTAAACAGCTTATTTCCCCCTCAACAGCTCATACTTTGCTTCCCATAAAGCTAGTATCAACCTAATGGGCTTGGGCGCAAATTCACTATCAATGCAGTGAATGACAGGTCACCTGCTGGTTTGTTTCTTCACTCTTCTGAATGCCGCTCTCCTCTAGCGTGTAGTCATAGTTAAACAGATAACCGAGCAGGTGCCACAAAATTCCGGCCTGAAATAGGTGTGTCTGGAGCCAGAAATCCACAGCAAAGGAACTGACACATTCTACTCCGAGGGCAGCCACACGCGGAATACTCTGAAGGAGAATGTAAGAATTACCTTCCAGCGCATAAACAGAAGCTCCTAGGGGAAAATGGCTGTGAGTGCTTGGAAAGTAGCTATCTGATCCTGTAAAAACAGTTACTTCTTACATTTTCAATTCCAAATTAAGTGCCAATTGTGTATTATTTAAGGCGTATCATACCAAGTGAACTTAGGACAAAATTCCAGATCTACGAAGTCTAGCAGGACCGGGAATATGGCCTTCCCTATTTTGTGTCTAAGGTTTTTGATTTTTCTAGAAAGAGTGCTCAGGCACACCATGGTAGTAACAAATCGCCAGGCATCTTAAAGTGACATCCTGCACAATGGCATAGGACTTCACTTTATCTTACCAGAATTTTGATTCTCACTAAATATTTCTAAGGACATCAAGGAGCGAAGGGTGCAGGAGGCATCTCCATCGCCCTAGATGCCTTGAAGATGAATACCTCCACATCCTGTTCTTTCCGACACATCTCCAAATAATTCACTCAGAAACACTTGTGGGTACACAGCTAGTGATAACTTGGGAGGTCTGGCTACGTGACAAGAAAAGCCATTGCTGACTGGACATGGGAAGGACAAACACGAATTTTTACCTTGCCAAAATAGAGCACCCGGCAGAGATCCTTGATGATGCCAGGCATCTCTGTGATCTTCTCTCGGCATTCTTCAAACTGAGCAGCCACGCTATAGCATTTGCTTATGTGTCCACACACCTGTGGCCAGCGCAGAAGACAGGGAGAAAGCAGTCAGGTCACAGATGCATTCGTTACTTAAAACAGTGGAGATCAAATCAGCAGATATTTGAGAGTAATGATGTATATGAAAAATTAAATAGAGCATTTCTATTCTTTTACTAATATTTTCTCAAAACCTCAAATATTAACTCTCTGAACCTTTATACAGGAATTTTCCTGGACTCTTGATTATGGTGCTTTTGTTCAGCTTATTCCCATGAATTCCCTAATTCTTCAAAACAGAGGATAAAACCCACAAGCCAGTACTCAACTATATTCTAAATTTCTCAAACCAACAACAAAAAAAATCACATAAAAATACTTGCTCTACAATTTCAAATATAAATTTTCTATCAACTTTTTTTAATTAAGAAAAAGACATTTATAATAATCAGAGTGGGGAGTAAGACAGGAAAGTTAATTGAGGAAAGGGGAAGAAGCTATGTAAAACCACAAATGACAAAGGTGTGAAACAGAATGACAGATGTCTGACCAAGACATAAGGGTTCTCTCTGCTCTGAGAAGACAGATTCAAAGTGGATGCACAGAGCAGCAGCCTCAGCCCCTCCTGGGTCCCGACCGTAGACCTGCTTGACTAGAAAGTCAGATCAGTTGATGGTGGGGCAGTAAGTCAAGTCTTCATGAATTCCATTTGAGGCTCAAGTCTGCTGTACTTGAATCACTAGCCTAGCATAACCTTTTAGAGTCACAGGGCTGAGTCTCACCTGTACTGACATGTCAGTTGGTTTACTAGAGCGATTCAAGACAGCCACACAGCGACTAAATGCCTCCTGTAACACCTGCAGAGGAAGAAGCGAGCCATTAATTCTCCATCTGGAAGTCTCAAAAAGATATTCTGTACCTAAAATGTTTGCTCAATTAATGTTTGTTATATAAACAAGGAAAAAAAGGATGAAAATTTTGTCCTTTTTAAAATGCATTCCCAATGAGCTTTTTTTTTTTTTGGTTGGTTGGTTGTGGGGCTTGAACTCTGGGCCTGAGTGCTATCTCTCAGCTCTTCAGCTCAATGGGAGCTCTCTACTACTTGAGCCACAGTGCCACTTTCAGTTTTCTGATGGTTAGTTGGAGATAAGAGTCTCATGGGAAATTTTCTGCCCTGGCTGGCTTTGGACCATGATCCTCAGATCTCAGCCTCCTGTGTAGCTAAGATGACAGGTGTGAGCCACTGGCACCCGGCTCCCAATGAGCTTTTTAAACAGCACTAATTTAACCAATTTTGAATTGTCTGACAGTTCAACTGACTGTTCAGTTGTCACTGAATAAAACTCCACCTTCAGGTAGAACAGAGAGATCTGATAATGTGTCTTGTGTTAACAGGTGGAGGAAGAGAGACTGTGCTAACTGCCATGAGGGGTGTGTGTAGGGGGGATTCTCTATTTTCAAGAGACATAGCATATACTTCAAGCAGGTTGAAGCTAAGCCCAAAGGCCGTTCACATCACCTCTATTCCATTCTCTCTCCTGAGCTCTTCGGCATTGAGGGCTGAGCAGTTGACGGTATGGAAAGCCAGTTCTGCGGCCGCAGGCAGCAGCGGTGATTCCTTAGAGAAGAGGAGGTCATCAGAGGTCTCCATGGTGATAGTTCTAATTAGCATGGGGTACCCCGCATATTTGTAAGGCTGTAAGTCTGAAATAAACAGAGGTTAATCTGGAGAAAACAAGAGGCATAACAAACTCATCATGCTTCGAAAAAAACCTCTTTTTCCCTTGTCAAAAAAAGAAATTTCAAGCATCTTCTGTAAAAATGATGCTAAACCTATGAGAGCATGCTACACAAACAGTAGCAGGGTAGAAATTAGCTAGAGGACAAATCAAAAATTTGCAAAACCAAAGATTTACCTTCTTTGTGACGATTGAAGAGGATGCTTTGAGTTTTCAGAATTAAAATGATATTCTCTGGATCTGGTCCATCCACTATTTTTGTTGATTTGGTACATAAAAATTCATATGCTTTATTCACTTTTTCAAACATATCCTGAATGTAACCAGAGACAATTAAGTTTTATTTTGTATGTAACATCTGAAATGACAACTTGTTGAGACCTGGTTGGTTTATAATTTACCAGTAACTACTTAGCTATTACTTTATACTTTTTTTTTTTGGGGGGGGGGGAAGGTGTGTCCGGTCATGGGGCCTGAACTCAGGGCCTGGGCGCTGTCCCTCAGCTCTTCAGCTCAAGACTAGCACTCTACCACTTGAGCCACAGCGCCATTTCTAGTTTTTTTCTTTTTGCTTATGTGGTGCTGAGAAATCGAACCCAGGGCCTCATGCATGCAAGGCAAGTGCTCTACCACTGAGCCACCTTCCCAGCCCCTACTTTATACTTTTGTTTCACATTTTTCCCCACAAAATAACCAGTCAGGGATCGCACAATACTGGTTACTAAAAAAAAAAAACAAAAAAACCCAAAAAAACCTTCAAATAAGATTTTTAAATATATGTTAAATTTATCATATTAAACTCATACACTAAATAGAGTTTCTGAATCAACTGAGAAAAACTAAAGTTAGGAATAGCTACTGTTCATGGAGCACTATGTCAGGTACAGTCTTCATTTTGTTCACAAGGACTCTGCAACTCAGGATACTAAGTAACTTGCTCGGGAACAATGTCAATCAGTAGCCAACATTAATACCTGTTAAATATGGGCTTTCAACTTCTACACTAGCCGTATCATGTTGCATTGATCTACATGTTGATTCTTGTGTTAGTCTGACATAATTTAACTAACTGTAGTTTTACCACATTTTAATATTTGGGAGGGTAAATCTATCAATTTAATAACATTTCAAGCATTCTACCTTGTTACTTTTTTTCAATAAGATGAATACAAATTTCCACAAGGTTCTAAGCAACGGTCAGGCTCCATAGCTCACACTTATAATCCTAACATCCTCAAGATTGTGAGGATAGAACTTATAGGCTAGCCAAAGGCAAAAATCTACAAAACCTCTTCTTAATAAAAATAACAACAACAACAACAAAAACTGGGCAGGGTAGTATGTACCTATGATCCCAACTATACGGGAAGCATAAACAGGAGGATCAAAGTCCAGGCTGGCATGTGCAAAAACGTGAGACCCTATCTTAAAAACAACCAGAGGAAAAAGGGATGGGGGGTGGTTTAAGTGATACACCACCTGCCGAGTAAGTACAAGGCCCCAAATACAAACTCCAGTCCTGACAGACAAAACAAAGAGTAAACAATAAATAAAGCACTCAGGCTTTTGGTAAAACCACGCTACACATACGACGGTGGCATGTTTTCCATGTCAACTCTTATTCAGGGTGCTATAATTCCTACAAAAACCACTAACTTGAAGTTAGTAGAAATTGTTCCATTTCTAGCAACAGATGGTTACTTTTAAATGATTCTTCTGTGACTTCATCTTTTAGGGATTCACACTGAAGAAGGCAGAATCAGGGGCTGACAGCATATGATTTAAAATATGGACTGATGTTTCCGTTTCCCCAGTTAACATGATACAGATGATACTGATGCCGGGGAAACAATCTGCCAGTTCCTTCACGTCATCTGATGGCAGTGGCATCACCTCAGGTGAGTCACGTCCACCCATGAGGACAACTCTCCGTTCTTCTTGTGATTGTCCACTGGAGCTAATTCTCAAGCAGACATGAGGAAGAGGAGAGAATGTGTCTGTCCTTGAGCGACAACTATCAGGACAAACTGAGGGAGGATGACTCACGGAGACAGCATGAGCGCGTGGCTAGACGCGAACTGAACAGACGCTAAGGAGGAGATGTTGAGGCAGGTTGTGGCTCAGAAGGTGGCATCTTTCCTCCTGCTGTTAGAAGGGCAACAGAAGTCACCCCAGGATCCCAATTCCAAGGGCGGTACCTACCCTCCCTTCTGGATTCTTATCGGGGTGGTACTTCTGTGCCAGTCGGAAGTAAGCTTTTCTAATCTTGCTCTCATCGTGCCTGTTAAGTAAGCA
Source organism: Dipodomys merriami (assembly GCF_024711535.1). Taxonomy (NCBI): domain Eukaryota; kingdom Metazoa; phylum Chordata; class Mammalia; order Rodentia; family Heteromyidae; genus Dipodomys; species Dipodomys merriami. The sequence goes on along the minus strand of NW_027206268.1, from coordinate 1,718,853 downwards.
AGTTGTGTAAGAAAGCACACACGCAACCATCTACAATGATTAAGGCTCTGAGAGCAGGAATGATAGGTGATCATACATATGACCAAATGTAGCATCAAATTAAACCCAGTAGGGAGTATTTTTTTTTTTTTTTTGTCAGTCGTGGGGCTTGAACTCTGGGCCTGGGCGCTGTCCCTCAGCTCTTCAGCTCAAGGCGAGCGCTCTACCACTTGAGCTACAGCGCCACTTCCGGTTTTCTGGTGGTTTATTGGAGATAGGAGTCTCACGGTCTTTCCTGCCCGGGCTGGCTTTGAACCGCGATCCTCAGATCTCAGCCTCCTGAGTAGCTAGGATTACAGGCGTGAGCCACCAGCGCCCGGCCCAGTAGGGAGTATTTTTTATGTGGTTGTTACAGTTAAAAGATATAAACTAAAAGTTCTCTGGAAAGGTTTGAAAATACAATTTTTTTAAAAAATACGCTTTTTTAAATTGTAAAAATAGTATAGTTACATGAGTAAGATTATAAGTAGATTTCCTATCAAGCATTGTTACCCCCGTCCTTTTGTTTTTCCCCTACCATCCCATAATTTTTTTTTACATTGTCAAAACTGGGTCCAAAAAAAGGCAACTCAAACCCTAAAATATGATATTATATATTAATGTTGCAAAACGAAAGAGCACAAAAATTTTTAGTCTATACTTCAAAACAAAAAAAGCCTTTTAAGCCTTTTTTTTAAAACCATAGATAGGCTACTATAAAATTTCACTGATGGATTACTAAAGTGAACCCACTTTCTTTCTTCTTGTCATTTAATACTCTAGGCAACTGCTAGCTAGCAAGTCAATCTTTTCCTCATGTATAAGATGAGGAGGAAGGAAGAGAATAGAAATGTGAGTGAGTTCAGTATGTCAGGCACTTTGTATACAGAACTTCATTAATACATGCCAATGACTTTATATATCTATATCTATATCTATGTATTTATATATATATATATCTCAGAACAGAAGAGAGTAACTTGTAATAATAAATCAGTAAGACATAAATAAATCTGTAAGACATAAATCATATGACTGTAATGGTGAATTTGCAATAATAAATAAAGCTGTAATACATGAATCACATGAAGAGAGTCCTATTGTTTTTTGTCTTCAATAGACATATGTATCAAAGAAAAGACCAAAAAGAAAAAAGAAAGATGGTGATGGAATGGAATTCTCTCTGATAACAGTGGTTTAGGTAATGTGGGGTATGCGCGATGGCAGTATGAGAACAACTGACTTACGGGCCCTGTCCCGGAGGTAGGTTCAGCACTTCATAGGCATCGTCTACTGACATGGTGGGCGGCTTCTTTTCTACTTCCTTCTTCCAGGCATCCAGGGTATCTTTTAGCAGTTTGACCTTAAGGACAGAGGGTTAAAGCTTAGAACTACTGAAGTTATTCAGAACATAATTTGTGAAATATTTGGCTGCCTTCATCCAAGTCAGCATTTCTAAGCTCACCAAGCCACAGCTTTCTGCAATACAATCAAAAACCATTTATTTTTCTTTCCTTTTTTCTATTATTAGACATAGCAAGACCCAGTTAAAATCAATCAACTAATTAGTAAGGAGCAATCAGTATGAATAAATCATGGCAATTGTTCTTTTAGATAACAATGATAATATATAAGCTCTGTTACTGGCACGGGAAAAAAAAAGTGGGGGGTGGAGGGTGGAGACGGGAGTAGCCAGGCCTATTTGCCTATTTCATTCTAGCTCCTCATAAAAACCCAAGGATCCCATGAAAAGACACAGCACACCCAGCTACACAAATGAGATTACATTGGATGTGTGCCCAGGAAACATACTGATGTGGATTCTCAATCTTTACCAGTACCGCTGGAGACAATGGCTGTGACTACTGCTACCACCGTGTAGATGTGAGAAGCGAGGCTTGGGGAAATCAGACACTGTACTAAGCATTAAATAGCTCTAATGATCAAGTTGAAATTCTATCTCAGATTGCCTAACTTCAAAACCATGAGCTAGTCAATCAGCTATAAAGACAAGATGTCACCAAGCTACATAATTGTGTCTATAATTGTGCTATATGCAGGAATTTACCTTGTCTCTATCACAAAAGATCGAGACTACGATGTTTATAATGCTCCCTCAAAAAGTTATGTATCATTTTGAGATTTACCCAACTACATTAAAATTATAATGCTTAAAAAGTATATAATGCTTAAAAAGGAAGGAAGAATTGATTTTTTTCTTTTGGAGAAGGCATGACAGTTTGTTGACCAGGCTGGCCTCAAACTCAACATTCAGGTAATCCTTCCATGTGCCAGAAGCCTCCCAGGTTGCTGGAACTGTAGACATGCACTACTCTAAAATTTATTGAAGGGGTATTTAAGGAAGCTATTATCATTTTTATTGGTGAAAAGGGAAAAAATACCCAAAAGTGGCTAGAAAATGTTTTTGTGGTGTAAGAAGGTGCAAACTGAACCTTACCGGGTCTTTAATTGGCCAATCTGGAAACCGGATTGTATCACAGAGTTGCTTGAGGTAATAAATATTACAAAATAGTTCATTTTCTAGCTGCGGATAGTTGATAACTGGGATGGGACAATATTGATAGAGGGCTCTTGTGTTACTCTGAAGACGAGGTGTGAAGTCAGCAAGATGGGCAGCAATCTTCTCTATCATAAGGCGCCTACAAGTACAGAAACCTCCATTCAAGCATTCTGAATCTGAATCAGGCTGGTTTACTGCACTACCAGTTCACTTTCTCAATGAAACTTTACCCCTTCTATATTCTGAAGGTCTTATGTTACTTTAAAGAGAAGGGTAAGATAAGTAATCATGCAAGATTAATGACACAGATGATAGAATAACTCAATTATAGACTGAAAACAAGAGCTTAAAAGTTATGTATTCATTCCACTTTCAGGTCTAAAAAGAACCAGTGGAAACAAACTTATCTTTAATAATTTCTGTAAAGAAAATCTGAGAAAAAGGGGCCCATATTCTTCATTCTTCTATTAAAAAACAGCTGCTAAAAAGCTACCAGACGGCATCTGCATGCAGTAGGGTGCAACAAGGGAGCCCAGGCACCCTATTACTCTCCGAGGAAGCTCATTCCATGCTATTTACTTTGATTACTCTAGAACAACAGGTTCTAGCGTGTGCTACAGTGAGTAGAATTGGATTTAGTCAGACACAGAGAGACAGATACATCTTATACAGGGATTCAGCCAACCTAAGAAAAAAAAGATTAGCACTCAAAAAACCATGCTAGGTTATTCACACTGCTACGTGTTCTTGAAAAATGACACCCTTCAACAAGTCTAACGTCTTCATTCCAATTAGGCACTTTACATGCCCTTTATGGTTTTTTCTTTGCTTTTAGAGGAGGTGAATTTTCACAAAGGGAAACACTGGATCATACAATTTAAAACACAACAGATGGTAACATGGATTTGAGAGCAGTGGATCAAAGGAGCTGGGCAAGGCATGTCTGGGAATTAAAAATTGCTGTTTTTGAAATTTCTTTTGATTTTACTCATCTTTTTGACTACACTTAGTCAAAACTGTGCATCGTTAATCTAAATAAGGTGGGTTTACTGCATTACCAGTGCACTATCAAAATAAAAGTTTACCTCTTCTCTAACCTGATTCCCCCCCCCCCCCCCCCCAGTTCTTGGCTTTGAACCCAGGGGCACTGTATCTGAGCTTATTTTGCTCAAGGTTAGCACTCTACCACTTGAGCCACAGTGCCACTTCTGGCTTTTTCTGTGTATGTGATACTGAGGAATGGAAACAAGGGCTTCGTGCATGCTAGGCAAACACTCTACAACTAAGCCACCTTCCAACTCTCTAACCTGATTCTTAAGAAGCCCTAGTAGTACTAGGTCATGCTCTTATAAAAAGCTCTATAAAGAAACAGTAACTGTCAAATCAGGTAGGAACAGAAATAAGCTTAGGGGGCCTTATGAAAACTCATCAACAGAACAGCTTGTCACTTTAGATGATCAAATTGGTGAAAACATTTCTTTCATAGAAGTCGAAGCAGCGGTGAGCAGCACAATCTATGAGCATAAAATAGACTTAACTGGCTACTTACCTCATTTCACTGCTCCAGATTGCTTCTGGAGTGTCAAATTCTCCTAGAAAAATCTCAGAAAACCTTTCAGGCTCATAGTTTTCTAAGTAACAAACCATTGCTTCAGGTAGAATGTGTCCAAGAATACTTCTCTGAAAAATATCTTGTCCTTTTGTCTTTAAAATAAAAAAATATATAGTTAGAAACATGAACGATTACCTTTAAAAAAGATTTTTTTTTTTTGGCCAGCTGTGGGGCTTGAACTCTGGGCCTGGGCGCTGTCCCTCAGCTCTTCAGCTCAAGGCCAGCGCTCTACCACTTGAGCCACAGTGCCACTTTCTGGCTTTCTAGTGGTTTATTGGAGATAAGAGTGTCATGGCCTTTCCTGTCCGGGCTGGCTTTGAGCCTTGATCCTCAGATCTCACCCTCCTGAGTAGCTAGGATTATAGGTGTGAGCCACCAGTGCCCGGCTACAAAAAGATTTTTGGTATATTGTAGCAGTTACTAGAACTCGGGGTCTCATGCTTGCTACGCAGGCATTCTCTAAACACTTAAACCACTCTCCCAGTCTTTTCAGCTTGTATTTTTGAAAAGCATCTTGAGTTTCACCTAAGCTAGCCTCCATTTTATTTACTGGTTGATAAATATCAACACACACACACACACACACACACACACACACACACACACACACACACACACACACACACACACACACACACACACACACACACACACACACACACACACACACACACACACACACACACACACACACACACACACACGTAACATCTACATATATAGAGGAGGGGGGGGGGTTGATACTGGTCTCGTGAACTTTTTTTTTTGGCCTGGGGTAGCCCTAAACTGTGACTCTTTGGATTTTGGCCTCCTGAGTAGCTAGGATTACAAGTATAACATATCACGTTAGGCTTCAACTCCTTGACAAAATAAGTTACAATTAAAAAGAGTACAACTAGAGCAAACTGCTTTCATTTGTTAGGAACAGTAAATAGAAAATGTCTGGTACAAACTGCTAGAGGAGTGCCCAGGTGGAACTTGCCGTCTCCAGCCTCACAATGGTCTTCATCTTCTCAAGGGCTGGGTGCTCTCTCAGTGTTAATTTAGAGCAACCAGCCTTAGGCAATGTGTGATAGTTATGGCCAACCCAAGAAAGATTCCATTAAGACTTCATCAGCTTGGGCTGGGAAGGTGGCTCAGGAAAAAAGCCAGAAGTGGTGCTATGGCTCAAGTGATAGAGCACTAGCCTTGAGCTGAAGAACTGAGGGACAGCGCCCAAGCCCAGAGTTCAGGCCCTATGACCGGACCCCCGCCCCCCCCCCCCCCAAAAAAAAAAGATTTCATCAGCTATCTCCAATGACATCTTCAACTATAGTTCCTACCTATACCTGCTGTGCTCTCAAAAACAAGAGCATACAGAAGATCTTAAGGATTTCAAAAAGGCTGTCCTTATGAAATCTGAGTGGGATTTAGGCAGAGGCTTTCTGTGAGGAGTCCATGTTCTCTGGCTGGCCAAATGGAGTTAAGATTAATGGTCATCAGTTACCTTACTAAAATTTTAAACTCGTTCCTTTATCTGATGGAATTTTAGTGAATATAAAGGCCTTTCTGAGTTCTTAAACTTTTATTTTAGCAGTACTGGGGTTTGAACACTGGGCCTAATTCTTGCTAGACAGGTATTTTTCCTCTGAACCATGCCTTCAACATTTTGTTTCTTTGTAGGCAAATTTAACTTGTTTTACTCTTACTTGTCTGAGACAGGTCAAAGGAACAGGGAGAAAAAAGCCCTCAAATAACATTTTCTAATTGGATATAAATTAGAATTGATGACAGTTTTTAAACTTTTTGGTATTGAACATAACAAATTCTCCATCTGTTCAACTTTTGGGTGAAAATTGTTTTGTTCTGTTGTTTGGAATCCTATTGTTTGGTAACTACTTCATTCAAAATCCTGCCATAGTTTTGGTGTAACTATTCCAAAACACAAAATTTTGTTGTTGTTTTTGGGCCAGTCCTGGGGCTTGACCTCGGGGCCTGGGCACTGTCCCTGAGCTTTTTGCTTAAGGCTAGCCCTCTACCACTTGAGCCACAGCACCACTTCTGGCTTTTTCTGTATATGTGGTACTGGGTAATTGAACCCAGGGTTTCATGCATGCTAGGCAAGCACTCTACCGCTTAGCCACATTCCCAGCCCCCCAACACAAAATTATTTTTCAAAAGATTGAATGTGTATTACTGCATAGAAACAAAGGGAAAAAAATGACCCCAAATACCTACTAGTTTCAGGTTAAGCTTCCTGGGTAAGGGGTGTGTGTGTGTGTGTGTGTGTGTGTGTGTGTGTGTGTGTGTGTGTGTGTGTGTGTGTGTGTGTGTGTGTGTGTGTGTGTGTGTGTGTGTGTGTGTGTGTGTGTGTGTGTGTGTGTGTGTGTGTGTGTGTGTCTGTGTGTGTGTCTGTGTGTGTGTGTGTCTGTGTGTGTGTGTCTGTGTGTGTGTGTCTGTGTGTGTGTGTGTCTGTGTGTGTGTGTGTCTGTGTGTGTGTGTCTGTGTGTGTGTCTGTGTGTGTGTCTGTGTGTGTGTCTGTGTGTGTGTGTGTCTGTGTCTGTGTGTCTGTGTCTGTGTGTGTGTCTGTGTGTGTGTGTGTGTCTGTGTGTATGTGTCTGTGTGTGTGTGTCTGTCTGTGTGTCTTAGTAAAATGTCACAAACACTTGAGAACAAGTGAAAAATGAAGCAGCTTCAACACAGAAACCTAGCTCCTCTGTCTTGAGATCTGAACACAAAGAAGGCCCAAGTCTTACAAGTCTCAGTTAACTAGATGAGGCTGAGCTTTACAATAAAAGATTTACCAAAACAAAAACAAAAACCAACCCCACACTCTAAACGTTACTCAAAAAGAATAACTGACATTCACAGATCTATCAATAACTAATGTCTGAAATCTCAAAATAAGTCTAATGGGCAATACTTATTTTCATTAAATAAATTTGTGTAGATCTTCTATGTGCAATGTAAAACGAAGAATGTAAAAACTGAATAAAGCAATATTTGCCCCCAAGTACCTATAACCTGGAAACATGCATAGCTGAAAAAGATTTAAAGTGCTACTGATATGGCAGAATACTAATTCAAAACATTCGGAAGATTAATCTGGCTTACCTCCTCTGATTTGAAAGCCTGTTTGGTATGTGTATATTTCAAAAACCTAGAAAGAAAAATAAAATACTTGTTAGAAACAGGAGTTGATATGGTTTTAGCCATCCTGAGTTTCTAAGGACTACAAAGTCTTTTGTGGATTGAAAACAAAGTCAGAAAAGCAACTTATAAATCCACATGCCACATCACTGTACAGCAAGAATTTAATGTGATTGGATGATTTTAAAGTATGGACATATTAAGGCTATGTAACAATTTTTTTTTTTTTTTTTGCCAGTCATGGGGCCTGAGCTCTGGGCCTGGGTGCTGTCCCTCAGCTCTTCAGCTCAAGGCTAGCACTCTACCACTTGAGCCACAGTGCCACTTCTGGCTTTTTCTGCTTATGTGGTGCTGAGGAATTGAACCCAGGGCCTCTTGCATGCAAGGCAAGCACTCTACCACTGAGCCACCTTCCCAGCCCTATGTAACAATTTTTTTTTTTTTTTTTTTTTGGGTCCGGTCATGGGGCCTGAACTCTGGGCCTGGGCGCTGTCCCTCAGCTCTTCAGCTCAAGGCTAGCACTCTACCACTTGAGCCATAGTGCCACTTCCGGCTTTTTTCTTTTTGCTTATGTGGTGCTGAGGAATCGAACCCAGGGCCTCGAGCATGCAAGGCAAGCGCTCTACCACTGAGCCACCTTCCCAGCCCCACCTATGTAACAATTTTTAAGTGAAACTGCATGTACAATAAAAACACAGTAATACTATGTATTAAAATACTAAATGATGAAATTCAAACATTAGATGTGGCAAAGCAGTATGATTCTAACTTTTCAGACATGGAGTCAGGTTAACTTTTGTAATAAAAAAATTAGGCCTGTAATCTTAGCCACTCAGGAGGCCGAGATCTGGAGGGATCCAAGGTTGAGGCCAGGCTGGATATAAAAGACCATATGACTTCCTCTAACATAACCAGCAAAAAGCTAGGTTGTAGGCTCTTGCGGCAGAGCACCGGCTGAAGCAAGCCCGCCCAATGAGCGCAATGCCCTTCGCCCAAACTTTTAGTACGGCCAAATGAGTGAATGAAGAAACAAAAATCACAAAAATCCCATACAAATATATTCCAGATAAATATGCCCACTTATCACTCACGTCATCATTTTACACAGACCCTCCTTGAATTCTTACCGAGCAACGGGAAGCACATTGGAACCGGTGTACATCATGATGAAGAAGAACACTCCACTCAGGTACAGGCGAGGCAACTGTGGGTTATCTTGCATGATGTGGTGTAACAGGATGGCAACCTTCTCAACAAGGATGGGGTCAAAGGTCAGCAGCAGCTGAGAAAGTGAATAAAACATTTTGCTTCATGAGTTACTCCAAGGCTGCAAATTCTTACGTTAGCAAGCTGGCCTTCCAGACTAACAGATTTTTTTTTAAAAAAAAGATTCATTCTATAATATTTAATACAGAGAGTAATCTATCAACCGGAATTGATCAGAGCATGTTCAGCATTATAGCTCAAATATGCCTGAAGCTGGTTTTATCACAATGTTACGGGTAGAACTGCTTCTTCTCTGAAGAACTTCCTCAGTGGACTTTTCTGTTAATGGAAAAAGAAACAAAAAGACTAGCTCTACGCTGAACAAGTGGAATTCAGCTCAGGCAACATGAATAGTCTCCTGAAGATTCCAGGATGGAACAGAAAAATCAAAGAGATCAAGCAGATTAGAAGGGGTACTTCACAGATCTTAAGGTTAAGTTTTTTGGTTTGGGGGGTATTTTTTGGTGCCAGTCCTGAGGCTTGAACTCAACTCTGGGCCTTGCTGCAGTTCCTCAGCTTTTGTGTTCAAGGCTAGTGCTCTACCACTTAAGCCAGAGCCCCACTCCTGGCTTTTATTTTTGGTGCTTAGTTGGAGACGAGGGTCTCACAGACTTTCCTGCCCAGGCTGGTTTTGAATGATAACCCTCAGATCTCAGCCTCATGAATAGCTAGGATTACAGATGAGAGCCACTGGTGGCTTGGCTTTAAGGTAAAGTTTTGTACAGTTAACGTTAAGAAGATATAGTTGACGAATGAATGATTGATAGACAGGAGGTTAATGTATCTCTGAAATTTCTGGGATCTCACTTATTTGTGTTTGATGCTAATCTGAGTTTCAGGTAAATCCCCTCAGCATGACATAATGCAGAACAAAGAATGAAAAAGGAACGTTGCTCTACTACAGTATACCATTCCAACTCAGCGCTTTGCATTAGCTGCTGTCCTTGAATTCTGAGACCGGTCACAATCTGATGCCTAGGCTGTTCGGACTGCAGGACCTCCTTGCAGTTAAGATAGAATCCACGATGTCCGAGAGCTTGGCCGGCTAGTGTATGATCCAGCAGCCTGCACAGCCCTCTATAGTCAACACTTCCTAGAGAGTACAGCGGTGCGATTTAAGAACGCCCTTAAGAGTACCCTGGAATCTGTGCATCCAGGAACCTAAACATGGGAAGTCTCCAATCCTTCCACATTGGATGCCGATTACGAACTTAAAGAGTCAATCATGTAAATGCAATTCAGGGACTTATAAATATGGGACAGAATAAAATAAAGATAAGATCTCGTAGCTGGGCACTGGTGGCTCATGCCTGTCATCCTAGCTACTGAGGAGGGTGAGAACTGAGGATCTTGGTTCAAAGCCAGACCAGGCAGGAAAGTCTGTGAGACTCTTATCTCCACTAAACCACTAGAAAACCAGAAATGGGGGGCTGGGAAGGTGGCTCAGTGGTAGACCGCTTGCCTTGCATGCATGAGGCCCTGGGTTCGATTCCTCAGCACCACATAAGCAAAAAGAAAAAAAGCCGGAAGTGGCGCTGTGGCTCAAGTGGTAGAGTGCTAGCCTTGAGCTGAAGAGCTGAGGGACAGCGCCCAGGCCCAGAGTTCAGGTCCCACGACTGGACCCAAAAAAAACAAACAAACAAAAAACAAAAACAAAAACAAAAAACAGAAATGGCACTGTGGCTCAAGTGGTAGAGTGCTCACCTTGAGCTGAAGAACACAGGGACAGCACCCAAACCCAGAGTTCAAGGCTCACGACCAACGAAAATAAAATAAAGATCTCATTATCCCCATTACGGAAGAGATGATACTTCTCAAATACTGTCCCTAGCCTGCTGTCACTGAAGGAACCCACCTGAATAATATGGGGAAGGCAAGTGCTGTCTGACAGCAGTCTTTTCACTCTGGGTAAAGGCCGAATGATGGCGTTATCTTGATCCCTAGAAAACATTTTCTGAGGTCAGCATTCAACGTATTTACTAAAATCTGTATCTTCATCGCATATGACAAGACATTCTACTAGGCATGAAGTGGGTTACCTTACTTTTTTTTGTTAATGAAGACTAAGCTCTCATACAGCTGGGAACATGATTAGGAATTTCTGGCTTAAATCTACTTGGCTGCTTAAATTGACTTCATTTCCTTCCAAAAGATTTCCTTCAAAAACAGTGCCCTAGAAGAGCCAGAGACTCTTATTTATTATTTAATTGGTGAAACCTTGTGTTGTCCAACACACTGCCAGTGGGAAAGTCCCCCCAAAGGGCATATCATAAATTTAACCCTTAACTGAACTGTGCTCAGCACCTTCCAAATATAGCCTTCAATCTAATGCTACACTATTCATTCCTAAATGCTAACTGTACCATTCTGAGTCTAAGCAGATTTTTTTTTTAACACGACTGGAAACACAAACACCTCAGGTATGTGTGGTTTTAACTGTGTATGTGTGTGTCATTTCCTCAGCAATGTATATCACAAGGTATTTTCGATATGGGCTAGAACAAAATATTTTGTAAAGATGAAACAGTTCTAGGCATAGGGTATAAATTATAGCTATTGTAGCCCTCATCCTTTATTATTCAGGTGGCCGAGATATGAGCCTAGAATCGCCCTCTACTCCAGATCTACACCAGATTGGGAGTTGGCACTTACCAGTAACAAGACTAGAGCTGTCTATTTCCAAACACACTCACATGTAACTCACAGAAATATTACTGTCAACCGTAAAAAACGTGTCAACCGTAAAAACATCCACCACACATTACCTGCTTGGAAAATATCCACACATTGTGATCAACATGTTCAATATAAGGGTAGCGAGGTCGGTCTCGTTCAGCACGGCCTGTCCACTGGCTAACAGACACCACTTGAGCTGGGGTATTGCCTGAAGCGGTCTCCACCCGTCCATGCCTTGAGCCCAGCATCGAGTTTTTGCATTTAACATTCCTTTGGTCCATAATTCTTGCATCTTAATTGATGGAAGGTATTGTTATTGTTAACAATATACACACGGAAAAGTCTGCCCAAGTTTTCTACATCACAGTAAATAACATGTAAAAACGGGAATGTACTATCCTAGTGAGATACTGGGAAATAAAGATCAAATTCATTGACAAGAAACCAAGTCTCTGTTGATGGGCTTTTAGAAAGTTAAATATGGATCATAGTTCAAGAAAAAGAATCACTTATTTGGTCAGGTGCATGATATGACAAACATTGTTAAGAATAAAAACTGTAGGCAGAGTGGAACAGGAAAAACATTGTTAAGCAGGAACTGGTCTTCTGTAAAACAATTTTTGGCTAACTCCCAACAGCCCAAGAGATGGGAAGATAGAGGATAGGCTCAAATGCTTTGCAAATGATAACTTGCGTAAGCTCTAAAACTGCAAAGGCACAACTCAACATACTTTATGGTGAATATTAGAACTTACTTGTTTATATCATATAGAAAAAAAAAGCATTAGTTCGACAGTTAGTAAGACATCAATAGCTATTAATTACACAAAAAGTCACTGAGACCTTGATTGTTACCTCAATAACGGCTTATAAATAAGGCTTGAAGCCTGATCTTTTATACATATGTAGTTCTCTGGGAGCACAAGCCATGTAATTCTTTAGGTAGGGATGGAACTGGAGGGGCTTTGGAGTTGTTAAAAGCATTTGAATCATTTTTTAAGAGTATACATCTCTGTGAGTGCTAGGCAGGAGGGCATAAGAAATTTGGAGGCCTGTCTGACGTGTGTATATACCTGTTACCAAGGAGGCTGGGCAGGAAAGTTCAAAACCAGACTACCCAGTGAGACTGTGTCAGAAACCAAACAAACAAGAACAATCACAGAGAGAGAGAGAGTTTCTCCAGGACGAATGGCGTACCTCATGGAAGCCATACGGACCACTCCTTTCTTTGTCTGCATTGCCAAAATACCATTCCTTCTCACTTTCTCTTTTCATATCTGGAGCAGCTTCAATTACATTGCTCTGCGTTAAACAATAACAGCAACAACAAATGAGTTATTTTTCGAGGCAGAGATCAAAGGGGGTAAGTATCATAAAACAAGCTACACAGTACAAATTTGGGGGCTTATGACCCTTTAGGAATTCATCCAAAATTTTAAGTGAGCTACAGAAGTATCGCCAAGTGAGGAAGGGCAGAGACTTCTGGGCTCTAACCCAGCCCCACCGCTTCTGCGTGATCTCTGGCAGTGTACCTAGCAGCTCTGCTCCACAGCTTCCTCACTGTAACACGGGAAAATGATGGTTATCACCTCATTGGGAAGTGTATGCGTGGTGTGCATAGCAGACAATATCTGGCACACTGTGATGGTATTTAACAAGCATTAGGAATCCTGTTATTCCTAAGAACAGAAAAATTCTGATGTTATGCTTTCATATAGCATTCAAATGCTATTAAGTGCAACACATAACTAAAGAACAACAAACTAAGTAGAAACCCCTTTTATAAGTTGGCAGTAGAAAAGGCCTTCGAGTAACACTGGAGGCTCTGTCCTCTTGTCTCAGAAGGGCTCCAGATCCTTTAGGGGCAAACTGCTTGTCAATAGCAAAGCTCTAGTTATCTGACTGAGCAATTCAGTTTAAATCCTGAAGATCACACTGCATCAAGAGAGACCACATTAGAGATGCAGACTAAAGAGAGTGGAATAGTAAAACTGGATCGTTACTGTCCATTCTGGACCCTTCACCTTTTTGGCACTAGTGCTGTACTTTACTAAGAACACAAACTAAAACGATCTGCAAGGGCTCTACAATTGTGTGGGAAGCATGTTTTGCCAGCAGGATCAGCAGGCACACATACTTGCAGTGGAACCGTAGCTCGGCTCACGTGGAGATGGGCGAGGGTGAGCAGGTCCACGAGGATCCTGATTCCATTTGAATCCATGAGATCTTTTACATTTTTCTGGAAGAATAAAAAAAACATTTTTAACATCGTCTAAAGGCTGTTATCATCAACAGGTACTACTACCTAAAAGATACATTCTCAGAGGAAGGCCTTTGTAAGTTCTTTGGAAATGATTAGCACACAACTGGTAATATCAGTGCTTTCTGGATTTTGTTCCCAAGAAACATGAATTTGGGTTAAAAAGGGTTAAACTATTTATGAAGCCATTACAGTAAGACTTTCTACTTAAGTATGTTGAGAAAAAAAATATCCCCACAAAAATAAACAAATTAAAGACTGACATCATATAGTGTGGTTATACAATTATCTTGCCAAGGTGTTTTTTATTAATAGAGGTTATTATGTGATAAAAAATAAAATTTGTTACATTAGAATTTTTTTTTTGGTTGGTCATGGGGCTTGAACTCTGGGCCTGGGCGCTGTCCCTCAGCTCTTCAGCTCAAGGTTAGTTCTCTTTTAATAATCCAGTTTATGTAATCTAAAGTAAAAGCTATAATTGCTTAGAATTTAGGTAGAAATAATAACTTAAAATTTCTGAAATGGGCACTGGTGGCTCACACCTGTAATCCTAGCTACTCAAGAGGCTGAGAATCACAGTTCCAAAGCCAACCCAGGCAGGAAAGGCAGTGAAATTCTTTTTTTTGGGGGGGGGGTCCAGTCGTGGGGCCTGAACTCTGGGCCTGAGCACTGTCCCTCAGCTCTTCAGCTCAAGGCTAACGCTCTACCACTTGAGCCACAGTGCCACTTCCGGCTTTTTTCTTTTTGCTTATGTGGTGCTGAGGAATTGAACCCAGGGCCTCAGGCATGCAAGGCAAGCGCTCTACCACTGAGCCAACTTCCCAGCCCGGCAGTGAAATTCTTATCTCCAATTAACCACCAGAAAACTGGAAGTAGAGCTGTAGCTCAAAGTAGTAGAGAGCTAGTCATGAACAAAAGAGCTGAGGGACAGTGTCCAGGCCCTGAGTTCAAGCTCCATGACTTAAAAAAGCATTAAAAGAAAATCTGGCCAGGCACCAGTGTCTCACACCTGTACTTCTAGCTAGTTAGGATACTGAGATCTCAGGATCATGGTTCAAAGCCAGCTCAGGCAGGATCCTTAAGCCCTTGAAACTCTGATCTCCAACAAACTACTCAGAAAAAGCTGAAAGTAGCACTATGGCTCAGGTGAGGTAGAGCACTATCCTTGAGCACAGAGCCCTGGGACAGAGTCTAGGCCCTGAGTTCAGGCCCCAGGATCAGCAAAACAAAAGAAAAATCTACTCAAGTGTTTATCAAAACTACAAGGAATAAACATCTGCTTCAACTGAAATTTCAACATCACGTAATTGTAAATTAAAATTATGTATCATAGAGTTCTTATTAAAAACCAGAATGAACCTAGTGAACTATCTGCAAAAAGAAAACAAGAATAAAGTGATTCTTCATTTTCTATCTTCAAATTATTATTTTATTTATATTTTGGTCAGTCATGGAGCTTGAAGTCAGGGCCTGGACACTGTCCCTGAGCTCTTTTGCTCAAGTCTAGCACTCTACCACTTTTGAGTCACAGCTCCACTTCCAGTTTTTAAGTGGTTAATTGGAGATAAGAGTCTCACAGGGACTTTTCTGCCCAGGCTGGCTTTGAATGTTGATCCTCAGGTGTGAGCCACTGGTGCCTGGCCACATTATTTTTTTTAATCATCAAAATGTATACTGATTTTAGGGGCTGTGGTACATGCCAATAATCCTAGAATTCGGGAGGTTGAAGCAGGATGATCACAAGTTTTAGGCCAGCCTAAGCTATACAATGTACACAATGTGACCTTGTCTGTCTGTCTTGTCTTTCTCTTTCTCTTCCCCTTGTACCTAACCCCTGCCCACAAAAATACACTGAAAAGTATAAGGCTTTCTATTTTTATGTCAGGTAGGCACTTATTTTACTTATTTTTATCACTGTGTAAATGTTTGCACTGTATATGTTCTAAATGTCCTCTTTTAAAGAAAAATCAGCTAGTGATACATTACTCGTTACTCTCCATTCAGAAGTTTGTTATCACTAGCTCATTTGACACTTGTCATAGGAAGGCATAATACTCCAGGAACTCCACTGGCAAGACTCACAGCTTTCTTATCGAAAAAGGTCAAAGAATTAGCTCTAGATAATTAACTCAAACTGGAAGTTAATTCTTGGAAATGATAGCGTAGTTTTGCAAAAATACCGTACCTTATTAAGGATCAACTTGTTTAGAAAGAGGATCAATCTGTCTCGTTCAAGTTTATCTGTGCACTATTGAAATAAAGAACATATGAGTCTGAGTGACATAAATGTTATAGACCACAATAGACAATTTGCCCCATGAAAGTTAGAATGTGTTTGTGACTTTAACTAAGCATCACTATCCCACAATACTGTCAAATTTGGGAAATTACGTAATCAATCACAATAAAGAATTTGAAAATAAATAAATAAAACTTGTGCTCTATCAACAAAAAAAGTCCGAGTGAATAGACACATTAATGAAAAACATTACTATCATTTCACAAAATAGACTGACAAGGTAACAGTACCTTGAAACACTAAGAAGGAAAATGACAGATTCCTATGAATGGCTGCAATTCCTCAATGTCTTACATTCCCTGTAATTTTGACACAACTGATCCAATTTTCGAAAAACTTTTAGTCATTTAATAGATTAAAAGACAGCTTTAAGGAGATACATAAAAATTGAAATAGACAATACTCTTGAATTGGTAAAATTTTCACAGAATTGGAAAGTGAGGTATCATCATTAACATAAATAAGAAGAAAAAATGTATCTGCTTAAAAGGAAATTGGTATGCTACCAGTCTTCCAGCTAACTGGAATAAGAGTGAGGTAGAATTGGGTGTGGTGTGCATGCCTATCATCTCAGCTCTGAGGAGACTGATGCAGGAGGATTACAGCAGCCTGGGCTACATTGTAATACCTTGTCTCAAAAAAAAAATTCATTAGCACAATGAAATTATACTATTATAGCAATTACTGCAATTTTGTTTTAACAAACACTAAGGATTTCAGTCCTATAAAGTTACTCTTTGGGCATGTTTGTGCATGTATTCAGAAGCTGTCTCTTACAATGCATCACTCAGTTTTGCAAGTGTGATTATAAATGGCTGTTTGGTAACTTGGAAGTATTGCTCTGTATAGCAGTTAACCTGTCGAATGTAAAATACTAACACAAATGAAAGAAAAATGCAAGGTCTCTACCACAGCTAACACCCAGTGTGCTACACAATAAAGATTTGTCCCCTATCACACTCAACTGCAATGGGACCAACTACACAAAATTTTTTAAATGTGCTAAGTTCCCTGTTTGTTTGTTTTTTGTTGGTCGTGAGTCTTGAACTCTGGAGCTGAGCACTGTCCCTCAGTTCTTCAGATCAAGGTGAGCACTCCACCACTTGAAGCACAGCACCACTTAAGAGTCTCACCGATGTTCCTGCGGGGACTGGCTTTGAATTGCAATTCTCAGATCTCAGCCTCCTGATTAGCTAAGATTACAGACATGAGCTACCAGAGTCTGGCTAGTTCCTGATTCCACTGTAGTCCTCAAAATTTTTTTTACTATTTTCACACTTTCCAATTTAGTATGCTAATTTTATTTCATTTGCAAGTTTGTTTGTTTTTTCCCAGATGGAAAACCAAAGGTGCACACCATTTTAAAAGTCACTGTTTCCTGTACATGTCATCTGTCAGCTCATTGGTCACACTTCAAAAAGACTGGCAAATAGGTCAGTAAAGTTGTTAAAAAGCAAAAACTGAAAGCATAACAATAAACTAGCCTGGACAAATATTAGTCCATTAATCACTTTTCATCTAACTTAAAAGATTTGGGTAAATGTAACAAAAAAATATATAAAAAGTACTCAGAAAGCTCACAAGAACATGGTCAAGTAAAAATTAATCTGAAAGCTTAGTACGAACTCCCCTGGCACTACGGAGGAGCCCTGTGCTTACCCGCTCCAGCATTCCAATGATGTATCTGGTATCAGTAAAGGGTCCTATTTCTTCATGACACCGGCCGTAAACAATAGCAAGGGCTTGTAAACACAAACACTTCATGTTTACTTTGGGAGTGAGCAGAAAGCGATGATAGAGCTCATTGAAAAATTCATACCTAGATTTAAAAAGAAGTCTCAATACAAAAACCCATAAAACAAAGAGTGAGAACCAATGGGAAGGGAAGAAAAGGCAGCTCACGATCTCTTAATCGATCCACTCTCTTCATTCTCATCTTCCTCTAACAGTAATCTCAGATAATAGTCTCCTATTTTGATTTCCTCTGCCAGGCACTCATATTTAACCTTTAAAAACAAAAGACAACATTTTAGTTTATAACAGACTTTTTTTTTTTAACATTTTCTGCCAGATTATTTCTTGTAATTCTCTTTGTTCAGAGCTTGTCGTTTCTTACGATACCTGGTGATTCAGTATGATGAGTCTAACTAGCTCAGTCATGACTAAGCTGAAAACTATTCACAGCAGTTTCATGACTGCATGGTTTGCTGCTAAAAGGTGCTGCAGCACTGCCCGGCATCACCGGGATCTGCTTCTTCAGCTTCTGGCTTGCTAGAGACAGGTCGGGAGTAGATGGTCCACGGCAGTATTGCCAGGCACACACAGGCCATTTTGAGACCACCCTTAAACCCCAGAGCTCTCCCTTGCTGATATCCCAAGACTTACAACCAATGCATAGACCACAGTTTATAGTTGTATGCAGGGCCTTTTCTGTGTGTCAGACTACCCAAGCAACTACACAGAGGCAATGGGGAGAAACCCGAGCACTCAGGCTGTTTATCTCAAGCAAAGATGACAGAAAACCCTCAGAGCCCCAGAAATAACATGCTCTATGTATTTACAGTTTTACAAGTCTGTTCTCTTAGGCATAAAGTCTCCATTCCGCTTTCCTCTTCTAAATTCAGAGCACTCCACTCACTCAACTTCTACTTACTAAGCAGCTATACCACCATGCACTGGAGATTTAGCAGAGGGAGAGCAAGCATAAGAATGTCTGGAAAAGTAGGATGATAGACGTGTCACAGAGTGAAATACAGCAGGGAAACTGAGGGGCAGAGAGAGGAAGTGCAGTCCCACACATGTATACGTATGAAGGGGCTGTGTTTCTACGGGGCTGTTGGGAAAACCCAGAAATGACATCCAGGAAAAGATCTGAAGGAGATGAGAAAGCAAGTTAGGAGGCTGTCAGAGGAAAAGTTCCTTCTACACAGAGGCTGACACCAATCAGGACATCCCTGAGGCAAGAACATGTGTTGTTCCAGGGACCCCATGTGGTTGCAGCAACATCAGAGGGAGAGTAGTGTGAGATAAAGCCACAAATGTCTGTGGCCTAGGGGGATGCATACCCTGCCTGTGTGCCATTTCAGGAACCCAGATTTTTACTGAGTGACAAGAAAAGGTTCTGTGGAAAGAAACAGAATGAGCTGCTTGTGTTTTGATAGGACTATCCTTGCCAAGTGCCAGTGACCCACACCCATTAATGCTAGCTACTCAGGAGGCTGCGATGTGAGGACCACAGTTTGAAGCCAGCCTGGGCAGGACAGTCCACGAGATTCTTTTATCTCCAATAAACTACTCAGAAAAAAAGCCCAGAAGTGGCGCTGTGGCTCAAGTGGAAAAGCACTAGCCTCGAGCAGAAGAAACTCAGCGACAGAGCACAGGCCTACAGTTCATGCCCCAGAAGAGGCAAATAAATAAATAAATAAACAAAATAGGTCCACCCTGCTGCGAGGTTGACAACAGACCACAGGGAGGCCAAGGTGAGGTGGATATACAGATAAATCCAACAGTGAGAAGAGAGCTGAGTTCTGTGTAAAGTCTAAAGGTTGACTCAACAGGGTTTGCTGACAAACTGGATGTGGAGTATAAAGGGAAGGACCGCATTGAGGCTTTGCACTAAAACATAAGGAGCACACATTATGGAAGATCTGAAAGATGGCAAGACAAGCAGTCTTTACAAGGGATCACAATCAGGAGCGAAGCTCCAGATGATTCCTCTATGTGCAATTATGGGATAAAAGGATGTAGTCATAAACCTAAGCAGGAGACAGAAATGGAGAAGCCATCAGCACAAAAAGCATTTTAAGTCGTGAGACTTGATGAGACATTAAGACAAGGAATACAAATGAAAAGAGGTCTGAAAACTGACTGAGGTCAGAAAATATTGAGTGGCTACGGAGATAAGGGAAAATAGAGACCGAGAAGTAGACAACATCCAAATTATTATATGCTTTAGAAATGTAGCTGGATGAAAGATCACTAGGCGCTACTAGACCAAAACATCATTATGCAGCATATGACTGTATGTATTATAATATAGTCAAGGTAGATATACACTTAAAACTATACACACATAAAATTATACACCATGAACAGTTCTTGTTCTTGCTTTCCATGGTCCTTACATGAATATTGTGATAGCGAAATGCAGTCCCATTCAGAATCCAATTACCACAAAAAATTAACCAAGTAAGCTATATAAGAACCTGGCATACAGTCTATAGTCCTATAAGGAAAGAATTTAAAAGCCCCCCAAATGGAAAAAAAAAATGCAAAGAACAAATTTGGAATGCATAGGTCATTAAACCTCCTACTTGATTCTTGGGTATAAAGCAGATATTTAACAAAATTAATTTTTATTTCTGTTTCACTCAAAGATGAAAATGTTCCAATCATTTCCTCCATAATATTACAGAGGAATGATAAGGACATTAGCAAGCATTTTTTAAATCACTCCAAAAATAGTAAATACTTGATACTAAGATTAATACACTGCAAAATGAAACTATACCTCGAATTCATGGTGGTTCCAGGAAATAACATTAGTGCTACCAAGCTCTCTATCAATATTAAATGTTCTCATTTCAGATTCAAGAGTATCTTTCAGCTCTTCTCGTGTTTTGAAATTCCAAATAAGGTTTGATCTGGCATGGTCTTGACTAAACCTAGAATCAGAATTATAGTCAGAATAAAATTATCAGAATTATGAAAATAAAATCAGAATTACTAAACTTTGTCAAGAAAAAACTCCAGGGCTGGGAAGGTGGCATAGTGGTAGAATGCTTGCCTAACATGCATGAAGCCCTGGGTTCCATTCCTCAGCACCACATACACAGAAAAAGCCAGAAGTGGCACTGTGGCTCAGGTGGTAGAGTGCTAGCCTTAAGCAAAAGCAGCTCAGGGACAGTGCCCAGGCCCTCAGTTCAAGCCTCAGGACTGGCAAAAAGAAAAAAAAAAAAAAAAAGAAAATACAACGTGTTAATGGTAGAATCTTATTAATACCTATGTATTCACCATACAATTCTTCCACTATTTGTGTTTAAAAGCGTTCATAATAAAATGTTGAGAACAAAAAATGAACCTTGGGCTGGGAAGGTGGCTCAGTGGTAGAGTGCTTGCCTTGCATGCATGAGGCCCTGGGTTCGATTCCTCAGCACCCCATAAGAATAAAAGGCCAGAAGTGGCACTGTGGCTCCAAGTGGTAGAGCGCTAGTCTTGAGCCGAAGAGCTGAGGGACAGCACCCAGGCCCAGAGTTCAGGCCCCACAACTGGCAAAAAAAAAAAAAAAAAAAAAAAATGAACCTAAACTGCAAAACAAATCTGTAGAATTTGAAAAACTAAACTGACATTTTCATTTGTGCTGCTACTCCAAATTCGAGTAAGAAAACAATTGTATTGTCAGATATTAAGTTTCAGACTGGGGACAGGACTTTTGGACTTTAGGAATTTGAACCTTACAGACAAAACACAATACTGTCAAACTAGCAGTCTATGATAGAGCATTTTCAAACTGTCTTTTTTACACTCGCAGAATAACTATTCCAATAAAGCTGGGGATACACGGGCTGGCTCCAGCCAGGAATCCTCCTACAAAGTCTCATTTCAGTTTCACAGAGGTTCTACAGGACAACACTCCTAAGAATTTCTGAGGGAAGAAACCTCAAGGAGACACTTATGGAAATGCTGGCTACACGGTACTTATGCTAAAAAGCTGTGCGGAAAATCTGCAAAACTAAGTATTTCCCTTTACTAACCGAGGCACAATCAGCCTCAGTGGCACAATCAGCCTCAGTCAACTTCGAGACTGGGAAGCTTGAAGTTAGTGCGTCCATCAGGGGACGATAAGGAGAACGAGGGCTGGGAAGGTATCTGAGGTGAACTAGCCTTATAATTGCAACCTTCTCCTCTTTTTAGACTCAGTGTCCATTAAGTTGTTAGGATATAATCCTTTCTAAGCCACAAGGAACTGTCTTTGGGTACTATCTCTAAGCCTTAATAAAATCCTTAGTTTTACTAAACTCTCATCAATATATAAAACAGCCTTCATTTTATAGAAGCATCTCTACTAAGCAAACCAATCTGAACTTTTATACACACTGAACTTGACAGTATAAAAATACCTGTGGCATAAAGTATTGTTTCCAGAGAAAGAAAATCTGCTGCGACTCCTATAATGACAGAATCACGATTAAATTATGTTGTTAAAACATTACCTATAATAGAAGAGATCCCAATTTGCCTCTATTTTTATTCTTTGTCGTCTCTTCCGAAGAACTACTGGCTTCTGACTGATATTCTGAAAAAGGAAATTAAAAAAAAGAAGAAACATTACTTTCATCAAAATTTGACAGAAACAAAAAAACAACTGAAGTGTTGACTATAGGGGAAAAAATGACTACACTGGATTTTACCTGAGAGAGTAATTTGACAGCACACATTTTTCTAGAGTTATAGAATTTTTTTTGGGGGGGGGGGTGGGCTGTGGGGTCTGAACTCTGGGCCTAGGCGCTGTCCCTCAGCTCTTCAGCTCAAGGCTAGTGAGCCAAAGTGCCACTTCCAGCTTTTCCTGCTTATGTGGTGCTGAGGAATTGAATCCAGGGCCTCATGCATGCAAGACAAGCACTCTACCACTGAGCCACCTTTCCAGCCCTATTCTCCAAGACTTTTTTTTGTTTTGAGGGGTTTTTTTTTGGACAGTCATGGGGCTTGAACTCTGGGCCTAGGCGCTGTCCCTCAGCTCTTCAGCTCAAGGCAAGCGCTCTACCACTTGAGATACAGCACCACTTCCTATAGAATATTTTTAATATAGCCCAGAACTCCTGTAAACAAACACTGAATCTTGTAAGGTTAGTGATCGCCAGTACAATTTGTAAGTCCACACCAGTGACTCGTTTCAAACGTTTGCATGCAGGCAGCTAAGACAGTCATAAAAAGATATCAAATGCAAAATATCACCGTTTATTCAACTCCTACAAAACACCAAAAAGAGAAAGTACAGATGAAATAACTAACTCCCTACTGTCCAAGACAAAAGACCGGCTGTCATCTAATGTTGAGAAAACAAAAATGCCATAGAGAAAAAGAATAACCCAACACCCCCCCATCAACTGTACACACTGAAGAAGAGGGCAAGAGTCATAACTGGCTAAACATTCCCAAAGTGAAACACATAGGAAATAACACCCATTTTACACACTAGCCAATGATGATCATCCCTGATCCGACAGAGAGCTGCAGATATAATTGAAAGACTTAAATTAATGTGCAGATTATGTAAGAAATGCATCGACTGCAAAAACAAGCCAGCTGGTCTTGACCACAGTTGTCAGATTAAAGCACAAGATCCTTCTGTACTTGAATGGCAGTGTTGCTAGGAACAAAACAGACACAGACAATCCACTGCATCCTAAAGAAATTAGGGTTAAAAACAGAAACCAGGCCCAAATAAAAATCATCACAAAGATCTTCCTAGGCGGCATGTTTGGCATCAACATTGGCTCACAATGTGAGATATGTATGTATGTGTGTACATAGAGGTGTGTAACAGAAATATCTGTAATATGTTACATTACAGCATGATCAGGGGCTTCAAGTATTCCCTGAGAAATACCTGCAAACCATCTGTGAAGCGCAACAAGTAGTCAGACACATGATATGCGGAAATGGCCGAAGGCAGGAAGCAGACACTCTTTTTTACCTCTTTCTGAGCAATGCCCATCCTATCTCTCCAGTGCATCAACACGAGATCCACTTTTTCTTTGGCAAATTTTTCAACTTCTTTAGCAGCTTTTCCAGCTAGTCTTTGCCACTCTGGTACTTTATTAAACTTTCCATACTGATCCTGTAAAAGAATGTTGAAAGCCATTACATACCTAGCTGTGAAATTAGGTGCTCTATATTTGGCCCAGGATAGTATTTCAAATGACATTTGGTGAATAAAGGAAGAGAGAGCTTCTACATAAATTATACTTTCTGCCCAAGAGATGCTAACTTTTTTACCGTGGGTTCACAACAACTCCTTTTTGGAAGTGAGGCAAGGGGCAAGTGGGTGATGGGTATAGACCAAGGGCTGAGGACAGGACAAGAATTATCCTAAGAGCGGGGCTGGTAGAGCAAGGCAAGTGCCTTGCATACCTGAGGCCCTGGGTTCGATTTCTCAGCACCACATAAGCAAAAAGAAAAAAGCCGGAAGTGGCGCTGTGGCTCAAGTGGTAGAGCGCTAGCCTTGAGCTGAAGAGCTGAGGGACAGTGCCCAGACCCAGAGTTCAGGCCCCACGACCGGACCCAAAAAAAAAAAAAAAATTATCCTAAGAGCGTACCAGGAGAGATGCAGAGGTAATTTTCAGCGTGGAGCGTGTGTGAGTGATTTCATGCAGATGGGTCATGGAGGATGGCGTACTTACCATTGCGATTTTCACATTATCACGAACATGCATCCGATCAGCATCCTTCTCAGGAACTGCATCTGAGCTGTCTAAGTAAGCCAACAAGCCTGGGGGCTAAAAAAAAGGAAAAACAAACTTTAAAAATAAAACAAAAAAAAATCCATTTCCAAAACAAACAACACAAGAGATAATCTGGCCTTCAAAGCCCAGATAAGTTAAAATTATGATTAAGTCACTGGTGGGGGGAGGGGGGAACACGGAGCCTTACAAGATACTAAGTCCTATAAGTAACTTTTCAATGATGAAGTCCATTCCTGCAGTATAAACAACATATTTACATCTTACTGGATAAAAACACTGACTTACCAAAATTCGTTTCAACAAGTTTGTCGCGGTTGCATTATCAGCTGTCCAGAGTCCCACTAAATGTCTACTTAGCTGTCTGAAAAAAGCAGACGTTGAGAAAGGTTTGCTGCTTTATCTCAGCTAGAACAGAAAGGAATTTTTAAGAACAAAATATCATAGAATTATAATACAACTACAGTCAAAAAGTCATTCTGATGTTAAAAATTACCAAAAACTAGTATTCAGTATGGAGAAATAGTTAAGGTAGTACGTAATGCAAATGTTAGTATTCTAGAATTTTCTCTAAATTAACATACTTCTCTAATAGCTATGCTAATTTTCAAAGGACCAGAAGATGAAGAATTTCCCCATTTAAAGAATGCAAAAGGAACAATGAAAATTCTCGATGATACAACTTGTTGGTTGAACAAGTCAGGATAAATTGACAACACAATACTCTAGCCCTCTCAGGAATTACTAATTCTTCTGAGTGATACTAGGGTTTGATCTCAGGGTCTCATGGTTGATAACAGGCTGGTGCTCTACCACCTGAGCCACACTTCCAAACTGTCTTTTTGCTGATGAAGTTTTGGAGACAAGGTGATCTGTTTTGTTTAGGCTGCTCATTAACTTCAATTCTTATCTCAGCCTACAAAGAATATCCAAGGCGTGAACAGCAGGTGCCCATCCATCTACTCTGGAATTCTGACCACAAGCAAAAGACAGCAGTCACAGTCTGAGATACCTTTTCTGATAAGATCAAAGCTTGAAACAATGTATTTTCAGTTTTGGAGTATAGATAATAACCTCAAGTACTTACAGCAGGTGACTCTACTTATGCTGCTTTAACAGTAAGAGCAACTTTTAGTTCTAAGGAAAAAATTTAAGACCCACATCGACTCTGTAGTCTGGCCACTTACTAACCTTCATCTCCAGGGTATCTCCTACAATGAGAGCTCCTTACTAGCAAGAACTGTTTTACTCACAGTTGATCTTTCTAAACTTTGAACATTTACAGTAAGAGTGGTCATAAAAACTATAAGGGAAATAGCCAAATAACCACCTTCTGACATACATGTTTATACATTAACACATTAATACCAAAGCTCAGACTGTAAAACTCTACTTTTCCATCAGAAAATGGACACTAGAATTTTGTTTCTGTGCCTACCCTATCTGTAAATTTAATTATTATTAACATTTTGGAATTTTTTTTCAAAAACGCTTCTCTGATAAAACCACTAACTAATCACATTAGAGAATTTAACCGGTTAGCCATGAATGCAGAATGCAACAGATGCCTAACACAAGGAGGGAGAGAGCAAGGTAACAAAGTCTCCATTTTAATGATGGTGCTAGTAAGACAATGCTGAGGAAACAGACTTCCTTGTGCAGTTTTCCATCCTCTCAGGCAACACAGGAGGTTACTTTTTGTGGTCAATCTTTGCAAGTGGGGATTCAGACAGCTTCCTACAATAGATTTAAACAAGTCTGGGCAAGGTGGCTCACTGTTACAATCCCAGCTACTCAGGAATCAGAGATGGAAAGGATAATGGCTCAAGGCCAGGCAAGGCAAAAAGTTAAGACTCCCATCTGAACCAACAGGGGTGTGGTGGTGCACACTTGTTATCCCATTTACACAGGAGTCATAAGTAGGATTATTGCAGTCTAAGGCTTGTGATGGCAAAACCAGAAACTCCAAATGAAAAATAACTAAAGCTAAATGGACTAGAGGTGGTTTGAGCAGTAGAGCACCTGCCTGGTAAACGCAAAGTCCTGAGTTCAAATTCTATTACTGTCAACAATAGAAGCATAAGAATATAAAACAACACACAATAGCTGGACGTGGGGCAATGACAAAGGGAGATTTACAGGGCTGCTTGGTCAGTACTTTACGCTCTTACTCATCAAGTCCAATATTTACGATGGACATTGTTTTTACTGATGCCATAATCTGGCTTGCTTAGGGCTGCCGTCCATGTGGCCTAGAGCAAATGAGCAGATTTGTGTGGCTCCTTGTATTTGAATGGCTACTGGAGGAAAGAAATATGCCAAGGGAGAACTGTTTAACTAAAAGAGTCAGGATAAGGCTAGTTTAGGCCGGAAATATATTTACACTTTACTTTTTTTCCCCTTTCCTTCTGTCTCTTTCTTTTCCTTCTCTTTCTCCTCAGTCCTTTTGTTTTGAAGACCAAACTGACAAAAGTCATTGAAAAATTAACTGTACACGCTTTCCACCCAGGGTCGTGTGTGTGCAAAGTTACAGGAATGAAAGGGTACTACAGCTGCATAAAGTGTCTTCAAGTCTTCCTTGTCCCAGTATGGGCAAGAGGAAAAAAAAGGGTCAGTTTTCCACCTGATCAAGCTATGCAATGATCATATGAACATGTACCAAAACCAACGGGAACATTCGTGCCATCCACCTGTGTTTGTTCTATACAAGACCTAAATCCATTCTCTAACAGATACCTTTAACTTAGAGGGAATTAATTAAGTCACCTACCTATGGGTAAGCATCCTCGGATCTGAACTTATTGTAAACATCGCAGTGTGCAGGTGTCGAGGTAAGGCGCCTTCACTGAGGGCAAGCTCCTGCATTTTGGTAGCAATTTCTTTGTCACCTTCCTTTGGAAAAAGGGTGAGATGATCCCTAAGACAGCAATCTCCAAGAAGCTATCACAACATTAAAAAACTAATTTTGCATCTCTAAACAAAGTTAAATTATCTACTACACAGTAAAAAAAAAAGAAACAAGAAACAAAAAACAAACTCCAAGTACAACATCTGAGTATCCCAAAATAATAGAGTGAGTAAGCAGAAGTAGTTTTTAAGATGTTTGCCTTTGGCATGAGGTTTAAAGTTTCCAGATGAATTTACCTTATGAACTAAGCTGAATTTAGTATTACAATTAGGTTCATTTCCTGAATATATATTAGCCAACAAAGAGGTGACTCAAAGAAATCAGCAATTCTTGTCAAAGGCACCTGCTTGCTCACCTGGCTTGCTTTCGTTAGTAATGGTATGTTCATTTTCGTGGTGAATGAAATCCTTTGTTTTTTAAAGATGATGTGATACAGGCAGTTCTTTCTATTCTGATTTCACCTGGCTTACAAAGACTCACTTGGCAATCACAAAGAGGGCCACTAAAAACTAATGGTAATAGAATATCTATGAATGAAATAAGCAATGTGATATTTAAGGCCATCAGCGGAAAAGCAAAAATGCTCACATTAATGAAAAAGAGGAGGATTTGGCACAAATATTCCAAAGACACATGTATGTAATCTACATTCGCATCATTGCGAATGACATGTAGTCTGGGATGAACATATTTCTGGGCAATAAGAATACAGAAATTTAATTTTGTTTGGTTCTTGTGTTTTTTTTTCTGTATAATCCAATTTTGCTTTTACAATCAGAAAAAAATAATGATATTTACCAGGATTTGAATATAAAGAAAGTCACAGATATTGATTCTAATCACTAGCTATGAATCTAACACATGTGGTTGAAAGGAAGACCTAAGTGAATGGTTTTGGCATTACAAGGCAATCAACGAGTATTTCTGCATGTAATAAATATCTGACTGGTGCATATTATAGGAATGGTGGTAGCATGTTGGTAAGTTAAGAGCCAAAGTACTTTCATTTGGCCTCACAGTCCTAAATTTCCTTGGCCATTATACATTGTAAACATGACAGATGTGGTACTTACTTTTGGAAGCTTCAACTAACTACAGAACTCATTAGGTAGAAGGGAAAAGGTAACCTTAGTAGTGAAATACTAAAAATGCGACAACAACAAAAAACCCAACCCCAACATTGACGTTTTATCCGATCCAAAATCAGTGCTTATTATTTAGTTGTGAGTTATATTTATACACCACAATGGCTAAGTTTCTTTGGTGAATAGAACATCTTATATCTTATCCAAGCTGCTAGCATGACAACTAAATACAAGAATTCAAAAGCCATATAGCTTGATGTCATTGTAACCATCACAGTATGCAGATGGCCTTTATAACCATGCTAAGCAACTAATCCTGGAGCACTGTTATGTGACCTACAATAGCATGTCTGCAGACTTACAGCTTTACTAAATATGTGCTTTTTGTCATCCTTTCTTTTGGTAGGTCATGAGGCTTGAACTCTGGGCCTGGACCCTGAGCTCTTCAGTTCAAGGCATGCACTCTACCACTTGAGCAACAGCGCCACTTCGGGTTTTCTGGCTGGCTTAAGATCTCAGCTTCCTGTGTCACTAGGATGACAGGCGTGAGCCACTGGTGCCCGGCTTGTCATTCTTAATTGGTATCATTTTGCTCTGAACTAACTCCGTAAGTACATTTCTACATAATCTCAGTACCTCAAGATTATATCATCCCTCAATGAATGAGGAAGAGAAAATGGTAAATTTTAATCCTTTTAAATAAAACAAGGCAGGAAAAAAAAAACTTAAGAACTTGAAACTCATTTTTAAGATTATTTCTGCAACTGATTAAAAACTAAACGCTGGCCAGGCGCTGGTGGCTCACACCTGTAATCCTAGCTACTCAGGAGGCTGAGATCTGAGGATCGAGGTTCAAAGCCAGCCCAGGCAGGAGAGACTGTGAGACTCCTATCTCCAATAAACCACCAGAAAACCGGAAGTGGCGCTATAGCTCAAGTGGTAGAGCGCTCACCTTGAGCTGAAGAGCTGAGGGACAGCTCCCAGGCCCAGAGTTCAAGCCCCACGACCGACAAAAAAAAAAAAAACTAAATGCTGAATAAAGATTTTAAATGTTTTTCTTACCCAGAGGATGCTTTCCATGTAAGACCAAATGGCAAATTCTGTCAGTACAACTGAACTAGTCAATCAACACTCAAGTTTACAATTTCAAAATTGTTCTCACCTCTATGATTGCCTTCATCACCAATCCAGCTCCCTTTATAATTGCCAAGGAAGGATGCTGTAAAATGGAGGAGGAGAAAGTACCCGTGAACAAAAACCAAGGTGACTCTGACACCTGCAGTTGCTGCTCTTCAAGAGCAAAGTTATGAGCCAGAAATTAGGAGGGGAGACACATCAAAATCACAGCTTGGTTAAATATTTCAGGTGTTATTACCACGCAGCTTTTCAGAGACCGTTATGCAAATATCAGTTGCACACATTAGTAAGAAACAGGGTGACATGCATACTGCAACAGGCACTCAGAAACTGCTTTCTTTCTTCTGATTTGGGACTGCAAACATCCAATGGGTAACTAACAGCAGAATAAAAGTTGGGTGCTTTTGTGTCTACTGCGATGAGCCTGGACCAACAGGACTGGTAGATAAAAAAGGAGATGAAGTTACTCCTGCCGGGCAACAATGGCTTTCTTATTGTAACCGTCTGATCAGTCCTGAGGTAAGAAGCAACCAGACAATAGCTCTGAACACTTCAGACCACATCTATGACCTAGACTGTTTAATAATAATAATACTTCACACCCCCCTTGCCAATTCTTTCTGTTTAGACTTAAAGTTCAAGTCTGGACTGTGGAGATGGACCATAGTGCTGCTTTGCCCTTGTCCTTACTCTTCCTGAGGTATCCCTGACAGGTGAATAAATTTCCCTTCCCTCCCCTCCACCACTACTTGTTTCTTTATTTGGCCCGCTGAGG
Organism: Dipodomys merriami; assembly: GCF_024711535.1. Classification (NCBI taxonomy): domain Eukaryota; kingdom Metazoa; phylum Chordata; class Mammalia; order Rodentia; family Heteromyidae; genus Dipodomys; species Dipodomys merriami. The sequence goes on along the minus strand of NW_027206268.1, from coordinate 1,688,705 downwards.
TGAGTGGCTGGACCTGACACACGAAACCCAGGAGTTGGGTCCCTTAGCCTAGGACTGCAGCCACAATATGAATATACAACTATCTGAATAACAATTATACTTAAACAATACATACTGAATTGAAATGGGTCACAAAATAACAAAAAAAAAGCATCTATGTACACAATAAATAGGATGCTATTGTATGGAATAACTGATGTCCTTCCAGTGTTTATGAATAGTCCTGCTAAGACTCATTATTTGGGAACTTGTAAAGAAAAGGGAACTTCAAACCAACCACAGGGGGTGGGGGGAAGTGTTTATCACCACATCTAAGATGGAAAAGACGGGCAAACTAGATGAAACAGTGGTCAACAGCCATCAGCAGGGCTCACGAAGCATCAAGAAACCTGAGGGCAAACACGTGGTGATGTGGCAATGTGAATGGCCACATTCGTCATTACAATAGAAACACACATTATTGGAAAGATTCTGACCAGGCTGGTAGAACACTTCACAGTATGTGCAGGGTATGGTTTAAATTAGCCAGCGCAGCACAGGGGAACAAACCGACAGACTCCAAAAGTGCTCCTCTTAAATTAGTGGTTATTTGGTAAGAAACATTCAAAGTCTCACCTGAAAGAGCTTAAAGAGGGTTCTTCCATTGGAGGCTACCATCTCTAAGAGCATATCAAACTGCTGCCCTTCGGTTGTCTCACTGTACGGAGCACACAGGGCAAAGGTAAGGAAGTCCAAGAGTGAACTAATAACGAGGGCTCCAGTCCCATGATCCTGAAACAAAACAACACATGGCCTTAAAGACTCAGACACACAGGGAGCTTTCAGCTAAAACACAAGGACACCATGTGCTTCTTTTGCTTACTTCTGAATGTCACGTGTAAACACTGACTTCAGTTTCTCAATGTGAGTGAGGTTCCAACTTTGGTGAGCCTAAGCAGTACTTCCTACGCCCTGGCAGCCAATCGATGGCCCATCATTCTCCAAGGCAACATAAGCAATGTTCAGGTTTGTAGACTTCTCAAATGTATGCATTAGCTGAAGTTAGTATGTATTAGAATAAAAACAGTCTTTGAAAATACTGCAAAACTGTAGCAATTTGCTGATATTCCTGCTAAATGTTATAGAATTTTCATCTCTGAAACTGTTACCATTAACAGAGGAATTGATAGTTAAGGGGAAGCTCTGATTTATTTTTAGCAACGTTTATGTCAGGACAGTTTTGAAGAAGAATGAACAGAAATTTAGAATATCACTATACAAACCTAAAGGCTTTGCAATGTATGTGTTCCCACGGGGATAGATACTTTGCTGAAACAAAATATTGTATTGCCAGTGACTGAGCTGAACTATATGACCACTAGTAGGCCAAATTTGACCAAATTTGGCGGCCACAACAAAAATAAGCCCAGGTTACACTTCCAAATGCCTGTCGATAATGAAACAGTATCTTCCAAATGAAGACACATTATTTTCATAAGGCAATCTTTGGAAGACAAGTTTAATGACCACTTACCACATGGGAATTAAATTTCTCCAGTAAGTTTTCCAGAAACTTCTTTGAAGAGAGAAGAGAAGCTTTGTTTAGCTGTTCTTGTCTTAAGTCATAGTCATCATGCATGGGCTATTGATTAAAAATAGTGATAAGGCATAAGCAGTCTCATGCTGGCAGCACACAAAAAGTCATTTAAGTATTTGCTACACCATGAAAGACGCAAAACATAGTCTTTAAAGTGCAAGGCAGATAGGGGACTCGTGATGAATGGGCAGAACTGATGTTTCACTGGTGCCTGATCAAATCAAAGAGTAAATGAGCCTATTACTGGACAAGGTCCCCTCTTCGGAGTTACAGGCCAAACTCGCTAAAAGGTGAACAACACCCCTACCCTCTAGTATTTTGTAATTTAAATGTGAAAGGACAAAAGTTAACATTTAAGATAGAGTGCTGAAATTAGCAATACTTCTTTGTCTCACGGTGACTATCTTTTGACTGCGAGAATAGCAAGCGCTGCTCAGCCCCCCAGCCCCAAGCATGGTGGCAAGCAGAGTTCAGGTCCTAATTTTCCTACTAACTCCAGAGGGCGACAACTTCAGGCAAGGTATAGTCTCATGTTGTTCCTCGGCTGTAACACAAGAGAGGCAGTACTTCCCTCACAGACTGTCAGAAAGCTACAAATGATCATTGATTTACTTAAATCACATCATTAATTCCTAGTGTGTACTGAGGACTTTTAGCTTCTAGTTTAATTCTTTTATGGAATTATTTGAAAGAGCAAGGATGATTAAAAAAAAATAGATTGTAATTTTGGAGGAGGGGGAATAAGAGCAAGGTTTTATGTGATGACTTAGATTTGTTCTATCATTAAACTTGCCGAAACACTTTATGTAAGGGAAAGCACCAGACAGAACACACAAAAATTGACAAGTGAAAAACTAAATTTAAAGTTATACTGAACAACTACCTCTTTCCGTATAGTCTGTCACCAAATTACATCTTCATTGTTTCAACCACTTTTGTAAGTGTCCCTTCTCCAACCTTTTACTACCATAGATCAGCATCTCATTCCTTTGTGATGATTTGGCCTATCTACCTCTAACTATATTTATTAAACTATCCTTGACAGTCCTTCGTATCACGTTACTGTTCCCCCGTTTAACAAATTTTCAGCTATTCCTTTGAAAGACACAAATCTAGCTCCTTGGTTTGATACAGAGGTTTTCAATGAGTATCTGTAGACACCTCTCACTGAAATAATTGCTCCCTGAACACACCTCATAACCCATATTTAATAACTTGCTCCTTTCACAGATAGCCTTTGAATATTCTACTCTGTCTCAGGAAAACCTACCTAGAACTAAAAGATGCCTTACTCAACTTTCAAAATTCAGACTAAATGTAATATCTACAGAATAGCTGGTTGAGAATAATTCACCTTCTCCTCACCACCAAAGAAAACTGAAATGCTGTGTTTGAGTGATGCCAAGGTCTACTGCTTTATATTGTGGACATACATCAACCTGACTGACGGTGTTAATAACAGTGCCTTGTCATCTTTGTACTTCTAGCACACACACAACCTGTGCAAAACTAAGGCTGTGTGAACAAACCAAGAATAACTTAGGAAATACAGAAGCATGTCTTTTGGTACACTGAAAACCTGGGCTCATGGAAACCTCAGAACAACACAACTTACACACATGAGGGCACAGAGCATGTCGACAGCCGCATGGATGACACCGTTGTTGTTCCTCTTCAGTGCTTTTACCACTTTCACTCCTAGACGCTCCCGGAACCTTGTGGAACAAGGACAAGCACATGGGATCACTATCAGTACATCTGTTCCGACAACGGAACAGATCCTTCTTAAGTTTCCACTGCGGTATGGGAGACTTTAAATACCTTTTCTGGAATAGATGCTTTCATAATCACCACTCCTTTGAGCAGGAGTGTTAGTGTTCTTAAGGTTAAATACAACTGTAGAGTAAATTATTTCCTATTCAGCTTTTCTACAACAAGTCAGTAATGTCACTAGTGCATATGGGACCAGCATCTCCTATCAACCCCACTAATTGTCCTATTCTTGGCTCATGAACAGAAACTACCCCAACGGTCATACAAAGGTACCAGGGTTAAGTCAGACATAAACAAATAAATTATTCAGCATTTTCTATTTTGAGTTATTCAAAGTCTCTGAAAGAAGCTAAATTCTAAAGGCAACTTACTTTGGAAGCTGAGTGAAGGCCAGAAACCCGGCTTTGGAAGCGACAAGCCTCCTCACAGCTTGGAACTGACTCTCTAGCTCTGCGTTTGAGGCAACGACATCACCCTCCTGGGACAACAGTGCTGTAATAGCATTATTGATCAGTTTTTCTTTGTTTTCTGAGAACAGGCCCTAGGTGAAGGAAGAGTATTTTCAGGCAAATCTCCATACCAAAAGTTGATGACAATGAACAGACTGTAATTAAAACAAAAAACAAAACAAAACAAAAAAACACACACACGAAAAACTTATCTTACATCCTGTGTTACCGCATGTAGAACTCCACTGTATGAAATATTAGCGTTGAACCTGAATACAGCATCTGCAAAGTTGCCATCTGAAAGGAAAAGGTCCAACACGAAGATTTAGAGGCTTCCATTTCCAGTTCTTAAACTACTACCAAGTTGATGGGGTAATGTAATTAACATGAAAAATCAAATACTCACTGGGAGGAGTAGCTAAGAATCGGAGGTGTAGGCTCTCCACTTCCTCATCCACGGGCATGCTGAGCAAACCCCATCGCTGACCTTTATGGGTTGGTGTCATTTTTACACAGACATCTCTGTTCCCAGAGGCTCTTACTCCATCCAGCAAACTTGCTAGCAGGGAATCTCTAAAGCAAGGTACAAAATAAAAATAAATAAAGTATATATAAACATTTATTTTTAGTGTGTGTGTGTGTGTGTGTGTGTGTGTGTCTCTCTATATATAAAGAAGTTACTGGGATTGAAAATTAAGGAGGATTTTGATGTAGAAGGTAGAACAGGCACTTCAGCAAGTGATGTACTCAGGAATGCACTACAGGTACAAGGTAAGCATGGAGCTTTGGGAGAAAGCCAGGAGTTCTCATACTGCACCTTCACCTTGTTGTTCCATTCCATGACCCTGCAGAAGTTGTTGTTTTTTTGTTGCCAGTCCTAGTGCTTGAACTCAGGGCCAGGGCGCTATCCCTGAGCTTCTTTTTGCTGAAGGCTAGCACTCTACCACTTGAGCCATAGCTCCACTTCCAGCCTTTTCTATTTATGTGGTGCTGAGGAATCGAACCCCGGGTTTCATGCATGCTAGGCGAGCACTCTACCACTGGGCCACCTTCCCAGCCCAGAAGTTACTTAAAGCACAGTAGTTTTAACATTTTTGTTATGTTGTATTAATGATGATTCCAGAGGAATGGCCAGGTTTTACAATATAAATCAGGGCAGCCCAATTCACTGGAAAATTGGTAACTAGAGGATGACATGAACGTAGAAATAACTTCACATGCATTTAAACTAACTTGCAGCTATATCCAAACAACTCCACCAAGGAAGAAGTGCTATTTTGAAATATTTGTAAGGGTATTAGTTATAAAAATACACTTTGTTTTCATCAGTTCACTTAAAAACAAGCCATTTTTCATGTCTTAAAAATTTGAAAAACTCGTCCATTTTAAATATGTAAATATGTTAATAATTCCAAAAGTTGTAGATTATAGCTTTGCACATGTTAAAATCTTTTTTTTTTTTTTTTTGGGGGGGGGGTCCGGTCGTGGGGCCTGAACTCTGGGCCTGGGCTCTGTCCCTAAGCTCTTCAGCTCAAGGCTAGCGCTCTACCATTTGAGCCACAACACCACTTCTGGCTTTTTTCTTTTTGCTTATGTGGTGCTAAGGAATCAAACCCAGGGCCTCAGGCATGCAAGGCAAGCTCTCTACCGCTGAGCCACCTTCCCAGCCCCATGCTAAGATATTAAAACTTATAAAAAATACCTTTCAGTTGAAGAGTATCTTCGAACCTGCCCTTTAATAAATTCAATGGTAAAAAGTTGTGGGTTTTCTGAGTCACAAACCAAAGCAAATACCTAATGAAAACAGAAAGGAAGTTCAACAAAGAATGTTTAATTTTGTTGTGTATCATTACAAAAACTGAATGACATCACAAAGCTTACAAAAGTCACTATTTTTAAAAATGTAACTTATGGGCTGAGGGCATGGCTCAAATGATAGAGCCCTGAGCTCAAACCCTGGTACTGCACTCTTACCCAAAAAAATCCTAAAAATATAACCTGCTTAGAAAAAAATCAAGGTTTAAAAGTCCCATTCAAATTTTTTGACATTACGAAACAAAAGGTTCCACTCTTTGTGTACTCAGAAAGGAACTTTTCTGTAGTCTTTGCTATTCTAAGATCAAGAATATTAAGAAATAATACAGATTCTGACTGTTTTCCATCCTTGTTTTTTGTTTTGTTTTGTTGCCAGTCCTGAGGCTTGAACCCAGAGCCTGGGCTCTGTCCCTGAGCTTCTTTTGCTAACGGCTAGCACTCTACCACTTGAGCCACAGCACCACTTCCAGCTTTTTCTGTGTAGGTGGTACTGAGGAATCGAACCCAGGGCTTCACGCATGCTAGGCAAGCACTCTACCACTAAGCCACATTCTCAGCCCATGTTTTCCATTCTTTAGGTACAATTAAACAGAAAGAAAATTAGTCAAAGTGATCAACAGAAGAAAGTGCAGTGAGCCTCATAATGCAGAAAACTTACCTCTCCCAAAGGCTTCAATGTGGCAATATTGTAAGTTGCTGGATCTCTTTCTACTAAACATGTCTCTGTAAGTGCCAGCACTCTTTTGATAGGTTCCTTCAAATAATAAAATTAAAATATATTATGAAGTTATATAAGAAAATTGTCAAATCACAAGAAAAAGAAACATTTTTTTAAAATTTTCAACACATAGATCTTACCGGATGTCTAGGAGATATTTTTTGGACCACAAACTCTGCTAAAGATGTGATGGATTCATCTGTGCTGTACTTTCCAAAGCGAAGATTCAAATATTGTTCAAATTCTAAAGGCTCTTTCCTGATCCTCAATGAAATACCTATGTAGTTGCCAGCATGGTCTATTGCGCTCTTGATAATCTCTTCTCTTTGCTCTGATGCAAATAAATGCTGCACAAATTTTAAAATGTAAAAGAGTCAGGGTCGAAATAAGTAAAATGTGGCCCATATTTAACCAGAGGAAAGAGATTAGTCATTTTAGAAGAAAGAAAAAAAAAAGCCATAGTACTTACCAGAGGTACATACACAGGACCTTATAGTTAAGAAATTTCTCAGTTAAAATCACAATGTCTGAGGTATAGAGTCCGGCAAGAACTTATTTGATGGAAATTATCTAACTTCTAAATGTCTAAGTTTTATCATATGTGCAAAAATAGTAAGCATGGCTTCTAAGAATGGGCCCCAAGCAAGTGGGGGTGGGGGGAGGTACTATGTGGGTAGGAGTCTATTTTTAATCAAGGAAGTTCTGGTTTTATCTGCCTTACATAGTGAGTTTCTTTGCAAGGATTCAAGATTGTTGAAACATCTTCCAGTCATTGGCCTACTGATGCTACAAACTAACCTTCAAGGCTGTACTGACAAGAAAAAGGATGCAAAGTGCACTTGGTACTTGGCCAAAATGCATTAAGGTCCTGCAAAGGATAGGTAGCAGTGTTCCATACAAGAAAGACTTGTCCTGGCCACAATGCCGACAGTTCTCCTGCTGAGAAGCACTAGATCAGCTCATGTTTAATTTTATTCCTTAGCAACTTATCACAGTCACCATAGCAGCAGAACATACTGAAAAAAAAAAAGTTGCTGAATGCTAGTGACCTGCTTCATTGTAGCTCCTGTCTTTTAAAGGACAAGACAGTTATTCCTTAGTCTATGTAGGGACTGGGTCCAGGAAACCTCAGCCCAAATAACAAAATCCACAGATGCTTAAGTCCCTTACCTAAAATAGCATAAAATTTGCATGTTATTTACACATATCCTTCCATGTACTTTAAGTCATCTCTAAAGACTGCAAATAGTTCTTATATTGTTTAAGGAATGATGACAAGGACAAAAAGGTCTGCCCTTGTTCAGTACATGTGCAAATTTTTCCCGAATATTTCTGATTCACGGTTGGTTGAATCCATGGATCTAGAACCCATAACACATGGAATAATTACTATAGTTACAAAATGGATAATCCCAATAAAAGCTTCTTGCTGTTATCAAACAATATATGTTATATAATATATGTAACATATATATCTCAAAGGTGGGCACAGGTGGCTCACAGCTGTAATCCTAGCTACTCAAGAGATCTCAAACTCCTGAGGATCACAGTCCGAAGGCAGCCTGGGCAAAGAAGTCTGTGAACCTTATCTCTAATAAACTACCCAGAAAGAGTTGGAACTGGCGCTGTGGCTCAAGTGGTAGAGTGCTAGCTTTGAGCACAAGAGGTTCAGGGACAACACCCAGGCCCTGAGTTCAAGCCCCAGGTCAGGCAAAAAAAAAAAAAAAGTATCGGGGCTGGGAAGGTGGCTCAGTGGTAGAGCGCTTGCCTTGCATGCCTGAGGCCCTAGGTTTGATTCCTCAGCACCACGTAAGAAAAAAGCCGGAAGTGGCGCTGTGGCTCAAGTGGTAGAGTGCTAGCCTTGAGCTGAAGAGCTGAGGGACAGCGCCCAGGCCCAGAATTCAGGCCCCACGACTGGACCAAAAAAAAAAAAAAAAGTATCAAATAATATCCATCTTTAATTAATGTCCAGGACAGTCGGGCTGCCAGGGCTTGAAAAACGTATCCCTATAATCCGGCAGGTTTTCTACCAAACGTATCCCTATAATCCGGCAGGTTTTCTACCAAGAGGTGAATCAGTGCAAACATCCGCTGCCCAGGGAAGAGACAGCAGTCAGGGCAGCACCAGGACAAATGGCTTTAGGTTGCTTTGAGGTGGGAAGGAAACGTGCTTTTCTTTAGGCCTTCTACTTTAGTGTCTCGAGTAAACTATGTACCAAAATACCTATCTGATGTTCCTAATGGAGAGAAACAAGGACGGCACCTGTTATCATGTGAGGACAGTGTGAGATCTAGGACAGAAAAAGGCCTGTAACTCTAAAAGGCAAATTATTCTTCACAAACCTGATTATCCATAATTCCCATTATTCTGTTAGCCTTTCTTCTGCTGCCATCTATGCTCTTACCTATCTAAATATTCCGGGGTTGCCTTGCTCTGCAACGATATTTTATCCACAAAACACTCAATCTCAGTGTAGTGTTACCAGGATACTAAAATAGCTATTGGAATCAAAACACTCCAGAGAAAGAAATCTTGCAAACAAGGGCAGCTGGGCCTGTCCATTTAAAGATTTTTAACTGCTTATCTTTGAGATCTGATGTTTCAATTTTATTAACACAAGGTATGTTTTTCTAAGATGGCCATAATCTGTATTTCAGTTTTTATTAAGGTACAGCTTTTGCTGTACCTCACACAATTTGCTAATCACTAAGTGAGAATTAGAAGATGAAATCGTGCAATTCTAAATTTAAAATTTCAATAAATATTCAAATTTCCTTTCATAAACAGTTTGATAAAAGACAGAACACTCTTTAGTTGTCTGATAATTATTTTACTTATATATGTATTTATTGCTGGTACCACGGGTTGAACTAAGGGCCTCATGCCTGCTCAACTGGTACTGAACCCTATCTCCTGTTTTTTTCTGGTTTGTTTCCTTTTGTTTGTTTGCTAAACAAGACTATAGGTATAAACTGCCGTGCACACCTTGCCTCTAATTACTTGTGTTTTTTTTTCAAAAAAAGAAAATGGATGGGGGCTGGGAAGGTGGCTCAGTGGTAGAGCGCTTGCCTTGCATGCATGAGGCCCTGGGTTCGATTCCTCAGCACCACATAAGCAAAAAGAATAAAAGCTGGAAGTGGCACTGTGGCTCAAGTGGTAGAGCGCTAGCCTTGAGCTGAAGAGCTGAGGGACAGCACCCAGGCCCAGAGTTCAGGCCCCACGACCGGACCCAAAAAAAAGAAAAGAAAATGGAAACTTTCAGGTAAAACATTAGCACTAATAAAAATAACAACAATAACATTACTAATCCCCACCGTGCAAAAAGACATTTTACGTAAAGTGTCTTAACCAATCAACAGGAAGAACGTACAATGTACAAGGGATTCAAAGGAGTTCAAGCTCAGTTATCGTTGACACCAAAGCCTGTTGTTTTTATACCATACTTCCTCCCAGAAAACTCATATGAAAATCAAAATGAAGTGTAAAAGATCCTCTTCCCTTTCTAAAATACTACTTACCAATCTGCTAAATCCTCCGTAAAGTATGCAAAACCCCCCTTGATAATCGGAGAGATCTACAAAGCCTTCAATGTTTCTGTAGTCGTAGGAGCACAGTACTCTATTGGTTGCAGGATTTATTTGGTCAAAGCCTCCAGGAGTTACTTCCAAAATTACAGGTTTCCTTGTGTCACTCCAGTGATGCTTATAGCAGTTATATCTCTAGAGAGAAATTATTATTACTTTCAAAGTTCAAATGTAAGCTTACCAGAAAATAAAACTACATTGAATGTATGCGTCAAAAACAACCAAAAAGAAAAATCTAAACAATATAAATATGTATAGGTACTATTAAAATTGTCAAAACATTCATCTCCATGCATGTGGGTGGGAGGGTGCTGTTTATTTCATAAGGAATGTTCACTCTAATTGAAAACATGTTCTTTAATTAGCAAAGTTTTAAGGGTTACAGTTTGTAAAACAACTTTAAGCTACTTTTATAAAAATATAAAGAAGATAGAGTATGTGGGAGGGGGAGGAAAGAATCTAGCTGGGCATGATAGCATTGGTCTTTAGTCCTAGCTACTCAATGCTGAGGCAGGGACTGACTGTCAGAGCTAAGGGGTCCCGGAGCAGCCCGGGCAACACACAACAAATGGAGCAGAAGGTTTCATCGAGGCTCCTAAGCCAGATGATGTGGTACCAATAAAAATAAGCTTAAAGGAAAAATAAGGGTAACAATGCACCAGATGTGAAGTATCATCTCCTACACCCAAATGCCAATTTTTTTTTAATCCATCTAGATGGAGATCAATGTGTGGTCAATTACCCAACTCTAAAGGTAAAAATGGCCGCTCCAGAGAACAACTCGTTTTGATACGGAGGGAAGAAGTTCTCTGGAAAGAGCAGGGCACTTGAAGTAAGGAACATCTGAGCAACCATCCCTGTCCCAACACTGTACTCCGCAGTGACCTTCAAGGGGTCATTTCACATGAGTGACCTATATAGCTCTATGCCCTGCCCAGTTCTGTAAAAAAGAATTCTGCAGGAAAACGAAAGTGCCTGCATTAAGCCAAGGGTATATTTAGAGCCTTGACTGTGAACTAAAGGACAGATCGATGCAGGAATGGGGTTGAGAGGCAGGCCACAAAACGAGACGATGTTTTTCAAACTATGACTGCTACGTGTCTCAAACCCACTGCACAGGACTTTCTCCATGCCTCCCAGCTGATGGTAGCTGTCACAATGAGGAAGGCTGATGGGAACATGTCATTATCCTTAACAACTGTAGCAGAGGCCAAGCCTAAAGGATTTGGGGAGACACTGATTTAAAGTAGACTAACTAGGACAGTGGAAGGCCTCGGGGCCAAATTCAATTTATATAAGAAGAGCTGCTCGGCCAGAACAGCATTTTGGGGGGGGGGGAGCCTCGATTCCGGGGGAAGAAGTTTAAGTGTCATTTGCAGTTGCTCACTCCTAACATATGTGATGATACTGGTTCAACCTCTGTGGTCTGGAAAGTATTAAGTGACTGAAGCCAAGTGACCTAAAAGGAAGTTTCTGAACAAAAGCAAGTCGGCTTTTAGAAGGATGTGCTTTCCAAACAAAGGCAATACATAGGAAACCCAGCAGCCAACGTAAGATAATGAAAATAAGCACACTGAGTTAGGATTTGCAGAAATCTGATGGGGGCTCATCGGGAGCCACAGGCCAGCACTGTGCCATTCTGTATGCAAGAGTTTTAAACGGTCGCTGGGCAAGAGGCCAATTGCTAGAGTTGAAATCAGGCAGGCCATGGGTGCTAATACAAGTGGTGGAATCCTTGCAGAGAAGCTGAGAGCTGGGGACCGAAAGGAATGGTGCTGCCAGCATACTGGAATTCAATTCTTGCCTTTTGCCAGAAGCCATGGTTTTGAACGGTACTGTAAATTTAGGCATTATTTTCCACCGCTGAAAAAGGAATACCTGAGGCTGGGAAGGTGGCTCAGTAGTAGAGTGTTTGCTTTGCATGCATGAGGCTCTGGGTCTGATTCCTCAGCACCACATAAACAGAAAAAGCCAGAAATGGCACTGTGGCTCAAGTGGTAGAGCGCTCGCCTTGAGCTGAAGAACTGAGGGACAGCGCCTAGGCCAAGTTCAGGCCCCACAACTGACCAAAAAAAAAAAAAAAAAAAAAGGGAATACCTGGTAATAAATGTAATAGCTCAAGAGAGTGTAGCTTTGGTGCTACTGAAGATGCTGGGAGCAACATGATTTCTCCCGAAGCTGTCAATGCACCATGTCAAGCTTTAGAACAGGCCAGATCCACTGCAAGAATGCATAATAAGGCAGCTGCAGTGTGCTCAAACCTTAGAACTTTTTTTTTTTTTTTTGGGGGGGGGGTCCAGTCGTGGGGCCTGAACTCTGGGCCTGGGCGCTGTCCCTCAGCTCTTCAGCTCAAGGCTAGCGCTCTACCACTTGAGCCACAGTGCCGCTTCTGGCTTTTTTTCTTTTTGCTTATGTGGTGCTAGGGAATGGAACCCAGGGCCTCATGCATGCAAGGCAAGCACTCTACCACTGAGCCACCTTCCCAGCCCTCAAACCTTAGAACTTTTAATACTTTTCAAATAAGAAACTCCTGTGTCGAGCAATACTGCCTGTTCCAATAAGCTTTACCATCAGTGTGATATGTAGTAGTATTGCGGTGTAGAGTACTGAATAAGGAGCACCTGGATTGTTATAATATTTGTAATGTTCCATGGGTGTGTGTTTGTTTTTTGCTTGCTTTTTTTTTTTTTTTTTGGTCAGTTGTGGGGCTTGAACTCTGGGCCTGGACACTGTCACTCAGCTCTTCAGCTCAAGGCTAGCAGCTCTACCACTAGAACCACTGCGCCACTTCCAGTTTTTCTCATGGAGTTTCCTGCCTGAGCTGGCTTTAAACTGAGATCCTCAGATCTCAGCCTTCTAGAAGCTAGGATGACAGGCATGAGCCACCGGCACCCGGCTCCTGCTTACTCTTTTGAGGTGGCTACTGGAGTTTGAACTCAAAGCCCTGCTCTTCCTGGGGACTCTACCACTAAAGCCACATCCTTAGGTCCTTTTGCTTTTGATTTGTTGTTCAGATAGTCTCATGTTTTTGCCCAGGCCAGCCTTGGTCAGCAATCTTTCTATTCTTGCCTTCTTAGTAGTTGTGATTATAGACATCCATCACCATACCTGAACCTACCACAAACATCCCAGGGTTTTAATGTGTTTGACTTGATACATTTTTCCCCCATTTGCCAGAATTAAGATTTCTTCTTGACACGACAGTTTCCTGTTCAGATATATTTATCCCTTTATGTGACATTGGGAGATATGAAAATTATATTTCCTTTTGGCTTTATCATAAAAATAACATGGGAGTTATAAGGCATGATTTCTACAGTAAAGGACAACAAATAAAAGAATATAATTTTAAAATGTCAAATATTTACCCTTCCTGTGATTTTTCCCTCTGAAAAATCAGTTCTAAATCTCTGAAAGAGAAAACATAACCATAGTTTGTGAAAACAGACTGGCAAGAGACCTGGTTCACACCCCCCCCCCCCCCCCGTTTACCCAAAAGAAGTAAAAATCACAATGGAGTTAACTTGGTAACTATCAAAGTTATAGGTTAGGCATATTTAACCTAAAGAATATAGAGCTTTATCCATGAACAAGGACAGATTAAACATGCAATGCTTTGTCCTGACCATGCATTTTAAAAAGCTAATAAAATCCTAAATATGAGACTTCCAGTTTTTATTTTAAAGAAAGTGAATGTCTCACAGTACCAGTTAATGGTTAATGAGAGAAAACAAAAAAATACTGATCAAGATGTATGGTATTCATAAATGGACTTGCTAAATGGTAACTCTTGTACAACTACTTGGAAGAGAATAAAAATATAACTGAAAAAATAAGCATAATGGGTATGAGATAAAAACATCACTATCTAAGTATTTCATTAAAAAAAAAAAGAAATGAGATTTAGTTCAGAAACACAGAACCTTTCTTACCAATGCTTCTGTAAGGAGTTCAGTTCTGTGCTCTGTAGAAAACTTTAAAGTTTCTGACTTTTTCCCAGTGCCTTTACGAAATGTGAGATTGAACTCCGTTCCCTGTCCTTTTCCAACAGGGCTGATGCTGCAAATGTCTCCATAAGGCCACTGATAAGAAGAAAGGGATTTTTTTTTTAAACTGCTGCCACAGTTAATATAATAAAATGCAGTATTTATTTTTTCATTAATCTTACACTCATTGACTAAAGTAGCAAAATTTTATACAATACTAATGGTCTAGAAGGTATATCTTTTTTTTTTTTTTTTTTTTTTTTTTTTTGTCGGTCGTGGGGCTTGAACTCTGGGCTTGGGCGCTGTCCCTCAGCTCTTCAGCTCAAGGCGAGCGCTCTACCACTTGAGCTACAGCGCCACTTCCGGTTTTCTGGTGGTTTATTGGAGATAGGAGTCTCACGGTCTCTCCTGCCCGGGCTGGCTTTGAACCGCGATCCTCAGATCTCAGCCTCCTGAGTAGCTAGGATTACAGGCGTGAGCCACCAGCGCCCGGCTAGAAGGTATATCTTATAAGCAGTTCTACAATTCAAATTCCCTCAAGGTTAGTCATAAGAAACAACAAAAATCCATATTACCGACATTAATATAAAGCGTCTAAAACAGTGAAAAGAATTTAAAAAGGTCTTAGGGTTACTTGTATCCACTAGGAAAGACAACTTGTAAGTATGCCTAACTTAGAATATCTTTAAGTATGTTTACTTATTACCCAGGTTCAGTTAATCTTGCCTAAAAGCAAGTAATCCTAGTTCCATTACAAGCATTTTATACCAGTTACTTGAAGTATGACTAATATATGCTTGTATTAAATAACAGTACACATAAAGACAGATGGCTACAATCAATAGAAATATATCAAAAGTTATACTCTTGAACATATCCCTCTCCCCGCATATCTTTCTTTATTTTTGGTCCTGAGCACAAAGTATGATATAGAAGTATAGAAACATCTTTCAGATTTGACATTTGTATCCAGAGATACTAATTTCAGGAAATGGTGAATAGGTTCTATCCTAGCTTTTAAAATTCAGGAGGTTTTTATATACAAACTCTTAACAGCAAAAAAAAAAATTTTTTTAAACTCTTAACAGCTAAAAACATAATTACCTGATTTGTTACTTCTAAGGTATTGGGATTATATGTAGTAATTGCATGGGTTCCAATTGAAAAGACTCGTTTATACCTGTGAAGGGAGACATGTGCTTACTTTAATCTTAAAAAGTCATTTAAGAAAACATACATGATATCAAACACAAAAGGAATGTTTATTCCTACATTTTTAACATATCACTTTATGAATACTATCTTGACCATAACCACCCCTTCTGTTATTTCATTCTCACATTTTTCATGTCCTAAAATGTTATTAGAATTAAAATCAACCTACTGTTCATTTTACTGTGAACTATTAAGATTCCTACCTAGAAAAATATGGCCCACGGATGCAACCTAGACCAAGTTCACAAGCTATCAGGTAAAGATGTACAAAGACAGTTAAAGGAAAATTTTTATGTCAATGAAAGACACTGTACACTACCCAGTCTTTCGAAATATCCTTTCAACAAAACTATGATGGGAAGGAAGGGAAAAAACTATGGTTTGCAATGGTCAGACACAGCCGTAGCCTAGCCTTCTGATATCTACTTGAGCAACTCCTTATTGCATTTAGTTGCTGCAATTCCATAGGAAGCCTACACCCCAAACACAAAATTTTCATGGCTTAAGTCCTTCACTTAAAGTAATATATCTGAACAAGAAAAGCATTTGGGGGGTGGGGGCGGGGGGAGGATGGGATGGGAAGGGGAAACAAAGGAGGAGGCTACAATGCTTGATAAGAAATGTACTCATTATCTTGCCCATGTAATTGTAACCCCTCTGTACAGTATTTTCACAATAAAAAACAAATAAATAAGAAAAGCATTTGGATTATCAGTAATCCTTTAGAAGAGGGAGGAGTTTATAAGTATAAAAGTAGACACTGAATTAGAAAAACATTTGAAGATGAAGAATTAGTACTTTAAATACAGAATATTTAAATAGGTAAAAACATTAGGATAAGAAAACATAAAAATTAAGAAAAAAATTCACCATCTTAGATGCATAAGTAAAAATAATTCTGTAATGCCATGCTGATAAATTTCAAAATTAAGCATAAAATCAACCATGACACAGAAGAATTTAAGAAAGCAACAAAGAATTATACCCTCCAAAGCACTGGGATCCAAGGATTTATCTCAACAGCTATAAAATCACAAAAGTTCAAAGGCTTAACCACTAACAGGAACCAAAACAATGCGTATATGATCCAAAACACTACACGACACAACAAAATGTTTGAGAGAAGTATAAATTCACAAATTCTATCTTCTAGTCTCGCACTGGGTGTTTTACAATCCTGAAACTACAGGATTTCTTTTCTTCTGTAAAAGCTAAAAAAAATGTGCCAGGTGCTGGTGCTCACGCTTGTAAGCCTAGCTACTCAGGAGAGTCTGAGATCTGAGGAACACAGTTCGAAGCCAGCAGGGCAGGAAAGTCCGTAAGACTCTTATCTCCAATGAACTACTCAGAAAAAGAGTCAAGTGGCGCTGTTGCTCAAGCAGTACAGCACTAGTCTTGGGCAAAAAAGTTCAGGGACAGTACCCAAGCCCAGAGTTCAAGCCAATTGGAAAAAAATCTGGCAAAAAAAAAACAAAAACCAGACCACCACCACACATATACCAAAACTAATATAATGTAATGCCTGATAGGCCCCTAATACTAACTGCTATGATATGCATGAGGATCAGTTAAGAAAATCTTTTTTCTTCTACTTCTTTTTCCAATCTTCTCCGCCACATCTAAGCCCCTAAGATCCATACTTAGTAAGTTTATTTTTAACGAACACATAAAAAACTACAGGTATACAACTTTAAAGCTCAAGTCCAGTTAAAACGTATCCATTCCTTCACACATTTATCATCTCTTTATTGGGAAACATTTAAACTTTTCTTGTCGCTTTTTAAAAAATTAAGTGTGTTACCTTTAACTAGATACACTCTGCTGGGGTGGTGGTAGGGATGGGACCCAGAGTCTGGTGCATGTGCTATATCCCCACCCCCCAGAACTTCTTACTAAGCACAAAAAGTGATCAATCTTTCTCCATGTCCACGTGTCCCCCACTTCATGGACCTAAGGTAACCACCATTCTACTTTCAAGTTTATGAGAACAATTTTTTAAGACTCCACCTATCAGGGGCTGGGAAGGTGGCTCAGTGGTAGAGCGCTTGCCTTGCATGCCTGAGGCCCTGGGTTCGATTCCTAAGCACCACATAAGCAAAAAGAAAAAAGCCGGAAGTGGCACTGTGGCTCAAGTGGTAGAGCACTAGCCTTGAGCTGAAGAGCTGAGGGACAGCGCCCAGGCCCAGAGTTCAGGCCCCATGACTGGACCCTCCCCCCCAAAAAAAAGACTCCACCTATCAGTAAGCTCATGCTGTGCTTATTTTGACCTTCAGTTGCATCTATGTCACTAACAACAGGGTTTCGTTGTCTTGTATGCTGAGTGAGTACTGTATATATGTGCCACATTCTCCTTATGCATCCATCAGTTAATGGCCACTCAGAATGCTTCCATTTCTTAGCTACTGTGGATAAGCCTATAATAAACAAGACTGAATCTCTTTTTATTTCCTTTAGATTTTGTTTTCCCTTTGCATTTATACCCAATCGTAGGATTTCTGGATCATATAGTACTTCCGTTTTTAATTTTTGAGACCCTTCATATGGTTTTCAATAATGACTGCATTAATTTACTTTCCTACCAATAGTATAAAGGTTCCCTTGTCTCTACATCTTCACCGGGACTTGTTATCATTAGGCTTTTTATATATATATATGTCATTTCTTATTGATATCAGGAATTATATATCATGTAGCTTTGGTTTACATTTTCCTGATTAGCGGTATTGTCCATATTTAAAGCACTTTAGGTTTTTAATAGACAAAAACTGTAACTTATCAAAATAAATATACCTCTGCATCTATTTTCTGCAGATAAAAATGCTACATCTTTAAATTTTCTAGCCTTTATGAATACTTTCTCCTTCAAAACAATTTTTTTTTTTTTGGGTCAGTCGTGGGACTTGAACTCTGGGCCTGGGCGCTGTCTCTCAGCTCTTCAGCTCAAGGCGAGCGCTCTACCACTTAAGCTACAGCGCCACTTCCGGTTTTCTGGTGGTTTATTGGAGATAGGAGTCTCACGGTCTCTCCTGCCCGGGCTGGCTTTGAACCAGGATCCTCAGATCTCAGCCTCCTGAGTAGCTAGGATTACAGGCGTGAGCCACCAGCACCCGGCCTTCAAAACAATTTTTATACCATGATTTTTTTTTTTTGATGTGATCACTTTCTCCTTTTGGGAAAAGAAATTTAACATTTACCTAGATCAGAACTGCATTAGGTATTTCCTAGACTGATCCAATATTTAAATACGAGTCTAACACTGAGCTTTTGATAATTTGGCAGTGAATAAGAAACAGTCCTTGTTGGGCACCTGTGGCTCACGCTTGTAATCTTAGCTACTCATGAGGCTGAGATCTAAGGATCACAGTTCAAAGCCAGCCCAGGTAAGGAAAGTCCGTGAGACTCTTACTTTTTTTTTTTTTTTTTTTTGTTCAGTCATGAGGCCTGAACTCTGGGCCTGGGCGCTGTCCATCAGCTCTCCAGCTCAAGGCTAGCACTCTACCACTTGAGCCACAGCGCCACTTCTGGCTTTTTTCTTTTTTGCTTATGTGGTGCTGGAGAATCGAACCCAGGGCCTCATGCATGCAATGCAAGCACTCTACCACTGGGCCACCTTCCCAGCCCATCCGTGAGACTCTTATCTCCAATGAACCACCAAAATACCAGAAGTGGTGCTGTGGCTCAAGTAAGTGGTAGAGTGCTTGCCTTGAGCTGAAGAGCTCAGGGAAAGCACCCAAGCCCCAGAGTTCAAGCCCCATGACAAAAATAAATAAATAAGCAGTCCTTTAAAAGTGTTTCCTCCAACATTCTATTACTACTTGCCTCAGACATCTGCAATGAATTTCAAAGTACTACCAGCCGGAATTCTTGTCAATTACTGTCTCAAAGTTCATCTCAAAGATCTGAATGTTTAGCCGGGCGCTGGTGGCTCACGCCTGTAATCCTAGCTACTCAGGAGGCTGAGATCTGAGGATCGCGGTTCAAAGCCAGCCCGGGCAGGAGAGACCGTGAGACTCCTATCTCCAATAAACCACCAGAAAACCGGAAGTGGCGCTGTAGCTCAAGTGGTAGAGCGCTCGCCTTGAGCTGAAGAGCTGAGGGACAGCGCCCAGGCCCAGAGTTCAAGCCCCACGGCCGACAAAAAAAAAAAAAAAAAAAAAAAAAAAAAAGATCTGAATGTTTAACCAGCTTATATCAGTTAGAAATATGCATGTGTCAATACAAAGAGCTACCACAAAAATATTGGGTTAACATCACAACATCCTACTCTTCTACAGTGAAAACCCATTATTGCTTAGTTTTTCTTATAGCAGAAAACATCACTTGCTTTTGATAAACACTAACAAAATGGTTCATGCTGAGTATAAAGCAATGGTTCTCAAATTCTTGAGGTCATAAGACCTGTGTGCACTACTTTTAAAGTTCAAAGTCCTCAGCTCAATGAAGGGACCTAAAAGAGCCAAACAGATCTAATCAGAGTAGGAGGAAGCCTTTTATGTCACCCAGCCTAGGTGCCATAACATACAGCTTAAAACTTTTGGAGTATCAAGGTTGGCTGATTTTTGTTGTTCACTACTGATAAGGGAATGAACTAATCTTCCCTATGAACAATTCTATTCACTTCCTTCTACGGATACCATCAGGTATTCCGATACCATCAGATATTGGTCAGCACTAAGGCAAATATATGTATCACTACAAATCTGCCAATGAAATCATTACAAATCTGTCCAAGTTCTTTCAGCTTCAAACAGTACACACCTAATTCTTTCACCATTCACATCTTCATGGTGAATTCTTCCTGCTTTGTAGCGCACTCACCAGAGTTCCTTCAACCATCTGAAGGTAGGTTTTGGCTACTAAAAGCTTTAGGATCCACACAAAATCTATGATTGTGATTGTTCCTTTTGTTACTAAAATTTTAAAATCTCACTACTTAACTAATTTTGTATTGCATCAGGTAAGGAATTAAGGACAACTGAATTACAAATTCTCTCGAAGGCAGATCACTGGTGAGCACCATTAAAGGGAGCATTGTGGCTTAGTGGTTAAGGCACATTGTCTGTATCCAAATGCCACCTGGATTGCTCACCAGCTGTGTCCTCTCCCGTACCTTGTCTCACAGCTCTAAGTGTGTTTCTGCATCTGAGCAGTGTGATAGTACACATACCACCACATAATGTGAGTGTTAAGAAGAAACCTACATGCCTGGCCCATCGATAAGCAGCCAAAAAACATTAGCTCTTCTGGTTGTTATTGTTCTACTAGTTGAATAATGGTGGAAAAGAAGAGATCCCAAAGTCCACTACAATAAGTTTATTAATAAGAATTAGGGCTGCATGCATAAAACCCTGGGTTCGATTCCTCAGTACCACATACACAGAAGAAAAAGGCCAGAAGTGGCTCTGTGGCTCAAGTGGTAGAGCACTAGCCTTGAGCAAAACCAGCTCAGGGATAGTGCCCAGGCCCTGAGTTCAAGCCCCAGGACTGGCAAAAAATAAAAATTAAAAATAATAATTAGTGTCACAACATAAATATTCCTCCCACAGCCATGACTACTTTATAGCAAGCTCATATTTAAAACAGAACAAAAATGAATGGACAAACTAGTCATTCATCTTGGCTGTTATCACCACAATCCTCTGGTGTGGCTACAAATCCATGTTCACCTAGGAGGTTCTACTCTGATCAAAAGTGTATTCCTGGAGCTGGGAAGGTGGCTCAGAGGTAGAATGCTTGCCTTGCATGCATGAGGCCCTGGGTTCGATTCCTCAGCACCACATAAGCAGAAAAAGCCGGAAGTGGCGCTGTGGCTCCAGTGGCAGAGAACTAGTCTTGAGCTGAAGAGCTGGGGGACAGCACCCAGACCAAGTTCAGGCCCCATGACCGGTAAAAAAAAAAAAAAAAAAAAAAAAAAAAGGTGTATTCCTGGGCTGGGATGTAGCTCCGTGGCAAAGCGCTTGCCTAGCAAGTATGATGTCCTGGGTTCGATCTTCAATACCAAAAAAGACAAGACAAAAACAAACAAACAAAAAAAGTGTATTCCTAAAGAAAGAGAAAGGAGGAAGGAGAGAACATACTCTACGAACATCTACCCTACTAAATCAACAAGGAAGATGCTCCACTTCTTGCGGAACAATAACAGAGCCATCCTATGTACCATCAGACATTATGGGCTTCCATTCTGGAATGCAATGCTCCTATCTCTTCCAGGTTGGAGAGCTAGTTCTTAGCGCACTGCTGCATCTAGAATGCAATGCTTCTATAAAGATGTGGTCCAGTTCGTACTTCCGCATGGAAGATGTTTAAGTTCCAGACTGCCTGAGGATTAAGGGTGAACTCGTGTGAGGTACAGAAGATGGCAGGCAATGCCGAGAGCTGAAATACCTACCACAAGGTTATGACTGATTCCTTCTCAACTCTGTTCCAATCTGCATCCAAACACACTGGCTTCACTTGCCCTAAACTCCGCCCTCAATTTCCTGTACATAATCATTTCATAGACTGTCAATAAATATAGACTAAAAACATCATGAACAGCTGTTATTGAATGCCATAGACTGATTACCATTTATCCTAAAGTGCTGTCATAAAAACTTGTTCAGAATCTAGATTGCTACTTACATTCTGAGCAAATGCCATAATTAATGCATGCCAATATGGAAGTATTTGGAATTCCCATCTCAAGAAAATTAAGAACTTCTATTACTTTGAAATTTTCCACAGTGAATCTGCACTTCCGCTTTAACTGCAACATCTGCACCTTCCTTCCTGCCTGAAATGGCTTTCTTAGGCCAAAAAGGAAATTTTGCTTTCATGAAAGCAAAGGGTTTCTCCCTCCCCAAGGTCTAGTCCCCTTCCTTGCTCCTCTTAGACAAACATAAATTATCTGTTTGCAAGAGGAAACAAAAAGACAACTGCAAGAAAAGTTCCTTGGTCAGGCAAGAGGCTGTACTTAGAGGGGATGGATTCACATTAGCCAACATGTGCGGAGGCCACAAAGCAAGGCACAACGGAGACTTTGTCAAAGCTGAAATGGTTCGACAGTATTTATTTACCTTTGAGGGAAACATCTGGACAGGATATCTCTAAGTTAGGCATATGAAGGGAAAGAATGTTTTCATCTTCACTGCCACCATCAGAAACATCTTCCTGAAATGTCAGGGCTGGAAGTTGGGCTGGTTGCGGGTACTAGTAGGTCACACCTGTAATCCTAGCTGCTTACCAGACTGAGATCTGAGGACTGCAGTTTGAAACCAGTCTGGGCAGCAAAAGTCCATGAGATTCTTATCTCCAAGCAGCCACCCAAAAAAAGCTGAAAGTGGAGCTGTGGCTCCAGCTGTAGAGTGCTAGGCTTGAGCACAAAAAAGCTGGGGAATAGCACCCAGACCCTGAGTTCAAGCCCCAAGACTGGCACACACAAAAAAATGTTAGGACCAATTAGCACCGTGTACATGGGCACAGTATCTCTTAAAGATGAAGCCTATCGTGAGACTGTATCTTGAAAATGACTAGCTAGATACCCAGTGGCTCATATACATTATCCTAGCTACTTAGAAGACTGAGATCTAGAGGATCAGGGTTTGGAGCCAGCCGGGGCAGAAAAGTCTAGGAGATTCATCTCCAATTAACCAGTCATGAGCAAGAAAACTTAGAAAGCATGAGGCCCTGAGTTCAAGCTTCACTACTATAAGCAAAAATAAAAAAGGAAAAGACCCAGCAAGAAATAGGGCTGTATATGTGGCTCAAGTAGAATTCCAGTCTAGCAAGCCTGAGGCCTGGAATTTCAACTCTGGTACCATCAATTAACGATAATAATAATATACATGTACAATGAAATAACCATTACTATCTGGAAAATGTAAATGCCTTCAGGAAGAAGCTAAAAGATTAAAGGTTTTGAACCCTGAAAATAACAAAACACTGTTGAAAGTTAATAATATCCAAATAAGTAAAAAGACCTCGTGTGTGTGTACCAGAAAAGTTAATATTACTACAACAGCAATATTCCTCTAATTGGCCTACAGATTCAATACATTCCTTATTAAAATCCCAGCTGCTTTTTTTTTTTTTTTTTTTGGTTAAGCTACCAACTCACTAAGAAATTCCTACAGAAATAAAAGAAAC
Organism: Dipodomys merriami; assembly: GCF_024711535.1. NCBI lineage: Eukaryota > Metazoa > Chordata > Mammalia > Rodentia > Heteromyidae > Dipodomys > Dipodomys merriami. The sequence goes on along the minus strand of NW_027206268.1, from coordinate 1,665,464 downwards.
TGAAAATAGTCAAAGTAATCTTGAGAAAGAACCAAGTTGTAGACTCCTGTTTCTCAATGTCAAAACAGCTCAAAGATACAGTAATCAAAGCAATATGGTACTGGCGTAAGGATAGGTGGGCATTTAGGATCACTGGAATTGAATTAAGAGCCACATTCATAGTAAAAATGATTTTGACAAGATCTCAAAACAACTCCTTTAAACAAATGATGCAGGTATAACTAGATGTCTACATACAAAGAAGTGAATCTAAATCCTTGGTTCATGCCAACATACAGAAATTAACTCAAAATTAAAGTTATAAAACTAGAAGACAATGTGCCTTTAAGATTAGATAATGGTTTCTACCATTAATGATACCACCAGAAGCACAGTGGCAAAAGAAGTAGATAGGTTAGATTTCATCAAAATTACATTTTCATACAAAATTATAATTACAAACTTCATTAAATACCACAAGACAGGGAAAAGACAATTGCAACACTGAAGAAACTATTTATAAATCACACATTAAATACGAGATTTGTATTCAGAATCAAGAATTCCTGCACTTCTACAATTAAAACAACAACAACTAATGTAAACATGAGCACAGAGGATCTGAAAGACATTCCACCAAAGAATTTATAGAACCAGCCAGGGAACACATGGAAAGATACTTGACATCACCGGTCATCAGAGAATTGAGAGTGAAAACCACAGCGAGATACTAGTTCATATCCAAAATAGAAAATGGCCAAAACAGGACAGACAGACAAATGAAGAGCAATTGGAGCTTTCATACATTTGATGCTGGCAATGTAATGGCAGGTGTGAAAATATGTATGTGCCAAAGAGAATTAGAAATGTAGATTCTTCCAAACGCTCCTACATGGACATTCATGGCAGCATTACTCCCCAATATTTAAAAAGCAGAAGTAATACAAATGCCTATTGATGAATGAACACACAAGACATGATACATCCATCCATCCAATGAAATACTATGTGGTAATACAATGAAGTACAGCCACATGCTACAGCATGGATGAAGCTTGAAAACACAGTGGGGAAGAAGCATTCACAGAAGGCCATGTTCTGTAATGTTACATCTCTGTGACATGTTCCAAAGTCAAATCCAGAGACAGAAAGCAGAGAGTGCCAGCCAAATGCTAGGAAGGGAAGGGCAAGAGGAAAAACTGCTACTGCTTATAGCAGCTTTTAGAGGAAGTACTTTCTGGGTGTTGAAAGTATCCTAACAGTGGTGATGTTTCATCATTACACCAATATGCTAAAAAAAAAAAAAAAAAAAGAAATTTCATACTTAGGAAAGTATGAGGGGGCTGGAAGGTGGCTCAGTGGTAGAGTGTTTGCCTTGCATGCCTGAGGCCCTGGGTTCAATTCCTCAGCACCGTATAAGAAAAAAGCCAAAGTGGTGCTGTGGCTCAAGTGGTAGAGCACTAGCCTTGAGCTGAAGAGCTGAGGGACAGCGCCCAGGCCCAGAGTTCAGGCCCCACAACCGGACCAAAAAAAAAAAAAAAAAAAGAAGGAAAGTATGAGATTACATCTTAAAAGTTGTTATTAACATACAAAAAAGTTCAAGCCCGGCGCTGGTGGCTCACATCTGTAATCCTAGCTACTCAGGTGGCTGAGATCTGAGGATCACGGTTCAAAGCCAGCCCGGGCAGGAAAAGCCATCAAACTCTTATCTCCAAAAAACCAGCAGTGGCACTGTGGCTCAAGTGCCAGCCCTGAGGTGAAGAGCTGAGGGACAGCACCCAAGTCCACAGTTCAAGCCCCACCACCGACCAAAAAAAAAAAAAAAAAAAAAAATTGCAGTATATGAATGGAGGGAAGGAATCGTCCTAAGAGCACAGAAACAGTTCTGCTTCAAACTGCTACCAAAAAAAAAAAAAAAAAAAAAGAAGAGGAAATAAAATGATTATATTAAGCATTAGTAAGCATTAGTCACTATTCCCTAAGATGCAGTTTTTAAAGTTTCCAGATGATCACAATTACTGGCAAACTCACAAGAGGTATTACAGTAAATTGTTTTGAAAATCAGTGTATCAGTATGTAATACACATTAAAATTGCATTATGGTATGATGATCAGGGTAATCTACCACTAAACACAAGGTTTGAGTGGTGTACCACTCACTCTAAGAGGCTGGCACATTCTGTCCCAACTAAAAATGGAGAGTTAGGAATACGAACAAACTCAAGGGAAAAAGGGTGAAAAAGTGCAGCAGCAGAGCTCGCTGGACATTGATAAAGGTGAACTATACAACCTGTGGGTGGAGATGGGAGGGAGGCACTGGGAGAGTGTGAAGGAATAGATGACACTGTATGAAAGGAAATGTACTCATTACCTGACTTATGTACATGTAACCCCTCTATACATCACCTCTATAACAACAATAAAGTAAATTTTAAAAAGAAAAAGAAAGAAGACCAAAAGCTATGCGCATACATATGTCACATTTTTCCTTGTGGCTTGATTTAGAATAAGTTAGCAAACCTATTCACCAATGAATGACATACTCATTTTATCCATTACCACTCAAAAGGACCAGAACTCTAATTCTATAGGTACATGGACGCCATTCATCAAACACACAAAGTACATTAGGCATAATTTAGAAACCTTTATTTACTCCACTTCATCGAATCTTTACAACACTATGGGGAAGGAATCAGCATCCAACTAACAGAGGAAACAGAAGCATTTATACCATAAATAAAGTGAATCCAATTTAAAATTTTTAGTATAGGTTACAAGCCTCTCTACAGTGAATAGTATGTTTCTTTCAAGAGTCAAGTAGAAGCCGGGCGCTGGTGGCTCACGCCTGTAATCCTAGCTACTCAGGAGGCTGAGATCTGAGGATCGCGGTTCAAAGCCAGCCCGGGCAAGAAAGACCATGAGACTCCTATCTCCAATAAACCACCAGAAAACCGGAAGTGGCTCTGTGGCTCAAGTGGTAGAGCACTCGCCTTGAGCTGAAGAGCTGAGGGACAGCGCCCAGGCCCAGAGTTCAAGCCCCACGACCGACAAAAAAAAAAAAAAAAAAAAAAAAAAAAAAGAGTCAAGTAGATATGAAAACGTGTTTATTGCACGCAGGCTCAAATGTGGTTAATGAAGTTGCAGACTTAACAAATCTGCCACTACTGGTTAACCTCAACACTGATAGCAACCCAAAATGGCTAACTAGTTCTTTCCTTTTAATGCCTACTTTTCACTTCTGAAAAGACTCCTTCCTATCAGGCAGCTGTGGTTCATGCCTGTAGTTCTAGCTACTCAAAAGGCTGAGAACTGAGGATCATGGTTTGAAGCCAACCTTGGCAGCAAAGTCCATGAGACTCTTATCTCCAATTAACCACCAAAAAGCTGGAAGTGGCGCTGTGACTCAAGTGATAGAGCATTCACCTTGGGCAAAAAAGCTTAGGGACAGCACCCTAGACCCTCAGTTCAAGCCCTAGGACCAGCAACAAAAACAACAACAAAAACCTAAAACAACTCTGCTCCAGAGCAGATACGGAAATGTCAAGAGAAAAAAAAGAACAATAATTTATTCTAAGTGTAGCATTTGCACTTAAAATACACACATATGCTTTTCAGAAGGAAAGAGCTAAACAGCACTACTGAGTTACTGTGCATTATTCGGGATACTGAAAAACAGTAATGTTCAGATGGTAACTTGACAGAAGCAGAAAGAAATAAAGCCAACAGGAGTACTTACTTTCCCCTCCATGAATGTTTCGTTGTGTAGAAACAAGCCAAATCCTTATTTTCCCTAATTATGTTCATTTTGTGCTGAAACCTGGAAAATAAAAAATGTGGGTCTAGTTAATACAGTGTCATAGTTGCTCAATTTTTTTCCTGTCACACCACAAATAATTCTCATCCTCTCCCTCTCTCCCCTCCCTCCTGTTTCTGTCTCTTTCTCTCACTCTCTTTCACACACACACACACACACACACACACACACACACACACACACACACACACACACACACACACACACACACACACACACACACACACACACACACAAAACCTGCAAGACCATCTGTTCACTGCCTCCTGGACATAAGCACCATACTGTGATTGTCCCTCAATCACGTCTCTTCTTCAGCATCCTGGGCTGCCTAAGGAGCAGAACTGCTCTCAGTCAGCAGCCTCTGAGCGTGGAAAGTAGTAAGAAGTGCCAGATGAAAGCATCTCCCAGCGTCCAACAACACTGAAGAACGTTTGCCAGAGACATCAAAATTAATTCTAGGTTTCTGCTGAGTCGCTTGCTGGCAAGATCGCTGTCACTGTTATGTTTCAGAAGGGTAAGTAACGATTTACAAATAATAATTTCCCCATTATGGAAGTCATGCATGCGCAGAGTAAGAAATGTAAAATATTTGCGCAGATCAATACCTTCTTATACGTCTAATCCACACTTCAGTCACACTTCCAGCCATTTTGGATTTAGCTATTTTTCAGAGGTCTCAAGTTTTTGCCCAGGGCCAATCTTAGACCAGGACCCATACATGTCTCATCCAACTGGAATCATAGCCTTGCACCACCATGTCCATGTTATTTGTTGAGATGCTGTGTTGGTGAACTTTCTGACTGGACTGGCCCCCAAATCATGATCTTCCACACCTTTGCTTCCTAGGTGGCTGGGATTATAGATGTGAGCTACTGCATCTTGCTCCTCTACATATTTTTAATAAGCCCTAAAAGTGGTTTAGATATCACTGCTTATCCACAAAATCCCATAAGCCACCATTAATTCCCAAGATCCATAGTGGCAAATCTTGTTGAATTTCTAGTATCGAGAAGTTCAAACATCAAGCAGGTAAAATAGCTAGAGAGAACCAAAAACCCAAGTAAATTGTGGGATGAGCTCTTGGTAGTTAGCTGTGTTGTTGGGCTTTGCCATTCTGCCCACTGTTAGAGACTATTTACATTACCACTCATCACTTAAATTTCAGTCTCCTTCAAACCCGTGATGGAACCCCATTTCAAATTCTCAAGGACCTACACTGCTTACTTGGATGAGAAAAACCTCAAGTTCACAGGCCCTTTATTTCACTGAAGGCATCTCCAAATATTTCAAGTCAGCCTTACTTGTTTTCCATTCTATATCCTAATATTACATCACCAGAGCTGTCTTTATTTTTGCGACTTCTCGGGTGGTTCTTTTAATAGAATTGTACGAGGGTTAAAAAAAAAAAAAAAAAAGCCCAATTTGGGAAGGTGTGGGAGCAAACACCTGTAGTCCCAGCTAAAGAACAGCCTAAGGCAGAAGGACCAAGAGTTTCAGGTCAGGTCAGCTTCTGCTATGTAGCAAGAGCTTATCACGTAAGTTTTTAAGTATGTTTTAAAAGAGGTAGGAATGTAGCTCAGTGGTACAGTGCTTAGCTAGACTGCGGGTTCAATCCTTGGGAACACACACACACACACACACACACACACACACACACACACACACACACACACACACACACACACACACACACACACACACACACACACACACACACACACACACACACACACACACACACACACACACACACACACACACGGCAATGGGCATCTTGGCTAGAGTCCTCTTGTGCAATTCACTCCACTGTTTCTTGCTTTCTAGTAAGTGTCTTAACAGTCTTTATTACTGGCAGTAACGCTGGCATCCACTTACAATCATTTATGAATAAATTCAGGATCTAGGACAATGCATGAATCTGACACAAAATCTCAAGACTGGAAGGCCCAGTCAGGAGCTGACATCAGACTGACAACTGAACACAGCAGGACAGGCAGAGCTTCGGGCAGCCTACAGTCACCAAATGAACAGAAGAATCCGCCCGCTCAGCAAGATTAAGTATGTGCACAAGGCTTGGTTTAGATGAAACTCACAACACTCATGTAGCCATGGATGAATGAATACACACTCAGAAAAATAGGACAATTAGCGGATAAGAAAACTGGAATTGAACAAGGATATTCTGTTTACAGCACTTACTTTATACACTCAGCTGGAAGTGACTTTGATGAAAATGTAACCACTTGGGAGACAGAGTAGGATAACTAATTTCTCACTTGGTCTCTTAAGAATAGAATTTACTCTGCTCATAATTAGTTCTGCTCTCAAGTAAAGAATTAAAAACATGGGGCTGGGAAGGTGGCTCAGTGGTAGAGCACTTGCCTTGCATGCATGAGGCCCTGGGTTCGATACCTCAGCACCACATAAGCAAAAAGAAAAAAGCCGGAAGTGGCACTGTGGCTCAAGTGGCTCTAGCTTTGAGCTGAAGAGCTGAGGGACAGCACCCAGGCCTAGAGTTCAGGCCCCACAACCAGACCCAAAAAAAAAAAAGAATTAAAAATATGAGCTGGTCTTGAAATGCATCAAACTGGGAAGGATTGTTGAGTAGATACAAAGATAAACACACCTGTCTTACAGCAAATATTGTTTAAATGTTAGTGTGAAAGTCTTGGAGGTAGGGGTATGTGTGCCTCCTGGAAAGTTCTTTTAACTTGGCAGTAGGTGAAATTTTTTTATATGTTTAAGGAAAACTAAGTTTGTTTTTTTGCAACACTGGAGACTGAATTCAGGGCTTCTGTGCTTGCTGGGCAAGTGCTCTGACAATTAAATCACACCTCCATCTTGCTTTTTTTTAAAATTAAGTTTGTTGTTCAGATAGGGTCTTTCTGCTTTTTGCTCTGGCTGGCCTTGGATCAGTATCTTCCTCCTGCTTGCCTTGATCTCCCAAGGAATTATAGTCATTCTCCACCACATCTGGCTTCTTTTTGAAATAGCATCTCAGTCAATTCTTGCCACAGCTGGCCTAGAACTGCAATTCTCCTATCTCCACTTCCTGAGTGACTAGGGACTACAGGCATGCACCACTAGGGAAGTACTGACTTTGCCTTGTCTGGTCAAACTCTCCTGCAGTGGAAAAATGTTCTTTACCTACTACACTGTGAAGCCACATCTAAAAATATGGTAGACACACTCATATGAAGGGAAAAATTTATGAAGCACTTGCTTGTACAACAGCTACATCTCAAGAAAATACAGGAGGAAGAACTATTTCTGTGGTAAAGACTGAGAATAACATGCTGGGTGCTGATGGCTCACATCCGTCTTCCTAGCTACTCAGGAGGCTGAGATCTGAGGATCACAGTTCAAAGCCAGCCCAGGTCAGAAAGTCCATGAGACTCTTATCTCCAACAAACCACCAGAAACCTGGAAGTGGCGCTGTGGCTCAAGTGGTAGAGCGCTTACCTTGAGCTGGTAAGAGTTCAGGGACAGCGCCCAGGCCCTGAGTTCAAGTCTTATGACCCATCAAAAAAAGTTACACTTATACTGTTTTAAATTGGATGTACTGTGTACAGGAAGCACAGGAGAACTTTAACCCTCATTTCAGGTGGTAATTTTGTTACTAAAGATAGGGTTTCAGTATGTAATCCAGGCTGGACTCCTGAGCTCAAACACTCCTCCTGGCTCAGTCTCCAAAGTAGCTGGGACTACAGGGGTGCATTCATGCATTCATTATAAATTTCTTTACTAGTTTACTATCGAGCAATAAACAAACTGGGGCCTGAATGCAGGCAGGCCTTCAAACCTGCTTGGTGATTTGACCACTTGAGCCATGCCTCCAGTCCAACATTTTACTAGTTAGAGATGGGAGTCTCTCAGACTTTTCTTTTTTTCTCAGACTTTTCTTGACCATGCTGGCCTCAAACCAAGTTCCTGTGATCCCAGCCTCCTGAATAGCCAGAATTACACCCAAGTCACTGTCACACAGCTCACTTTTTAATTTTTGTTCTAACATATGTGTCAAATACAGGTGGAAGTAGTATATCCTTCTAATGAACAACAAATTAATGCATGTACAATTCTTAAAATAATCATCAACTGACCACAAATTAAGGTTTCAATACACCCTGGCTTAGGCTCCTCAACTTGTTTAAGAATTTGAACTCAGCGCTAGAGAATAAGAAAACCAGTGGTAATAGCAACTTAGAGGCTAGGAAGGTGGTAGAGCGCTTGCTTTGCATGGATAAGACCTAGGGTTCCATTCCTCAGCACCACATAAGCAGAAAAAGCTAGAAGCGGCGCTGTGGCTCAAGTGGTTGAGCGCTAGCCTTGATTGAGCTAAAGAGCTGAAGGAGAGCGCCCAGGCCCAGAGTTCAAGAACCATGACCGACAAAAAAAAAAAAAAAAAAACTAAAAAAAGCTTCTCCAAATAACTACCTAGAATTTACCATATTAGAGCCCTTCTACTGACTGCCAGATCAAAATGAACTTTTAACCAAGTAATGGTGGGTCACACTAGTCATCCTAGCTAAGGAGGCTGAGATCTGAGGGTCATGTTTCAAAGCCTGCCAGGGCAGTAAAATCCATAAGACTCTTATTTCTAAGTAACTGAAAAGCCAGAAGTGGAGGTATGGCTGAAATGATAGAATGCTAGCCTTGCACAAAGAGGAGAGATAGAAAGAGAAAGGGGATTCAAGAGGAAGTGTACTCATTACCTCACACATGTAACTGTAACCCTCTGTATAGTATCTTTACAATAAAAAAGAAAAGAAAAGAAAAAGAAAGAGAAAGGGGAGGAAGAGGAGGAACTCTGAAGTATTTCTTTTAGCTGGGTGCCACTGGTTCATCCTAGCTACTTGGGAAGCTGAGATCTGAGGATCACTGAAGCCAGCCCAGACAGGAAAGTCCATGAAATTCTCATCTCCAATGAAGCACCAGAAAACCAGAAGTGGCTCTGGGCTCAAGTGGTAGACCGCTAGCCTTGAGCTGAAGAGCTGAGGGACAGCGCCCAGGCCCAGAGTTCAAGCCCCATGACCAACAACAACAAAAAAACGTCCTTTATTGCCAAACATTACAGTGAACACTTGCGGCCAAAAGCTAGTAGTAGCAATCAAAATTGTGTCTCTTACTCAGGAGGCTGAGATCTGAGGATCACCATTCAAAGCCAGCCCAGCCAGGAAAGTCTGTGAGATTCTTATCTCCAATTAACCACCAGAAAACCAGAAGTGGCTCAAGTGGTAGAGCACTCACGTTGAGCCGAAGAGCTGAAGGACAGTGCCCAGGTCGAGTCCAAGCCCCACGACCAACCAAAAAACAAAAAAGATGTCTCTGTTTTCCTGCATAGCCTCTTTTCGACTTCGCACATTTTAAGTACTTAATTTACTAATCTTTAGTACATCAGTCAGAGAAGCAATGGGAAGTACATGCAACAAAAACTACCAATTCACCTGTACAAATATAACTAATTGAGGAATGGAACCAAATTAAAACACACATTTTTCTTTCAACTCCATAGTATCTGTTAAGAACTAGACTCAGCTACCAGCCTTTTTCCAAGAAAGTTACTATTATTACAGTCTACTAGGACAATTAGCTTCCATATATATGTGGATAAAGCTAAACTGTTGCAAATAACTCATGCTTTCTTCCCAATTCCATAAATGTTTTTCACTGACATTTGTTTGTCAACTTACTTTTTAGGTTAAGTACTTGTTTCTAACTAAACTTATTAACATTATATATGATGTTTTATATATATATATATATATATATATATATATATATATATGATTGACATCTTCTATTCATTATTGCTACCTTAAAAAGAAGTATCCACAGCCTCTCAGTGGACTACAAATGCTGGTATTTTCCATGAGCTGGATGAACTCTAGCTTTAAGGTTCTTTACATTCCTATTTCTTAAAAAGGCTCGGATTCTTTTTTCCTCCCTAATGTGTTCTGCTTCCTGTTTTCAAAGGAGTATAAATGCAATGTTTTCCAAACAAGGACTTATGCTTCCTGAATGCATCATGATATTAATAGTCCAAATCACTTTGGGCTGAAATACTGTTTCACCTGATATTTTAAATAAAAAATTAACAAGGTTTTAATGTTACAACCAAAATTAAATCAAACAATGAAGCACATTTCCCAGAAACTCCAGAACTGTTGAATCCAGATTTTTCAGGATACTGAATTTCTGACCACGCAGTTTCTATAAATTCCCTTTTTGCAAATACTCACAGACTTGCAGATTACTGGTAATATACTAAAGAATCTGACCACAGTGAGCAGTTTCCTGACACCCTATGGACAGTAGGCTCAAACCTACAAATCTATCAGGTTTATAAAGTGAGGGAGAAAATACTGTTAACTGCCCCCCCACACCAAAAAAAAAAAAAAAAAAAGACAATCATTAGGAAGAGATCCTGAAGAGAGATTCTGATATTTAACCACTTTTCGAACACGTCACCCAAAAGGTTCAAACTAATTCTGGTGTATAAAGTCCTTCACAGAAGATGCTAAAGTGTCAGTTAAGGTCCTGCTTGGAGGGGGAGGAGGATACAAGGAAAAATAAAATGGGAAAGGCAGAGAGAAAGAAGGGAGAAATCATCCCCGTGGGGGAAGACCACCTCTGTTAGGTGGAGACCACTGCTATGCTAGGGGGGGATTTTATCCGTATTCTCCATCCTCCCCCACCCCCCCACACCTGAATCCTGCAAGAAGCAACCAATAAAAAGTTCTCCAAACGAGTGGCAAGCTGCACACCCTACAGCTGGGGGACTTTTGTCTGTTTTAAACAGATGTCATTTTCAAGTGTAGTTAAGTCTCCAACATGCCTTTAACAGCCAGCCAGCAGGTCTGTTGGGTTGTACTTCAACCATCCCCACTCAGAGATGAAATCACCACAGCCAAGGAAAGGCTACTGTATTAAAAAAAAAAAAAAAGCTTCCTTGCAAAAAGAAGCCTGGGGGTTGGAGGGGTGGAGAAGGACAGGAGAACTCGATTTGGAGGAGAGAGAGAGAAAAAAAAGAGGGAGGGGGGAAGGGAGAGAGGGGGGAGAGAGAGGGGAGGAAGGGGCAAGGGGATGGAGGGAGGGAGGGAAGGAGGGAGAGGGAGAAAGGGAGAGGAAGGGAGGGAAGGAGGGAGGGAGGGAGGGAGGGAGGGAGGGAGGGAGAGAGAGAGAGAGAGAGAGGCTGGAGAAGAGAAGACACAGCTGTTCTTCATTTCCTAGCAAAACGAAACAAAGCTGAGCAAAGAAAAGTCAAAGTCTAAGCCGGACGCAGGGGTGGGAGGGGGAGGAGGGGAAGGAAGGAAGGCCGGAAGGATAGGCTGACCTAAGGAAACCAGAGTTGCCGGCATATCCTGGTAGGAAGGATGGGAATCCCGAGGGTGGAGCCCACGGGAGGAACGTGGGGTGGGGTGTGCGTGTGTGTGTGGAATGAGGAGGTGCAGAGGGGGACAGTGATGGGTTGGAAGGGAGAAAAACAACAACACCGTGAAGGAGAGAGAGACTAGCAGGGCTGGTCTGTGTGTGTGTAAGACAGAGAGAGGAGAGAATGGCAGGGCTGGGGGGGGGGGAGATTAACAGGGCTGTATGTGAGTGTCAGTGAGAGAGAGGGGAGAGAATAGCAGTGCTGTGTGAGAGAAAGTGAGAGAGAGAGAGAGAGAACCTCAGCGCTGTGTAAGTGTGCAAGGGGGGAGAATAGCAGGGCTGTGTGTGTGAGTGAGGAGATTAGCAGGGTTGTGAGTGTGTGAGAGTGAGGGAAGAGAATAGCAGGGCTGTGTGTGTCTGAGAGAAAGTGAGAGAGACAGAGACAGACAAGAGAAATTAGCAGGGATGTGTGTGTAAGAGAAAACGAGAGTGGGAGAGACTAGCGAGGCTGTGTGTGTGTGTGTGTGTGTGAGAGAGAGACGGACAGACAGACAGAGAAAACGAGAGTGGGAGAGACTAGCGAGGCTGTGTGTGTGTGTGAGAGAGAGAGAGAGAGACCGACAGACCGACCGACAGACAGACAGACAGACAGACAGAGAAAACGAGAGTGGGAGAGACTAGAGAGGCTGTGTGTGTGTGTGTGTGTGTGTGTGTGTGTGAGACCGACCGACAGACAGACAGAGAAAACGAGAGTGGGAGAGACTAGCGAGGCTGTGTGTGAGAGACAGACAGACAGACAGAGAAAACGAGAGTGGGAGAGACTAGCGAGGCTGTGTGTGAGAGACAGACAGACAGACAGACAGAGAAAACGAGAGTGGGAGAGACTAGCGAGGCTGTGTGTGTGAGAGAGACCGACAGACCGACAGACAGACAGACAGAGAAAACGAGAGTGGGAGAGACTAGCGAGGCTGTGTGTGTGTGTGTGTGTGAGAGAGACCGACAGACCGACAGACAGACAGACAGAGAAAACGAGAGTGGGAGAGACTAGCGAGGCTGTGTGTGAGAGACACACAGACAGACAGAGAAAACGAGAGTGGGAGAGACTAGCGAGGCTGTGTGTGTGTGAGAGAGAGAGAGACCGACAGACAGACAGACAGACAGAGAAAACGAGAGTGGGAGAGACTGGAGAGGCTGTGTGTGTGTGAGAGAGAGAGAGAGAGACCGACAGACAGACAGAGAAAACGAGAGTGGGAGAGACTAGCGAGGCTGTGTGTGTGTGTGTGTGTGAGAGAGAGAGAGAGAGAGAGAGAGAGAGAGAGAGAGAGAGAGAGAGAGAGAGAGAGAGACCGACAGACAGACAGACAGACAGACCGACCGACCTCAGCAGGTATGCACAGGGACCGTGCCCAGGGCAGATGTCACCGGGGCCGAGGCCGGCGCCCCCGTTCCCCCGCGGCGCGGCCTAGCCGGGGTCCCCGCCCCGCCCCGCCCGTCCCGGGGACCCCCCACACACGCCCTCACCGCACCCCGCCCCCGCGGCGCGGCGAAGCGGAGCCCGCGGCTGTTACCTTCGCGGTGGAGGCCGGAGCGGCCCCGGCCCCGAGCTCCTCCCGCCGCCGGGCCGCGGCGTCCACAAGTTTGGGGGCGGAAGGGGCGGGTGGGTGTGTGGGGAGGGGGAGGAGACGCCCCTCTCCGGCCTCCTTTAGCCTTCCCCCCCCACCAGCCGCAAGCCTCGAAGGTTCGACCGCCACGGGTTCCCCCGCCACCCCCCTCCCCTCCGCCTCCTCCCTCAGCCTCTCAAGAGGCTCACTCTGGAGGCCGCCATCTTCACCCGGGCTCACTGCGCCTGCGTCTTCGCCGCCCCAGGCTGTCACGAGGCTCCGGGCCCGGTCAGCTGATAATAGCGCTGCTTCCGCCTTCTTGGACACGCCCCCTCCCTTTTTTTGCATAGTGTAATCTCTTTTCCCCGCCCTCTCTGCGCTCTCATTCGCTCCCTTCCAGGAAATACTCCAGACGTGTCCCGCCCCACTTTCCGGCCTCTTCCTCCCCACACACGCCCGTAGTCCCGCCTCTTAGGCATCGCACATGCGCAGAATTAACGGGGGGGGGTAATGCGCGGGCGCGCGCGGGCGCAAGCCACGCCCCTTCCGGTGAGCCGCGCCCACTCCCGGGCTGCTCACCTGTGGACGGACGGCCGGGCGCCCTCCATTCTGGGTTTCTCTTCAGTGACTTGAGGTAATTTTCAGGCCCAGACTTTTTTTTCTTTTTCTTTTTTCAATCTTTTTCTTTAAATACAGTTTTCGTTTCTATGAAGTGAGTGATGTGTACATTTCCTTTTTTTTTTGTTTTAGACCCCCTTTCCTTCACTTTTCCTCAGTTTCCCTCCTTCCCGCCCCGGACTGCCCCACAAGTGGTCATTTATTTTCCACATAGTGTCCACTCTTCTCCTCACCCCCCCTCCCAGTCTGGAAGCTGAGGGAAAAACCCAGACAGGTTTGTACTAGACAAGGTTAATCCTGCTCACGTGTCTTAGGGTTGAACTTAATACACTTCATCCTTCAAAACTCTTCTGAGCTAGGGAAATCACCCTCCTCTGACAGATAAACTTCAGGGCCCCAGCCTGGCAGTAACCTGGTGTTTGAAACTCCAGTCCTTGGACTCCAGAACTGGGGGTTTGGGGGTCAGCAACCTGTAACTATGGGGGGAGGGGAGTTGAACAAAAGAGACAGAGCACAAACTTTATTTTAAAAAAAGAAAATTTTTTCTAAATGTGGGAAAAAAAAACAAGTTCAGCTGGGGAGGATGGGTTATTTGTTGACAAAGGAAGGAAAGGTCATTCTCCTCTTCCAAGACCTGAGATGTGAAGCCCACCATTTAAAAACACATGCACAGGGCTGGGAAGTTGGCTCAGTGGTAGAGCGCTTGCCTTGCATGCCTGAGGCTCTGGGTTCGATTCCTCAGCACCACATAAGCAAAAAGAAAAAAAGCCGGAAGTGGCACTGTGGCTCAGGTGGTAGAGCGCTTGCCTTGAGCTGAAGAGCTGAGGGACAGCGCCCAGACCCAGAGTTCAGGCCCCACGACCGACAAAAAAAAAAAAAAGAGTTCTTACAGATTTTGACTCTATTGATCCATTATCCCACCTCTTGGGGGGGAAGAAGAAGAAAAAAAAAAGAAAGACTAGCCAAGCTTGGTGGCTCACATCTGTAATCCTAGCTGTCTCAAGAGGCTGAGATCTACGGATGGCAATCAAAGCCAGCCCAGGCAAGAAAGTCTGTGAGACTCTGATCTCCAATAAACCACCAGAAAACCAGAAGTAGCACTATGCTCAAAGTGGTAGAGTGCTCGCCTTGGCCAAAAAAGCTCAGGGACAGTGCCCAGGCCTTGAGTTCAAGCCCCATCACTGACCAAAAAAATACTTATTTGCATTTCTCCTTAGAGTAAACTCTATGTCTCACAGTAAAATAAAGAGTCTGAATGAAGGTAACAGGAATAGCTGGGTATAGGAAGGCAGGACCCAAAATAGAGTAGGGAAGTGAGGGGAGAAGAACAGCTCTCAGTTAAGGGGCTTTTCAAAGAAAAAAATCACTTATCCCCTGCAATCACAGAACCTTATTTATGTGGCTTATTATAACTTGCAAAGCATTTGAATCATGGCAGAAGTAAAAATGAGATGAACTGTATTTGAGAGAGGAAGCACTTAGAGTCTTAGTGGCTTGCTCAAGGTGACCTTGGTTCCTAAAAGATAAACCAAGATTTGTTCACACGACTGGTAACATCAAGGCCAGTGAACTACTGAACCTCTACCCCATCTCTTTCTCTTCAGGATTTGGGACCAATAAAATTTATTCTCAGGGCTGGGAAGTTGGCTCAGTGGTAGAGCGCTTGCCTTGCATGCCTGAGGCCCTGGGTTCGATTTCTCAGCACCACATAAGCAAAAAGAAAAAAGCTGGAAGTGGTGCTGTGGCTCAAGTGGTGGAGCGCTAGCCTTGAGCTGAAGAGCTGAGGGACAGCGCCCAGGCCCAGAGTTCAGGGCCCCACGACTGGACCCAAAAAAAAAAAAAATTTATTCTCAGTGTTGGGAGGAGCCCTAGGTAATATGAACTTCCTCTATCTTATGGAGTGAAAAATTTCCTGCCTCTGTGACATCTTTCTCCATTAAAAAATAAATGAATAAGACAACAAAAAAACTGGGCACTGGTGACTCATGCCTGTCATCCAAAAAAAACAAAACAAAAACAACACTTGCCTTGCATTCATCCATCTTACCTTGTCTTCAGTGAGTAGTTTTATTTGTTGCTATTGCTTTCCCCTTTTAAGTATTTACCAATATGGCTATCTATGCTATACCTTCTTTCTCTTCTGCTTCTCCTCTAACCTAGCTGCAGATTCTTTTTTTTTTTTTTTTTTTTTTTTTTTTTGGTCGTGGGGCTTGAACTCTGGACTTGGGTGCTATCCCTCAGCTCTTCAGCTCAAGGCAAGCGTTCTAATGCTTGAGCCACAATGCCACTTCCCATTTTCTAGTGGTTTATTGGAGATGAGAGTCTCACCGAGTTTCCTGCCTGGGCTGGCTTTGAACTGTGATCCTTAGATCTCAGCCTCCTGAGTAGTTAGGATTACAGGCGTGAGCCACCAGCTGCCCGGCCCAGCCACAGATTCTTTAGAAGCCATGTTGTTAATGCTTTTATCTGTGGTTCACAGAGGTGTTCAAGCCTTTTTACAACTCCCCTGGGGGCTCTTTGATTTACCCTCACTTGTCATTATTCATGTTAAGATGCTAGAATTAAACACAAGAGTCTGGGAGGAGTAGGAAGGCTTGCTTCTTCTCTCCCTACTTCTGTTAAGTTAGTCTGTCCCTACCTCCTGCTCTTTTGAGAATGAGAAACAAACTCAAGGAAAACCTCCAAACTTCTCTTTCTGGATTTGGCTTTTTATTCAAAAATCCACATTCGTTTTGGACACTTTCATAGTTCAGGCATATCAATTGTACAGCCTGGCTTATGTGATATACACTTATAATTCACAGCTTTATAGACAAGCCATATATATATATATATATGGCTTGAACTCTGGGCCCAGACACTGTCCCTGAACTCTTCAACTCAAGACAAGCACTCTACCACTTGAGCCACAGCACCACTTCCGCATTTCTGGTGGTTCATTGGAGATAAAGATTCTCATATTTCCCAGGCTGGCTTTCAAACATGATCCTCAGACCTAAAACTCCTGAATAGCTAGGATAACGGGTATGAGCCAACAATAATCAGCCCACAAGTAGGAATTCATAACCAAGAATTTATAACTATTGGGGCAGGCGGATGGAAAATTACTAAGCAGAAATATTGGGGCCAAGGAGAATTCTTGCTAAACCCATCTAACAGGATTCTTGCTTAAGACACACTAGGGTGGTTAAGGAATGGATGGAGGATGAGGAACCTGTTCAGATATCAAGAATGATCAGTTACTAAGGATAGGAGGTTGTGGTTAAACTGATTTAACTAGACTTTTTTTTTTTTTTTTTTTGGCTAAAACTGGATTTTACCAGAAAGTGTTGCACAGATGAGCTTAGAAGAAGGTTCAGGGGCCTAACCAAAGTTGGGGGCCAAACAAACCATCCTTGTCCCATGTTGGAAAGATAATATCTTAATCAAATACATTATTAAAATTAGTTTTACTTGTTTCTTCTTGTAAGTGGAGTTGCTAGAAAATATAAAATTCTCTTGAACAGCATTGAACAGCACAAGTGAGTGTCAGAAAACACTTCAGTTGCCAGGTGCCGGTGGCTTAGACCTGTCATCCACGCTACTCAGACGAGATCGGGCCCGTTCAGGGTGGTATGGCCGTAGACATCCTCGCTACTCAGGAAGTTGAGTTCTGAGGATCTCAGTTCAAAGTCAGCCAGTACAGGAAAAAGCCATGAGCTAGGAAAGTGGTTCAGTGGCTAGAGCACTTGCCTTGCATGCACTCAGACCCTGGGTTTTATTCCTCAGCACCACATAAGCAAGAAGAAAAAAGCCAGAAGTGGCACTGTGGCTCAAGTGGTAGAGCGCTGGCCTTGAGCTGAAGAGCTGAGGGACAGCGCCCAGGCCCAGAGTTCAGGCTCCACGACCGGACCCAAAAAAAAAAAAAAAAAAAAAAGCCATGACACTTTTATCTCCAGTGAATGTATCAGAAAACCGGAAGTGGCGCTGTGGCTCAAGCGGTAGAGTGCTTGCCTTGAGCTGAATCACTGAGGGACAGCACCCAGGCCCAGAGTTCAAGCCCCTCAACTGACATAAATAAATAAAACACTTAAGTTGAAGTGGTGGGCTTGAAGCAAGCAGAATCATCTTCTAGACTTCCATTGTGTGTTTGTGTGTGTGTCAATATAGGGGTTTGAAGTCAGAGCCTGACATGCTCAATTAGCTTTTTGCTCAAGGCTGGTGCTCTACCACTTGAGCCACACCTCCATTTCTGCCTTTTTGCTGATTAATTGAAGATAAGAATCTCATAAATTTTACTTCCCTGGGACAGTCTCAAACCACAATCCTCACGCTGCTTCTGCCTCCTGAGAAGCTGGGTTTACAGGTGTCTATCACCTTGCCTGCCCTTACCCCCAAACACATCTCTTAACTCCCTTTGGTAAATGTTGTCTTTAGGAAAAAGAGAAATGTATCTTAACATTAGGCATAATCTCCCAATGTTTTAACATGGATCTGTTACTATATACGTAGTGAACAAAGGTAATGACCTATACAAAGTATGGATAAGGATTGCTGGTTTTATCTCTAAGAGTGCTTAAACTTTTTTTTTTTACTCTTTGTAGCCTGCCTGCCTTCCTGCCTGCCTGCCTGCCTTCCTTCCTCCCTTCCTTTCTTCCTTCCTTCCTTCCATTCCTTCCATTTCTTCCTTCCCTCCTTCTCTCTCTTTCTTTCTTTCTTGCCTTACTTTTATCTTTCCCAACCTCACTCAAAGGGACTTTGACCAAAAGCATTCAACCATCAGCTTAATAAAGAGACCTCCTGAAGAGTCGTTACACTACTCCGCCAACATTTGTTACCCAAGAGACCCAGGTTAATGTTCTTCAGGGTCCCTTGAACTCTCCTGTGGCATTTGGTCACATGGTGTTGGATCATTCAGAGTGGTTTTCACTGAGAAAGCTAACCGATGCTTCCCTGTTGCTGTCCCTTCAAGATGATTCTCTTGACCATCTTTCGCTGTATATTTCCTGGCAGGTGACAGATCCAATATCATAAACCTGATGGGAGTAAGGGATAGTTTGAACAGCCCAAAAGGAAGCCCAGATCTTCTGCCCCCCATTGGAAATATAGCCTGACCCTCAGTGACAGGGCATCACTGTTAATTCACACTTATAGACATGAGTTCCCCTAAGTTCTCTAGCATCTCAGAGACTATGAGCACTAAACTTCATAGCTGTGTATTAAGGGACCAGCCTGGACCATATAGCGTTCTACATGTTAACAAGCCTCTGGCCCCCACCCAAGGCTGCTTATTGAATATTTATTTATTTATTTTGGCCAGTCGTGGGGCTTGAACTCTGGGCCTGAGCGTTGTCCCTGAGCTCTTCAGCTCAAGGCAAGCACTCTACCACTTGAGCCACAGCACCACATTCGGTTTTCTGGTGGTTCGTTGGAGATAAGAGTCACTGACCTTACTGCCCAGGCTGGCTTTGAACTGTGATCCTCAGATCTCAGCCTCCTGAGTAGGTAGAATGACAGGTGTGAGCCACCAGCCCCTGGCTGTTTATTGGATTTTATATCCACACTGATTGGGCTTGTCAGGTAGAATTGTCACAGTTCTATGACTCAATAAATCAGAATGCCCTGAGAAGTTGTGCCCATTACAGAAAGACAGAGGGAGAATAGTTGAATGGACTCCATCAAATGGGGATGAAGCCTTTGTGAAGCTTTTAATTTCCCCAGTACCAGAGGAAATAATAACAAGATACAAGAGTAATTCCAAATTTCACCTTCCAGAGCAACTGATTGGATACCAGCCCAGCTAGACTTCTCAGTGCTAATGTAATGTCTGCCTCATCCTGTTTTCTGTTGGACCTCCTCCTCCTTTTGTAACCTCGTATAGTGCTAGGACAGAAACTGTCCAGCTTCATTAAAACAAGCTGTGGCTAACACCAGGCTGTCCACTCAGCATTTGGCAGTAGAATAGGAGATTGTTCACTGAAAAAGCTCCAGTGCCTTGTGAGAACAACACACCAGCTCTGTGGATAAAAAAAGAACAAAAACAAACTAACTAACACGTTTTGCTGACACTTCTGTTTCTAATCATTAAAAAAAAAAAAATGGAGCTGGTTTTTCCTCATTCCTCTTTTGGTCAGTCGTGGGTCCTAAACTCTGGGCCTGGACACTGTCCCTCAGCTCTTCAGCTCAAGGTGAGTGCTCTACCACTTGAACCACAACACCACTTTCAGTTTTTTCTGTTTCTGTGGTGCTGAGGAAGTGAACCCAGGGCCTCATGCATGCAAGACAAGCACTCTACCACTGAGCCACCTTCCCAGCCCCCCCCATTCCTCTTGTCTAAAAACAGAGTCTTAAGTAGCCAATCTGAGAACTGGTCCATAGCTCTGGAGGGAGAGAGAGAGGAGGGAGGGAGGGAAGGATGGAGGGGTGGACGGATTGATTAATGGATGGATGATGGAGAGAGGAAGGGAGAGAAGGAGAATAGATGGATGAATGATGGATGGATGACATGGAAGGATGGATGGATAATAGATTGGTAGACAGGTATTTGTTTCTCTGTGAGTCCTTCACTTTCCACTCTTATGCTTCAGACTCTCTTCATTTCCTACTATGCTCCACATTCATATTTGCTCAATACAACTTATTTATTTATTGTCAGTCGTGGGTTTTGAACTCTGGGCCTGGGCGCTGTCCCTCAGCTCTTGAGCTCAAGGCTAGCACCCTACCACTTGAACCACAGTGCCACTTCCAGCTTTTTCTGCAATGTGGTGCTGAGGAATCGAACCCAAGGCCTCATGCATGCAAGGCAAGCACTCTACCACTGAGCCACCTTCCCAGCTCCCCATTTCTCTCTTTATAAATCCAGCCCATTCAGGAAGGAAAAATATCTCCTGCTTTGAAGCCTTCGTGCTGACCATCAACAATATTGTGGCTCTCAATTCCCATCTGATGTAGCTGAGAAAAGGCCTTCTAGGATCAGGGATTGTGTTGCCCTTTTGTAGCATAGTCTACCATTTTCTTGCTTGCATTTCGCTAAATACCAGTGCTGGATTTTTTTTTTTCCCCAAAGAGGGAGAGTTGAGGTACAAAAATCAAAGGGCAGATTTTTCCCTGCACTTCTGTAACTGCTTAGGAGACCGTTTCAATTACTCTGAGCAGGGCTGCTCTAGAGAATTAAGAGGTGGTTAATTTAGGGTCTTGGCTTAAAACATTTGGATAACTTTTCATAAAAGAAATAGTATCTTGATCGGCATGTAGTGTAATGTTCAAGCCTGTTCCTATTCTGAGCTAGCTGGCATTGTGATGTGTTGCCTCTGTCTCCCTCCTCCATGTTCTTCTGAGTCTTTTGAAGATCCAGAGCCCAGATGCAGAAATGGTCCTGCCAGTCACCCTGCTGTTTTTTTGTTCAAAGCCCATTTCTTTTTTTTTTTTTTTTTTGGTCAATCGTGGGGCTTGAACTCTGGGCCTGAGCCCTGTCCCTAAGCTCTTCAGCTCAAGAAGAGCACTCTACCACTTGAGCCACGGCGCCACTTCCAGTTTCCTGAGTGGTTTGTTGGAGAGAAGAGTCTCACGGACTTCTCCTGTCTGGACTGGGTTTGAACCGTGATCCTCAGAGCTCAGCCTCCTGAGTAGCGAGGACAAAGTTCATTTCTTTACATATTTTGGATTTATTCACTTTTACACATCACTGCCTACTGTACTATCACTATCAACTGTAAACCTTGACCCTGACCCTTGCTTCCCACAAACTGTTTGAAAGTGGATCAAGTATTGCAATCCCTGTTGTGCATGGTAAATGTCATTCAGTATAGAGTGTTGATTATGCCAGGTGCATTAATTCATGAAATATTCACCTGGTTCTATGAAATGAACCATACCATCACCCCACTGTACAGATAAGGAAACTACAGTTAGAGCAGCTGTTCGTGTTCAGTTAGTCAGAAGTAATTTTTGCTATCTGGGCCAGGAAGAGTCAGAAGGTTTGTAGAATATGCATTCAGTATACAAGAATTCATTTTTCAGGGCTGGGAAGGTGGCTCAGTGGTAGAGTGTTTGCCTTGTGTGCATGAGGCCCTGGGTTCAATTCCTCAGCACCACATAAGCAGACAAAGCCGGAAGTGGTGCTGTGGCTCAAGTGGTAGAGCACTCACCTTGAGCTGAAGAGCTGAGGGACAGTGCCCAGACCCAGAGTTCAGGCCCCATGACCGACAAAAAAAAAAAAATTATTTTCTACTTGTAGAAATTTTTCCTTCCTCAGCACCACATAAGCAGAAAGAAGAAAATTTTCCTAATGTAGGAATAGCTTATACTAAAGGCTAGAATAACCACTTGCTCTTTCAAAAAACAAAAAAACAAAAAACCAAGCTGGGCACCAGTGGCTCATGCCTATCATCCTAGCTACTCAGGAGGCTGAGATCTGAAGATCCGGTTCAAAGCCAGCCTGGGCAGAAAAGTTCCCATGAGAGTCTTATTTCCAATGAAGATACCAGAAGTCTGGAAGTGGCGCTGTGACTCAAAGTGGTAGAGCACTAGCCTTTAGCAGAAGAGCTCGGGGACAGTGTCCAGGCCCAGAGTTCAAGCCCCACAAGCCACACATACACACACACACCCAAAAAAAAACCATATTTGCATTTTGAATCCTATCTTTGAACTGAAAGCAAGCATGCAAAGAACACTTATAGACAATAGATGGCAGACCATATCCACAAACTGTAACCTCTGCATTCTCTGCCTGAATCCAGCCAGGCAATCGCTTAAAGACGAGGAATGCATTCTAAGAAGAAGGATCATCAGGTGATTTCATCCCTGTGGGAGTGTCCAAGGGTTAGATGGTTGCTGACTCTCCTCTATATAGCAAGATAGTGTTCTGACCACTGAAGGCGGTTGTAATGCAAGGGGAAACATCTGTGTCCTGCACATATTTATATCTCAAGGGAAAAAAATACAGCAGAAATACAAATAGTGCACCTGTGAAGGACATTTAGTGGTACAGATAGAGAAGTGGTAGTTGGCTTTAGAAGGAGTCAGTGTGGGGCTGAGAAGGTGGCTCAGTGGTAGAGTGCTTGCCTTGCATGCAGGAGGCCCTGGGTTCGATTCCTCAACACCACATAAGCAAAAGAAAAAAGCCAGAAGTGGCACTGTGGCTCAAGTGGTAGAGCACTAGCCTTGAGCTGAAGAGCTGAGGGACAGCGCCTGGACCCAGAGTTCAGGCCCCACGACCGGACCCTCCCCCCCCCCCCAAAAAAGAAGGAGTCAGTGAGTGAGCGATGAATAATTGGTAGGGTCTGGGGTATTACTGCATGTGACTGTAGCACACTTAGGCTAATTCATATAAAATATGTGTCTTTTTTTTTCATTATTTAGAGAATACTTTATTAGTTTCTGTAATCAAACCCACGTAGATAAGACCTTACATATTTAATACAGTACGTTAATATGTGTCTTTTTATTATCTTTAAGTAGTTGTACAGAGGAGCTATTATCACACCATGTGTCAGTGTATGAGTACAATACATCTCAATCAGTTTCTCCCCTTTAACCATTCTCCCCCATCCCCACCCCTCCTTTGGTTTTCCTAGTGGAAAATATGTGTCTTCCATAAGAAATTAACCTTGGATGCAAACTATCTTGTTTTTTGTTTTTTGTCAGTTATGGGGCTTGAATTCCAGGCTTGGGCACTGTCTCTGAGCCTCTTTGTGCTACATGCTAATAATGCTCTATCACTTTGAGCCACAGCATCATTTTCCCGGTTTTTGAATGGTTCATTGGAGATTAAGAATCTCACAGACTTTCCTTGCCGGGGCTGGCTTTGAACCACCATCCTCTGATCTCCTCCTGAGTAGATAGGATGACAGGCGTGAGCCATGAGTAGCTTATCTTGTACATTTTCCCCCTCAATTTAAAGCATAAATGCATTACATACTTGGATAAAAATATTCTCTCACGTCCTGGCTCTATAAACTTCCCCTGCGGTCCCTCTCCCCCCCCCCCTCCCACTGCCTTACATATTTCTGTTCTTTGTCAAATTTTTTCTGTTAAAAAACAAGATAAACACACCCAACTTCAGCCTACGAGGACTCGGGCTCTGAAGTCTGTCTCCCTCCTGAACCTGTTCTACCCTTTTCCCCACTGGAAAGGCCTTCGGGGGAAATCACACACAGGTGATGTCATTTCCTGAGAGCAGTACTTCCATCTGAAATCGTCCTGAGTGCTTGCCCAAGGTTCTCTTTGAGGAAGCATCCCTCTTGCCAGAATATACCCATGGGGTGTGCTTCTTTCTTAACATCAAGAATGTGCTTGGAAGGAGGTCACTTCTTAGGCACTAAAGAAAACTTCAACATCAGGGTGGAGGGCAGTACTGGGATTTGAACTCAGCGTTTGGTACTTGCTCAGCAGGCATCTACCACTTGAGTCATGCCACCAGCCCTTTTACCTGTGGTTTTTGGTTTTTGTTTTGGTCAGCTGTGGGGCTTGAACTCTGGGCTTGGGCGCTGTCCCTGCACTCTTCAGCTCAAGGTGAACAATCTACCACTTGAGCCATAGTGCCACTTCCAGTTTTCTGGTGGTTCATTGGAGATAAGAGTCTCACAGGAACTTTCCTGCCCAGGCTGGCTTTGAACTGCGATCCTCAGATCTCAGCCTCCTGAGTAGCTAGGATGACAAGCATGAGCCACTGGTTCCCACTTTTACCTGGGGTTATATGTTTTAAAGAGAGGGTCTCAAGCCGGGCGCTGGTGGCTCACGCCTGTAATCCTAGCTACTCAGGAGGCTGAGATCTGAGGATCGCGGTTCAAAGCCAGCCCGGGCAGGAGAGACCGTGAGACTCTTATCTCCAATAAACCACCAGAAAACCGGAAGTGGCGCTGTAGCTCAAGTGGTTGAGCGCTTGCCTTGAGCTGAAGAGCTGAAGGACAGCGCTCAGGCCCAGAGTTCAAGGCCCATGACCGACCAAAAAAAAAAAAGAGAGGGTCTCACTCTTTGTCTAAGTTGGCCTGGACTACAATCCTCCTATTTGCGTATTTCCCACCTGAACTAGAATGACAGCCATTGTACCCAGTTCTTTTTGTTTTGTGTTGTTTGAGATGTGGTGGTGGTCTCATGAATTTTTGGTCAGGATGGTTTGGAGCCATGATTCTGTCAGTCTCAGTCTCTGGAGTCCTTAGGATTACAAGTGTGAGTCCCCATGTCTGTTTTGTTTTTGAGGGTATGTGGGGGGTAGGGAGCTTTGAACTCAGGGTCTGTATACTGTCCCTTTAGCTTTCTTCCTCAAGGCTAGCACTAAGCATTGAGCCACAGTTCTCCTTCCGGCAATTGGATGTACGAGTCTCATGATATTTACTGCCAGGGCTGGCTTTGAACCTCAATCCTCAGAGTTCAGTGTTCTGAATAGTTAGGATGATAGGTGTGAGCCACTGATACCTTGCTGGGTTGTTTTATTTTTGCCCTTAAGGAGGATGTTGAGATCTGCAAAGGTTTCTGCTAAACTCTTCACTGTGAATCTTCTTGGTGGGGGCAGAGGGGATGCGACTGCTCCTCTGCGGACCCCTTTTCTCCCATCTCTTCGGCACCCACACATTCTTGTCCCACTTCCAGCAAGTCCTCAGTAGTCAAAACCCCAGGACCCTCCTTCCCCCCCCCCAACTCATCACGGTCATCCTCAGCCACACCCAGATTACCACAGCAACCACGATTTGTTGGGTTCCCTGACTTCCCATATTTGGTACATCCTTTGAAGACATCTGTGAACCCTTTGAGTGTTTTATGTCCCTCATGTTCCATATAACCCCGTGTGGTGATATCACCCCCAAAGTCCATGCCAAGGTTCTTCCCATGATCATAAATAAATACTGTCATCTTTCCAGATTTGTGCCTGTGTCTTCCCCGAGTCTTTCTCAGTGGTAGCAGTAGCCTGGATGAAGATACTTTCCCAGCTGACCAGATTCAGGCTTTTTACAATTTTTTTTTTGTTGTTGTTGGTCGTGGGGCTTGAGCTCTGGGCCTGGGCGCTGTCCCTGAACTCTTCAGCTCAAGGTGAGCGCTCTACCACTTGGGCAAGGGAGCACAGCACCACTTCCAGTTTCCTGGTGGTTTATTAGAGAAAGAGTCTTATGGACTTTCCTGCCCGCCCAGGCTGGCTTTGAACTGAGATCCTCAGATCTCAGCCTCCGGTAGCTAGGATAACAGGCGGGAGCCACTGACACCTAGCTGTATACCACTTTTTTTTTTTTTTTTTGCCAGTTGAACTCAGGGCCTGAGCAGTGTCCCTGAGTCTCTCTCTGCACAAGGCTAGCACTCTACCACTTGAGCCACAGAGCTACTTCTGGCCTTTTCTGTGTATGTGGTACTGAGGAATTGAACACAGGGCTTCATGCATGCTAGGCAATCACTCTACCACTGAGCCACCTTCCCAGCCCTGTATATCACTTTTATAATAACAAAAAAACTTTTTTAAAGAAAGAAATTTCTGTTACTTTGAAGCCAAACAAATAGAACCCTAACTTAAACTTTACAGTATATGTTAAAAAATAATTTTAAGGGGCTGGGAAGGTGGCTCAGTGGTAGAGTGCTTGCCTTGCATGCATGAGGCCCTGGGTTCGATTCCTCAGCACCACATAAGCAGAAAAAGCTGGAAGTGGTGCTGTGGCTCAAGTGGTAGGTGCTAGCCTTGAGCTGAAGAGCTGAGGGACAGCACCCACAACCAGCAAAAATAAATAAATAAATAAATAAATAAATAAATAATTTCAAGCAAATAAGTCTAAATGAAAAATGATCAATTTTCTAGAAGAGGAAATAATGGGAAATTTACTGATATGACATCAAAAGCATAAATCCTTTACAATAAAAAATGATACTTTGAACTTCATCATTATAAAAATCTTCCTCTCCTGTTCTCATAGTTGAATAATACAGCTTTATGCTCTCAAAATTGAATGTGAAAGCCCGGTGTTAGTGGCTCACACCTATCATCCTAGCTACCAAGGAAGCTGAGATTTGAGGATTGTAGTTCAAAGCCAGCCCAGGCAGAAAAGTCCTTGAGATTCTTACTGTAAGGTCCGCTCCTGGATGGCGAGCAGACTCCACCCTCCTCGCAGCAAAGTCTCCACCCAGTTACTGCGTTACCTAGGCAACTGGGACACCTGGAAGAGGTCACATCTGCATCCGCTGAGGTCACATCTGAATTTGATGTGGCCACACCTTTCCCCACCCATACCCTACATAAGGGCTAGCCCAGGCCCAGACTCTCCCTTTTTCTCTCTCTGTTCGTTTCTAGCTCTTGCTGCTCTTTTCTTGCTCTCTTGCTCTCTCTCTTTCCCAGCCACGTGGAGTGCCAACCTTGCCTGGTCCCAGCAGGTCTACCCCTTACCTGAATACCATGTGAGTGCTACTGTTCTTACCCCTCTCTCTGCTCTTTTCTCTCTCTTTCCTCTCTTCCCAGCTCTCTCTCATTCCCAGGCCTTTCCCAGCCACGTGGAGTGCCACCCTTGCCTGGTCCAAGCAGGTCTACTGAATAAACCTACCCCTTACCTGAATACCACGTGCGTGCTGGTGCTGTTCTTACTCGGCTACCTCTTTTTAAAAACCTAACACTTACCTCCAATAAACCACCAGAAAACCGAAGTGGTGCTGTGGCTCAAGCAGTAGAGTAGTCACCTTGAGCTGAAGAGCTGAGGGACAGCGCCCAGGCCCAGAGTTCAAGCCTCATGATCAACAACAACAAAAAACAAATGCTACTTGTTGAGTTATGAATTAATATCTGTGTCACACACAATTGAGACCAGGAACTAGGTCTACTTCATAAAAATGAAAAGTTGTAATTGTTGTTCTTCAAATAAATTAACAATTTAGCAATGAACAGTCTAATTAATAGACATGAGTATTCACATAACCTGTGTTCTACTAACCCAGTTATCTGAATAACTTCAATATGTAATTAAGTTTCACTGATGTTGATTAAAAGTCAAGAGGTACCCGGCATTGGTGGCTCACACCTGTCATCCTAGCTACTCAGGAGGCTGAGATCTGAGGATCACAGTTTGAAGCCAACCCAGGCAGGAAAGTCCGTGAGACTCATCTCCAATTAACTACCAGAAAACCAGAAGTGGTGCTGTGGCTCACAGTGGTAGAGTGGTAGAGTGCTAGCCATGAGCAAAAGAGCTTAGGGACAGTACCCAGGCCCTGAGTTCAAGCCCCACAACTGACAAAAAAAAAAAAAAGAAAAGAAAATTCAGAGATGCTCCTTGTGAGCTTCAGTGATCGTGCTCTTCCATCAAAACTCACTAATTAAACAATTTAGGCTGAATTTTCCTATATGATGGTAGTTACTGTATTCCTCTTAAGTTATTCAAGCCCTCATCTTTTTTTTTTTTTTTTTTTGGTTGGTCATGGGGCTTGAACTCTGGGCCTGGGCACCGTCCCTCAGCTCTTCAGCCCAAGGCAAGCACTCTACCATTTGAGCCACAGCACCACTTCCAGCTTTTTCTGCTTATGTGGTTTTGAAGAATCGAACCCAGGGCCTCATGCATGCAAGGCAAACACTCTACCACTGAGCTACCTTCCCAGCCCAACATATGATTTTTTTTTTTTTTGGTTGGGCTTGGGACTTGAACTCTGAGCCTGGGCGCTGTCCCTCAGCTCTTCAACTCAAGGTGAGTGCTCTATCACTTGAGCCACAGCGCCACATTCGGTTTTCTGGTGGTTCATTGAAGATAAAAGTCTCATGAACTTTCCTTCCCGGGCTGGCTTTGAACTGTGATCCTCAGATCTCAGCCTCCTGAGTAGCTAGGATGACAGGTGTGAGCCACCAGTGCCTGGCATGTCCACGTGATTTTAGAGGCTCTCCCTCTCTCTCTCTCTCTCTCTCTCTCTCTCTCTCTCTCTCTCTCTCTCTCTCTCTCTCTCTCTCTCTCTCTCAATATGCACTTGTTTTGTTTGGAGTGAACTAACATTGAGTGTGGAGTAGTTTGAGGAGGTCATTTTCTGACAGGACAATGACATTGTTTCCCCAGATCCCTTACTCTGTTTTCCAGTATCCTATCTCTCCATTGAAAATGTGGATTCCTTCTACCCCCTTCCCCATTGTTTTCTATCCACATAACCAAAATGTACCCAACATTGGCCGTTGTCATCATTTCTTCCATAACCAAAACTAATCCTTATAGAATTCATTTACCGGGGGCTGGGAAGGTGGCTCAGTGGTAGAGCGCTTGCCTTGCATGCCTGAGGCCCTGGGTTCAATTCCTCAACACCACATAAACAAAAAGAAAAAAGCCAGAAGTGGTGCTGTGGCTCAAGTGGTAGAGTGCTAACCTTGAGCTGAAGAGCTGAGGGACAGCGCCCAGGCTCAGAGTTCAGGCCCCACGACCAGACCCCCCCCCCAAAAAAAAAAGAATTAATTTACCGGCTGAATCTAAACTTAAAATTTTTTAAGACATAATATTCTCACCATTATAACTGTGTCAACACTGCTCATGATCCTACAACTGGAAGGGTTTTTATTTATTTTTTACTGTTTGCCTTCAGCAAGTCACCAAGACTTGACTATTTTCCCATCAGTATATCTCACCCACAGGAAGAGAAGCTAGATGTAGTTATTTAAGACTTGTTTTCTAGAACCATCTAGTGTTTCGACAGCTTCAGGCCAGCTATTCTCCGGGATAGGTGCCAAGAAGTCTTCTTCACTTCCTTTCGCCGGGTGCTCAGTTTCATCCAGTTCCCCAGTAGCTCAGATCTTCAGACTTCATTCTTTGTTTTGCCCATAGATTCCAGTGTCTTTTTTGTTTTTAGTTATTAGGCTTGAACTCTGGGTCTGGGCGCTGTCCCTCAGCTCTTCAGCTCAAGGCCAGCGCTCTACCAGTTGAACCACAGCGCCACTTCTGGTTTTCTAATAGTTTATTGGAGATAAGAGTCTCACTGACTTTCCTTGCCCGGGCTGGCTTTGAACCTCAGATCCCAGCCTCCTGAGTAGCTAGGATGACAGGCGTGAGTCACCGGCGCCTGGCTTCCAGTGTCTTTAATTAACTTCTCAAAAATGTACCTGACAAATCAACTTTCTGAATTCTCCCACATGGTAAAGTGTGGTTGTTGTCTTCTCACATTTGAATGACAGTGTTATTGGGTGTATAGAACATTCAGTTCATAACTAATTCCCCCCCCCCTAGAAAGTTGACATGATAACCCAGGAAGGCACATACTGAAGATGATTGTTATTTTTTCACGATATGTGCAGGGAATAAGCTCATCTTACTTTTTATGTAATTATCATTGGCGTGCGATACTTGAATTTGAATTCTGTCCAGAGCTTTCTGTTGTGATTCAAATGGAACAGAGGGGGATCCTCTCAAACAATAGTTGTTGTCATGGCAACTGGATAGGTAGGTTCTATTTCACCCATCTGACTCTTACCAGCAGAGAGACTTTGCTACAGGCTTTTCCTTTGAAACTGGAAGATGAACTTATTTCCTGAGAAATTGGTACGGTACATTTTGAGCTCTTCGCTTTAGCACTACAGTTCATTTGTCACTTGTGATTTTTTATTCTGTCATGAAATATGAAAAAAAAAACCCAATTACACTGTTTACTAACAGAGTTACTCTAGAGAGAAGAAACAGCTGAATAGAGCCAGCTTTTTCCTGACAGGTGTCAAAAGAGATGGTAGAAGGAAGGGAAATTGATAAATGGGGTGGGGGAAAGCCCTCAGAATAGACAGTAGAAACCACTTTATTAGAAGTCAGTATGGTAGAAAAAGCTTTTACCTTTACATTCTTCCAACCTTGTGTGCATTCACCATTGGAGTCAACATCTCAATAATCCAACAGAGAAGGACAGTTTAGCATCTAGCTTATTGAGTAGCAAATAGTTTACATGCATGTATGAAAAGAGGACAAATAAAACCTATTAAAATTGTTTTAAGAGTGGAGGGAAGATGGATATGGGTAGTGATAGGGTAAGTCTGATAAGAGGGGGGCTGGGAAGGTAGCTCAGTGGTAGAGTGCTTGCCTTGCATGCATGAGGCCCTGGGTTCGTTCCTCAGCACTATGTAAGCAGAAAAAACTGGAAGTGGCGCTGTGGCTCATGTGGTAGAGCAGGCGGCTTGAGCTGAAGAGCTGAGGGACAACACCCAGGCCCCACGACCAAAAAAAAAAAAAAAAAGACTGATAAGAGGATACACTATGTGCATGTATAGAAATGTCTCAAGAGCTGGGTGCTGGTGGCTCATGCCTATCATCTTAGCTACCAAGGAGGCCAAGATCTGAGGATCACAGTTCAAAGCCAGCCCGGGAAGGAAAGTCCATGAGACTCTTATCTCCAATAAACCACCAGAAAACCTGAAGTGGCTCTGTGGTGCAAGTGTTAGAGCGCTTGCCTTGAGCTCAAGAGCTGAGGGACAGCGCCCAGGGTTCAAGCCCCGTGATCGAACAAAAAAAAAATTCTCAAGATCACAAACTGCACAACTAGGGCTGGGAAGGTGGCTCAGTGGGAGAGTGCTTGCCTTGCATGCATGAGGCCCTGGGTTCGATTCCTCAGCACCACAAAAGGAGAAAAAAAAAGCCGGAAGTGGAGCTGTGGTTCAAGTGATAGAACGCTAGCCTTGAGTTGAAGAGCTGAGGAACAGCACCCAGGCCGAGTTCAGGCCCCATGACTGGACCGTCCAAAAAAAAAAAAAATCACATCACAAACTGCACAACTAATATATGCTAACAAATAAAATAAATCTTTAAAAACACAAATAGGAAGTCCTCCATCAATGTTTATTGAATAAATAAGAAAAAGCCCATGACTTGTGTTTTTTCTTCTATATTATTGATTAAAACCTTATCACTTATTAGCAGAAGAAAATAAGGCTTCATGATTTGGCTACTTTATTAAAATGTCAACTGGACAAGGTAGCCAGATCTTGCTTATTTTGTTTCTCTTTCCCTTTAGATGATGATGATGATGATGATGATGATGTGTGTGTGTGTGTGTGTGTGTGTGTGTGTGTGTGTGTGCTGCAGAAGTTGTCAGCAACAGAAAACAACTCAGCACACTTGAATACCAGGCACAAGACCCAGAGTTCCATCCCTAGCAGTGTTAAAAAAAAAAAAAAAAAGGGAAAGGAAACACCAGTTTCTTTTCAGACTTTTCTTTGCAATAGTTTTAGCTCAATGAGAAGTGTGTAGAAAGTTAGAGACATGGGGGCTGGGAAAGTGCCTCAGTGGTAGAGTGCTCGCCTTGCATGCCTGAGGCCCTGGGTTCGATTCCTCAGCACCTCATAAGCAAAAAGAAAAAAGCTGGAAGTGGCGCTGTGGCTCAAGTGGTAGAGTGCTTGCCTTGAGCTGAAGAGCTGAGGGACAGAGTTCAGCCCCACGAACAGTCCAAAAAAAAAAAAAGAAAGAAAGTTAGAGACATGGAAGGAAGTGCTAGGTGTTTAGCAGGTAGAAGCTGTGAGGCCCAGTAGAGAGGAAGATTTCTGAGACTTGAGAGGTGGAATGGGGGCCTAAAGAAAAGGGCGTCTGACAGATGTCTAGAGGACGTTCTCACAGGTGCCATCTAAGATCTTTGGTCTAATCAGAAGAGGTAGATTGCCAGACTAAGGAATGAGATCTAATGGCCCATCAACCTAACGATTGGGCATTCAGAGCAAGGCAAAATGGTTTAGAGTAAGCTTGTGTGAGTTTCCTTGCAGTAAGCTACAACGGTACCATCTTTGAACAGTGCTGCCTCAGACAATGACCCATCTGAGCATAAGATGAAAAATATATATGTTGCTCCTAGAACAAGGAATTTTGATGTGATTTCTTTGTTAATCTAGTCTAGATCTTTCTCTCTGTCTCTGTCTCTCTGTCTCTCTGTCTCTCTGTCTCTGCCTCTGCCTCTCTCTCTCTCTCTCTCTCTCTCTCTCTCTCTCTCTCTCTCTCTCTCTCTCTCTCGGTATGCTAGGAAATCAAGATTTGAGATAGGAAAGAACTGATTCTAAGTTTTGGCCCCAAAACCTGAGCAGAATTGAGGTGACAGATTGTCATCACTCAATCAGCTTTTCCTCCTGCTTCAACATTTATGGAGTTTAGATAGAATTTGGGGTTGAGCTCAGAGACAGAGTAATTGCCTAGCTTGTACAAGGCCCTGGGTTTGATTCCTAGAAACACACACACACACACACACACACACACACACACACACACACACACATTAGATAAGTTTGTTAAAAAAAATGATCATTTCATCATAGCCAGAAACAGTTCTTATCAATACAAGATCTCATACTTTTTCAATAAAAAAGTAATATAAACTGTATTAAAAATCCAGTTCTACCAGGCACCAGTGGCTCACATCTCTAATCCTACCTATTCAGGAGGCTGAGATCTGAGGATCACGGTTCAAAGCCAGCCCAGGCAGGATAGCCCATGAGCCTCTTATCTCCAATGAACCACCAGAAAACCAGAAGTGGTGCTGTGGCTCAAGTGGTAGAACGCTTGCCTTGAGCTGAAGAGCTGAGAGACAGTGCCCAGGTGCCCAGAGCTCAAGCCCATGACCTACAAACAAACAAAATCCAGTTCTAATCCTGGAGATAAAAAATAAAAAACCCACAACCTCAAACTGTGGCCACATGAATTTTCTAATTACTTCCCAGTATTGAAATTGTGGGGAAATGACCTGAGCTGGACCAGTGAATATGACCTGGCTATTACTATTTCTCAGAACTAAGACCTCTCCTGGAAGTATGTCAGATATAAGTGTATAGATGTGCAGGTGACAGACACACCTACAGAAGTCTCCTAGCTATTAAACACTAGGTCGAAATTGCTTCACAGGGGCTGGAAAGGTGGCTCAGTGGTAGAGTGCTTGCCTTGCATGCATGAGGCCCTGGGTTCGATTCCTCAGCACCACATAAACAGAAAAAGCCGGAAGTGGTGCTGTGGCTCAAGTGGTAGAGTGCTAACCTTGAGCTGAAGAGCTGAGGGACAGCACCCAGGCCCAGAGTTCAAGCCCAACTGATCAATAAAAAGGAAAGTAATTGCTTCACAGAGATGTGTATGACTATGGTATTAAACTACTAAATAGCTAAAAGGAAGGTTTATTTATAGTTTCTTATTGGGGGCTTTCTCTTTCAAGACCACCTGTGTAATGCTACTTCTAGTCTAACCTTCCCTGTTACCCAGTCTTATCTAAACTAGGTCCTTATCTCACTTTCTAACCTTTTGCTTTTTTATTTTTCTCTCCAGAC
Organism: Dipodomys merriami; assembly: GCF_024711535.1. Taxonomy (NCBI): domain Eukaryota; kingdom Metazoa; phylum Chordata; class Mammalia; order Rodentia; family Heteromyidae; genus Dipodomys; species Dipodomys merriami. The sequence continues at coordinate 1,631,896 of NW_027206268.1, read as the reverse complement.
AAAAGACAGTGGCATTTGGCTTCTTGTTTCTCTCCAGACTTCCTGGCCACTTGAAAAGGGTGTGCTCCTGCCCAGTGACCAGAAGACCTAGCTCAATACCCAGTGGTGAGAAGACCTAGCTCAGTACCCTGTGATGCTCAGGGTGAGAAGACCTAGATAAGTACTCTGGGAGTCCAGCAGCTGCCCCTGGTACCTGTGAGCTCACACCATGCTCCAAATAGATAGGTTCACAAGAAAGGATGTGTGGTCAAGCGATGCTCACATAACAAAAAGCCTGTCCTTCAGAAACTCTGCATCACTTAAGACATGAGGTATCACCAGAGTTGGCCCTGCTTGTCTGCTCTTGTCCGGCTGTAGTTTAGATGTTCCGATAGACATCTCTCTGCCAGCAGGGCCCGTGACGGATGAGAAGGAACAGTAGCACCACGAGGACACCAGACACCAGGCAAAAGGCAATAGCGAGGATCACCCTTAGAACTGTGGAAAGACAGAGGAAGGCATTCGTGTAAAAATCCATGCATTAAGAAAATCTGAAGAAGCCAGGCGCCAACGGCTCACGCCTGTCATCCTAGCTGCTCAGGAGGCTGAGATCTGAGGATCGCAGTTCAAAGCCAGCCAGCCTGGGCAAGGAAAGGCCTATGAGACTCATCTCCCATAAACCACTCGGAAAACCAGAAGTGGTTTATTGTGGCTCAAGTGGTAGAGCGCTGGCCTTGAGCTGAAATGCTCAGGGACAGCACCCAGGCCCAGAGTTCAAGCCCCATGATCAACAAAAAAAAAAAAAAAAAAAAAAAAAAATTCCCATGGTCCTCTCACAGTACTAACTTTATGCTGCTGCCTTTTTTTTTTTTTTAATGAGTCTCACTGTATAGCTCAGGTTGACCTCAAACTACAGATCCTCCTGCCTCAGCCTTCTGAGTAAATGTTTTGCATTTCTTCCCCTGCAACTAAATTACTGATTATTCTTGTTCACCAGGTCCAAGTAAAATTCTGAGCAATCCACCACAATCAACTGAATTGAAAAGAAATGTAATCTTTCCATTTACTGAGCCTTCTTTTCAGGTAAATACGGTTTAGGAAGGAAATGTTGAGCGTGTGTGGGGCTATTGGAAAGCATTTTTCAGGCTGATCATGTGCTATTGTTAATCTATACCTTTAATGATACATGAACCTCCCCCACCTTCCCTCCTTGGTAGCAGTGGGGTTTTGAACTCAGTTTATTCTAGGCCTTGTAGGATGCCAAGCAGGTTTCAATCACTAGAGTCGTATCCGCAACCTCTATACATATCCTTATGATATGTATAACTTCAGTCTTGAGAAAATATGGGGTAGTTTTAAAGACCAGATACAAAATTACTGTCACGAGCCGGGCACTGGTGGCTCACGCCTGTCATCCTAGCTACTCAGGAGGCTGAGATCTGAGGATCATGGTTCAAAGCCAGCCTGGGCAGTAAAGTCAGTGAGACTCTTTATCTCCAATGAACCACCAGAAAACCAGAAGTGACACTGTGGCTCGAGTGTTAGAGTTCTCACCTTGAGCTGAAGAGCTAAGGGACAGCGCCCAGGCCCAGAGTTCAAGCCCCAGGACTGAGAAAGACAGAGAGAGAGAGAGGAGGTAGAGTGAGAACATGTTTCCATTGGTTTAGGAGATGAAGAGAAAACCTCTCTGATCCCAGTACCTCTCCCAAGTACTTCAGGCACACAGATGAAAAGTCACTGATTTTTGCCTTGTCTTATCATTGTAGTTGGAAGGAAACAGGCAGAGAGATTAGATAATCTGGTTGGGGGCAGGGTGTTATGCAGATAATATATCTGGAGGCTTTTGACAGTCTCTGTATTCAAACACCATCTATCACTAATGACTTCCAAGCTCCAATCTCTGGCCTTAATCTCTCTCCAGATGGAGGCTCCTCCTATCCAGTGTATCTCTGGCAGACAGGACCTACCCCCCCCCTTTCCTTTATCTATAGTATCTTTGCTTTCTGTGGTTCATTTACTCATGTTGGCCTACCGTTTGAAAACATTACATGGAAAATTCTACAAATAAACAATGCATACGTTTTAAATGATGCACAGTTCTGCGCATCCCCCTCCATCTTCCCTCGAACATATAAGTGTAATACTGCTAGCATTCATATAGCATTTGTTGCAGTATGTTCCATTTTTTATTATCATAATTTATAAATTAAACCTATTCAAAGCCAGTGGCTCACGCCTGTCATCCTTGCTACTCAGGAGGCTGAGATCTGAGGATCACGGTTCAAAGCCAGCCCAGGCAGGAAAGTCCAGGAGACTCTGATCTCCAATAAAACCACTCAGAAAGCCAGAAGTGGCCCTGTAGCTCAAGTGGTAGAACGCTCGCCTTGAGCAAAAAGAAGCTCAGGGACAGCACCCAGGCCCTGAGTTCAAGCCCCAGGACTGACAAAGAAAAAAGTTAATAATCATCAAACTTTTAGAGACTTTCTCTCCTCTCTCTCTCTCTCTCTCTTTCTCTCTCTCTCCCTCTCTCTCTCTCCCTTTCCCCCCCCCTCTCTCTCTCTCTTCTTTCCCCCTCCCCCCAGTCCTGGGCCTGAACTCAGGGCCTGGGCATTGTCCCTGAGCTTCTTTTGCTCAAGGCTAGCACTCTACCTCTTGAGCCACAGCACCACTTTCAGCTTTTTCTGTGTATGTGGTACTGAGGAATCAAACCCAGGCGCTTCATGCATGCTAGGCAAGAACTCGCCCGAGCCAGCTTCCCAGCCTGAGCCTTTCTTTCTTTCCCATCCCATATCTGATCTGTCAGAATAGCTTCTTGGTTCTATACCAAAAATCCAATCCGGAAACCACCGACTTCTCCCCGTGTTGGATCACTGTAGTTTGCCAGGACCACAACAATGGCCTCTCCTGATGTGTTCTCTAGCTTCTACTTGGCCTTTGCTTCACACTCTGTTTTAAAGGCAGCAGCTGAATCACCTCAAGTCAACCTGCACCACTCCAGGAGCAAAAGTCAAATAGGCAGTGGGTGATGGTCTCCATCCTATGAGGCTTCAAAACCATCTGCCCCCCCCCCCCATCACTCTCTCTCCTATCATTCTCCCCTTACACTCCCTGGCCACATCGTCCTTCTTACTGGTTTTCAAACAAGCCACATACACTTCCTAAGTACTCTGACGACAGCTGTTAGCATTGCCTGAATGTTCTTCCCGCAGGTCATAGCCTTTATCATCTTTGTGTAAATCTTATCTTCCCCGTGACTATTCAAAACTGTACCCATATTATATTATTATATTCCTCTGACAAGTTGACAATTGTGACCTTTCATCTTCAGAGAATTTTTATTACATTTATTTATTTATTTATTTGTTTATTTATTTTGTGGGTCATGGGTCTTGAACTCTGGGCCTGCGCCCTGTCCCTCAGCTCTTCAGCTCAAGGTGAGCGCTCAACCACATGAGCCACAGCATCACTTCTGGTTTTCTGGTGGTTTATTGGAGATAAGAGTCTCACAGACTTTCCTGCCTGGGCTGGCTTGGAACCACAATCCTCAGATCTCAGCCTCCTGAGTAGCTAGGATGACAGGTGTGAGTCACTAGCACCCGGCTTGCATTTTTTTTTTTCAAATTATCTTCCCACTCTTCTAATTGAATATAAGCTTCAAGGATGCCATGAATTGTGTGTGTGTGTGTATGTGTGTGTGTGTGTGTGTGTTATTGTTGTTGTTATTTGTGGTACTTAGGACATAGTAGGTGCTAATAAATATGTGTAGAAAAATTAGCAATCTGGAACTCCTAGGTTGCCAACTTACTCCAGAGTTTTTTCTATGATGCCAGATGCTTCTTTGTGTCACAAGAAGGCAAATATTAATTCAGTTAGAGCCCAGAGGATGGTATCATTGGTCTTGCATATGTCATTAGGAGGTTAAATAGGATTGAAGAAGGAGCTGTGGGAGAGTCAGACAACTGATACTGAAATGGAGGTGTATCACACAGGCCAGTTGGAACATGGGAAAAGGTACATTCAGGGGATTTAGGCCGAGTTGTTTTCATTTCTAGTTTCCATGGGGGTGGGGCAGGTAATAAGTGGATGTGGTGAGTTACTATTATGCCATGGAGGTGTCACAGCCCATTCTTTTTTAAAACAAAACAAAACAAAAAATCTCTGGAAAAGAGAAGATGGTAGAGATGTGTTAGGCTTGGTAGGGAGTGATGGAAATATCTTTGATAAGATACAGAGGGCACCAGGCAGGGGCTCACGCCTGTCATCTAGCTACTCAGGAGGCTGAGATCTGAGGATAGAGGTTTGAAGCCAGCCCAGGCAGGAAAGTCCATGAGACTCTTATCTCCAATAAACCACCAGAAAACTGGAAGTGGCGCTGTGGCTCAAGTGGTAGAGCGCTCGGCTTGAGCTGAAGAGCTGAGGGACAGCGCCCAGGCCCAGAGTTCAAGCCCCAGGGCCGACCAAAAAAAAAAAGAATTCTCTGCTTAGATGTGGCAGTAAGGGTTGTAGATTTAGACGGCCAAGGCCTGGACAGATCGCTCATGCTGAGCATGGATTGAGGAGAGCAAGCACAGGATATGAAACAGGATGAAGGGGTGTTAGAAGGTTTCTTTCCAAGAGAAACTGGCTACAGAGTCTGAGAACAAAAAAAGAAAGTTCAGGGGCTGGGAAGGTGGCTCAGTGGTAGAATGCTTGCCTCCCATGCATGAGGCCCTGGGGTCGATTCCTCAGCACCACATAAGCAGAAAAAAAAGCCAGAAGTGGTGCTGTGGTGCAAGTGGTAGAGCGCTGGCCTTGAGCTGAAGAGCTGAGCTGAGGGACAGTACCCAGGCCCTGAATTCAGGCCTGTTCACTCTGTCTGTCGGTCTCTCTCTCTCTTTCTCTCTCACATTCTCATGTGCACACGCCCACACACATACACACACATTTTTACTTATCCTTATCAGAATAAAGAAGATGAAATGGAATCTGAAGTTTGGGAACAATAAATAGGCCTTCTTATATAGACTAGGAAAAGAATCCAATGAGGATGGATGGATAGATAGAGATAGAGATAGATTGTGTGTGTGTGTGTGTGTGTGTGTGTGTGTGTGTGTGTGTGTGTGTGTGTGTGTGTGTGTGTGTGAGTGAGATGAGGCCTGAACTCAAGGCTTAGAGGCTCCTGAGCTTTTGTGCTCAAGTCTAGAGCCACACAGCCCCACTTCTGGTTTTTGCAGGGGGGGGGGGAGTGGGAGGAGGGTAGTTCATTGAAGATAAGAGTCTCACAGACTCTTCCACCCCAGCTGGCTTCAAACCACCATCTTCGATCTCAGCCTGTCCTGAGTAGCTAGGATGACAGGTGTGAACCACCAGCACCCAGCTCATGAGGGTCAATGTAATCAAGCCATGCGGAAAGACCTAGAATCAGAATGTCAACACTTACAGCTAGAAATGGTGGCAGGAGGCTCAGACTCTTGGTTGCTTTCAGCTTGACTTGTCAGAGATCACAATGGGAAAAAAAAAATCTCAAGCCAGGGCTCCATCTCGTATTGGGTACTGGGGTGATGGGCAGGGCAGAGGCCAGGTCATGACTGAATGCACATCAGAGTTGCCTCCACCAAGGGCAGAAGTGGGAGTGAGATGTGGATTGAGACACACTAGCATTCATTCCAAGATCTTGAACAAAGCGGCATGGCCTGGCAAACTAAAAACCAAAGACAATGGCAAGAAGGCATTGCCGAAGGTACTTTACCCAGATGTCTTCATCTTTTGAGGGAGGAAAGTTGTAGGAAGGAATATTATTGAGTGTATGGGAGTGTGTGTGTGTGTGTTGCTAGGATTGATCCCGGAGCCTTGTACTTGGTAGGCAAGTGATCTACCACTAAGCTACATTCCCAGAACAAAAATGGCGGGGGGTGGGGGGAATACCAGCGTTACTTACGCTGAAAGTAAATGTCAAGTAACACACATTCTGGCACATACATATGTAAATATAGCTAGTTATTGGGTCTGTACAAGGCCCTCTGTTTTGAAACTGTGCAGTAGAGCGCTCGACTTGAGCTGAAGAACTGAGGGACAGCGCCCAGGCCCAGAGTTCAAGACCCACAACTGACCAAAAAAAAAGGTAGAAGTGGAGCTGTGGCTTGAGTGGTAGAGTAATGCTAGGCTTGAGTGAAAAAGCTAAGGGATAGTGTCCAGGCCTCCCCCCCGCCCCCACACACATACACACATACACACATACACAGCTCACAATTAACTCTTGGGCATGTGGGTCTGGACTGCAGTTTCTCACAAAGATAATGGAGAGGGAGACGATTGTCTTGGAACTTCTCACTAGTCAATCTGTCCCTCATGAAATATTGAGGTAGGAGTGGGAGACAACTCAGGAAGAAAGTCTGGTTAGTAAGACTTTGAAATTAAAGAAGCTTTGGTTTTGTTTTTTAAATAATTTATTGTTTTCAAGACACATAGTATAGAATTTACACTTGTCATGGATTTTCTAGCCGAGACTCTGGTTAATTGATAATGATCTGGTGACTGGGTAGAATTTCTTGGGTGGAAATGAATTCGGGACACATCATATATTTAATGCTTTTGCCTCAGTTCCTGTATTGGTTTTCTGCAAACACTGTAGGTATCCTGTATTCCACACATGTGTAAGTGTGAGTGTGTGTGTGTGTGTGTGTGTGTATGTGTGTGTGTGCCAGTCCTGGGGCTTGAACTCAGGGCCTGGGCACTGTCCTTGAGCTTTTTTTCCCTCAAGCCTAGCACTCTACCACTTGAGCCACAGCGCCACTTCCAGTTTTCTGGTGGTTCATTGGAGATAAGAGTCTCATGGACTTTGCTGCCCAGGCTGGCATTGAACCATGATCCTCAGATCTCAGCCTCCTGAGTAGCTAGGATGACAGGCGTGAGCCACCAATACCTACTGTATTCTACTTAAATAATAATAATATTACATTTCTCAAGTCGGAGATATTTCTCAAATGTATCTGGGCCTCTTGGAGTTTTATTTTCTAACTGGGGGCCTTCATAAGAAATCACTCGGCCCCAACTTCCATGCTTCTACTCGCTCTGTAGTATCCAAGGCGAAGTTCCCAGTGCGACAGTCACTTCCCAACACTGAGTGACAATCCGCCTTCAGGCGATTTTCACCTGCTGCCTCCCGCATCTCTACGTAGACAGTACGGAACAGGTCCAGTCTCTTTCCCTTAAAGAAGTTCAAATGAAGAACTCATGGCCTTGTAGCCTAGGCTTTTAAACGTCCTCTGAGCTAAAACCAGTGATGGGCTGGTAAGCTGAGTCTAAACATCAACAATGCTTGATTTGTACCATTTAGATGTGGACTTGCTGATACTGGTACGTGTGTGCTCTGTGTGTGTGTGTGTGTGTGTGTGTGTGTGTGTGTGTGTGCTCTGTGTGTGTGTGTGTGCTCTGTGTGTGTGTGCTCTGTGTGTGTGTGTGTGTGTGTGTGTGTGAGAGAGAGAGAGAGAGAGAGAGAGAGAGAGAAAGAGAGAGAGAGAGAGAATATTGGGGCTTAACTCAGGGCGAGAGAGAGAGAGAGAGAGAGAGAGAAAGAGAGAGAGAGAGAGAATATTGGGGCTTAACTCAGGGCCTCTTGCTCTTAGTTGACTTTTTGCTTGAGCACTTGAGCCACACCTCCACTTTTGGCTTTTTTTGGCTAGTTAACTGGAGACAATGAGTCTCATGGACTTTCCTACCCAGGCTGGCTTCAAATCACGATCCTCTGAACTCAGCTTCCTTAGTAGCTAGGATACAGGTATGAGCCACCAGTGCCTTGGCTGACATTTTGTTTTGAGAAAAAAGACTTCTGTAAAGCCACTATGAGTAGATTTAGCAAGAGGAGGTAAATCATGGGGGGACAAAGGAGAGAATGGAGTAAATATGACTCCCAGGTGATGTGGTATTGATGCTAATCAAGTTATAAAGGGGCTGGGAAGGTGGCTCAGTGGTAGAATGCTTGCCTGGCATGCATGAGGCCCTGGGTTCGATTCCTCAGCACCCCATAAGCAGAAAAAGCCAGCAGTGGCACTGTGGCTCAAGTGGTAGAGCGCTCACCTTGAGCTGAAGAGCTGAGGGACAGTGCCCAGGCCCAGAGTTCAGGCCCCATGACCAACAACAAACAACAACAAAAAGACATAAAGAGTAGGTTCAGGGAGGAAAGGTAACTTAAGTACACATGAATTAAACAAATATTTGTGGTGTACCATCTGACAGCTGGCTTAGGCTCTCCGAGGTATGGGGGAATAGCTTTTTATAGAACTGATTATGTTATCTTACCAGAAACGGCCCCTTGAATGCAACCTGCAGGGATTGCTTTGAAGCTTGATTTTCTGCTTAGTCATTCCCTCCACCCCATTCCCAGTTTCAAGTCACTGGGACATGGGATAAGGTAGTACACACACCCTTAGGAACACTTGTCCGGCTGGAGTTTGCACAGGGGCACTATTTTCTGTTACAGAAAGCCTTTGCAGAATGTCCCGCCTTCCTTCCTCCCTTCCAAATCCGGGTAACTCTTGTTCCCATAGCAACCAGAGTAATAAGAAGCAGAAAAATTAGCCATCTGAAGCTTAGCTTTGATGTCAGGGAATGAAGTCTGGATTTTAAAATGGGCATTTAAGCTGGTCAAATCAATTTAAGTTCAGATATTCCTTCCTGATACATTAGAACAAAGACCCCTATCTATATCTATATATGTATATATCCCTATATATACATATTATATATATATATATATATTTTTTAAAGAGCACTCCTGCAATCCACCTGCAGGAATTTTATTCCAATTAAATAGAAACACACACACTCTTCTCAGAAGTTGTTATTTACATTCGGCCCACTGCTACAGCAAGATTACAAGCAGCCCCAATGACAAACATCGTAAACGGGAAAGAGAACCCCAGGAAGCGACCTTATCATTCAGTCCATGTCTTGTGTCGGTCAGTCTTCTGGTGACTAACCAGGAGAGAGGGTTTTGCGCTAGATTCAGGCATCCACTGGAAACTGTCTCAGCGTTATCCGTAATTGGAAATAATAGCCCGGTTTCTCTAGATGGGTTCACCTGGCTGGGTAGCAAGATCTGCCGTGTTATCGGAACACTGAGTTCTTCTTACACAGTGAGCAGTTTCAGCAGACCTGTGAGTTTTGATTAGGGGTTTCTGAATTCACCAGAATCAAAGCCTTTTTTGTCCTCTGAACAGATCTCACATCCTCCACCCTCAACATTCCCACAGGTTTCCACCTAAGCATGTCTTGCAATGCTAATTTCCTTCCAGTGTGGGGCCTGCGGTGGTTGTGGTGGTGGTATGTGGCATGATGTCCTCTCTTGAATGGATTTTTTAGAATCCAGAATATCTCCTGGCATTGGAACTTCAAGAGATGCCTTGTCTACCTCTCTCCACTAGTTTAATCCTTCCTTTCAGATTGTATCTATTTACTGCGATGCCTGTGTTTCAAGAGCTGCTGTGTGTAAGTCTGACGCACAGCAAAGCTCTCTGGGAAACTCCATTTTGGGTTCCTCCAAAGGTACACACAAAGGACACCACTGAAAGGCTCTCTCTCTCTCTCTCTCTCTCTCTCTCTCTCTCTCTCTCTCTCTCTTCTCCCTCCCTCCTCCCTCCCTCCATCTCTCTCTCTCTCTTCAAGTTGTGCTTACCTGGAATGTGCCAACACAAATGTCAAACCCAAGAACCAGGTTCCCAGGGCAGAAAACTCCTCTGTATCTTACCTGTTTGCTTTTCCTTCAGACAAGGCAAGGGCTGATAGACAGGTTGACCCTTTTGCTATTGAGCTTTGGATTACAAAAGTTCACTGCAGTCTCTCACCTAACCTTGTGGGTGTTGCCTGAAATCTGCTCCTCTTCAACCTCTACCAGCCTAGCCTCATCTCAATCTCATTCAAGCAACTCCCCGCCCCCCCCCCCCAGGCCTTAAACAATAGAATCCTGTGTGACCAATCACCTAGCTCACGGCAGGAACCATGAACTTTGCCCTTAGCCTTGATTCTATGTGGGTACTGATAACTGTTTTTACATTAACAGTGACCACGCAAACCCAGGCTGAGGTTTATGACAGGTAGAGGCAGGGGCTAAAGAGAGAAGTAGGAATCGCTTATAATTTGAGGGGTGGGGAGGTCCCTGAAATATATGATCGTCACCCCCCCCCCACCAAACCCATCTTCTAAGCTGAGGATCGGGGCCAAAGTATGTACTCAACCCCTTCGGTCTTCAGTACCTTGGTGGTTGCTTGTGGTCATACACTCTGTGGACCAGTCTTGGGGAATCACAGGCGCGAGCAGCTCTACAAACTTCTCCAGGGGACAGCTGTGGGTGCAGCCGGGCAGCGTGAGGGGGTAGGGCTCATGGTGCGTCTCATTCCGGTAATACATCTCCACGAAGTACTCTCTGCCAAGGGGGAGGCGGAGGAGAGGGGAGCTTGTGAATGCCGTGGTGTCAGATCGACTCCTACCTGGGCTGTGTCACGTGTCCATGGAAGGAGCGGTGGGATCAAACAGAGATTGTGGACAATTTAGCTGGGAGATTTAGGGAGACTGAGGCAGGTAGGATAGAGCTGGTGGGGGAGATTTGTGAGGGACATTGCAGGTGGGGACAGAGGCCCTTGATCAGAGAAGAAACTGAAATAAGATGGTTGGTAAGACTGGTTGGATGTGACTTTGATGAGTCTAAAAAAAAAAAAAAAAGCATATGAGGCTGGATGCTGGTGGCTCATGCCTGTCATCCTAGCTACTCAGGAGGCTGAGATCTGAGGATTGCAGTTCAAAGCCCGCCCGAGCAGGAAGGTCTATGAGACTCTTATCTCCATAAAACACCAGAAAAGAAGTGGCGCTGTGGCTCAAGTGGTAGAGCACTTGCCTTGAGCTAGGGACAGTGCCCAGGCCCAGAGTTCAAGCCCCACAACCAACAACAGCAACAAAAAAACATGTTAATTGTAGAGGAGGATTCCTCATGACATATATAGTATCTCCTGATCAAACTCATCACCTCTATCATTCTCTCTCTCTTTTTTTTTTCGATTGTGGGGCCTGAACTCTGACCAGTGCTCTACCACTTGAGCCTCAGCCCCACTTCTGGCTTTTTTTTTGCTTATGTGGTGCTGAGAAGTCAAACCGAGGGCCTCATGCATGTAAGGCAAACATTCTCCGACTGAGCCACCTTCCCAGCCCAACCTCTATCATTCTCATTCAGCCCTTCTCCCTCTCTAAAACAATTTCAACGGCTTGCATCGTTTTCATATATGAAAATAAAAATAGCACAATTTGCATATTTAATACACATCAACTTGCATATTCAATACAGTAATACATATTATTAAGCATATGTAAATAAACACCTTTGGCCATAGGTATCCTTCTTCACTCTCTCCATTTGCCTTCCTCCTTCCCTCGGATACCCATTCCCCACCACAAAGTCTGCTTTACTTTCTGCCATTAACATTTTAGTTTGTAATAATTGTACTAAGGCCTCTCACCATAGTATTTTAGAAGTGCATATGTTATAGATTAACTCAAATAAACCTATTGCTTCCTTTTCCTCTTATCTCCCCGTTGAGCCACGATGTTCTTTAAGATTCCTTATACACTTCTTCATACCCGCTTGCAATGTCTTTTGACAATATTTCCTCTCCATCATTACCAAAATGGAACCAAGAGGCTATGAACCACTTGGACAGACCCATAAAAGCAATGACTGAAGCAGTAATTATGTCCCAAACAAACAAACAAACAAAAGCCCAGGACTGAATGGATTTGTTGCTAAACTCTTATCAGTCTTTTGAAGAAAAAAAAAAATATAAGTATCTCCCAGATTCTTTCATGAAATAGAAAGGGAAAGAATGCTACCAAACTCATCCTATAAAGTCCGTATTATAATTGTTCCAAGAATCAGGCAGAGACAGAGAACATGAAAGAATGTTGGATGCCAAAATTGGTGGGGGTATATCACGAGACACTTGATGCACTATTGCTCATTCCTGATGTGTTCACACCTAGAGACTACCATGTTCTGGGAGCCACTTAGTTGGGAGTAAATTGGGGCACTAGACAACTTTTGACTTTTTTTTTTGTCGATGGTGGGACTTGAACTCCGGACCTAGGTGCTGTCCCTCAGCTCTTCAGCTCAAGGCGAGCGCTCTACCACTTGAGCCACAGTGCCAGTTCTGGTTTTCTGGTGGTTTATTGGTGATCAGAGTCTCACAGACTTTCCTTGCCTAGGCTGGCTTTGAACAGCGATCCTCAGATCTCAGCCTCTTGAGTAGCTAGGATGGCAGGCGTGAGCCATCGGCACCCGGCATCAATTTTTTTAAATTTTTTTTTTTTTAATCACGGAGAATGCTTTCTTCACACCTTTTCCTCTATAGTACTCAGATGAGGTGACTTACGCATCCAAAAGCCCCATAAAGGACTTCAATGAAGACAAAGAAGAAAGGGGCAAAGATCCTGTTACTGTCCTTCTTCCATCTGAGTATAAAATTGAAGACAGACAGACAGACAGACAGACAGACAGATGCAAAAACCCCTGAAGCCAACCAGCATGCTCTGGTGAGCCGCTTACCCCTTCTCCTGGTACAATTCCATCAAGTGGCAGGCAGCATAGGGAGGAAGGATGCCGTTGTAGACATCTAGTGCCATCTGTAGGCCACTGACAGTAGTGTCATGCTACGGGGATTCCAAAGGGAAATCATGTGTCAAAGGTCACCTCTGGCTCATACTGGATGCAGTACACCCCCTCCCCCCAGACCTTCAAGTAAATTCCCAATGGCTTAATAAGTAAGGGAGGGTAGTGTTGCTTGAGCAACACTAATGTGTGCTACACAGATCTGTATATTTCCAGGTGATGAAGTTACAGAACCCAGTTAACTGAATGTCATTTAACCCTACATAGAATGAACTTGAATCGAGTCTTCTGAATTTAACTCTCCTGCCTTATCTCAGTAGGGTGAATCTCTGTCTTTGCTGATTTTTATTGTTTTTCATTAAAGTTTTAAGGTGATTTGGAACACATTAGTGCTAAATTATATTTTTCTGAAGATTAAGATCATTTAAAAAATTTTTGGTGGGAGGAGGGAAGTACAGTATTGAGGTTTGAGCTCAGGGATTTGTGTTAGTACTCCACCATTGAAACCACACATCTCCTCCCCCCCAACTCCGGCCTCTTTTTGCTTCTAGTTTAGTTTTCAGGTACTGTCTCTGCTTTTTGGCCTACGTCCAGTTTTGGACATAGCCCTCCTTATCTTCAACTGCTGTATAGCTGGGATTACAGAGGTATGCTGCCACTCTCAGCTTAGGTTTTAAAGTCCTGTAAGAGCGTAGGAGGGCCGTACATGTTTAGGGAAGTTTAGATAGAAGGAACTAGAGAGTGTAGCATAATTCATATAAATAAAGTGTTTGCCTGACAATGGACAGAAGCCAGGGGGTGGGGGTGGGTTTTCAGTTCCTCTTTGGACACAAGTGAGCTATCTAATTGTAGCTAAGACTCGTCGCCCACGTCTTATATAAAATAGGGCCAACATTCGGCTGCCTAAACCATGTGGCAATGTACATATAATGCAAAAGAACGTGAACCAGTTTGAGAAGAAAAAGGACAAAGAAGAAGCTGGGTGTTGACAGCTCACACCTGTCATCCTAGCAACTCAGGAGACTGAGATCTGAGGATCATGGTTCAAAGCCAGCCCAGTCAGGAAAAGTCCATGAGACTCTCATCTCCATTTAACCACCAAAATAAATAAATAAACAGAAGCTGCAAGTGGCACTGAGGGTCAAGTGGTAGAGTGCTAGCCTTGAGCACAAAAGCTCCAGGACAGCACCCAGGCCCTGAGGCTCAAAACCCAGGACCAGCCCCCCCACACACTGAATTGAGGGGGTGTTGCCCTCCTAAAGACTATGGGCTTGAACAAATGGATGCTTGAACAGATGAAAACAAGCCATACTTACCGCAGAATACATAACAAGTTTCCTGTATTTTTCTGTCTGAGTTGCACTCTTCAGGTGCTTGAGGATCTCCTTGACCAGGACACCTGGAAGGAGGTAGATAAAACCAGGGAGCTGAACCAATCAGAAATATATATATATTTGTCCATTGTGGGGTTTGAACTCTGGGCCTGGGCGTTGTCTCTCAGCTCTTCAGCTTCAGGCAAGAGCACTCTACCACTTGAGCCATAGCACCACTTCTGGCTTTTTCTGTATATATGGTATATACAGAATCAAACCCAGGACTTCATGCATGCTAGGCAAACATTCTACCACCAAGCCACCTTCCCAGCCCCCCAGCATCAGTTTTAATAGCTATGTTAATTATATTTGGACCCGATTCCCATTTGGTGTCATGATCTGTCCAGTCAGCTAGCCTTGTAGGGCTCAGGCTCTAGCTGTAACCTGCCTGGTTCTGGACTCTTTATTCTATTCCACTTAGGCTGATTGTGAGGACTGAGCATCTTCCTGCCCGTATCTGCCAGTGTGATGAAAAGGTGTCATGTGCTACCACGTGTCCCAAGTGTGCTGGGTGCCAGCAGCCCATGCTTTTAATCCTAGCTACTCAGGAGGCTGAGATCTGACAGTTCTTAGTTTGGAGGCAGCCTGAACAGACGCATGCAGAGACTCCTATCTCAAGTTAGCCACCAAAAAGCCAGAAGTAAAGGTATAGCTTGAGTGGTAGAGAGCCAGTCATGAGCAAAACAACAACAACAACAACAATCCAAAAGAATAGAAGGCCCTGAGGTCAAGCCTCAGGACTGGCACACACATGCGTGCACACAAAGGGGCCAAGTTAAAGGAGAACATCATTGATTAAAAATCTTCACACTGGGCTGGGAAGGTGGCTCAGTGGTAGAGCGCTTGCCTTGCATGCATGAGGACCTGGGTTTGATTCCTCAGCACCACATAAGCAAAAAGAAAAAAAAAAGCCAGAAGTAGTGCTGTGGCTCAAGTGGTAGAGCGCTAGCCTTGAGCTGAAGAGCTGAGGGACAGCGCCCAGGCCCAGAGTTCAGGCCCCACAACCGGACCCCTCCCCCCCCCCCAAAAAAATCTCCACACTGCCAGGCACCGGCGGCTCATGCCTGTCATCCTAGCTACTCAGGAGGCTGAGATCTGAGGATCGTGGTTCAAAGCTAGCTTGGGCAAGAAAGTCCCTGAGACTCTTATCTCTAATGAACTCCCAGAAAACCAGAAATGGTGCTGTAGCTCAAGTGGTAGAGTGTTAGCTTGAGCTGAAGAGCTGAGGGACAGCTCCTAGGCCCAGAGTTCAAGCCCTACAACTGACCAAAAAAAAAAAAACCAACTCAACACTAGTGGAAACATTTGTCATAAGCTTGCCAATTGAAATACATGCTAAATTGTGGTGCATAATTAACCTACAAAATATGTTCTGCTAGCTTGAATAATGACCACCAGCGAGGGTTTCAGGAAAGGAAACTACTTTGGCCAAACCAGCCACTTGGAAATTCACTCTGTAATCTTTCAGACACAGTGGCTTCATTTTCCTGGGGCTCAGACCCCTCGCCTGAATTCTAGGGTAGGCAGTGATGTTCATATGGAAGAGAAGGAAATGCTCACTCAGCTCTGAGCCAGCATGGGGAAGACCAAGGCCCAGAGGAGATAAAAGAATGATTATAGTAACACAGCAATGGTTGACTTGTGTGCTGTACTAGATGCTGCGTTCTTTAAGCCTCTTCTTTAGAATACACATAGTGGCTGGGAAGGTGGCTCAGTGGTAGAGTGCTTGCCTTACATGCACAGAAAAACCCTGAAGTGGTACTGAGGCTCAAGGGGTAGAGTGCTAGCCTTGATCCAAAGAAGCTCAGGCTCAGTCCCCAGGCCCTGAGTTCAAGCATGTCTTAGATTATTCACTAGGATTCAGAACCTGATCATCCAACCACAAAACCAAATACTACTCTCCTCATGTGCACACACACACACACAAACACACACACAAGCATGTCATACATATATATTAGTCATGCATTTGTGACTCACACCTGTAATCCTAGCTACTTAGGAGGCTAAGATCTGGGGGAAATCACAGTTCCAACTCATCCTAGGCAGAAGAAAGTCAGCAGGACCCCCAAAATAGACAGCCAAAGACCAAAGACTAGACTGGATGCATGGCTCAAGTGATAGAGCACCAGCTGAAAAAGAAAGCTGAGCGAGCTTCAAATACTGGGTGTTGCCAAAAAGAAAAAGGAAATACTTACCTCCCTGGAGTCTCGATTTCTCTTTCTGCTTGTGAATTCCATAGAGAGACAGGAGAGATAATTCTGATAATTCTTTCAGCTTAGTCATGGTATCCTCCGTGGCCCAGGAGGGTAACGTAAAATTGTGGACACCCTGCAGCAGAGGGGAAAAAAAAAGTGTGTGTGTGTGTGTAAAAAGAAGTAAAAAGCACAACAAAAGAAATCAATGAAAGACTTGTGGGAAGATACCTCAAGAATCTGAGAGTAGAGTTCAGTGAGAGACTGAACTCTTAGCATGCTTCAGGCCCTGGGTTTAATACCTATGGCAAGCAAGACCAACAATCCCCAAGCCAAACTCTGCAGTCAGGAAGAAAGGGAATCTGAGTGCCAGTGGCTCATGCCTGTCATCCTAGTTACTCAAGGAGGCTGAGATCTGAGAATCGAGGTTCAAAGCCAGCCTGGGCAGAAATATCCATGAGACTCTTTTTTTTTTTTTTTTTTTTTTTTTGTCGGTCGTGGGGCTTGAACTCTGGGCCTGGGCACTGTCCCTCAGCTCTTCAGCTCAAGGCGAGCGCTCTACCACTTGAGCTACAGCGCCACTTCCAGTTTTCTGGTGGTTTATTGGAGATAGGAGTCTCACAGTCTCTCCTGCCCGGGCTGGCTTTGAACCGCAATCCTCAGATCTCAGCCTCCTGAGTAGCTAGGATTACAGGCGTGAGCCACCAGCGCCTGGCTTCCATGAGACTCTTATCTCTAGTTAACCACCAAAAAAAAAAACAAAACAAAAAAAAAAAAACAACCAGAAGCAGAGATGTGTCTCACATAATAAGAGTGCTAGCCTTGAGCAAAAAGGCTAAGGGATTATGTCCTGAATTCAAGCCCCAACACAAAAGGGAAGGAAAAAAAATCCAAAGTGGGTACAAAGCAGCTGGGTGGTCAGAAACTTGCCCTAAGGATTTAGTGAATTGGCTGGAAAGAGAGAACTAGCAATGACTCCTTTAGCCAGGAGATGGAGTCTGTTGAATGGAAATTACCTTGTAGTCCTAAGAGAAACAGCAGTCATTTATCCAACAGATCCTTTCAAATACGTCATGTCACACAGCAAAGGTCTTTCCTGCTCCCACACTTTTGACGACTTGTCTTACAGTTGGCTGGTTTATTTCTATAGCTCTAGTTCTAGAAATTGGGCAATTTACTTCTCTGTATAATGTTGTATAGCATTTGCTCTCTGCCTGTCTCTGTCTGCTTTTGTGTCTGCCTGTCTGTCTTTCTCTTTCATTAACATTTTCAGCCAGGCCCCACAGGCTCACACCTGTAATCCTAACTACTCAAGAGGTTGAGATTGGAAGATCAAGGTTCAAAACCAGGCCAGGCAGGAAAAGTCCATGAGACTTTGATCTCCCAATTAATCAGAAATAAAAAGGAAGTAGAGTTGTGGTTGAAGTGCTAGAGCATCAGCCTTCAGCACAAAAGTACCTCTACCTTAAATTCAAGCCCCAGTACTAGCACAATTAAACAAACAAACAAACAAACAAAAAACCCTCATGATCGGGGCTCAAGTCCCTTCCTTCCTTCCTTCCTTCCTTCCTTCCTTCCTTCCTTCCTTCTTTTCTTTCTTTCTTTTTTGTTAATTGTGGGCCTGAACTCTGGGCCTGGGCGCTGTCCCTCAGCTCTTCAGCTCAAGGCTAGCACTCTACCACTAGAGCCACCGCCCCCACTTCTGGCTTTTTCTGCTTATGTAGTGCTGAGGAATTGAACCCAGGGCCTCATGCATGCAAGGCAAGCACACAGCATTTTCAATCTCTGCCAAATAATGAATGACAATGTATGGGGGAAAAGGGCAGCTTTTGTTTACCGTTCTCTAAAAGGATGAAAATGTCAACAGAGGAGAAAAGTCAACATTTTCAAGATGAGAATTATAGTTCTCCATCCAAAGAAGTATAGGCAAACGGGCATGTATCATTACATCAGCTGGCAAATTAACCATGGTTTCCTTGCTTCTTTCTTTTCTCTTTTTTTTTTACCTCACAATATAAAGGGTCGTAGACTTTGCTCCAAATCCCAAAGAGGTCTCGTCCGTGGAATCCTGACAGCGATGGCAAAGTTTCGATAAAGTCCTAGCCAAAAAAAAAAAAAAAAAAAAGACACTCACAACACCAGTTTCTGGTCTTTTCACGTGTTTGGATTCATCCTAGAAATCTGCAGATAGTAACCTCAACAGGGCCCTGATGTCTCCTGTCTGGTAAGTATGGAGAAACAGCCGACAGACACTGACTTCCTATCCCTCTCGACCATGTGAGACACCCTACCAATTCCAACCCCCTTGCCCTTTTTTTGTGCATTGGTTAATATCAAGATCACATTTTGTTTTATGCCCAGGCCAGCCTGGGTTGTGAGTCTTCCCCATTGAACTTCTCCCCTCGCTGGGATAAAAGGTAGGTAGGCCATTATGCCCAGACATTAGACGAGATGGAGTCTAGCCAACCGTGATCTCCCTCTCTACCTAGCTACAATTACAGGCTTCAGCCACCACCACGCCTGGCTTGCGCTTGGATCATTCTTGGGTTGCTGAGACCCGTGCTTAGTTATCTGACTGATGAGATCATCAGTGATTTCTGGGGTCTTTTGGAAGGATAGAATTTGTCTGCTGCATATATACATATACATATATATATATTTTCCCCCAGAAAAGTAGTTGTGCTAGTTCTAACCTTGACAGGTTTCCATAAAATTCCTTGCTTTATAATAATGGTTAAAGACCCCCTTCCCCTCAAAAAAAAAAAAAAAAAAAAAAAAAAAAAAAAACCCACAAGAGCTCTAAACATTTCAAGTGGATTTTTTATTTTTTGCTAGTCCTGGGGCTTGAACTCAGGGCCTGGGCACTGTCTCTGAGCTTCTTTTGGCTTAAGGTTAGCACGCTACCACTTAAGCCATGGCACCACTTCTGGCTTTTTCTGTGTATGTAGTACTGAGGAATTGAACCCAGGGCTTCATGCAGGTGAGGCAAGCACTCTACCACTAAGCCACCTTCCCAGCCCTCCATGAGATTTTTTTTAAAAACTCTAATTAACCAGCAAAGCTTCCAAAGTAGAGCCATGGCTCTAATGATAGAGTGCCAGCCTTGAGTGAAAAAGCTAAAGAAACAAGGTTTAGGCCCTTGGTTCAAACCCCTATACTGGCTCACAAAAAAAGAAAGAAGGAAGGAAGAAAGGGGGGGACAGAGGGAAGGAAGGAAAGAAGAAAGGAAGGAAGGAAGGAAGGAAGGAAGGAAGGAAGGAAGGAAGGAAGGAAGGAAGGAAGGAAGGAAGGAAAAGAAAAATATATCTATTCTAGTTCAAAAGCCAACACATTTAATTGGGAGAGGAAACAAACAAACAACAACAACAACAACAACAAAAAACAACCCAGGAAAATCAAAGACAAGGCAAGGATGCCCAAAAGGAATACTGCCATTGTAATCCTGCAACATTGTAACAAATGACATTGAAACATCACAACACTGTAGCATCTCAACCATGTAGCATCACCACATTGTGACAGTGCAACATTGTCACAGCACCGGGTGGTGACTGCATGGTGCTATCTGTGCTGGCCAATGCAAATAGGCAAAAGAAAAAACATGAGGTGTGGGCTGGGAAGGTGGCTCAGTGGTAGAGCGCTTGCCTTGCATGCATGAGGCCCTGGGTTCGATTCCTCAGCGCCACATAAGCTAAAAGAAAAAAGCCGGAAGTGGTGCTGTGGCTCAAGTGGTAGAGTGCTAGCCTTGAGCTGAAGAGCTGAGGGACAGCACTCAGGCCCAGAGTTCAGGCCCCATGACGGGACCCCCCCCCCCCCAAAAAAAAAAGAAAAAAATGAGGTGTGTAAATGTAAGAAAACCAGAGGCATATTATTGTAAATCTAGCCTAAACTCGTTAAAAAAAAAAAAAAAAAGTAGATATATGACAAAAGTCCCAAACTCATCTTTTTTTTTTTGGGGGGGGGGTGTCTGGTCATGGGCCTGAACTCTGGGCCTGAGCACTGTCCCTCAGCTCTTCAGCTCAAGGTTAGCACTCTACCACTTGAGCCATAGCACCACTTCCGGCTTTTTTTTCTGGTTATGTGGTGCTAAGGAATCGAACTCAGGGCCTCATGCATGTAAGGCAAGCGCTCTACCACTGAGCCACCTTCCCAGCCCCCAAACTCATCTTTAAGGTAATAGCAAGTAAGCAGGTGCCGGTGGTTCATGCCTGTTATCCTAGCTACTCGGGAGGCTGAGATCTGAGGATCACAGTTCAAAGCCAGCCCAGGCAGGAAAGTCTGTGAGACACTTACCTCCAATAAACCACCAGAAAACCAGAAATGGCGCTGTGGCTCAAGTGGTAGAGCGCTCGCCTTGAGCTGAAGAGCTAAGGGACAGCGCCCAGGCCCAGAGTTCAAGCCCCACAACCGACCCTCCCCCCCCCCAAAAAAAGGTAATAAAAAGTAAGGAAAAATATACTGTTTTTTGGGGGGAGGGAGGAGGAAAACACACATAGAAAAGTAGTATTTCAAGTAGCCC
Organism: Dipodomys merriami; assembly: GCF_024711535.1. Classification (NCBI taxonomy): domain Eukaryota; kingdom Metazoa; phylum Chordata; class Mammalia; order Rodentia; family Heteromyidae; genus Dipodomys; species Dipodomys merriami. The sequence continues at coordinate 1,611,202 of NW_027206268.1, read as the reverse complement.
TCTGTGATCTTGAGATCTCAGCCTGCCAAGTAGCTGGGATTACAGGCATGAACCACTGAAGCCTGGCTCAGGGTGCCCTTCCAAGAAACCAAACACTCATCATTTACTTTGACCCTCAGAGGCTAGCACCCCCACAAGATGATGCCACTGTTAACCTTGTATGGGTGAAGTCTTTTCTGGAATTCTTCCGATTTCAAAGTCTCGCTTTCAAGTTCTTGGAAACGGGGGCAGTTCTTTAAGGGCAGGTAGAGGAGCTGAAAAACAGAAGTCAGATCACCAAAGGCTTAGCTAGCCGGAGATGTTTGCCAAAGAAACGATGCCAAAATTTCAAACCTCATTAGGTCTAAAAGATCCAAATGTGCTTCGAGCTGCGTGGAAAGTTTAAAGTTGGAGGGAACAAGTTCAAATGGCCTGTGGGTCTTAAACTAGTGGATATATACCTTGACCTGCAGAACTTTTTTTTAAATTTTCCCAACTTTCATAAATGTGCCTAAATAGGAACACACTGTTGGTAGATACAGTTTCTGGTTTTTATAGGATTGTTGTTTTTTTTTTTTTCCCTCTTAAAAACATTTTTTTTTTTTTTTGGTTGGTCGTGGGTCTTGAACACTGGGCCTGGGCGCTGTCCCTGAGCTCTTCAGCTCAAGGTGAGTGCTCTTCCACTTGAGCCACAGCACCACTTCTGGTTTTCTAGTAGTTTATTGGAGCTAAGAGTCTCACAGACTTTCCTGTCCTGGCTGGCTTTGAACCGAGATCCTCAGATCTCAGCAGCTAGGATGACAGGTATGAGCCACTGGTGCCTGGCTAATAAAACAAAATTTAAAGCAACACTACCCAGGGGCATGTGGAGATTGGTACAGCCACAGGTCCTGAGCAGACAGTCTTCCTTCTCCCCAGGAATCCTCCCTCCTCCTCTCAACCCATGGCATCTCCCAGAATATACCAACCCGATCTTCAGACAGAGATACGGTATGCACAGGGATAGGCTGCCAGAGGAGGGTGGGATTCCAGATGCTGGTTCCCTCGGGAGGAAACAGGGCTGCGAGGTTTGTCATGGCGCTCATCAGAGTCCGGTCCACATCTGTGCTTCGAATATACACCTAGCATGTGGGGGGAAATAAATCAAAGCAGAAGCCTCGTTAGAAGAATTCCAGGTTTTCTTTCTGTCATGTATGGGAGAGAAAAAGCTGAGTATCTGCATCGAAATATATAAGCAGACTCAGTGTAGCATGGTCATCATAACCCATCAAGATATATCATTATATTATAACCCTATCATAGGACATGGCAGCCTGGTAGGCTGGATTGACAAAATGGCACCGACAATGAAGTGGCTACTTGCCAAGCCTAAGTATCCATAGAGCTTTGAAGTTATATTCCTACAGATGTTTAAGAGGGAGGGGCTGGGAAGGTGGCTCAGTGGTAGAGCACTTGCCTTGAGCTAAAGAGCTGAGGAACAGCGCCCAGGCCCTGAGTTCAAGTCCCACAACTGACAAAAAAAAATTAAGAGGGAAAAAAGCCCCTAATCCTATAAACAAAAATCTATAAACAATCTTATAAACGATCTCATGTGTAAATGAAAGCTTTGACTTATACAAGTTCCCCCTCCCTTTCCAAAACAAAAAAAACAGGAAAACCTTTTTTCTCCCCACATATTATTTTCATTATTTTAAGAGTGGACTCCCCCAACTTGCCTGTTCACGATTATAGGACTCATTCAAGAGCTTTCTGTATCTTTTCTTTATATACTGGCCAAGTTCATAATGCTGCTCCATGCCAAGCTACAAGGGGGAGGAGGGAAAAAACAGAACAAAATAAAAATAAAAGCAACAACATACATTTCTGATGCACTGTGTACAGGACAGAGCCCAGGAATCTGCATTCCTGACAGCTGTGAAGTCATGCTGCTAACCAGTGAGCACCTGTGGAGATTTTGGTGCTGGAGAGATTTCCCCCACTCATCATTACCATGATTTGAAAGCACCCAGCCAGGTGCTTGTGGTTCACACCTGTCATCCTATCTACTCAGGAGGCTGAGATCTGAGGATCGCAATTTAAAGCCAGCCCAGGGAAGGAAAGTCCATAAGACTCTGATCTCCAATGAACCACCAGAAAACTAGAAGTGGTGCTGTGGCTCAAGTGGTAGAGTGCTTGCCTTAAGCTGAAGAGCTGAGGGACAGCGCCCAGGCCCACAACAGACAAAAAAAGAAAAAGAAAAAGAAAACACCCAGGCTGAGGATAGGAATTTGACCTCCAGATACCTGTTACTGTCTCTATGGCAGGGTATGCTATATACACCTTTAATTCCAGCTACTGAAGGGGACCGAGAGCTGAAGGGTTACAGTTTTGGCCAGCTGCCCAGGCCAAAACAAAAACAAAAAGCCAAAAAAAGTTAGCAAGCTTCTGTGCCAAAAAACATCCCGGGTGGTGATACACACCTGTAATGGCAGTACAGCTGGAGTCAGAGGTTGAGAGGCTTGCCTATCTGGGGCCTATCCTGGAGAAAAAGTAGATCTATCTATAGGAAAATAGCTAGAGCAAAAAAAAAAAAAAAAAAAAGTGGGGGGGGGGCTTGGGGCATGGCTCTAATGGTAGAGTACCTTCCTAGGAAGTATGGGAACCTGAGTTCAAACTCCAGTACTACCACACACACACACACACACACACACACACACACACAAGTGGTCCACGTACTGGTACCATTGTCATTGTCTGGAAGTGTGCTAAATATGCAGAATCTCAGCTTACCACAAATCAGCCTTGTGCCTTAGAATCTGCTCTGTGTGTGTGTGTGTGTGTGTGTGTGTGTGTGTGTGTGTGTGTGTGTGTGTGTGTGTGTGTGTGTGTGTGTGTGTGTGTGTGTGTGTACCAGTCATGGGGAACCCAAACTCAGGGCATGGATGCTGTCTCTTAGCTTTTTTTTTCTTTTTGGTCCAGTCAGTCATAGGGCCTGAACTCTAGGCCTGGGCGCTGTCCTTCAGCTCTTCAGCTCAAGGCTAGCACTCTACCACTTGAGCCACAGCGCCACTTCTGGCTTTTCTTTTTCTGCTTATGTGGTGCTGAGGAATGGAACCCAGGGCCTCATGCATGCAAGACAAGCGCTCTACCACTGAGCCACCTTCCTAGCCCTTTTTTTTTTTTGGCTCAAGGCTGTGGTGCTTTACCACTTGAACCACAGCTCCACTTCTGACTTCCTGGTGGTGGATTGAAGATAAGAGTCTCATGGATGTCCCCACCCTGGTTGGCTTTCAAACCCGTGATCCTCAGATGTTGGTCTCCTGATTTCTTGGCACCCCAGCTCCCATGCCTGGCCCCAATCTATATTTGAGTGAGACACCCAAGTGATATGTTTGCGTGTGGGAGCTTGAGAAACAAGTACATTATGGGAATCTTGTGGTTAGTCTAAAGTTTCCCAGAAGAGCCCCAACTCCCATACTCTGGAAGAAACTTTGGGTATCACTGGATAAAGCACAAGCCAGGGGAAACTGGGACCACAGATCCTAGGAAGGATACATGGGACTTGAACTCAGGGCCTGGCACTGTCCCTCAGCTCTTCAGCTCAAGGCAAGCGCTCTATCACTTGAGCCATCATACCACTTCTGTTTTTCTGAGTGGTTCCTTGGAGATAAAGAGTCTCACGGACTATTCCTGTCTGGGCTGGATTTGAACCACGATCCTCAGATCGCAGCCTCCTTGAGTAACTAGGATGAGCCACCAACACCCAGCCCCATCTCTTCTTTAAAGAGCTAGAAGATGGTAGGCTATGAAGGGGCAAAGGTAGCCCCTGAATACATCCCTTGGCTCTTTTCCATAAGGGCTAAGGGTCCATTTAAAGACAGTGCTCTCCAGCCTTTGGCTGTACAGAGAATGAACTGACCAACCGAGAAGCTTCCACATACCCCTTTGCATCTGGGGCTGAAAACTCCAACCAACCAGCCAACCAACCAACCAACCAACCAACCAACCAACCAACCAACCAACCAACCTGTGTGAGCTGGCCAAATCCTTGTGGCCAAGAGGACTCCATAATAGGGTCATTGGGAAATGTTTCAATGGGACTTCGGTCTCCATGCCGAAATACCTAAAGGGGGAAAAATATATGTCTTTCTGTGTGTGTATACACACATATGTGTATGCATGTATGTATATATACACACATATATGTGTGTATGTATATATGCATATATATGTATATATAAATAAACCCCACTGTAGAGGTTTTTTTTTCTTTTGGTAGGTTGTGGGTCTTAAACTCTGAGCCTGGGCGCTGACCTCGAGCTCTTCAGCTCAAGGCAAGCGCTCTACCACTTGAGCCACAGCACCACTTCTGGTTTTCTGGTGGTTTATTGGAGATCAGAGTCTCACAGACTATCCTGGCCCGGTCTGGCTTTGAACCGTGATCCTCAGATCTCAGCCTCCTGAGTAGCTAGGATGACAGGTGTGACCCACTGTGCCCAGACCCATTCGGTCATCTTTATCAAGTCTATCAAATGTGTGCAAACTGGCACACCTCGCCCTCCTCCCCAAGAGAGATGGTTTATTTGTGTTTCTATGGGCTAGCCCATCCAAAGAGTTCACAACATGTCTCAACGCCTCCCGGAGAAACACGTCAAACCGACTGGATCGTAGCCGAGTACAATTACATCTAAATACAGGTCAGAGAGAGAAAGTATATCCAAGTCCTCATGATGATATCCTGGGGCTCTGCTCTTTTATCACTTACTCAGCTAAGGAGGCCACGTTTGCTCTTGATCTTGAGCTATTTGGCCATTTAGATACATTACTTCTTTGATTTTTTACATACAGAATGTAGCCGGGCGCTGATGACTTAATGTCTGTCGTTCCAACTACTCAAGAGGCTGAAATCTGAAAGATCCCAGTTGGAGGCCAACCTAGCCAGAAACATTTACGCCATCACCCCCCCGCAAAAAAATTATCAAGCCGGGTGCCAGTGGCTCACGCCTGTCATCCTAGCTACTCAGTAGGCTGAGATCTGAGGTTCACAGTTCAAAGCCAGCCTGGGGAGGAAAGTCCAAGAGACTCTTCTCTCCAGTAAACCACCAACCAGAAAACCGGAAGTGGTGCTGTGGCTCACCTTGAGCTGAAGAGCTCAGGGACCACGCCCAGACCCAGAGTTCAAGCCCCAGTACTGACCAATAATAATAATAATAATAGTCATCATCATCAAAAGGCAAGTTTGGGAGTATGGCTCAAGTGGCAGAGTAACATCTGAGCAAGCGTGGAGCTCTGAGTTCAAACCCCAGTACTATTGTTTTATTGTGTGTGTGTGTGTGTGTGTGTGTGTGTGTGTGTGTGTGTGTGTGTGTGTGTGTGTTTAACTGTTGGCATGCTTCTATCTAACCTGTAGTCAACTCTACTACTGACACTTTATGTGCAGCAGGAAAATGAAAAAAAAAAAGCCACTTAGTAGAATTAATGCCTTTCCAGGATAAGGCAAATGTTTGTCTGAGTCGGGGAATGTGTAAGTCATTCTCCCAGGGTGACCTAGTGACTGGCTATTTGTCAAAGCAGGAATTTGAAATGTGACCTGAAAACTGGAAAGCCCGCCATGCCTTTGCTGCCTGTGTGTGTGCGTTGCAGAGCATTTCCATTTCCTACAGGCCTCTCCTTCCTCCTGGGCCCTGGATAAAGGTTTATTAATCTTGAGGAGTGCAAGATGTGTCTTTACACTGATTCCTTTCACAGCAGGCTACTCCTTGGGAGTAGAATTCATCTACATAGACACGACTTATCATTTCAGCCCAAACTTCTTCTTCTTCCTCCTCCTCCTTCTCCTCCTTGGTGCTCTACCACTGGAGCTATGCCTCCAGCCCAGCTTTCTGATGGTTTGACTTTGAACTGTCATCCTCCAGATCTCTGGAATAACTGGAACTACAGGCATGAGACACCTGTGCCAGGCCGGAAGCTCTTGATATGCTGTTATCACAATTACATCATGAGTCTCTGGTCCACTAAAGGTAAGCTTCAGCTTTTTTTTTTTTTTTTTTTTTTTAACCCATATGCAATACTGAGCTTATATGAGCTTAGTATGCCTTGAGGGAGGCTTGGGAAACTCAAAAAAGAAGAAAAAAATTAAGTGCCTGGCATCTGGTGGTTGTTCATAACCTGTTAGCTATTGTTGCAATGCTACTTTAATAGAAGTGAAAGAAACAAAGATTTTACAGGTCTTAAGAAGTTTCGTGCCTGTAGATAAATGTCTTTCAAATCTGAACAATGAAAGCAAACGCAAACAAAAGGGCAGTAGCTTCTTCCCGACAAAAGTCTTAAAGGAAGTCAGTGGAGCGGTAAGTCAAGGAAAATCTGAACATATTGTGTGACTCTCAGAACACATGAGAGAGAGAGAGAGAGAGAGAGAGAGAGAGAGAGAGAGAGAGAGAGAGAGAGAGAGAGAGAGAGAGAGAGAGAGAGAGTGCACATGTGCCAGTCTTGGGGCTTGAACTCAGGGCCCTGGGCGCTGTCCCTCAGCTCTTCAGCTCAAGGTGAGCGCTTTACCACTTGAGCCACAGCACCACTTCTGGTTTTCTGGTGGTTCATTTGGAGTTAAGAGTCTCATAGACTTTTCCTGCCCCTGGCTGGCTTTGAACTGTGATCTTCAGATCTCAGCCTCCTGAGTAGCTAGGATGACAGGCGTGAGCCACTGGCACCCAGAATCACATTTTTGATCATGTATTTGATCAGGCCAGAGACTCAAAGCTGAGAAGAAAACTGATGAAACTTTTTAAAAGACATACTTTATCTTTTTGAGAATAATTAGAAAAATGCTTGGCATCTTAATTAACTGCTTATGTGAACATTGTTAAGACCCATGCAGAGAAATTGTGTGTACATGCAACATTAATAATAGCTAACAACCATTGAGGCATTTACCAAATAGGCTTATTAAAACTTTTACATATTAATTGAAGCCTTACAACAAGTCCTTGAGGTGCTATTATCCCCATTTTGCTGATGATGATATTGGGGCACAGAAAGGGCTAAATTACCTAAAATCACACAGCTCATGAGGGATTGAGCTGGCATTCAAGCTCATGTGGTCTGATTCTTGTGTTTGTACTCTTTTTTTGTTGTTGTTGGTGGTGGTCATGGGTCTTGAACGAACGTTCTTCAGCTCAAGGCCACAAACACCACTTCTGGTTTTCTAAGTGGTTTGTTGGAGATGAGTCTCATAGACATTCCTGCCCCAGGGCTGGCTTTGAACCGGGATCCTCAGATCTCAGCCTCCTGAGTAGCTAGTAATACAAATGTGAGCCCCCAGTGCCCAACTAAACACTGGTACTTTCATTCTGGCTTTCCTGATAATTTTCTTTCTTTCTTTTTTTTTGGGGGGCGTCCAGTTGTGGGGCCTGAACTCTGGGCCTGGGCGCTGTCCCTCAGCTCTTCAGCTCAAGGCTAGCGCTCTACCTCTTGAGCCATAGCGCCACTTCCGGCTTTTTTCTTGTTGTTTATGTAATGCTGAGGAATCGAACCCAGGGCCTCAGGCATGCAAGGCAAGCCACCTTCCCAGCCCTTTCCTGATAATTTTCTAAGGATGACCCAGAATATACAGCTTAATCATTTATAGTTACATAGTCTCTATAACCAATAAAAAGAAGAGAGTGATATTTTTTTTGGCTTAAGCCAATAGGGCAAAGCTGTTTTGTTAAGGGTTAATTTTCCCTTTATTTACCATTAAAGGGAACAAGCCATGATAGGAATCAGCTCACATTCCCTTCATGTAATATTTGTTTGCTTGTTTGTTTTTAGTTCCAGGAGAGTGCTATCTTGGTATATGGGTTTACCTGAGGGAAGTATTAACTTGTAGTCTCCATTTGAGAGTTAATTGGTATAGCCACACATTTGGGGCTCACTTCTGTAATCTGAGCTACTTGGGAGGCTGAGGTCTGAGGATTCAGGGTCAAACCAGCATAGGCTGAAAACCCCATGAGACTCTTACCTCCAGTGAATCACCAAAAGCTGGAAGTGGAGCTGTGGCTCAAGTAGTAAGAGTGCTAAAAGCTCAGAGAAAAACAACAATTCAGTCTCTGAGTTCAAACTCCCAGACCAGCACACACAACAACACAAAGAACGAACTGGTAGTTTCCTTTTAACAGGGTACAGTTTCTCTGGGTTTTTGACTCTAGCGTTGTTGATGCCTGACCTGGTCAAGATGTACTAGGCCAAGAACCGTGATTTACATAAACATATGGTTATCATCTGTTTTGTAGAAAGTAGAGACGGAAGCCCTGAATACACGGTACTTAGAGAAGACTCCATGTTTAAGTTTCATAGCTAAAATAAAATAATAATAACAACCTTCCTCCAAACTATAAAAATAGTTTGGGTATTCGTACAGAAAGAAAACGTATCAGTCCATTCTTGCCAGATCAGGTTATCTATGTATAAATGCAAGAAAGCAAGAGAAAGAAAAGAGGAGCAGAGAGAGAAGGAAACTGGGGAATAAAATAAGACACAGACTAACTGCCCTGTAGGCAGAAATGAACATGTAGCATTTTGCCTACCCACGAAGTTGATAAAACTGCAAAAGAAAGAAAAACAACAACAACAAAATAAGACACAGAAACAACGTAGGGGAAAAAAAAAAACCTTCATTTTAGGATCCACTAGATCTATACTTCAGGAAGTTGTTCTAAAACCCTGGAGATTAGTTTCTCTTTGATGCTACAAAGACTGTTTACCCAGTAGGTATTCCTATTTTCGGACCAATGTAAGCAGAAGGAGATATTTAATTAAAAAAAGAGAGAGAAAGAGAGACACAGTTTTCTTGGTTTGCAAACAAATAATCATTAAATGCGACGAAACCAGGTTATCTCTTACTATATAAACAGCACCTGCTGTGGCCGGTGTGGTGTGTGGACTGGTTGGACCAAAGGTGTGACTGGTCAGAAAGGAATCAGAGTTGGAGAGTCCTAAAGCCAATAACCAACAATGTAGGCAAAAAGCAAATGGAGAAGAAAAAAAAAATCAGCACAACTTTTTTTTTCTGGTCAAGACATGTTCTGTCTTCATGAAGAGGAACTTGTGAAACTTGATTATTCACGGGGTGGTCTGAAGCTGGCTCTATCCGAGCTGACACAGGGAGGGGAAAGAAAACAAGGACTCTGCTGGGTGCCAGGAAAAGCCAGGAGAAAAGTGTACTTACCAGTGTTGCACACTTCAACTCTTTGCCTACAGCACCTGGGTGTAGCCAGAGAGAGAGCAGAAGAAGCAGAAAGCCGGGGTGCTGGGCTGTCAGGGTCCTGCCCGGGAAGGTAGATCTCATGTTGGGGGGGTGGGAAAAAAAAACAAACAACCAACCTGTTGATGGCAGGAGTCAAGAGAGTACAGCTTGGGAACTCACTGGGAAGAGAAGCTATTTAATCAAGGGATTGACAGATGGGGGGAGGAGCCACCTTCATAAACAGTAAAGAAAAAAAAATTTCAGGAAGTTGGAGGTAGGGCTTGACATGCAAATCACGTCCAAATATTTCTGAATTCAAGGGTGTCCCAATCTCCCACAGAGGCCTCCCTGCGGGGGTTAGGGGGGAGGAGGCCAGGCTAGGCTGTGAACTGAAGGCTCACCTGTGTTTCTTTGATGTTCAGTGTATCTTGTAACTTTTTTTTTCTTTTTTCTTCTTTTTTTTGGGGGGGGAATGTTGTTATACTGTGTTGGATGTGTGTGTGTGGGGGGTCACTTAAGAAAAGAAACACTAGCTAGCCTGGCTTTAGAAGGTTTAGGTCAGTAATACATAAATAAATAAAATTTAGTTATATATTATATATTTATGATTATACATATTAATGTAGTAGTTGTATTAATTAATATACTTATAATATAATATAAACAAGCAAATATCATTAATATACTATAAATAATATAATCAATTAATATAACATATATGTAATATACTATATATAATAACATATAGTGATAATATAATATTGTTATATATTATAACATACTAATGATACATACTAATATATACTACATATTAATATATAATTATATAATATATACTATATATTAATCCTACAACTGTAAGCAAGAAAAGTCTGGAAATCATGATGGCCTCTTTTCCTACCATACATGGTATTTAGACTTTGTAAGCTCTCACATAGCCAATAGAAGTGGTTTGTTTGTTTGTTTTTGTTTTTTGTTTTTTGGATCTGGTCCTGGGGCCTGAATTCTGGGTCTGGGCACTGTCCCTCAGCAATTCAGCTCAAAGTTAGCACTCTACCACCTGAGCCACAGCGCCACTTCTGGCTTTTTTCTTTTTGCTTATGTGGTGCTGAGGAATCGAACCCAGGGCCTCAAGCATGCAAGGCAAGCGCTCTACCACTGAGCCACCTTCCCAGCCCCTGGTTTTGTTTTTAAATGGACAAAAACACCCATCTGTAGTGGCTCACACCCATCCTCCTAGCTACTCAGGAAGCTGAGATCTGAGGATGGCAGTTCAAAGCCAGCCTGGGATGAAAAGCCTATGAAATTCTTTATTTTATTTTAATTTTTGCCAGTCCTGGGGCTTGAACTCAGGGCCTGGGCACTGTCCCTGAGCCGCTCTGTGCTCATGGCTGGCACTCTACCACTTGAGCCACAGCGCCACTTCCAGCTTTTTCTATGTATGTGGGACTGAGGAATCGACTCCACGGCTTCATATGTGCTAGGCGAGCACTCTAACACTGAGCCATGTTCTCAGCCCCATGAGACTCTTATCTCTAATTAACGGACAAAAATGCTGGAAGGAGAGCTGTGTGGCCTCAAACGCCAAAAGCCAGGCAAGCATGCAAGGCCCTAAGTTCAAAACCCCCCAGTACCAACACACACACACACACACACACACACACACACACACACACACACACACACACACACACACACACACACACACACACACACCAACCCCAAAAGACCAAGCCCAAACCAACCTTAAAGAAAAGTAAGTCTGTTGACACGTTTTTTTTTAAGTCACCCCTGAAGACATTTGGGGAGCCCTTGCGGCATCTCAACATCAAGTTTGAAGTTCCATTCCAGACCTTGACATTGTTTCAACACACAAGCCTAGTCACCTGGCTGGACCCATCAGCCTTTCATTCGGGGTGAGCAGCGCCCCTGCCTCTCACGAGGGGCGGGGGTGGGGCGTGGATGAAGACCATCTGGGAGAAGTTCTAGCTTTCCATCCATCCCCTTCCTGTCAGTCCCATCCCATAGGCTAAGATGACACCAATTCTTGGGAGTCTGTAGGAGTGGGAGGAGGAAAAGCCGTCTGTTCTGACGTCCCCACCCGCAACGGTGGAGGAGGAACAGTGGGTTTTTCCCACACGGCCTGTGGGGAGGGTGATGACATACACCCATCCCCACATCCTCCCATTGTTGTGGGGTCATGGAATGCCCTGGAATGTAGTGTGTGGGAGACCCGTGGTGCTTTTGGCATGGAGAAATTAGCGTGAAGAATTAGTGGCGTGTGTGTGTGTGTGTGTGTGTGTGTGTGTGTGTGTGTGTGTGTATGTTAGGGTTAGATACTTGAGGGACCTTGCAAGAGCTTTTCTTGGCTATCTCGTTAGCTACCTGCCAATCCCCTCCCTCCCTTCCTCCTTCCTTCCTTCCTTCTTTCCTTCCTTCCCTCCTTCTTTCCTCTCTCCCTCCCTCTTTTTCTTCTTTCCTTCCTTCCCTCCCTTCTTTCTTCCCCCCTTCTCCCTCCCCCTCTTCTCTGTGTGTGTCTCTTTCTCCTGTCTGTCCCTGTTTGTCTCTCTCATTTCTCTCTCTCCTTTCTCTGTCTTTCCTTGTCTCTTTCTCTTATCTTCTCTGTCTGCCTGTTCTTTCCTTCTGATAGGCTCTTACCCGTGTAACCCAAACTGCCTTCAAACTCTCAATCTTTGAATGTAGACTCCCCAAGTGCTGGGATTACAGGCATATGCCCCCCACACCTGGCCTCATTGTCTTATTTTTGATGAGTTGTTGGTGTGTGTGTGTGTGTTTTTTTTTTTGTCGGTTGTGGGGCTTGAACTCGGCTCTTCAGCTCAAGGCAAGTGCTCTACCACTTGAGCCACAGTGTCACTTCCAGCTTTTTTCTGCTTCTGTGGTGCTGAGGAATGGAACCCAGGACCTCATGCATGTGAGGCAAGCACTCTACTACTGAGCCACCTTCCCAGCCGATTAAACGTTTATTTCAACCTCACAATTAGCTTTTGCTCTAGATCAGCTTTTGCTCTAGATCAGCTTTTGCTCTAGATCAGCTCTCCTGATAACAAGGCGTTGAGGAAATACTCTGCCCTTCTATTCAAAGCTGTTCAGTCAATACTGTGAATTTATCCATTCATCTATTAGGCACTGAGAGTTCAACAACACAGTTGTGAAACCACGGAATCTAGACAGGTTAGACACAGCCTTCAATCCAGTTAGGAGCCCTGAGCTCCTGTCAAAGTTGTGTGCGGCGCTTTCGTATGCTCTGTTCTCCTCCTCCTCCTCCTCCTCCTCCTCCTCCTCCTCCTCCTCCTCCTCCTCCTCCTCCTCCTCCTTCTTTTTGATGCCAGTCCTGGGGTCTGAACTTAAGGCCTGGGCGCTGTCCCTGAGCTGTTATTCTCAAGGGTGGTGCTCTACCATTTGAGCCACGGCTCTGCTTTTTTTGGTAGTTAATTGAAGGTATGATTCATTTGGACTTTCCTGCCCAGGCTGGCTTTGAACTACAACCCTCGGATCTCAGCCTCCTGAGTAGCTAGGATGACAGGTGTGAGTTACCGGCATCCAGCTATCCATATGTTTTTGTGTTGATGTTGTTGTTGTTGTTGTTGTTTTAATTCCCATTGACTGTTAATTCTTTGAGCAGATCTTATGAGTTCTAAGCTCAAAAAAAGAGTACGCAGGACTGTTTTATCTGAGAATCTTTCAGACTCGATATTATGGCTTTTCAAAACTTGTGTGTAAAATTTTTATCCTTTTCCCCCTTATAACTTAATGACCAAAGGAGAAGCAGAGTGGTGACAAATAGGAGTGTACATCATTCACTTAGTTAACTGAAATTGAGTGGGATTCAAGATGTACTTAATTGAAGAAGACTTTCTGGTTATCTCTCCATGAAAGAACTATTATTATTTCTTTTCTTACTATTGTTACTGGTCACACTCTACTTATTCACATTAAAAAAAAAAAAGGGCTGGGAAGGTGGCTCAGTGGTAGAGCGCTTGCCTTGCATGCCTGAGGCCCTGGGTTCGATTCCTCAGCACCACATAAGCAAAAAGAAAAAAGCCAGAAGTGGCGCTGTGGCTCAAGTGGTAGAGCGCTAGCCTGGAGCTGAAGAGCTGAGGGACAGTGCCCAGGCCCAGAGTTCAGGCCCCACAACCGGACCCAAAAAAAAAAAAAAAAAAAAAGCCAAAAACCAGGAGCTGGTGGTTCATGCCTGTCATCCTAAGTACTCAGGAGGCTGAGATCTGAGGATTGTGGTTCAAAGCCAACCCCAGGCAAGAGAGTCTGTGAGACTCTTAATCTCCAATGAACCACCAAAAAGCTGGAAATGAGTGTGGCTCAAGTGGTAGAACATCTTGAGCAAAAAAAAAAAAAAAAGTTCAAGGACAGCACCCAAGCCCTTAATTCAAATCCAGGACTGGCACACACACACACACACACACACACACACACACACACACACACACACACACACACACACAAATATCCTGAATAAATTAAAAAAAAACAAAAAAACTTCTATGAATGTTAACATAGATGGAAATCATAATTGAAATAGTTTGGAAGTCACATATATATATATATATATTTGTATATATATAAAACAACTTGAGTATTCATCTATTTCTCTAAAACAAATCAAAGAAACAATGGCTGAAGAGACGGCAAGTTTATCATCACAATTTTTTCCTTGTGTCAGGAGTCTGGGTATCGCTTAAAATGAGTCTCTACTCAAGCTCTTTGTTCAAGGCTATAATTAAGTGTCAGCCAAGCCCCGGGACATTTCCTCATTCATGTGGATGTTGGCAGGATTGAGTTTCTTTGCAAGCTACTGCACGGAGTTCTTGAGTTGCTAGGTGAGATCAGTAGGCTGTCTGTCCTCAGGCCTCTGGCTCTTTGTATCAGGGCAATATGGTGACATCTTGGTTTGTCACAGATTGCAAGCAGAAAAGGAGCTAGAGAATCCTCAAACATCATCTTTTTTTGGGGGGGGGGGAGGGTCTGGTCGTGGGGCCTGAATTCTGGGCCTGGGCGCTGTCCTTCAGCTCTTCAGCTCCAGGCTAGCGCTCTACCACTTGAGCCACAGCGCCATTTCCGGCTCTTATGTGGTGCTGAGGAATCAAACCCAGGGCCTCATGCATGCAAGGCAAGCACTCTACCACTGAGCCACCTTCCCAGCCCCTCAAACACCATCTTTTCAGTAATCCTTAAGTGCGATCATGTGTAAAAGATCATCTGAAAAGCTTAGTTAAAAATATAGGTTCCTGCCAGGCGTCGGTGGCTCACGCCTGTAATCCTAGCGACTCAGGAGGCTGAGATCTGAGGATCATGGTTCAAAGCAAGCCCTGGGCAGGAAAGTCCATGAGGCTCTCATCTCCAATAAACCACCAGAAAACCAGAAGTGGCGCTGTGGCTCAAAGTAGTAGAATGCTAGCCTTGAGCTGAAGAGCTGAGGGACAGTGTCCAAGGCCCAGAGTTCAAGCACCATGGCCGACCCCCCCCCCCCCCAAAAAAAAAATACAGTTATCAAGTGCTAGCACTATATCTTGAAACTTATGGGCCTCCGGTTCTTTTTTTTTTTTTTTTTTTTTGTCGGTCATGGGGCTTGAACTCTGGGCCTGGGCGCTGTCCCACAGCTCTTCAGCTCAAGGTGAGCGCTCTACCACTTGAGCTACAGTGCCACTTCCGGTTTTCTGGTGGTTAATTGGAGATAGGAGTCTCACGGTCTCTCCTGCCGGGGCTGGCTTTGAACCGCGATCCTCAGATCTCAGCCTCCTGAGTAGCTAGGATGACAGGCGTGAGCCACCAGCGCCCGGCTGGCCTCCGGTTCTTGCTGGGCCTTTTTTTGTTGTTGTTGTTGTTCAAGGCTGGCATTCTATTGCTTGAGCCACACCTCTAATTCCAGCTTTTTGCTAGGTAATAGGAGATAAGAGTCTTTTGGCTGGGCTGGGAAGGTGGCTCAGTGGTAGAGTGCTTGCCTTGCATGCCTGAGGCCATGGGTTCGATTCTTCAGCACCACATAAGCAAAAAGAAAAAAGCCGGAAGTGGCGCTGTGGACCGGACTCCCCTATCCCCCAAAAAAGAATCTTTTGGCTTTGTATCTCTGGGCTGGTTTCGAACCTCAATCCTCAGATCTCAAGTCTCCTGAGTAGCTAGGATTACAGGCATGACCTACAGACACCTGGCCTGATTTAGCTATCTTTAAAAAAAAAATTTTTTTATTCATCACAAATTATTTAGCAATTTTTTTCCATTTAAGTATTATGTTCAAGCATTACTTAATGTATTGATTGAAAAGTTTTTGGGGGTGCATTTCTTGAATAAGCAAATGTCTTGCTGCTCACCTCACTCTGATTTCTAGCCATGACTCAAAGATCAGGACAGGGTGGATTCTGTCTCCTTTGGAGATGAAACGATTGAACTTTTCTCTGATACTTTTTCCCTCTACAAGGAAATACAGGTTTGGGTGGATGAGTTTACTGAGGGCTTCAGAACTGAAAAAAGGTACAATGCGTGCTTTGATCTCACAGATGGAACAGAGCAAACTCTTTCAGGCACAAACCGAACTTTCATTACCTGCCTGGGGCCGGCCTCCCCCATAAACCTTCCCATCTCTCCAGGACCTGCTTTTTCTCATCATCAGAACCCACTGACTTGAGAGACTAGAGCCATGGCATCATCAAGAAAAAAAAAAAGCCTTATGAACTTATACTGGGCACCAGTGGCTCACACCTGTAATCCTAGCTAACTCAGGAGACTGAGATCTGAGGATTGGAGTTACAGGAGCCATGGTGGAGAAGGAAAAGTCTGTGAGATTCCCTTGTTTTTTTGTTTTTTTTTTTTTGTCCGGTCATGGGGCTGAACTCTGGACCTGGGCACTGTCCCTCAGCTCTTCAGCTCAAGGCTAGCACTCTACCACTTGAGCCACAACGCCACTTCCGGCTTTTTTCTTTTTGCTTATGTGGTGCTTAGGAATCGAACCCAGGGCCTCATGCATGCAAGGCAAGCACTCTACCACTGAGCCACCTTCCCAGCTCCTTTCCTGTATCCTTTATGTGGTTAGCATAAATGGCTTCCTTCCTCAAATCCACCCCTGTGGTAACAGGCAGCCTCCTGTTGATGTGCTCTGCTCTCTGAGTCACCTGCCAGCTACTTGTAGGGTTAGAATGCATTGTCTTTCATCTAACCTTAACTCCCAGAAACCACAGGTGCACCATGAACACCTGATCCCTGGGGGAGGGGGAGGGGCGAGGGCTGTGGACTCGCTAGAGCTAGATACACACAGACCGCTGTCTGAGGGCAGGGAGCGGATCTGCTGAGCCATCTGCCCAGTTAGGAGAAAAATCACATTCTATTTCTTGATGTACAGGCCACACCTGTGCCCTTCTTTATGACTTTATGTTAGCCTACAGCGTGGTCACACACTAACTTTTAAATACTACTACCACCACCACCTTTATTATTATTGTTATTATTATTATTGAAACATTTGAATTTTTTTCCATGAAAGGGACTTTATCTCCTACAAAGAGACCCAAGTAACAGCAAATAAAATTCTCCCTTTGGAGCCAGGTGCTATAGGCTCGTGCCTTTCATCCTAGATCTCAGTCAAGGGGCTGAGATCTGAGAATCCTGGGTTCAAAGCCAATCCAAACAAGAAAAGTTTGTGAGGCTCTTATCTCCAATGAACCAGCAAAAAAAGAGCCAGAAGTGGAGGTATGGCTCAAGTGGTAAAACACCAGCCTTGAATGAAAAAGCTAAGCAAGGTTGTGAAGCCCAGAGTTTAAGCCCCAGAATGTGCACATATGCACAGGCACAGGCACAGGCACACACACACACACACACACACACACACACACACACACACACACACACACACACACTCTACCTTTAAAAGATATTTATATTCATTTTCGGCACTTTGAAGACATGCCATTCACAAGCCAGACATTAAGTGTGTATATTTCTTCCCTCTCTTTCCTTCCCTTGGTCTCTTCTTCCTCCTGAAATATTTATTGAGCTTTAATATTTTGACAGGCCAGGGGTGATAGCCCACGCCTATCACCCTAGCTACCTCAGGAGGCTGAGACCTGAGGATCGCGGTTCAAAGCCAGCTCCAGGCAGGAAAGTCCGTGAGACTCTAATCTCCAACAAACTACCAGAAAACCAGAAATGGCACTGTGGCTCCAGTGGTAGAGCATTCGCCTTGAGCTGAAGAGCTGAGGGACAGCGCCCAGGCCCAGAGTTCAAGCCCCACAACCAACACGAAAAATAAAAGAGCTCCCTGAGACTTAGCACTCAGAAGTACTCTCACCTGTAGCATCAGAAGCCTGTGGAGACTCAAGCAATGTAATAACAAACACCTCTTCTGATTTGTGAGTGCTCTACCCTACCCTTGGCCAGACAGAGTCCTCGCTCTTTGGATTGTATATTTGTGAAGATGCATACATGGTCAAGTTTACTTATCATCCCACCCACCCCCAGTCAATACCGCTGACTTCGTATGGGAC